>NC_060068.1:79042487-79699154 GCF_922984935.1 Meles meles | reverse complement strand
GAAGCATGACGGATATGATTCAACGAACACCAAGATGAAGGAATCTTTGTATGATAACCCCTTTAGAGAGCAAAATAGCCTACCTTCACATCAACTTTAAAAAATTATTGACTATTCCATTTAAACATGCCCTAGTTTTATATAATCTTTAATTAAACACATCAAGTCATAGTTACTTCCCCTTATTCATATAAGAAAATAAAATTTATTTTTATTAGTAGGTATGCTGCACTCTTGGGCAAGCACAACATATTAATACTTCCATTCTACTGAAAATATTTTCTTTTTAGGTGCATATTTCAGAATATTTCAGCTCTGATACATCCGGGCAACACAGCATTTCCCTACTATAGAATTAGGTCAAAAGAAAATGGAGGTATTTTGATGTTAAAATTAGGACTTTTCTTGAATGGTGAGGCACCCTAAGGTGTACAGGGAGAAATACATTAGTAGGACATGAAAAACAGTTCTACAGTAGAAGAAAATACAGAAACACAATATTTATAGTGGTAGAACTTTGGTAAGTCTCAAATCCCTCACATTTTCACTAATACAAAACACATGAGTTCATTAGGTTGACAAACCCACAACTCCCAGAAGTGAAAAGTTAATTTATTAAAGACATATTAATCAATTTTCAAGTATGCTAGGAATGTAGACAAACATATACTTTTAAGGTTATTTTATGGAAGTAAACAATTAGGAAAAATTGAAGATTATTCACGGACATCTGTTAATGGCTATGCATATATGGTACTTTATTTTAGAGACCAGACAGAAGAATGAGCACATATCATTTGGGATGTCAATTTCTAGTAAATTGTAGTAATCTCTCACCTTGTTCTTTCTTAAAATCTTTCTCTGACATGGCCACAGGTAAAAGCAGTTCTCCAACAGGTGGCTGAATATTAACATTGAAGCAATCGTCCTTGGTACTAAGAGAAAAACATATCAAAGCTGACAAAATCCTTAAAAAACATTCTCTTTAATACTATGCAGTTAAATGTAATTAAAGCATATGTCCGCATATAGAGTACAAGATCTTGGCTTAACTAGCACAGCTAAAAGGGCTTGAAAAAATTTTCAACACTATTTGCTGAGAAATACATCTGTTATGTCAATTGGAAAACAATTTTTTTAAAGATTTTATTTTTATTTATTTGACAGACAGAGATCACAAGTAGGCAGAGAGGCAGGCAGAGAGCCCGATGTGGGGCTCGATCCCAGGACCCTGGGATCATGACCTGAGCCGAAGGCAGAGGCTTTAACCCACTTTAACCCACTGAGCCACCCAGGCACCCCGGAAAACAATTTTTTAATTGTTTAATTAATAGCAAATAATACCACTTGATGATGTAGGACTTTTAGAAATAGATAAGCATCAAGGCTACATATACCCGTTACTACCAAAGGAATGCTTCATGCAGCTTATAAAGAAGTAATATTTTCTCTTTACTGTGTATGTTTAAAGTGTAGAAAAGGGAGTGCTGTAGTCTTAGATGTTAAGATCTCCATTTAAAAATATTAGTTTTTAGGGGTCCCTGGGTGGCTCAGTGAGTTAAGTGTCTGCCTTTGGCTCAGGTCTTGATGCCAGGGTCCTGGGATCAAGCCCCATTGTCAAACTCTCAGCTCAACGGGGAGTCTGCTTCTCCCTCTCCTGCTCCCCCTGCTTGTTCTCTCTCTCTTTCAAATAAATAAAATCTTAAAAAAAAATGAGTCTTTAGTAAAAATAAATGTAGAAAATAAAATGTAGTGACCATACTGTGCTTAGATATACGCTAATAAAGCAATACCTCACTTGCAAACTTGTTTTAAAAAAAAAACTCATTTTTTAGTAGTGTTTTTCATTAGCATTATTGATCAACATGTTCTAAAAGTTATTTCAAATGACAGGATATGAAGGATTTAGGAAAGGCAAATTTGTACCCATATTAGATAGAATAATAATACTGAGTGCACTGATTTTAATTTTAGAATAGACACTAATCTCTAAAAAATTATTAAACTTTAAAATTTTTTTCAGGTTACATATTTCAAGTTAAGTTGATGAGTGTATCAGTGAGGAATACGTTTGGCTGCAAATAAGCAGAAAACCCAACTAAGACAAAGACACTTATTGTTTAGTACACAACAAATCCTGGAGTTACCAAAGGCTGATTCAATGGCCTAAAGATGCTTCTGGGGACCCAGGTTTCTCTAGCTTTTAACTCCAGCTCCCTAGTGTGTTGGTTTTCATTTTCATGATTGCCAGATGGCTGCTCCATCTCTAGGTAGCACTTTTACATTCCGCTGAAGAAGAAATAGTGATAATGGAAGAGTAGTGAAAAAAAGTGAGCCAACCACAACTATTCCTTTTTATCAGGAAAGATTCTATCCCCAAAAGGACTTCTACTTTCATGTTAGAACTGCATGCCATGGTCAGTGGGAAGGTGGACAGGGAGATGGGGACTGTGGATAAAAAAATAACAAACATGAGGTTAAGAAACCCTTTATAAAAAGAAAATCTGTATTTATGCTATTATAGAATGTATTTTTATAAGCTGCCTTTTATTTATTCATTTAAGATTTTATTTATTTGGCAGAGAGAGAGATCACAAGCAGGCAGAGAAGCAGGCAGAGAGAGAGGGGGAAGCAGTCTCCCCGCCCAGCAGAGAGCCCGATGCGGGGCTCAATCCCAGGACCCTGAGATCATGACCTGAGCCGAAGGCAGAGGCCTTAACTCACTGAGTCACCCAGGCGCCCCTGCCTTTTATTTTTTGACAGAACAAGGCAAAGACCAGCCAAAAATAAATAAATAAATAAATAATGTTTTGAGTCATTCACCTGTGGATTGTCTAAGGCAAACCCACAAATCCAATTTATTTATTAATTCAATATACATTTACTGAATACAAACCAAATCCCATGTACTGTGCAAGTACCTGGGTATTGATGTAAAGACAAGTGAGACTGACCCTAAAGGTTTAAAAGTCAGTGAGAGAGGAAGAGTTCAATTAGGTTTATAAAATGGTAAATGCTACATTAGAAATATGTGGAGAATATTATAGCCCACAGAAGAGGGATTGATTAATTCTGCAGGAGTGAGGTAGAGATGGACTTCCAACAGGATGGAGAGGGGCATTCCAGGTATTCTAGACCTCTGTTGGGAATGGTGAGCAGTGTGGTATGTCAGCAGATGAGGCTGGGGGCACTCTGTAAAGAATACCATCTCCATTTGTGACCCTTCACCCTTCTTCTCCCAGGGCAGTCTCAGTTTGTGGTGGTTGTCATGAAATCCTGTTCAGTTAATGTCTCCCTTCACTCTCTAACGTGTCCTGATTTGTATGACCAAGTGTATGATTACTTCATGCGTATACCTAAGACAAAAGTGGTTCAATGTTTCTTTAACAAACAAGGAAAACTACCAGAGACTTTTCACATTGTTATTAAATAAATGATCCTATGGTATTTCAGAATCTCTAGTGGCAGCATGTAAGATGCAGGAGAGGAGAAACCCAAAGCAGTAGATTAGTTAGGAATCTAATTTAATAGTTTAGGCAGGGTTTTTTTTTTTTTAATTTATTAATTTTTTCAGCGTAACAGTATTCATTGTTTTTGCACAACACGCAGTGCTCCGGGCAATATGTGCCCTCCCTATTACCCACCACCTGGTTCCCCCAACCTCCCACCCCCGTCCCTTCAAAACCCTCAGGTTGTTTTTCAGAGTCCATAGTCTCTTATGGTTCGCCTCCCCTTCCAATTTCCCTCAACTTCCTTCTCCTCTCCAACTCCCAATGTCCTCCATGTCATTTGTTATGCTCCACAAATAAGTGAAACCAAATGATACTTGACTCTCTCTGCTTGAATTATTTCACTCAGCATAATCACTTCCAGTCCCGTCCACGTTGCTACAAAAGTTGGGTATTCATCCTTTTTCTTTTTTTTTTTATAAACATATAATGTATTTTTATCCCCAGGGGTACAGGTCTGTGAATCACCAGGTTTACACACTTCACAGCACTCACCATAGCACATACCCTCCCCAATGTCCATAACCCCCTCCCCCTCTCCCAACCCCACCTCCCCTCAGCAACCCCCAGTTTGTTTTGTGAGATTAAGAGTCATTTATGGTTTGTCTCCCTCCCAATCCCATCTTGTTTCATTTATTCTTCTCCTATCCCCCTAACCCCCCATGTTGCATCTCCACGTCCTCATATCAGGGAGATCATATGATAGTTGTCTTTCTCTGATTGACTTATTTCACTAAGCATGATATCCTCTCGTTCCATCCACGTCGTCGCAAATGGCAAGATTTCATTACTTTTGATGGCTGCATAGTATTCCATTGTGTATATATACCACTTCTTCTTTATCCATTCATCTGTTGATGGACATCTAGGTTCTTTCCATAGTTTGGCTATTGTAGACATTGCTGCTATAAACATTCAGGTACATGTGCCCCTTCGGATCACAACGTTTGTATCTTTAGGGTAAATACCCAGTAGTGCAATTGCTGGGTCATAGGGTAGTTCTATTTTCAACATTTTGAGGAACCTCCATGCTGTTTTCCAGAGTGGTTGCACCAGCTTGCATTCCCACCAACAGTGTAGGAGGGTTCCCCTTTCTCCACATCCTCGCCAGCATCTGTCATTTCCTGACCTGTTAATTTTAGCCATTCTGACTGGTGTGAGGTGATATCTCATTGTGGTTTTTTTTTGTTTGTTTGTTTGTTTTTGTTTATTTACAGCATAACAGTGTTCATTGTTTTGGCATCACACCCAGTGCTCCATGCAGTACGTGCCCTCCTCATTACCCACCACCTGGTCCCTCAACCTCCCAACCCCCCCACCCCCCCGCCGCCCCTTCATAACCCTCTAGTTGTTTTTCAGAGTCCATAGTCTCTCATTCTCATTGTGGTTTTGATTTGTATTTCCCTGATGCCGAGTGATGTGGAGGACTTTTTCATGTGTCTGTTGGCCATCTGGATGTCTTCTTTGCAGAAATGTCTGTTCATGTCCTCTGCCCATTTCTTGATTGGATTGTTTGTTCTTTGGGTGTTGAGTTTGCTAAGTTCCTTATAGATTTTGGAACTAGCCCTTTATCTGATATGTTGTTTGCAAATATCTTCTCCCATTCTGTCAGTTGTCTTTTGGTTTTGTTCACTGTTTCCTTTGCTGTGCAAAAGCTTTTGATCTTGATGAAATCCCAATAGTTCATTTTTGCCCTTGCTTCCCTTGCCTTTGCCGATGTTCCTAGGAAGATGTTAGCTTAGCTGCGGCTAAGGTCGAAGAGGTTGCTGCCTGCGTTCTCCTCAAGGATTTTGATGGATTCCTTTCTCACATTGAGGTCCTTCATCCGTTTTGAGTCTATTTTCGTGTGTGGTGTAAGGAAGTGGTCCAATTTCATTTTTCTGCATGTGGCTGTCCAATTTTCCCAGCACCTAGATCTACTTTTTTTATTCTGCTATACAGGGCTGTACTCCTAAGGTGGGCAGCACTGAGAACAGGGGGAATGGGGGTAGTTTAGAATTAAAAGGGACAGATATGGTGATGGATGAGACCACACCTGATATAGTGGAAGGCTAAGTCATATTGGAAGAGATAAGTAAAGGCTGATGGAGTAAATGGATAGGGACACACACACACAAATAAAATTTATATACATACCATTTATATATACTATATATGAATATATATATACATGAATATATAATGTATATATGTATATATGAGATATATGGCATATATAATATATATAAATATATTTATACATGTAGGGAGGGCATGGTAGAAATATTTCACTAATAGAGAAATACAATTAAAATGTGACCACTGGGTGAAATTATATTACACTATCATTACCTTGTATTTTCTTTTTAATTACAGATGAAATGATTCCTTTCCAATAGTCCTGAAGGATACCATTTGTGCCATTGATTAAAGGTAGCTGTACAGGGGCTCTTGGGTGGCTCAGTCAGTTAAGTGTCTGTCTTCAGCTCAAGTCATGATCCCAGGGTCCACTGGGCTCCCTACTCAGCAGTCTGCTTCTCCCCCTTGCCCTGCCTCCTCCCCACAACGCTGCTCATGATCTCTCGATTTCTGTCTCTCTCAAATAAATAAATAAAATCTTAAACACACACACGCACGTGCGCGCACACACACACACACACACACACACACACACACACACACGTAGCTGTACAGCTCTGGTTCCCAGAGGGGAGGAGGGTGGGAGAGCAAGGAAAGAAGGGAAACATGTGCCTTCTAAAGCATATATGAAAATCTAGGTTGGTAAGCAGCAGGTTTAATTTTGGAGGGAAAAAGTGATCCTGAAATTTTCCCATAGAAATCTGCAATATATATGACTCAACTTGACCAGGTATGCTTTAGTTTTGTTGCTTTTGGCTAACGATATTTTATTTTCTGTAGCTGGTAAAATGGTTAACGTTATGTATGAAATGTATGAAAAACTATGAAAAGAAGTTCATCCAAAACAGGTCTTATGTGGCAAATGTAAACAAAACCGGAACACTGTTTTAGCAGATACTATTTGCTGCTTATTCAGCAGATACTACTTGCTGATACTACCTGACATAACTCTGACTTTGTTCAGGTAGACAATGTGTCCCCCTGAAACACTGTCTCTCTTAGCCTCTCTCGTGGCTAGGAGAGATCAAGTAACCCAGGTACAACCAATGAAACATAAACAGAAGTCTGCAGGAGATTTCTGGGAAAGTTTGGCTTTTCTAACATAGACATGGTTCCCCTCCATGTCACTTGTTTTCTCCTTTTTTTTAGTCTGGAATGCAGATAGAAGCCTGAGAGTAGAGCAGCCATATTGTAACTGTGAGGACTGGCAGGCACATGCTAATGAAATAAGCATATGGAGGGGGAAAAAACCAACCAACAACAAAAAACAGACAGACAAAAACAACCCACTGGAAAGACCCAGGAGGCATTGTGTGGCTACTTGAGCATCTCTAACTGCTGACCTCTGTTCTTGTACTTGTAGAATAATAAATCCCATTTGGTTTAGAAACTCCCATTTGGGTTTCTGTTACATACAAGTGAATGCAAAATCTAACTAATATAATTAGCATTTAACATACTTCATAAGCCAGTTTGGTGGAATGCTCCCTCTTTACTTTGAGGAAACTCTACTTTCATTTATATTTTTATTACTGTTCATTTATATTAGTGGTCTAGAATGTCCTCCATAGTTTTCTATGTCCCTCCTTTTCTACCATGTTGCCCTTTTTTGTTGGTTACTTCTCTCTCTCTATAGCTTTCCTTCTCTCTCCTCCCACCTCTTTTTCTTTTGATTGCCCTTTGGTTGTATGTAGGGCTAAACATAGATAAGTTGGCATGGATAGGGAATGGTGAAAATGAGTAGTGATACATGTGCATCTATGAATTAATAGGTCAACAAAGTATTATTATTAGGCAGCTCTAAATAGCCTAGTTATATGCGCTCAAATGGCATAACAGTTTAATGTAATACAAGATTCTGCTTGTCATATTTAACTGTAATGCATATACTTGTACTACGTACAGTTTTATTTCACAAACTCATGGGATCCAAACTGGTAAAATTTCTAGGTAAGAGAAAATGGACAAGGAGTCTATTGTGAAACTCAAGTTTCCTTATCTATGAAGTTAAGAAAAATGGAACTTACCTTGCAGGCTACTTTTAATGATTAGATAAAACAACATAGCCAATATAGTGCTTAATCCCATAACAGATACTCAAAATCTCCATATATAATAAAGTTGTATCAGAATTTATTTCAGCATTTCCCTATTCAGTCTCATTTGCAATCTTCTCTACTGTAAACAATGCTTACCTAATACCCTCGGCTAGATCTATTTTCTTCTGCACAAGCAGCAATATTTCCCTAGGCCTGATTCCCTGAAGAGGCCATTGTTAAGTAGAAGAGTATGAACATTAAGCATTTTGGTAGTGCCAAACTGCCCCCAAAAAGGTGGTGCAATTAAGATTCCATAAACAGTGTACTACAGTACATGCCCTGTCAATGTCAGATACTAAACTTTTTTTAAAATTTTGCCAATCTGGGGCGCCTGGGGGGCTCAATGGGTTGGGCCTCTGCCTTCAGCTCAGGTCATGATTTCAGGGACCTGGGATCGAGCCCCGTGTTGGGCTTTCTGCTCAGCGGGGAGCCTGCTTCCCCCTCTCTCCTGCCTGCCTCTCTGCCTACCTGTGGTCTCTGACAAATAAATACATAAAATTTTTAAAAAAATTTTTTTGCCAATCTGACTGGTAAAATATTTTAATTTTGATTTCTCTGCTGCTAGTGATGCTGAAAATCTTATGTTTATTGGCCATTTACATTTCTTTTCTTGTAAACTGGCTATCCTTAGCCCTTCTCCACCTTTCTACTGAATTCCTTTGTATTGACTGTGAAAGTTCCGTACATATTCTGGTTATTAAACTTTTGTCTGCTACATATGCTGCAGTACTTTCTCACCATCACTCACCTGTTATGGTATCGACTTTTTCTTCTTTGTAGAGAAGTATAAAATTTTTTTTTTAAAGATTTTATTTATTTATTAGTCAGAGAGAGAGAGAGAGAGAGTGAGCACAGGCAGACAGAGTAGCAGGCAGAGTCAGAGGGCAAAGCAGGCTCCCCACTGAGCAAGGAGCCGGATGTGGGACTCGATCCCAGGATGCTGGGATCATGACCTGAGCCGAAGGCAACCGCTTAACCAACTGAGCCACCCAGGCATCCCGAGAAGTATAAAATTTTTAATAGTTAAACCTGATCTCTTTTCTCTTTTGCTTTCTGAATATTGTATTTTATTTAAGACATTTGCTCCCAAAGAATATGAAAACATTTGTGCATATCACATTTAAATACTTCTAGAATTTTTTATTTATAATATTTTATGATTTATGACATTTTCTTTTCCAGTTACATTTTAAAAAATTTGTCAAGTTCCCTGGAAAGTCCTACTGGAATTGTGCCTACAATCACACTAAGTTGAAGATTAATTTGAAGAAAAAGTACTGTCTCCCACTTAGGAACATAGTACATGTATTATTTTACTTCTTTTCATGCCTTCAGGAAAGTTTCAGGTACATTTATTTAATTCCCACACAGGTATTTCTTGTTAATTTATTCCTTTTGCTATTCTTTTAAATAGAATAATTTTATCCGTAATGTTTTAAAATTGGTCATTCCTGTTAAATAGAAATGTTAATGGTTTCCATTTAATGATTTTGTACCACATTTCTAAACTCATTAATTAGATTTTCTGTTGATTCTAAGACTTTTTATGTTGATAATTATACTGGATAAAAATGATAATTCAGTCTCTTCCTTCCAGGATTTCTACCTCTGTGTTTACTTGTCTTCCTATATCAGCTAGAACTTCCATATAATGTGAAATAGTGTTGAAGATGGATAACCTTCTTTTACTTTTCTGACTTAAAAGAGAATCCTTTTGCTACTTCATGTGAATTAGGTAACTTGTATGGTCCAGAAGTCATTTGAATTTATAAAACCAAGTAGTATGTATACTCATGTGCTATCCTTTCAGGTTTTAAAACAGGGGTGGGGTGCCTGGGTGGCTCAGTTGGTTAAGTGTCTGCCCTCAGCTCTAGTAATGATCTCAAGGTCCTGGGATTGAGCCCCATGTGGGGATCCGTGCTCAGTGGAGAGTCTGCTTCTCCCTCTCCCTGCCCACGCCTCATTTGTGCTAGCTCTCTTTCTCTCTCTCAAATAAGTAAATAATAAACAAGTAAAATCTTTTAAAAAGAAAGTAAAATTGAGGTGATGCTGAGCTTTATAGAATGACATGGATACTTCCCTCATGTTTCTCTGATCTAGAGAAGTTTTAATAATAGAGAAATTATCTTTTTTCTGAAGTTCTGGTACAATTTAGTCAATTTTATTCCTAACATATTTCTTCTAGGAAACCATTTATTTCATCTAAATATTCTGAATCACTGCTACAGAATATAATTCTGTAGAATAATAGAGTATAATATAATTTTGTAATTCAGAAGCTTTTTATCATCTTCCTCTTTTCTGATCTTTCTTATGTCTTTTTTTTTTTTTTAGATTTTATTTATTTATTTGACAGAGAGAGATATCACAAGTAGGCAGAGAGGCAGGCACAAAGAGGCCGATGTAGGGCTAATGGCAGGACCCTGAGATCATGACCTGAGCCAAAGGCAGAGGCTTAACCCACTGAGCCACCCAGGCGCCCCATGTCTTTTTTTTTTTTTTTTTAATCTCTAATCATATTAGCCTACAGTTTTTCTAACTTTCTTGTACGTTCTACCCTTTTTTAAAAAATGTTTTTTTTTGTAGTCAGGAAAAAAAGGAATTCTTTGCAAATACACATATGTCAAGTCAGATAACTGAATTACTGAAATTTTGTGAAGTTATGTATATATTTATATCTACCTGAATGTTTATTAAATATCTATCTTCCTCTTTGTTAACAAATGGCTTTGTCAATTTCTCCTAAGATTTCATTACTTTTTGCTTTACATATTAGAAAGCTATGTTACTGAAAAGTTTGTAACTTATATTCTTGTAGAGGATTGCAATGAATAGGACAATTTTCTTAATATGAAGTGCTTTAAAATTTTTTTAGTGTTAGTACCACCCCATTTTCTTTTTATCATCTTTCTGATAACATACACACATACTTATAGATTTCATTTTGCTATCCTCAATTTTTCTTTTATTCTTTTTTAAAGATTTATTTATTTATTTAAGGGCGGGGGCAGGTAGAGGGAGAGGGAAACAGAGAATCCCAAGCAGACTCCATGCTGACTATACAGCCCAATGTAGGGCTCAATCTCTGACCCTGAGAACATGATTTGAGCTGAAATCAGAGTTGGATGCTTAACCAATTGAGCCATTCAGGTGACCCTCCGTCATTCTCTTTTAAGGTGGGGTTCTTATAAATAGCATATGTTGAATTCTGTTTTTTACATATTTAATGTAAATGGAATTTATCCTACTGATAGGAATGATGATAACTAGTATGTGTGGCCCCTTCTAGCCATATTATTTTGTGTTCTAATTTCCATGCTTTTTTCTTCTCCTTTGTTAAAGTGATCAAGTTTTAATCCCTTCTTTTCTTCTCGCCTCTAGTTATTTGGGGTTATTACATCTCATATTCCCATTAGTTTAGAGGGTAGCTTTAATATTTTAAATCATATTTAATCTTTTTGTCACCAATCAATCCTTTTGCCAAACACCATCATTCCTTCTCAAACTTGTCCATTTTGAGATTTTGGTTCCAATTTATTATTAAAATTTATTTTCTACATTTTGTGTGAATGATTATTTTACACATTGATAGGTTTTACAGGCAGAATTCTTTGTCCATTACTTCTTTTTGGACTCTAGGTTTTTCTCTGTTTCACATTAAACAAAGGTTTTTACCACAGAAAGGATCTGTGGGTGGTAAACTGACAGAATCTACTTGTCTGAAAAATGCCTATTCGGTTTCCTTAAAAATTTAAAGGCCATGTTCTTTGCCTTCTGGCAACCAGAAATGATGACAATACTGATGAGAAATCTAATTTCATTCACATTCTTTTTCTTTTTCAGGTAAGCTGCTTTTTTTTCCACTGCGAAAGACACTACCACAGCTTGCTCCTTATCAAAAATTTCATCAGAATATGGTCTTATTGTTGATCATATTCATCCTGCTTGACCTTTGATGGGTCATTTTAATCTGAAGGCTTGTGCATTTCTTTTGCTTGGGAATTTTTTTCTTCTATATTTTCTTCAATTATTTCTTCCCTCTATTATTTCTTTTCTTTCCTTCTAGATTTATTAGACAAATTGATTCCTTTAACCTTTCTTGCATGGTTTCCATTTTTTTTTTGTTCTCTATTCCAGTTGATTTCACTGACTCATTCTTACAGAACACTAAATCAGTACTCAGCTGTGTGCTTTCTATTACGCATCTACTGAATTTCTTTTGGCACTATATTTTTAAATTTCAAAGAATATATTTAAAATTTTCTAATTGCTCCTTTTCCAGAATAAGCACTATGTTCTTGCTTTACAGATGTAGTGTTCTCTTATATTAGATTAAGATAATTTTTAAAGCTATCTCTTCTCTTTCTCAAACTGTCTACTCCCATCATGGTGAGTCTTTGTAATGACCTTGAGCCTTCCCTTTCAAACAGGCTTCCCCTCAAAAGTCTGGTTCTCCTAAGCTGTGCATTTATGTTCATAATGAAGGACTGGCTAATTAACACACACAGCAAGTCTGCTATCTATTAACTATATTTTATTTATTTTAAAGATTTTATTTTATTTATTTGATAGAGAGAGAACATGAGTGGGGTAGGGGGAGGAAGAGGGTGAGGGAGAAGTAAACTCCCTGCTGAGCAGTGAGCCTAATGTGGGTCTCAATCACAGGACCCGGGATCAGGACCTGAACCGAAGGCAGACACTTAATCGAGTGAGCCACCCAAGGCACCCCTATCAACTATATTTTAGACAAGTTTCTTACTCTTACTGTGCCTCAGTTTATTCACCTCCAAAATGGGATAGTAATACTTATGGTACTGTTTGAGAATGAAATAAATTAACACTTACAACACAATTGTTTAGAAAAATGCCTAGTATACTGCAACTGTTTGATATATAGTATTATCACCGTGGTTTCCTCTCCCCTGGTGGGCTAACTTATGTTTCCTTGTGGGTGAGACACGACTGGTTACATGCATATGAAGTTGGGAGGGCGAGAGGCAATGACCTTATCTCTCCAACAACAGGTTTAAGAGTGACTTTGCTCTAGTGGTAGAGAACTGAGAATATTACTCTCTTGGACAGAACTGCGTTTCATCTCTGATCATCTCTGGCTCCTTCCCACAAACTCAAACCCTGCTGTTGTCTTAGGCCCCCACATCAGCACCAAAAGTTCTTCCAGGAAAGTAGTTCATTTTCATTAAAGAGTAGTTTTTAGGTCTCTGACTAAATGCGAACGTTGCCTACTGCTAGGTAGGGTAAGGCTGGAGAACTGGGGATTGGAAGCCGTTCTTTGATTTTCCAACGAATGTCTTCCTCTAACTTTTCTTTTCACTTGTTTACTTTGTACTTGATATTCTGCTAGATTTGTTCCTACCATTGTTTTTTTGGGTGAGTGTTTTGCTCTGTGGTTTTTATTTTCTCTGTTATTGGTTATGTGCTCCCATTTGCTTTCTAAATGCCAACAATTCTTCACAATTTCTGGTGAGCTAATGACATTCTTTCACTTTGTTTCTAGTACACATTCCTAAAGAATGTGTTTCTGCCTTGTTAGTAGATTTGGGGCAAAAAAGAGGGGTGGATGCTAGGGCTCAGCCCTCTAACTTGAGCCAAGACATATTATTTTGCAAACCAGCTACACATTAATATCTGCTGATTATAAGCAAGAGAACTGTTTATGCATTGCATCTACGTTTAGAGAGATATATTTATGTATATTATACACATTTTAAATCTCAATTAATTTAATCAAGAACTTAATTTGATGACCATTTAAAATGCAAAGCAAAAAAAAGAGATATTAACACTTATCAAGTATTCATATAACTACATATAATAGTTCTATCTATATATATATGTATCATATAACTATAATGATACAGAATTAATGTAGAGACTAAAATAGAATCATTTTACTCTTGTTTCTTTTAATAAATACAAGTGTATCAGAAAGGCTTACAGTCCATGTTCTCAGCATTTCTGAAGGCTTCATACCAAATATGCTCTTATTACCCATAATTTTACCTATCGATTTGTATAATGTATTTCAAGGAAAAAATTCAATATCAGCCATTCTTGCTTTTTTCCCCCTTTTTATTGAGCTACCAAGACTAATATAGCACATCACTAAGCAAAAAGTGCTATTTACTATGCAAAAGGCACAATCAGTGATTGGCATCAAAGACTAATTGATCTACCCATTACTGCTATCTCCCTACCCCCACTAGCACTACTATGAAGCTATTGATTTAAACACTGTCGATCGGTTTCCATTTTCTGATTTTGGGCAGGCCAATTAAGAAAGTGAGTAATTGTGATTACATTGCTTCAGGATCAATTACATTTGATGCAAGACAAGGTGTTCTTTTGGAACATACAAAAAAATAATTTTTGATCTAGTATGTTTATGCATTCAATAAAATCTAAAATAATTTATACATTCACTATAGAAAAATATATTAATATAAGTATTTATAATAGTATTTTCTATATAACATAAATTCATCATTTTCCTAAAATTAGTATAAAAGAAATTGAGAAAAAATTGTTCATATACACTCTTCAATGTAGGACAAAAAAAAAAATCAAACACTACCTACATACTTATCCCTAAAGGACTGTAGTTAATTATCACAGATAAAATGCAAATCTTGTCCAATGGACTACAGAGGAAATCTACAATGAAAAGTATTTTAAGAACCCCTACCTCATTATATAGAATATATAAAGTGATAAGAAAAAATAATTTTTTTAGTTCTTAATTTTGCCCTAACTTGGGCTTTGTCATTGGGTTCACATTGGTGAATCATTAAAATGAATATACCTCTGGTGTTGGAGTCAAATCTATTTAGAGTGATGTTACTCATAGTCTTGTGGTAATATTGATCTGTGTTGTTTGTCTAATAGAAAAATAATAAACAATTACTAGGCAATGTTGGGAAAAGTAATCAGTTTTTATATATCACTAATATAGCAGACCTCCCAAAACATAAAGGTGATGATCTGCATAAAATCAATGTGTTATGCTACATTGCTTATATTCATCATTGCAGGTTCTCAGCAATAAATGGTACAATATTAGGCCTGAATTATTGGTAAATTGAATAGGTACATGCAAGAGAAAAAAGCTCACTATATTTAACCCATAAATTTATTTAAAAATGTCTATTTCCTAAACTCAGTGATTTTTATCATAACAAATTCTCTTGTAAGCTAGCTAAAATTTAGATAAATAAAATGTTTCAATTCTTGTTCAAATAAAAACAAAGCAATTTCAAATCAAAGTAACAAATCATATCCTGTATCAGAAAAGTGTCAGAGTTCAAAGATAATTCTTAAAGATGGATAAATAAAGCTTTGTATTAATTTGCTAATGACTTCTGGACTTCATCAGAAATGTATAAAACACTATATGAAAATTATAACATTAATAAAATCCAATCCTAGAAAGGTTCTTTTGAACAGTATTCACCCAAAAAACCTCTGCCAACTTCTCTCTGCTTTTTCAAGTTTTATCAGAAGCAGTTTGTAAATTAAAGTAAAAGGGAAAAAAATAGTAAAAAGAGAAAAATGTATGGGTTTTAGGTACTGACAGAATCAATTCTTCTCTACTTAAGAGCCTTAAGGTAACATAAAGGATATCTTAAAAGATATCTTCTCTGGGCTATTCAATATTACTAAAATTTTTAATTTCTCCTGAATTTTCCTCATGAATTTTTTAAAACCACAGAGTTACCAATTAAAAATATCATATAGCGGGGCGCCTGGGTGGCTCAGTGGGTTAAAGCCTCTGCCTTCGGCTCAGGTCATGATCTCAGGGTCCTGGGATTGAGCCCTGCATCGGGCTCTCTGCTCAGCAGGGAGCCTGCTTCTCCCTCTCTCTCTCTGTCTGCCTCTGCCTACTTGTGATCTCTGTCTGTCAAATAAATAAATAAAATATCATATAGCAATACATAAATAATATAAATATTTTAATAATATAAATAATATAAATATTTTATTATATAAATAATTTATTTAATATATAAAAATATAATATATATTATATATATAATATATAATATATATATTATATGTATAATATATAATATATAATATATAATATATAATATAATATATAATATATATTATATAAAAATTTAAATATTATTTAAAATAAATAAATAACATAAAAATAAATAAAATATCATATAGCAATAGCTTGTTACTTTAACTGTGAATTTCAGTCATACACGCAGACTGTAATGGCTGGCTGTGTAACAAATACTAGAAATACATACACTACAATTTGTACAACTATTCCACTGTAGTCTAAAAATTGTCAAAGAAAAGCACATTTGTTTAAACATTTTGTCTCTCAAAGAGAAAAGCTGTTGAAAGCCTAGCTTTTGATCTGCTATCCTTTACAGGTAATATAAAATACAGGAGAACAATTGAACTTACCACAACTGGAAACTGGCAGTCTGAGTGGAATCACAAAAGTCAATACCCATTGAAACAGTAATGGATCCCTCAGGCTCGAGAGATTCTAGGAAATAAGATAATTTAGACATGAAGACATGGATGACATGAAAAGAGGCAAACTAAACCTTGAAAACTTACGTAATGTTTGTAGTTTGGTTAAAACAGTCAAATTTAATGATGGCTTATAAGAACAATTTCAAACTAAGAATATTAAAGTAAATTATAAAGTAATTTCACTCTTCTGCTTGAAGACTTTCTTTTCCATAACTTAATTCTGCATGTATTTCCGTTTCAGAAATATATCATTTCATGTTTTATGATATTGTCTTTATAGGTATTGAAGGTGAGAAGGACATAAATGTATTCCTGTTTGGAGCAACTATACTATAAAGGACTCTTTGGCTGCTTTTTAGAGATTATGTACTTACAACTATGGAATACTTATTCTAGATATAAAATGTAAATTTTAAATAATATCCCAAATCTCAAGTGGAAATAAAAATCCAACATTTAAAAATGCAAATTAAAGCAAAGCTGCAAGAAGAAATCAATTTGTATTCAGAAATTAACCAAGACAACTGGTAATATAGGAACTAAAATAATAAGTCTAATTGCATTATTTAAAGAATTATTGGAGGAAAAATTAATTAGATTATCATGAGAAAACAAATAATAAAATGGCATCCTAGAGGTCTAGAATTTCTGAAGCTTCCTCTATCAACTAACCAAGAATGGGAAATAACTCTTTCAATAGATAATACAAGTTCCTTTCAGTTGACAGTGATAAAACTTAAGACAACATTTTATTCTGCTTATGATTACGAAGTTTGGCTATGCATTAGAATCATGAGGAATCTTAAACATATGGTAATATATAATATTAGTACTATACATATTAGTATAAACAAAAAAAATAAAATATATATTATATATTTATACAGAAACCATCCACTTTTGATTTCTACTTTGTTCAAAGTCTTCAGAATAACTGCAGTCATACCGCACAGTAGCTTTATATTTGCCTTTTTATTCTGTATATATCTTATTAAGATGCAGTTATATTTTAGCAAGGACACTCTAATCTGGGAGACTGACTATTGAAGGTCCTATTGATAAGTAATTGGTAAGTTTGCCATTTAATGCTAACCATGATAGAAACGATGGTACAGATGGGACAAATAATAATTCAATAAACTTAATATATTAAGAAGTATATTTATGTCTCACAGGTTCAATGAAGTTCAGGATTAATTGTTTGATGCTTTTTTTTTTTTAAGATTTTATTTATTTACTTGGCAGAGAGAGACACAACAAGAGAGGGAAAACAAGCAGGGTTAGTGGGAGAGGGAGAAGCAGGTTTCCCCCTGAGCAGGGAGCCCAGTATGGGGCTCGATCACAGAACCCTGGGATCATGATCTGAGCCAA
Organism: Meles meles; assembly: GCF_922984935.1. Lineage (NCBI taxonomy): Eukaryota > Metazoa > Chordata > Mammalia > Carnivora > Mustelidae > Meles > Meles meles. Next base: position 79,681,543 of record NC_060068.1, on the reverse strand, counting down.
AAGCAGACCTTAATGACTGAGCCACCCAGGAGCCCCTTGATGCTGATTTTAAAATGTTATTGGTTTGTTAGTGGTGTGTATGTTGGTTTGCTGATTCCAATTTGAATTTCATTTGTTTATAAATCTAAAATTTATCAGGATGCTTCACAAGTACCAAAAGACTTGCCGCCTACATCTTTAGCAAACTGACTTTATTGTAGAGCAAGTAATTGCAATGATATTTGTTTACATTTTTCCTACAGCTACACCTTATCAGTTCACAGCCCTGTCAGTCACACTATTTAGTCATATACTTTAGTGACTCCTTAATGCTTCTTCTGTGCCACAGATATACTGGGGTTTGGTCTCATTTGCAGCTGACACACAGGCGGCAAACGCTGTCATCTCCAAAACATGATGGCGTTCATGTTTTAAATCTCTCCACATCATGTATCCTTGTATTTCGTTTGACAAAGTGACAGTTCGCAAGATGCCTTGTTGATAGCAGTCTTTGATACAGTTTGGTACCATTTTCAGGCTTAAGATAATTAACCGTGAGCTTAGTGCCACACTAATTCTGGAGGACAGCTCATGATCAATGGCATGTTTTATTATATGAATGCTTCAAGAGCAAAGTGATCAGCATAAAACTATTCATATAATTGATTTATATTATTTGAAGTCTACTACATTGGGAAAGTTTACTCAATTTACTCAATTAGTTGTATGTATTTGGATACTACCTCTGGATCAGTGCTATACACATAAAAGGATTATACAGAAACGGCTGAACAACATGGGCTCTATTAGACCACACCATTAATAATGAAAAAAGAAATCACACAGGCTGTCAATGACTTTGATTTCACAGTCGTACAGTAACTAGTGAAATACTAGCTGAAATCAAACTTGTCAATTGTTGACATAAAGTCAGTGAATATAGTGCAGAGCCTAAGGGGTGTGTGTGTGTGTGTGTGTGTGTGTGTGTGTGTGTGTGTGCATTTTATTTTATTTACTTATTTATTTTCTGAATAACATTTTTTATTATTATTTATTTCTTTTCAGTGTAACAGAATTGTTTATGCACCACACCCAGTACTCCATGCAATACGTGCCCTCCGTAATATACCACCTGGCTCCCCCAACCTCCCACCCGCCCTGGCCTCTTCAAACCCTCAGATTGTTTTTCAGAGTCCATAGTCTCTCATGAGTCGTCTCCCCTTCCAATTTCCCTCAACTCCCTTCTCCTCTCCATCTCCCCATGTCCTCCATGTTATTTGTTACGCTCCACAAATAAGTGAAACCATATGATAACTGACTCTCTCTGCTTGACTTATTTCACTCAGCATAATCTCTTCCAGTCCCGTCCATGTTCATATATAAAAGTTGGGTATTCATCCTTTCTGATGGAGGCATAATACTCCATAGTGTATATGGACCACATCTTCCTTATCCATTCGTCCGTTGAAGGGCCTCTTGGTTCTTTACACAGTTTGGCGACTGTGGCCATTGCTGCTCTAAACATTGGGGTACAGATGGCCCTTCTTTTCACTACATCTGTATCTTTGGGGTAAATACCCAGTAGTGCAATTGCAGGGTCATAGGGAAGCTCTATTTTTAATTTCTTAAGGAATCTCCACACTATTCTCCAAAGTGGCTGCACCAACTTGCATTCCCACCAACAGTGTAAGAGGGTTCCCCTTTCTCCTCATCCTCTCCAACACACGTTGTTTCCTGTCTTGCTAATTTTCATGTGTATTTTATTTTTTTTTTAAGATTTTATTTATTTATTTGACAGACAGAGATCACAAGTAGGCAGAGAGGCAAGCAGAGAGAGAGGAGGAAGCAGACTCCCTGCTGAGCAGAGAGCCTGACGCGGGGCTCAATCCCAGGACCCCGGAATCATGACCTGAGCTGAAGGCAGAGGCTTTAATCCACTGAGCCACCCAGGCGCCCCTTCATGTGCATTTTAAATCTCTTATGTACTTGGTCTCTTTGGGAAAAATGGGACAGCACATTATTCCTAATACTCTTTCAAGAAATACAGTTTCATGCTAAAGGCAGGAGAAAATCCAGACCAAAGTCATTACATATTACAGAGAAAAAGAAAACAGACTGGTGACAAATAAGAAAGCTGTTGGACTCCTTAACATACACATATGTGGTTATTAAATAAATGTCTTATTTCCTTCATTTCACAAAAACATTAAAATACAGTATTTGTTCTTTGTTGTATTCTTAAGATGTTTCTGGAGGACTAATTGAGGTATATCATACTCTGTAACTCTACTGTTATCTACTGATAAAAGAGACTAGGTGGTCTTACTGCACAAGAAAGAACTCAACATCTTGAGGGTATTCAATAAAATGCCAACAAAATGAAAAAAAAAAAACAAAAAACATTACAGTCATAAAAGTTTGCCCAAGAAAAGGAAAGCCTATGGCTAGTACTGAAGCAATGGTATATATTCATATTTTATTTCTGTGTTAAGGCCATATTATGAAATTTATTATATTTATTTCTTCTATTCTACATAGGCCAACAAAAGGTCAACTCATCAACTCATTATGCCGGCTCGAAGAAAAGTTAATACTGTTCTACTGTTTTAACCTTTGGCTAACATTTTCAACCTTCAGACAATTCATTTATCAGCTACTTGACATTTCTTAAACTAAACTAATTTTTTAACTAGGTAAAAAATGCTGGATTTGAAGCACTAAAAAAAGAATACAGAGGAGTCAAGATGGCGGAGAAGTAGCAGCCTGAGACTACATCAGGTAGCAGGAGATCAGCTCGATAGCTTATCTAAACATTGCAAACACCTACAAATCCAACGGGAGAGCGAAGAGAAGAAGAACAGCAACTCTAGAAACAGAAAATCAACCACTTTCTGAAAGGTAGGACTGGCGGAGAAGTGAATCTAAAACGACGGGAAGATAGACCGCGGGGGGAGGGGCCGGCTCCCGGCAAGCGGCGGAGGAACGGAGCACAAAATCAGGACTTTTAAAAGTCTGTTCCACTGAGGGACATTGCTCCAGGGGCTAAACCGGGGTGAAGCCCACGCGGGGCCAGCGTGGCCCCAGGCCCCGCAGGGTCACAGAAGGATCGGGGGTGTCAGAGTGTCGGAGAGCTCGCAGCTATTAGAACGGAGAAGCCGGCTGCCAAGACAGAGCCGAGGACTGAACTCTCAGCTCGGGGTTACCTTGAACTGGTCGCGGGCTGGGTGAGCTCCGAGCGCGGCTAGAGGCTGGGGATACGGGAGTGATTGGGTGCTGTCCTCTGGGGGCGCACTGAGGAGTGGGGCCCCAGGCTCTCGGCTCCTCCGGGCCGGAGACTGGGAGGCCGCCATTTTCATTCCCGTCCTCCGGAACTCTACGGAAAGCGTTCAGGGAACAGAAGCTCCCAAAAGCGAACCCGAGCCGATTACTTAGTCCGGCCGCCGGTAAGGGCGGTGCAATCCCGCCTCGGGCAAAGACACTTGAGAGTCACTACAACAGGCCCCTCCCCCAGAAGATCAACAAAATATCCAGCCAGAACGAATTTCATCTATCAAGGAGAAAGCAGATTCAATTCCTAAGACAGCAGAGCAATTCCAGAGGAGGAGAAAGCAAAGCACGGAACTCATGGCTTTCTCCCCATGATTCGTTAGTCTTGCGGCTACTTCAATTTTTTTTTCTTTTTTCAATTTTTTTTTCTTTTTTCAATTTTTTTTTCTTTTTTCTTTTTTCTTCTTCTGCTAAATTTTTTAAAACTTTTACCCTTTTCTTTTTTAACATTTTTTGACTAGTTCATCTAAATATATATATTTTTCTTTCTTTTTTGTATTTTTTTATTTTTTTTATTTTTTAAATTTTTTTCTTTCTTTTTTTTTTTTTTTTTTCTTTTTTCTTTTCTTTTTTTTTCAGAAGCTGTTTTATCCCCTTTCTCCCCCCCACAATTTGGGGTCTCTTCTCATTTGGTTACAGCGCATTTTTCCGGGGTCTTTGCCACCCTTTTAGTAGTTTATTTGCTCCTTCATATCCTCTTATCTGGACAAAATGACAAGGCGGAAAAAATCACCACAAACAAAAGAACAAGAGACAGTACCGAAGGCTAGGGACCTAATCAACACAGACATGGGTAATATGTCAGATCAAGAGTTCAGAATGACGATTCTGAACATTCTAGCCGGGCTCGAAAAAGGCATGGAAGATATTAGAGAAACCCTCTCTGGAGATATTAAAGCCCTTTCTGGAGAAATTAAAGAACTAAAATCTAACCAAGTTGAAATCAAAAAAGCTATTAATGAGGTGCAATCAAAAATGGAGGCTCTCACTGCTAGGATCAATGAGGCAGAAGAAAGAATTAGTGATATAGAAGACCAAATGACAGAGAATAAGGAAGCCGAGCAAAAGAGGGACAAACAGCTACTGGACCATGAGGGGAGAATTCGAGAGATAAGTGACACCATAAGACGAAACAACATTAGAATAATTGGGATTCCAGAAGAAGAAGAAACAGAGAGGGGAGCAGAAGGTCTATTGGAGAGAATCATTGGAGAGAATTTCCCTAATATGGCAAAGGGAACAAGCATCAAAATCCAGGAGATGCAGAGAACCCCCCTCAAAGTCAACAAGAATAGGTCCACACCCCGTCACCTAATAGTAAAATTGACAAGTCTTAGTGACAAAGAGAAAATCCTGAAAGCAGCCCGAGAAAAGAAGTCTGTAACATACAATGGTAAAAATATTAGATTGGCAGCAGACTTATCCACAGAGACCTGGCAGGCCAGGAAGAGCTGGCATGATATATTCAGAGCACTCAACGAGAAAAACATGCAGCCAAGAATACTCTATCCAGCTAGGCTATCATTGAAAATAGAAGGAGAGATCAAAAGCTTCCAGGACAAACAAAAACTGAAAGAATTTGCAAACACCAAACCAGCTCTACAGGAAATATTGAAAGGGGTCCTCTAAGCAAAGAGAGAGCCTAAAAGTAGTAGATCAGAAAGGTACAGAGACAATATACAGTAACAGTCACCTTACAGGCTACTAATGGCACTAAATTCATATCTCTCAATAGTTACCCTGAATGTTAATGGGCTAAATGCCCCAATCAAAAGACACAGGGTATCAGAATGGATAAAAAAACAAAACCCATCAGTATGTTGCCTACAAGAAACTCATTTTAGACGCGAAGACACCTCCAGATTTAAAGTGAGGGGGTGGAAAACAATTTACCATGCTAATGGGCATCAGAAGAAAGCTGGAGTGGCAATCCTTATATCAGATCAATTAGATTTTAAGCCAAAGACTATAATAAGAGATGAGGAAGGACACTATATCCTACTCAAAGGGTCTGTCCAACAAGAAGATCTAACAATTTTAAATATCTATGCCCCTAACGTGGGAGCAGCCAACTATATCAACCAATTAATAACAAAATCAAAGAAACACATCAATAATAATACAATAATAGTAGGGGACTTGAACACTCCCCTCACTGAAATGGACAGATCATCCAAGCAAAAGATCAACAAGGAAATAAAGGCCTTAAATGACACACTGGACCAGATGGACATCACAGATATATTCAGAACATTTCATCCCAAAGCAACAGAATACACATTCTTCTCTAGTGCACATGGAACCTTCTCCAGAATAGATCACATCCTGGGTCACAAATCAGGTCTCAACCGGTATCAAAAGATTAGGATCATTCCCTGCATATTTTCAGACCACAATGCTCTGAAGCTAGAACTCAATCACAAGAGGAAAGCTGGAAAGAACCCAAATACATGGAGACTAAACAGCATCCTTCTAAAGAATGAATGGGTTAACCAGGAAATTAAAGAAGAATTGAAAAAATTCATGGAAACAAATGATAATGAAAACACAACAGTTCAAAATCTGTGGGACACAGCAAAGGCAGTCCTGAGAGGAAAATATATAGCGGTACAAGCCTTTCTCAAGAAACAAGAAAGGTCTCAAGTACACAACCTAACCCTACACGTAAAGGAGCTGGAGAAAGAACAAGAAAGAAACCCTAAACCCAGCAGGAGAAGAGAAATCATAAAGATCAGAGCAGAAATCAATGAAATAGAAACCAAAAAAACAATAGAAAAAATCAATGAAACTAGGAGCTGGTTCTTTGAAAGAATCAATAAGATTGATAAACCCCTGGCCAGACTCATCAAAAAGAAAAGAGAAAGGACCCAAATCAATAAAATCATGAATGAAAGAGGAGAGATCACAACTAACACCAAAGAAATACAGACAATTATAAGAACATACTATGAGCAACTTTACGCCAACAAATTGGACAATCTGGAAGAAATGGATGCATTCCTAGAGACATATAAACTACCACAACTGAACCAGGAAGAAATAGAAAACCTGAACAGGCCCATAACCAGTAAGGAGATTGAAACAGTCATCAAAAATCTCCAAACAAACAAAAGCCCAGGGCCAGACGGCTTCCCAGGGGAATTCTACCAAACATTTAAAGAAGAACTCATTCCTATTCTCCTGAAACTGTTCCAAAAAATAGAAATGGAAGGAAAACTTCCAAACTCATTTTATGAGGCCAGCATCACCTTGATCCCAAAACCAGACAAGGATCCCACCAAAAAAGAGAACTACAGACCAATATCCTTGATGAACACAGACGCAAAAATTCTCGCCAAAATACTAGCCAATAGGATTCAACAGTACATTAAAAGGATTATTCACCATGATCAAGTGGGATTTATTCCAGGGCTGCAGGGTTGGTTCAACATCCGCAAATCAATCAATGTGATAGAACACATTAATAAAAGAAAGAACAAGAACCATATGATACTCTCCATAGATGCTGAAAAAGCATTTGACAAAGTACAGCATCCCTTCCTGATCAAAACTCTTCAAAGTGTAGGGATAGAGGGCACATACCTCAATATTATCAAAGCCATCTATGAAAAACCCACCGCAAATATCATTCTCAATGGAGAAAAACTGAAAGCTTTTCCGTTAAGGTCAGGAACACGGCAGGGATGTCCATTATCACCACTGCTATTCAACATAGTACTAGAAGTCCTAGCCTCAGCAATCAGACAACAAAAAGAAATTAAAGGCATCCAAATTGGTAAAGAAGAAGTCAAACTATCACTCTTCGCAGATGATATGATACTATATGTGGAAAACCCAAAAGACTCCACTCCAAAACTGCTAGAACTTGTTCAGGAATTCAGTAAAGTGTCAGGATATAAAATCAATGCACAGAAATCAGTTGCATTTCTGTACACCAACAACAAGACTGAAGAAAGAGAAATTAAGGAGTCAATCCCATTTACAATTGTACCCAAAACTATAAGATACCTAGGAATAAACCTAACCAAAGAGACTAAGAATCTATACACAGAAAATTATAAAGTACTCATGAAAGAAATTGAGGAAGACACAAAAAAATGGAAAAATGTTCCATGCTCCTGGATTGGAAGAATAAATATTGTGAAAATGTCTATGCTACCTAAAGCAATCTACACATTTAATGCAATCCCTATCAAAATACCATCCATTTTTTTCAAAGAAATGGAACAAATAATCCTAAAATTTATATGGAACCAGAAAAGACCTCGAATAGCCAAAGGAATATTGAAGAACAAAGCCAAAGTTGGTGGCATTACAATTCCGGACTTCAAGCTCTATTACAAAGCTGTCATCATCAAGACAGCATGGTACTGGCACAAAAACAGACACATAGATCAGTGGAACAGAATAGAGAGCCCAGAAATCGACCCTCAACTCTATGGTCAACTAATCTTCGACAAAGCAGGAAAGAATGTCCAATGGAAAAAAGACAGCCTCTTCAATAAATGGTGCTGGGAAAATTGGACAGCCACATGCAGAAAAATGAAATTGGACCACTTCCTTACACCACACACAAAAATAGACTCCAAATGGTTGAAGGACCTCAATGTGAGAAAGGAATCCATCAAAATCCTTGAGGAGAATGCAGGCAGCAACCTCTTCGACCTCAGCCGTAGCAACATCTTCCTAGGAACAACGGCAAAGGCAAGGGAAGCAAGGGCAAAAATGAACTGTTGGGATTTCATCAAGATCAAAAGCTTTTGCACAGCAAAGGAAACAGTTAACAAAACCAAAAGACAACTGACAGAATGGGAGAAGATATTTGCAAACGACATATCAGATAAAGGGCTAGTATCCAAAATCTATAAGGAACTTAGCAAACTCAACACCCAAAGAACAAACAATCCAATCAAGAAATGGGCAGAGGACATGAACAGACATTTCTGCAAAGAAGACATCCAGATGGCCAACAGACACATGAAAAAGTGCTCCACGTCACTCGCCATCAGGGAAATACAAATCAAAACCACAATGAGATATCACCTCACACCAGTCAGAATGGCTAAAATGAACAAGTCAGGAAATGACAGATGCTGGAGAGGATGTGGAGAAAGGGGAACCCTCCTCCACTGTTGGTGGGAATGCAAGCTGGTGCAACCACTCTGGAAAACAGCATGGAGGTTCCTCAAAATGTTGAAAATAGAACTACCCTATGACCCAGCAATTGCACTACTGGGTATTTACCCTAAAGATACAAAGATAGTGATCCGAAGGGGCACGTGTACCCGAATGTTTATAGCAGCAATGTCTACAATAGCCAGACTATGGAAAGAACCTAGATGTCCATCAACAGATGAATGGATAAAGAAGATGTGGTATATATACACAATGGAATACTATGCAGCCATCAAAAGAAATGAAATCTTGCCATTTGCGACGATGTGGATGGAACTAGAGCGTATCATGCTTAGTGAAATAAGTCAATCGGAGAAAGACAACTATCATATGATCTCCCTGATATGAGGACATGGAGAAGCAACATGGGGGGGTAGGAGATAGGAGAAGAATAAATGAAACAAGATGGGATTGGGAGGGAGACAAACCATAAATGACTCTTAATCTCACAAAACAAACTGGGGGTTGCTGCGGGGAGGTGGGATTGGGGGAGGGGGAGCGGGCTATGGACATTGGGGAGGGGAAGCGAACCATAAGAGACTATGGACTCTGAAAAACAACCTGAGGGTTTTGAAGGGTCAGGGGTGGGAGGTTGGGGCAACCTGAGGGTTTTGAAGGGTCAGGGGTGGGAGGTTGGGGGAACAGGTGGTGGGTAATGGAGAGGGCACGTTTTGCATGGAGCACTGGGTGTTGTGCAAAAAGAATGAATACTGTTACGCTGAAAAAATAAATAAAATGAGAAAAAAAAAAAAAAAAAAAAAAAAAAAAGAATACAAATTGGGATATTCTAGAACTCCCTACCAATATATTAACTTCACAAAGTAATTAACTAAAAATCAGGACACTCTGTATTCATTAAATGGTGTCTTAATTACCAAATTATTTTTAAAAGTGTATTAAAAGTGGGATCCAAAGTCAAGTCACTTTAATTACTTTGGTTGCTTATAAACATCTACCATATGTCATCTGTTAGGAATTGTTTTATTCCTTTGTATAAAAATATAACACAAATAATGACTTCCTTTACTGAATGACTCATGAAAACTATAGGAAAGAATTCAACAATGTCAAAGAGCTCAGGCAAAAATGAAGAAAAATAGAATAGTTACGTGAAATAATGAGTAAAGGCGGCACAGTTGCCTGCTTAAAAGGTTTTGCTCACCTACAGTATTATAAAAAGGAACTATCTGGACCTTTCTGAAAACAACATTTCAAGGAATCAGTAACAGAAACCTTATATCCTTTTTAATTGATATTATTGCCTAAAGTGTCTCCCAACTAAATTTTAGGCCCATTTTCACTTAGACAAAACAGAAAAAATAAGAGGCAGACATTCTAATTATTACATTAAACTCAAAGTAACACACAATTGTTACATTTAATTTTTGAAAGGTATATTTCTGGTAAAATACTTAAAAACTGGAAGGAAATGACAGTTGATGAGCACGGAGGTTGGAAAGCACACGGTGCATCTAAGTGGCAGCCCCTTCTGCGTCAGTTGGTAGTGCTACAGGTGGGAATAAAGGACCAGGACTGTCCTATCTTGTGCTTTATCCCCCGGAAAAGGTGAGATTTCTGGGTTTGTTTTTTAATGTAAAAACATCTAGATTTCTAAGTGGTAGCAGAAGATCAAAAATATTTTAAAACATGATGTGTATAAACACTAGTAATACACTACGGGCTATCAGCGTATGCCTGGAAAGGAAGACAAACAGAATAGCATACATTCTCTCAGCCTTTGCTCTCTTCACTTTCCAATTTATGGAATGTGAGAGGAAACATGGAAGGGGAAATAGGATTTAAAAAGGTAGACTACATCCAGGCAGGGAATGAAGTTGGCCAGGAAGAGAAGCAGAGGGAAGGTGATGACAGTAAAATGAGAAGCAATTACAAAACTGCTTTCTTCAGAGGCATTTTTTCATCACTACTAGTACATTTCACCATTGCTGGCACCTGATTCACTAAGAACAAAGCAGTGCATTCATTTTTGTATGATAAATTCAGTTTAAAAAGGGAAAACAAACATAAACTGATTATACTGACAAATATAGTCAATAAAATAATATGTATTTTATTTTCCCTTTAAAACAAATATATTTAAGTATCAAATATAAAGTTTTAAATGAAAATTAGTATTTACCTATTGGATTAAAAACATGCATCTGCATGCCCATAGGAAGTTTTTTCCTTCCTATGTGGATATTTTCTATCTTCCGATCAGTAGTATTATTTAATGTTATTTGTACGGAGACCATCTTATCACCAAAAATACAAGGCTGCCTTGGAAAGAAATAATGTGCAGCTAGGCCTCTTCCACTCATTCGATGAAGCAGCACATGAGTTTTCACTGGTACAAAGACAGGAGTATTGATCTATTGCACATTGGAAAAAAAATGAAGATGAATTAGTAAGTATATTTATTCTCAGACAATATAAAAATTATATGATATTTAACTCCCTATTTCTCCTAAAGTATTATATAAACCACAATAACAAACATCATACCCATAAATATTAAGTCAGAAATTAAACAAAAATGTAAAGAAACCACCTTCAAAACAGCATTAAAATTTTTCTCTACTCTATAACATATATTAAAATATTTTGATAATATGTGCCTAATAAGAATAAGCTGTTGTATATTCAATTTTTTTAGAGTTTATAAACTTTTTGGTTAGTTTTTTTCCCTAGGTACACTACATTCCGGCATCTTGCTAATTTTCTTATTAGTTTTAATAATTTGTCAGTTGATTTTCTCAGATTTTTGAACTGTAAGATACTATCATCCACCAATAATGAACATCTTGCACCTTCATTTCTAAACTCAACTCCTTGAACTTTTTTCACCTTGAATTTCTTTTACCATGAAAAGAAGTCTATCTTTAAGGTGGTTTCTTCCTTTGTTTTAATGGTTAAAAAGAGCTTCCTTACTTTGAACTCAGGTAACTATTCACTTTTATTTTCTTTTAGAACTCTCATGGTTGCAATTTTTAATTTGTGTGGAACTGATGTACATATATTGACCTCTACACTTAATTATTTTCTTCAAATACTTAACCAATTGTCTGAACATGATTTAATGATTGGCTTTTCCTCAGTGACCTATAAATGCAAACATTCTGATTATTTATGTACTTGGAGACATTTTTGGACCTTGACTGAGTTGTTAAACCAGTACCACATTGTTTTATTTCTTATAGCCCTATAATATGATTCAATTATTGGACAAAACAAAGTGTCTTTTATCACTCCATCCCCTACCAACCCACCAGTATTTTCTTGGCTAATTGTCTCTTTATATCCTTCTGTTGAATTTTAGCCTCTTTTAGTTAAATTTCCCTTCAATCTTGAGCGCATTCAGAGGGAACATATTAAATGAAGAAACACAGTTCTTTCTAAAATCATGTGATAGCTATCTTTCCATTCAAAGCCAAACTACTGCATATGGCTTGACCTGACATGGCAAGCTTTTAAAAAAAAAAAAATCAATTTGTAATTAAACAGGCCTAATCAAGATTTTTTCCTAACAAGTGTGCTCTCCCAAACTAGATTTTTTATTATAATTGTGAGTACATTTTAACCTATTCAACATGTTCATCATGCCAGTGATACCTGATGACACTAAAACTTAATAATACTAGTTTTAAAAAATTCATCAACAAAAATCCAAGAGTTAAATAATATCATATGATGATACCAAATGATACCAAATGATAAGCGATGTCTTCTAAGCATCATTAAAATATAGTATTCCTTCTCCAAAAGCTCAACTCATAAGAGTGAGCAATTTAAAATAATCATCTTAAAATGTATGAAAGAGCTTATTTATAAAACACAACAAATAATTGAGTACATTTTAAATTACGGCTATCTAAAGTAATGGGGCAAATGGCCTACGCATTCTACTTCAGCCTTTTGAGGATGATAGCAGCCCAGTATTTTAAGTTTTCAAAGCACTTCCACTTCTAAACTTAGATTCTTTTCCATGTATAAAAATTATATTCAAAAGTCTTTTGTTTCATTGCTCACAGTAAGTTCTATTTCCTTTGCAAACTCTGGAGAGTTTAGTAGCATAACCCAAGACACCAATCTTTGGCAGGGAACATTCATTTAAAGATATAATGGACACCATAAAAATAAGCAAACACACAGAATATGTATGTGTGTATATGACTGCCCAGGTACATATACATATTATATTTATAAATTTGTGTTCAGCAAAAATCTTAGATTCCCATGTCACTGAGGCTATGATAATCAACCTTAAAAATAAGACTTCAACTGGATAATCATATTTTTCAGTATCTTATGTTTACTCCTTTAATTAGATGATAACATACCAGAGACAGTAATTCTTATTTTATATTCTTCTCTGTTCCACAGACACACTGTTATTAAACCATTAAGTACATGTTTGTGCAGCCAGTTTTTCCTCTATCAAACTCATAGAAGTTTGGGCAACACATAATATGAGGAAATAAAGTTGAAAGTTGGAGAGAAGCAAATGTAGAGTAGTAGAAGAGAAGGAGACCAGAAGCAGGGGTTCAGTTTACAAGTAGCTAGGAATCAGCACTTAAAACATCGTATTAGGGCTTAGATATATAAGAAGGGGACACCCTGTGTCACATAAGACTAGCAATATGTCTTGACTGGCTTACTGATTCTCTCTCAATCTAATCCTAGGACACATGGTCCAAATATTTTTTTCTACCCTGCCTCAAAATTCTGTATCTTTATTATTATTGCTAGAAAGTATTAATGGATGTGCAAAGGAAGAAATACATAATTTTCCCCACTCATTCTATCCACACTATCAAGTTCAAGAAGCATTCTTTAATAAATTCAGCATCTAAAGAAGGTCCATTCTGACAGTCCTCAAAGGTTAATCAGAGGTCTATATTCTCTTCTCAATAAACAGTCTCGTAAGTAGCACTTCGTGGTAATAATGCACATTTTTGAACTAAAGAAAGGGGCTAACTGGAAATGTTTGATTTTTTTTAAAACCTACTTTCTAAGATCATACAGATTGTATTAAGTTAACTTCCTCCACTATCTAGATGAATTACATAGGTCATAATATGTCCAATAAAACCAGTAAGTTTCATAAATCCTTCAATAATTTTCACATGCAATACAATTAATCCTGATGTGAAAGCAAGATTTTTGTTTGATATTTTGTACATCAGGCTTCTATATTCCAGAAACATGTATGATCTATGGCTGTTCATATTTTAATATGGCTTTTTTGATTTCACATTTTATAAATATCAATAACCTTACTAACTGTACAAAATATAAGATAAAGGTAACAAATTACAGAAAGACCTAGATTTGAGTTGTAAAAATGAACTTTGAAAAAAAAATGTATATACTTAATGAATTTGAACAAAACAGATCATCTTAGGTAAGGGTTGGCAAACTACAGCCCACAAGCCAAATATGGCCTGCTGCCTGTTTCATAAGGTTTTATTGGAATTCAGCCATACTCATTCATTCACATATTTGATGGCTGCTTTTTTGCTCTGCACTGGCAGAGTGGAGTACTTGCAGGGCTTACTATATTTACTACCCGGACCCTTTATTTATAGGAAAAGTTTGCCAACTCCTCACCTAGGGGCACAGATGTTACATACTTCCTCTTCCCCTTCCCTTCTGTTGTTGTTGGGAAACAAGTACCCACAGTCTCCCATGTTTTTGGACATCTTCTGAGCAAAGGTATTGACAACTTGGCTCCTGAAACTGTTTTCAAGGATGTTTGTATAGCAAACAGCCTTTGGAAACAGGAAAATGCGTCCTTCCAGGGCAACGTTGAGACAGATTTGCTACCAGCACTTTATAAAAGATCGGGATCTTCTCCTGTAGAGGTTCCTGTCCTGTAAAGCAACACACCACATGTGGAGTCATCACTGGGCCTTCATCCTGTCACCCTGTGGGAACTGGGGCTTGCGAAGAGGCACAAATGACATTACTTTGGCTACTGTTACTGATGTAATAAACTGTGCTTTGTGGTTTTTTTTTTTTTTTTTTTAAGATTTTATTTATTTGACAGAGCAAGAGAGGGGAACTCAAGCAGGCAGAGTGGGAGAAGGAGAAGCAGGCTTCCCTCTGAGTGGGGAGCCAGATGCGGGGCTCAATCCCAGAACCCTGGGATCATGACCTGAGCCAAAGGCAGAGGCTTTAACCCACTGAGCCAGCCACCCAGGTGTCCTGACCTGGTTACAGTTAACTGGTGAGTCCCTTTCCCAAGATTTTTGGGTTCACGACCTGATAAGTCAAACCTGTCTCTCTCAAATGGCTAAAATTCTGAGATTTAACACTTTAGTGTTTCTGGTCACATTTCCTGACATATTGTTCTGTAAGAAATAAAGCAAATTTTAAAGAAAAGCACAGATGAGGGACAGAGAGCCCTGCGGGTTTCGGTATCTGTGGTTTCTATACTTCTTGAATCTGACACATTCCTGTCCTTCCTGAAAGCTTGGTTTCTGTGAAATACTCCAGAGTTCCTTCTAGTATCTTCCTTTTTTTGCTTAAGCTAGTTCAAACTGGGTTTCTATCTTTTAATTCCTCCAACCAACTACTGATTGGGATTAGTCAGATTTCAGGATGCTATTGGGGAAGCTGGCAATAAACTTCTAATGGAAGAATAGGCTTTCTTGCTCCTTTTCCCAAAGGCATAGTAGATAAGGAATAGAGAGATCAGAGACTCAGGTACGGCCTCTAATTAGGTTGAACCACATGAATCTATCAATTCAAAACAGCTGAATTAGCAATTCATATGGTTCAACCTAAGAGCCTGCTTTGGTTCAAGACTACTTAGTTCTATCTTCCATAGGAAAGGGGAGTGCTTGATGTGGCCATCCTAACTCACTGGAGTTCTACGTTGAGGTTAGAGAGCAAAGTCACTGCTAATAATAAAGTACCACCTTGCCTTTCTTTGTTCTCTGATTCTGTCTCCCATTGGTATCTTGAGGAAAAGGTGGTCTTGTCCAAGAATTGGGTATTCCAAGGCTCCCTGTCCAGTAAGATTGTCACTATTTCAAATGCAAAGTAACTATTAGTTATCAATTTACTCACTCTTTCAACTAACATTTATTCAGTTAGTTGTGCCAACCACTACATTGAGGGCTATGATACAGAGACAGACAGAGTATCCCAGTCTCCAAAGAGTTTACTTTAGCTGGGAGAACTACGTAAATCATCTAGTGTGATAAATGCCATGACAGTGATAAACTTAGTACACTAAGAAAACACAAAAGTCATAGCTGGCATGTAAGGGAGAGATCAGGGAGGAATCCATAATTACATGAATGAACTAATAAGTAAAATCTGATCACTTCTCATTATCTCTACTGTTACCATCCTGCTCTGATTCACCACCATCTCACATCTGGATTATTCCAATGGCCTTCCTAGTGTTCTCCTCGCTTCTACTCTTACACCCTATTGAGCACAGATTGAACACAACAGTCAGGAAGAATCAGTTAAAATAAAGTTACATCATGTCACCCCTCTGTTCAAAATCCTTCAATGGCTCCCAATTTCACTAAGCAAATAAAAGCCAAAAATCCTTACAAAGTCCTGTAAGGCCCCATATGGCCTGACCCCCTGTTGTTTCTTTGACTTCATTTTCAATTACTGTTGAACCCATGACTCACTCCACTCTAGCCACCCTGATTTCCTTGCGATTCCTTCCACACACCGGTAATGTTCCCATCACAGGTCCTTAGCAATGGTTCCTTGGAATGTACTTCCTCCACATACTCACAGTGACTCAGTTCTGATTCATCTTTGCTCAGATGCAACCTTTTTAGTGAGGCTTAACCCATTTGCATTTCTTCCATCTAATTCCTTTCTTCTTCTTCTATAGCCACTTAATACCTTCTCTAACACTACATACATAATTTGCTTATTTGTTATATTTCTTTTCTGTCACCCCATTTATTCCCCACTTTTATGTTCAAATGTGTAAAGCATAATTTTACCCATTTTCAGAATTCAAAGCGTAATTTTACTATTTTAAATGATTACAGAGGTTTGCAGATAATATACCTCTAGTGTTGGTTTTAACTATACTTCATTTGATGCTGGGTGCTCAATTAAGACAATGTTCCTACAAATACTACAGTCTCATAGCAACATATTCTGGTGATAAGGGGAGATTATCAATATTAGTATCTGTTGGTTTTAGGATATGACTTGACTAGAAATCTTCTATTATGTATACATGCAATTATAAACAAATAAAAAGATACCGTATTTCTTAAAGGCACACACAAAGAACAACTTATTAATTAGAAGGACTTCTATGCTATAATCCATCAGTCTCAGAATATCTGTTTTGGATAAAAGCATTACATCCCATTAAATATTAAAACTTGTAAAAAAAATAAAACTTGTATAACAGGATACTATAAAAGACAATATTTGAAAACATTAGTTTTGATTTAATTATTTAACTATAATGTTCAAAGAATTAAAAAGCTAGCTGCATTATAAGCAAATGATATGGCTTATCCTCACTATGATTCTTGAGGAGGTAATTAGTTCAGTAACTGTAATAACTCTAAAATAAAAAGCCTCCTTCCAGAGTTAACAGAACAAAAAGCATCAAGTTACAATGAGATAATCCTCTACAAATCTTTACACAGCATATGTTTAAATAATAAAAGTCGTTTGTGTACTTTTAGATGGTTTATGAAAATAACCAATCAATTCTGCAGACACAACATTATTTCTAAAGGAAATCTATGTGACTCATGATGCCTGTAGATACACAGAGACAAACCACACATATTTTATCAGTTTATTACAGTAAGCAAATAAGCGTGGAATGAGAGTGCACATAACTGTCTACTTAGCGCTTACTGAAACATTTATAAGAGCTGTTATCTCCCTAATAACAGACAGACAGCGTGCAATTTTAGAGAGGAGAAAAGCTTCATATTTTTTAACACTTCACTAAAAAGTAACTGAAGAGTGTAAAATGAAAAATACTCTGTGCAGTTAGCTGGTAATGGACCATATTATCAACTCAAGTTAGATTTATAGGATACAAACTAGTCACTAATAGTTATTTTATGACATAGCATGTCTGCTTTTTTTTGAGATTATTAAGATTAAAGTTGTAAAACTTCTTTTGAACATAGCCATTCAAAATGATTGAATTATAAAATTTAAATGAGAATTGAAAAATAAAACATGGAATATCAAGTAAGTGCCCAAGAATAAAGCTTGTTCAACATTTGTATTACTATTTCAAAGATAACACTTCCATGCAAAGCTTTATAAAACAATGTTTTCCAGCTTTTTATGCTTTAATCCACATGTAGTCATTTAATCATTTTTAAGTATTATCAATCTATTCAAAAATATGAAGATCTGCAGTATATAAAATGCTCTCTTTGCATCTGGTTTTGTTTGGCTTATTTTATAGCAGTATATATTTAAACTTATGATTTATAAAAATGACCAGAAAACAGGTACAACAGAGATAGTTCTGTGTTTAAAATTAGTATTTTAACCAATGTATGTCTCAAGTGATAACAGCTGTAATGCAGAAAGCTACAATATTGTCTTCTTTACTGAGTTAACTGTAGAGAGGGAGTCTATTTTACCTTTAACCCATAGTATTGACAACAGTACTTAGTAAAGAATAAAAAAAGTGGGGGAAGCAAATTTTCTTAACTCTTAGCTCTAACTATAAACATAAACTCAAAGAAATACATGTCATTTTCCATCAAATTTTGCTTTAAATAAATGGTTTATAATCCTAAAGCTAACCTCCTCCTTATATATGTAAATCTGGGTATTCTAGAAAGTAATGTTAATTTCTCATATTTCATTTTACTAATCAGTATATACTGTGAAGAACATGAGACTTTTTTTAAACCTCTTTATTTTGGTAATAATATATATTACAAAAAATATACATGCAGAAATATCTGAATACATTATCAACAAACATTTAATGAGTACCTTACTTGACACATGGTGTTAAGCATGCATCAGCAAATTCAACCTGTGGACCAAATCCAGGCTATTGTCATTGGGATACAGCCATATTCCTTCATTTATATATTGTCTTATGCCTGCTTTGTACCACAGTGATAGAGCTGAGTGACTGTGACCTGAAAACTGGAAATATTTACTAACTGGCCTGCTACAAAATGTCTGCTGACCCCCTATTATGGGTTGTATTCAGTTTGTAACGGTATTGAGATGAGGGGGAGATTATAATATCTTTTTATTTCTCCTCTCCAAATCTATAAGCAAATTTATAGTAAACCTATACACTTCAATGTCAATACATTTAAAGCTTTTTACAAATCTGAAATCCAGATGCACATGATCTTTTACTTATCACTTTTATGGAAAAGTAGTTCCAGAACCACAGATAACGATATGTCATTCTATTCTCAGATATGTTCTGCTATTCTTTTTTATTTCCTTTCTGACATTTGGTTTAAGGGCGCTAACAAAACTGAATCTGGTTTTCACGGAGTTTAGCAAAAATGGCTCCAATAACTAATTACAACGACCTTCATCAAAACCAGAATATTTTACAGAAGTACAACACAAATACGTGTTATCTAACAGATGCGATAATCATCTGATCTTAGTAGTTTTACTGCTTTCTCTGATATCAATGACATAATATAAGAAAGAAAATGCTAGTGCCCTCTTCCATTGTAACAAAGCTCAGGACCGTGCATTATCTTTGACACCCTCTTTATTTCCAACTGTTAGCTGACTAGTCTGATGTCTCTTATATTCATTTTCTTCCTTCCTATCCATCTACCACCCACTTAGTTGTATTATTTACACTTGAAACATTAAAAAAATGGTTATTTAAAATAGCAAAAGTAATGCATGTTTCTTAAAAATAATTTCAGGGGTGCCTGGGGGGCTCAGTGGGTTTAAAGCCTCTGCCTTCGGCTCAGGTATAGTAAGATGGGATGGGCCCCTTAGAAGGAAGGACTGTGATAACAAGGAAATGATCCAGAAGCAACAGTTGCTTCACACAAACAATCTTGCTGGTAATGAATGATTTCGTCAAAGACAATTATAGAGTATTATGAGTGAGGTCAGGCTGAGAATATTTCCAATAGGACATCAAGATCCAAATGGTGATTCCCAGAGAAAAACTAGGCTATATAACAGTACTTTGTAAAAGTACATGAGAGAAATTGGTAGCTGTTCTACGTATTTTATGGTTGGGACCACTGCATCTAATATTGGCTTTCCTGCTTCCACTTACATGAATTATAACTTAGCGGACAGAGGGATATGGATCTCATCTAGGTAAAGTCCTAGAGGAAGGAAAAGAAGTATCTTAGTTGATGTACAAATTGGAAAGGCAGTGTTATTATGGCTACTTTAATTTTAAATGTTTTTATTTTTTCAATTATTTTTAAAAAATTATTTATTTATTTATTTATTTACTTATTTTGAGAGAGAGAGAGAGTGCTGGAGAAGGGGAGAGGGACAGTGAGTTACAAGCAGATTCCACACTGAGCGTGGAATTTAATCCAAGATCCAATCCCACAACCTTGAGATCAGAACCTGAGCTGTGAGCTGAAACTAAGAGTTAGCACTCAACCTACTGCGCCACCCAGGCACCCCTATGGCTACTTTTAATTTTAAGTAAGAGGTCCCTCTGGGGATGCCTTCTTTGAATCTGATAGAGGGTAAAAATATGCCTTTATATTGTAGATGCCAGTCAGATGTACGATAAATTGCTGAGGAATTTCTAACAGAGGGTAAAGATGGGGAGTAGGTCCTTTGAGACCATAAGAATACACACCTAAATATTTTTTCTTATCTGTGCATAAATATTTAAAATTTTTCAGTTAGGAGGTAGGGATGGGAAGAAGATGATTTATCACACAAGACCTAAGAGTCTTTGGAGTCCATGTCTGGGGTAGCAAAGCCTGCTGATGACCAGCCTTCTCTTCATTAAAATCACTTGACTATTAATTTTTCTGGATCAAGTCCTGGGACTGGGGTCTAGGTGACTGTATTCTGGCAAGAGTTCATGTATTCACAGGTTATACCCATTTTTGTCATGTGAACAATTTTTCTTCAGAAGCAATGAAGGCTATGACTTCCTTATTGTCAGGCAGAGTTACAGCTGGCAGGGTTAGGAAAGAAAACACTAGATTTTATGTTATGTTTTATTTTATCAAGTGATTTGATGAGAAGAAAATCATTTAATTTCTCTGAGCTTGAATTTGTAAAATAAAGGGTAGCATATCTAATTCATTGGATTTTAAGAGGATATAGTGAGATACTGCATATGAAAGTGTTTCGTAGATGGAAGTGTTCTTTAATTATTATTAAAGACAGTGTTTATGAGCACAAGTGTAAAAACAGTGGCAGAACTAAGATTAGAACTTAGTGTCATTTCTGTCAAGCAGTAAGCTACAATTCCTTCTTTAATAAATACAAAATACTCCTTACGATAAAAGAAAATAAAGATAGGTTGTGCAGACTAGTAGGGAGATTTTTTTTCTCTCCTTTAGAGAACTATAGGAAGTGGGATGAACCAGTATTTATTATTCTTTTCCAAGATGATTAATAATAATAAAAGTTTAAACATACTTAAAATATGATCTTAATTGTGAATCAGTATCCTTAGTCAAAGCACTTTCAAAAGCAAATCAATAAATTGAGATTAGAATTATGTTTAAAATACCACTTCTGGGGGCGTCTGGGTGGCTCAGTGGGTTAAAGCCTCTGCCTTCGGCTCAGGTCATGATCCCAGGGTCCTGGGATGGAGCCCCACATCGGGCTCTCTGCTCAGCCGGGAGCCTGCTTCCTCCTCTCTCTCTCTGCCTGCCTCTCTGCCTACCTGTGATCTCTGTCTGTCAAATAAATAAAATCTATAAAAATAAATAAATAAAATACCACTTCTGTAATAAACTAGGTATGTCAAAGTAGATTTCAGGTGAGAATTTCATAAGCACACTGAAAAGCAAAAGAATCTCAAGAGAAGTCTGAATGCTGTAACATTAGAGGAAGACTACTATGCTCTGACATACTTTACATTTCTTACTTCATCAGTGGTACAGTATTAATAAAACCTCTGGTATCTATATAGCCATCTTCAGCACTGAAATTATAGAATCCCACTTTTACTCTAGTTATAAGGAATTAACTCTCAGAATTTGAACATGTTGAAAAGAACAATGCAGAATATTCCTAAAAAAGAAGTTATGAAGGTTAGTAACCTTAGGCAGCTGGATGGGACACTAGACCAGATGTCAAGAGACTTGGGTTTGAGTTTCAACTCAGCCATGCATTAGTGGTGAGACCTTACCTAAATCATAACCTCATTCAGCTTCTGTTTTTCTCTTCTGTAAAATGGGGCTAATTATACATATCCTGTCTGTTTCACTGAGTTCTTGTGAGGATAAAATGAGATTGTATATGTGAAACTGATTTTTAAACTGTTCAAGAAAAGGCATTATTGGGATTATTAGTAAATTGAGTTCTCAGTCAACGTTAAAACACCAATCTGTCAGATAACATAAGGTCATCAGGTTAAAAGTACGTATCAAAAAGCTGAATCACCATTGGAGAAGGGCTTTTAAAACAATATTGCTGTATTTATTGATAGTACCATCCAAAGGCCTTTAAAAAAGTAATCCCTTCCCCCATGTCCTTTTTTTCCTCTCTGTTAGTTGTGGGTGAAGAGGACTGTTCTCTAAAAGGTTTCTAAATGATGTTGATGTTAAAAAATAAAGTATCACCATTTAACAGCCTTTTAAAGAACAGTCCCTAGTACAGTCTTTGTTAACAACTAAGGAAGGAAGGGACTATTTTTGAAAGGCTTTTAGAGGATGTTGTTAAAAGAATATATAGTGACATCATTTAAAAGCCTTTTAAATAATAGTTCTTCTTCCCTCCCAATTGTAATGTCCTTGGCTTTCATTTATTTTGTACTACAAGCTGAAAATGGACATGCCAACATATTATTGGCCACGGCAGGCATTTGTTGGATGGAGAACGATGTATTGCTTTTAAAAAGGTCGCTGCCCAGAAATAAATCCAATTCTTCAAGAACATAGTACCATTTCTACACAGGATATTGCCCACCCACCTTATCACTGAGCTGCAGTACCTTTTGCTTGTTTTCTCTGAGTTTACTGAAGAAGATATAATGAAAACAGGAAAGAAGTCCTAGGTAAGTCATTTTAAGATTTCCTGTGACACGAATGTAGTCCTACCATCTATCCATCCAAAACTGCTTGAGTTAACTCTCCACACAAATTACAACAAAATCTAACTTCAGCTCCTATTCTGTCTTTATTAAACTATTTCTGCCCACTATGCTTCTCATTTTAAACATTACTCCACCAGCAGACAGCTGGACACTTAGGGTTCCTCTCCACATTCAGCTCGCAGGGACAGGAAATATTAAGTCAACCATTTGGTTTAAAGATTATACAAAGTCAAACAGCCAGTAAGTTCTGAGGTAGGTTAGGTCTGATTATCTTTTACATAAAAAAGAACTAGCTCCAGTGGTATAATCACAGAATATGAAACAATTTTCCATCTCTTCTTGTGTTGAATCTTTTCAGAAGACTGTCATTTAAGAACAGGAATTCCTAGACCTAAAACACTGTGAAAAAGCAAGACTTTAAAAAGTCTAAAGGCACAGCCCTCCAAATACACTGTTTCAATTCTAAATTTTAGTGTGCTCCTTACTTTCTGCCAATCTTGCACACAGAAGTCACTTGTTAGTTCTTTATAACGTACACAAGTCACAATAAATCATTATTTGTGATTTATCATAGTAAATCACATGGTTTAGTTAAACGTTAAACACTACCCTCAGTACATCGCTCAGTTCAAGCCCCAATTTATCCACACAACTCTTCCTGACCCTACTTCAATCCATAAAGATATTAGCCACATTCCATTTTTATATTTCTTATAATTTAATTTTCATATTATTACCTTTATGCATTTCATTTTATAATTTGAGTTTATTCTTCTGCACCATGTAAATAATGAAGTGCTAAGCCTAGACAATGATAATTTCTTTGCATGTTTCTGCATAATTTTTATAAAAAGTATAAGTGAGTTTTCTTCCCAAAAGGCTTATATGCAGTAACTCAGTTTGGAAAGCTTTTCAGTTTTCAGACCTTGAATGTGAAATGTCACCACATCTGGCAGTAGTCTCTTATTCACTCAATAAACAACACTGAAATACAAAAATACATACACATACACACCCAACTTTTGAACTCTATTGCCCTAAGAGCATAAGTGAGTTACCTGTGCCTAGAATTATATTTGATAGTAAACAGTTAAATATTTTTAAAACTGAATAAAACTTCACATCATCTGAGATGTTTCCATTATCTATTGAGATATATCAATATTTCACTGAGAAATATTATTATAATTCTTATTCTAATAAATGAAAATTGCTAAGATTTTGAAATAAAAATTCTGACTTGAACATCAAAAAAATAACAGGACGAAGATATAAATATATAAAATTTAATCTAATATGACTGACTTGAAATTTTCAAATTTCTCTTCTTTAAAAAGGATTTTATTTATTTGAGAGAGAGAGAGGAAGAGAGAGTGTGAGTGGGGGGCAGAAGCAGGAGAGAGACGAGCAGACTCTATGCTGAGTGCAGATCCTGATGTGGGGCTCAATCTCAAGACCGTGAGATCAGGACCTGAGATACAGATGTAGTGAAAAGAAGGGCCATCTGTACCCCAATGTTTAGAGCAGCAATGGCCACGGTCGCCAAACTGTGGAAAGAACCAAGATGCCCTTCAACGGATGAATGGATAAGGAAGATGTGGTACATATACACAATGGAGTATTATGCCTCCATCAGAAAGGATGAATGCCCAACTTTTGTAGCAACATGGACGGGACTGGAAGAAATTATGCTGAGCGAAATAAGTCAAGCAGAGAAGAGTCAAGTATCATATGGTCTCACTTATTTGTGGAGCATAACAAAGAACACAGAGGACATGGGGAGATGGAGAGGAGAGGGAGTTGAGGGAAACTGGAAGGGGAGATGAACCATGAGAGACTATGGACTCTGAAAAACAACCAGAGGGTTTTGAAGGGGCAGGGGTGGGGGGGTGGGAGGTTAAGGAACCAGGTGGTGGGTAATAGGGAGGGCACATACTACATGGAGCACTGGGTGTGGTGCAAAAACAATGAACACTGTTACGCTGAAAATAAACAAACAAACAAAAAAGAATACCATAAAAAAAAAGAAAAAGACAAGAGAGTCAGTGTTAGAGTGATGCATTGTGAGAACAACCGAGTCAGTCAGTTTTTGGAAGACGGAAGGGGCCATGAGCCAAGGGATGGGGGCAGCCTCCAAAAGCTGGAAAAGGTGAGAGAAAGGATTCTCTCTGAGAGCCTCCAGAAGGAATGCAGCCATGCTGACACCTTATGATTTTAGCTCAATGAGACCTATTTTGGACTTCTGACCTCTTGAATTATAGGAAAATAATAAATTTGTACTGTTGTCAACTACCCAGTTTCTAGTAATGTATTATGGCAGCAATAGGCAGATAATAAAGGTAATTTTGATGTCTAGTTAAAAACTACTGTTCTGGGGGCGCCTGGGTGGCTCCGTCTCAGGTCATGATCTCAAGGTCCTGGGATTGAGCTCTCTGCTCTGAGGGGAGCCTGCTCCCCCCACTCCCGCCCTGCCTGCCTCTCTCTTCCTACTCGTGATCTCTGTCAGATAAATAAACAAAATCTTAAAAAAAAAACCAAAAACCTACTGCTCTGAATTCTTGTGTCATAAATCCTATCCGCAAAGGCTATAGCATATGTTTATTTGTATATATCTTTCACTGGTTGATCTGTGATCTGAGAGGCATCAAAAATTCTGCTTTCCTTATAGTATATTCTCATTATGTTTAAGTTTCAACTAGCAGAGACACTAATAAATTTGAATGTCTCTCAGATCTGGGTAGTTATTTGTCAGAATCATTTAGGACTGTTTTTTTTTTTTTTAATCCCTTCCCCTACATATCTCTTACATATGTTTAATGATCACATTGAATTGGCTTTGATGTGCTTCGTTAACTGATAGGTACTGAGGACCAATGAAAAAATAAAAGATGAACTGTCTTCAAAGGCCCCAATATAATGCACTGCTTATTATATGAGACTGCCTCTTACTCTTCTTTAGTTAATATTAATCAGTCTTTCTGATAAAACATGCATATACAAACATTTTATATGAGTTCTATAGAAACAAAAGGGGATTATTAAAAGTAGTACTAGTCACAGACATTTGAGTGCTGAGGCAACGAAACAGAGAAGTTTCAATGGGGGAAAAGGAAGGAATGAAAGCAATATGAGAGGGTTTGGGTAGGGCAGAACAAGTTTAGGATAATGAAAACTTAGGTTATAGAGAGAGTGGGTAGGTATTAAAAGAGCAATAATCCTAAAGAAACTCTTAAAAATGTTACTCTCTCTTCCTCTCCCTCCCCACTGGGTATGAGCAGGGAAATAAGGACAGAGGGAGAGGGAGAAGAAGCAGATTCCCTGCTAAGCAGGGAGCCTGACAGGGGACTGATTCCAGGACTCTGGGATCCTGACCTGAGCCAAAGGAAGACGCTTAGCCAACAGAGCCACCCAGGCACCCAAAAGTCATATTTTTTAAAAGGTCACATACACTTTGCCACTGTTCATGTCAAAGTTAATGTTATAACAGCTGGGATATATAATGTAGGTGTATCCAAGGGTACTTATGCAACCAGGGCTATGTGGAAAAGTGGAACCACCAGAAATACAACCAAATGCTGCTCAGAAAAAGCTCAATTCAAGTCTGTGTCTGTATGACAGAAATATACATAGAATTGGTAAAACGTCAGGGCACCTGGGTAGCTCAGCTGGTCAAGCATCTGACTCTTGATTTCAGCTTGGGTCATGATGCCAGGGTTGTGGGATCATTTGGGCTCTGTACTGGGCATGGAGCCTGCTTAAGATTCTCTTTCCCTCTGCCCCTTCCCAGCCTCCCACCTCTCCCTCTTAAAAAAATGGTAAAGTATTTCTTAATGGAAATTCTGTATCTATGTACCATATTACAGAAGGCATTCAGCATTATAATCCAAGATAAAAGGATTCTTCTCTGAAGATTTGGCAGTAGTAGTTAACCTTTCTATAAAGAACCCAAGGCACCTTCTACAAACCTCGACTACAACTCTACTCATATATCACTGTACTCTTTTGTTTATGGTTTCCATTTCTGTAAGACTCTTAAAATGTGCCTCAAAATTGTAACCATGGCTTACTTTTATTTGCTGCAGCTCATACCAAATGTTGAGAATGTAAAAGATACTCCACTCATGTTTATTTAAACTTTTTTATTTTTTAAAGATTTTATTTATTTGATAGTGATATGAGAGAAAGCACAAGTAGGCAGAGGTGCAGGTAGAGGGAGAGGGAGAAGCAGGCTCCCCGCTGAGCAGGGAGCCCAACGTGGGGCTCAATCCCAGGTCCCTGGGCTTATGATACAAGCTGAAGGCAGTGGCTTACCTGACTGAGCCACCCAGGTGCCCCTCCATTCATGTTTATTAAAAGAAATATTCAAGGTCTAAAAAAACTTTCACTTAGAAAGTCATTACCTCCAAAGTTTTTACCAGAAGCAAAGGAGAACTAATTCCATCCACAGATACTAAGACTGCAAAGAATGTAAAGGACATTAACTTATATTCACTAGTTTACCCCAAGTATTCTTGGAGATCTGAGAGAACTGAGAAATTTCATACAATCATGAAATATAATTTTGATGTTTAATCTAACTCCTGCTTTGATCATTTCACTGCCTGTTGATATGTAATAGCATTTTTTGGTTGGTAGCTTTGAAGTAAGTACTGAGCCATGTTATCTATAAAAATACACTCCTAAAAAGCACATTGGTGAGTTTCAGTATATACATAATCTGGTCAAGTTTAAAATAGACACATTATGATTCCCTGTTCCCATTTATGGAAAGACTGGTGAACTGATAATCTTCTCCAGATATACGTCATTCTTTTTAAAATTAGTTGAAAGGCATAGATATCAAAGAAGAAACAGTGAAAGTAAGCCATATATTAATTTTTAAGAGTCTTCTTTAACAGCTGTACTTACTTCCGGAGTGTGTAAAATTAGCAAAGCATTCAAACTTGTTGGGTGGTACACATTTACAGGTTTTAGCAAATGAAGCCATGTAAAATTTTGAAATCTTTTTTTTCCCCAACAATTTGAGAACATTTCTGATTAAAACCAAGTATGACAAGATATAAGACCAAACTGTCAGTGGCTGACCTGTATTCACGGTCCACCTGTAATTATGCTCTTGTGGCTAAGTTGTTCGATGTAATTCCCAGAAGCAAAACAAAAACATGTATTCAAACATTTTTCTGGCACAAAACATGTCTCTGTCACAAAGCAAGGTCTTAGTTTCAAAATTATATTGAGAATTACTACTTGGAACAGCACTGCCACTGCACAAGGCCTGCACGAAGCTTCAAACTGCATATTATCACCCATTGACAAACCCAACATTTTATGAAGAGCCAGCCCCCCTTCACACTGACATCCTCCGTACCCTGAGTAAATAACTAACAATTCATTTCCTAACCTTGACTTTAGAATCCAGCCTTTCCACCCTTCTTTTTTTTTCTTCTTTCCAAACAAGTGACAAAGAACAAGGAAGCTGATTGAAGGGGTCCATTATGTATCAACTTAAAGAAAGGCAAAGTGATTGATGAAACTAGTAGTCACCTTCACTGCCAGCTACTGCACCTGTATCCTTTTTGTCAAATGACCTGAAAATCCTGCTGACAGTTTAACATTCACTACAAGGATACACAGTATGGGACTACAGGTTTCAATGTTTCTATTTGCAATGAAATCTTTAGCTACAGAATTTGAAAACAAAGCTAAACTTTGTAATTTTCTAAGCTTTTTATTTTCTTCCTAACTAGTTTGATTGCTATCAACTCGCTTTGCAAAAATATTGTCATGGGGGTGGATGGTAGGTAGTGTGTATGGGAGGTAACATGAATGCTTATTTTAAACTTTATCTTTTTGCGGTTTTTTGGGAGGGGCGGAGACAAGATTCTTAACTCATCAGGATTCCTCTGCCAAATAACTAAGAGGAATTTATGATTTCTCATTTTTTTTCTCTATGGGGTGGTCAATATCTCAAAAACTAATTAAAAGTAAAAGTAAAAATGCATCATTCTAAAAACAAAATCATTTTACCTAAAACAACCTAAAATCTGTTTCTCAACTCTGAATTGGTGATGGGCTGAGTGAATTCACTGGATAACCAAGTAACTAAGAATTTCTTCCATGGATGGATAAAAGTTTTCCTAAATTAAAGAACTCATGATATCTCCTTATAGCAGTGAACTAAGTCACAGCCTGTGTTAGAAATAAAAATTTCACTACGCAACAGTGACACACTTGAGATACAGCAAAAATCTCAAAAGAAGCCACAGTTCTCTGTGTGGACATAGGACCATTTCCTCCGGGCATTTATTACCTGTTAAAAACCAATCTTTTGGTGAGTGGCAGTTCAGGGTTTTTGAGAGCAAGCTGCAATATTTCTTCAGGTCTGCAGAGTCATAATTAAAGCTGAACTGAGCGGAATTGGAGAGGGAAGGTCAGCGAGGTGCCGTATGAGAGATGAGGCTGGGCTGATGGGCACCAAATGAACAAATTATGATGGGCCCCACTCAATGTGATGAGGTCAAATGCTTGTTTCTATCCACTGACAGTTCAATTTCCCTGAAATGTCTCTCGGTTCTCTATGAGCTAATTATGAATGAAAAGTTATCAACTGTCCACGCCAAAGGGGGCTTAAATACTATTTCGTGGAGTTCTTAATGTCAAAATATTGTTCAAAACAGCATGCTGTCCCACTCCAAATACAATGTGTGGGTTAATATAAATACCAGTGCACACTATCAATTTTACCCAGGCTTCCCGCAATGTATACATAAAGCAAGTTCTCTAGCACTTGTCAGCTTAAAAAAAAAAGATCATTTCATCAAGTAAATCTATATTATGCTTACAACTCATTTCCACGGTAATAACAGCATAGTGCTTATAGTTTTGCATATCACAGGCTACATAATCTTCAAACAGCACTAGATATTTTTCCAGAAACAAGGCTATTGGCTTATTAGCTTCTAGGCATCAATACTTATATTTATCCCAGCATACAGACTGACTACACTAAATCAGCTCAAGAGTGACTGACAAAATGTATACTCCTTTTATGGAACCTCATTTTTTAAAAAAGATTTTATTTATTTGAGAAAGAGAGAGAGACAGAGTGAGAGAGAGCATGAGAGGGGAGGTCAGAGGGAGAAGCAGACTCTCCATGGAGCTGGGAGCCCGATGTGGGACTCGTTCCCAGGACTCCAGGATCATGACCTGAGCCGAAGGCAGTTGCTTAACCAACTGAGCCACCCAGGCGCCCTGGAACCTCATTTTCTGAGGAGTAATTTTCCACAGCCTGTATTCACAATGGACAATTATTTTCTCTGTTATTAAACTTGTGTATACAACTTCTCTGTGAATCCTGTGGCAGATGATAAATATGATAGCATTTAAGATTCAACCTATTAAAAAAGTGTATATGGCTTCAATTACACGAATACAAAACTAGCTGAAAATGATGACATTTCTGAAGCCCTACTATGTGCCAACCACTCACTGTACAAGGAACTTTAACATAAGGATGTTTAACACAATAAGCAGTCTGGTAGTTTCCTAGCAACACATAACTCCTAGAAAAGCCTGGATTAGTGTCCTGAGGTTCAAGGGTACAACAAACTAAAAATAAAGTAATGGGATCTGCATAAAATACAATAAAGCACTGGGGTGCCGGGGTGGCTCAGTGGGTTAAGCATCTGCCTTCAGCTCAGTCATGATCCCAGGGTCCTGGGATCAAGCCCTGCATGGGGCTCTCTGCTTAGCAGGAAGCCTGCTTCCCCCAACCCTTTCTGCCTGTCTCTCTGCCTACTTGTGATCTCTGTCTGTCAAATAAATTAAATCTTAAAAAAAATAATAAAGCACTGAGCTTAAATTTTAGGGAAAATATTAAATTTGTAGACATAATGTACCCAAAAATGATGTGTCTAGTTTATTATTACCAGATGAAAAGGAGTTTCAGGAATAGCCTCTAACAAGAAAAAAAGATTTAAAGTAATAAACATAAGAAGTTCTTGATGAAAATTTGGCAGAGAGAGGGAAAGATCAATTCTAATTCATAAAGAAACAGACATCAAAAAATGAGTCTTGAAGTAGGGAAAATTTTTTTGCCATTTAATATCGTGTATTTATCTCTCTCTCTCTCTATATATATACATGTATATGTATGTATATTTTTGGCAACTTCCTAATTGAAAAAGTTTCTAGTGTTAACCATTATTTATACATGTGACATAATATGCTTAAACAATATCATCTTATAGGATTCTGTAAGAAGTACTATCTTACATATTCATGTTTAGAGATCAAAATTTAATTCGTTCATTAAAGGACCCTTTCTGGAAGTTGATTTTTTCTAATTCTTATTGTAATTGCATTGTTCTAATCTTGTATTATAAAGGCAGCTGCTTGCCTATCATTTGTACTTTCCTCGTTAATCCTGACTCAGTAAATTAACCTTTAATTACAGCCGTTAAAATTGAAATGAGCCTCTTGTCTAGCTGGGGCTGCCCCCTTTCAGTGCATGATTCTGATGAAAATTTTTAGGGTCAATGAATATGTCCCATGTCATGTCTGATAGCTGCTAAAGATGTGAGGAGGTAAATGTTACCTTAGAAAGATGTGCTTTAAATTTTTAGGAGATCTGTTCTATTGACAGGAACATAAAATAGAAATGATATTTTTAGGTTCTCAGTTTACCATGCTTTATTTTTAGCCAAATGAAAACAACATTTAAGAAATATAAAGAATGGGTAATTAAAATATGTTCAGTCCAATAATTTAAAGCAGTAACTTAATTCTCCATTTTATTGTCTTTTTTAAAGATTTTTTTTTTTTTTTTAATTTGACAGAGATCACAAGTAGGCAGAGAGAGGAAGGAAAGCAGGCTCCCTGCTGAGCAGAGAGCTGGACACGGGGCTCAATCCCAGGACCCTGAGATCATGACCTGAGCTGAAGGCAGAGGCTTTAGCCCACTGAGCCACCCAGGCGCCCCTCCATTTTATTGTCTTAAACGCTACATGCTAAAGACTATGAGGACATGTGAGGAGTACAGCTACCTTTCAGTTATGTGACGGACAGGAACAGTTTTCTCAGTAATGTAACAAAATAACGTATTAATAATATAGTCCTCAAACTGACATCACTGGGAATGGATTCTATCATGATTAAGCCAGAAAACAGGAAAAGATTAATTTCATTCATTTAACACACTTCTGATGAGCACCTATTATGTATCAAGCACTGGGAATTGAAAAGCCAATAAATAGGACCTGTCCTATCTTCCAGAGACTCAGAGATTAAGTCTTATTAAATCTACAATACATCTCTAATATAAAAGATAAGGCACCTTTCCCTTGTGCTGACAATGATTTTACTAAAGTCATTGGCATCTCTCCATTTAATTTCCCACAGACTTCAAGATATTTAGCATTGGAAGGGACCTTAAAAAGACAATCTATTACAGTTTTCTAATCTCACAGATGACAATTTGAACTGAAGTCAAATTTTGATATACTGTTTAAATTTACAAGATAACTTTGCCAGGTTACACATTCTATGGAGCATGGATGTTAAAGCTTCGGTGAAAATATGTAATAAATGAGTTTCTGAAATTATGTATTTTAAGAAACATTTTATTATGAAAACTTTGAAATGTATACAAAAGTAGAGAAAAAGAAAAATATAATGAAAAGCTAGTTACTCGTAAGTAGGTTTAAAAATTTTTCAACATTTGGGGGCGCCTGGGTGGCTCAGTGGATTAAGCCGCTGCCTTCGGCTCAGGTCATGATCTCAGGGTCCTGGGATCGAGCCCCGCATCGGGTTCTCTGCTCCGCGGGGAGCCTGCTTCCTCCTCTCTCTCTGCCTGCCTCTCTGCCTACTTGTGATCTCTCTCTCTGTCAAATAAATAAATAAAAAAAAAATCTTAAAAAAAAAAAAAAAAAATTTTTCAACATTTGTCCAAACTACAATCCAACCCTTTACTCAACTTCTGAATTATTTAAAAGCAAATTTCAGGTATGATCTAATTTAATCAAGAAATAATTTGGTTAGTTTATCTAACAGATAAGGACTCTTAAAAGAAACTTCATAACTGTTATTAAAAAATAATTCCCCTTAATATCATGTAAAATATAGTGTTCACATTTCCTTGACTATCATGCATGTCTTTTTAGAGCTGGTTTGCTTAAATAAGGGTTCAAACAAGATATACATTTGGTTGGCATCTCTCTTAATCTAAATTATGCATTTTAAAGGAAAACTTCTGGTATATTGTTTGTGTGTGTGTGTGTGTGTGCATGCAGAATTGTAAAATATATCTTCAGTATTAATTCAACATTTGGGGGAGATATTTATATACTCAGTAATGTGGAACAGCTGTAAATTTAAAGAAATAACCCTTATTGATAGGCCTATAAAAGCTGTCTGTAATTACATTCCTGAATGATTTGAATAATAGTGTGTCTGATATATTCTAAGATAAGTGGCTTTTACTTTTCTTTGATATTAGGGTCATATACTGTACTTATCTATTTTTACTCCATGCACTCTTCTCTTAGTAATAAATTAATTTTTTAGCATTAGTTGGGCATGTGCCCTATAGTTTAATTCATTTTCTTCTCCCCTGAAGAGAAACAAAGTTTATTTAAGCATCACAATAATACTTTCCATGTTTAGTTATTCAAAGGTTTAATAATATTAATATAAAATTTTTATATCATGCCCCACCCTATGTTTATAAAATTTTTGACAAGCTTTTTAAAGGGGAACAAAGGTAATAGAAGTTAACTTGACTGATGTATGATTAAATATAATTGATACACAATTGGCTGATGCATAATAATCTAAGATACTGTAAGGCTTAAAAAAGTATATTTCACTGCAAATACCACAAATTCAACATAAGCAACAAAATTTGAAACATAGCAGTTGATAGTAACACAAAGTTCAATCACTTCTGGATATGTAAAATAAAACTGCCAGAAAAGATTTAATATTTTTAAAATGACTGACATTTTTAAAAACCTCATTTACTGTTTACTATTATAGTACATTTAATTACAATAAACAGAAGGTAGAACCCATAATCTTGGAAAAGAAGTCAGTAGATATTCAGAGAACTGCCTCATCTCTAGAAAGAGTAAACCCACAGCAAATGAAAGGAACTACTCACCACAAAGTAGAAAGAGGAAAAGAAAGGCCCAAGGCTTTCTTTACTATCACCTCTTTAATCCCTCAATTTCTTGCAGATTTATATATGCATTTTCTATATTTTGATGGGTGGTCTGCTTTCTTTGGGCCACAATCATTACTAGTTCATTAATTAGCATCTGACATAATCGATTTTTTTATTGTAGATAATTTTATTATGATATTAACAAAGCATTAGAAAAGTATTATCCACTAGTCAGGACTTACAGATTGGCATATATTTACTTAAGCCAAATCAAAAATATTTTCTAATAAAAACCCAGCAACTAAAAATTAGTAACAATCTCTTTTTAAAAAGCAGTTCCTTTTAATATCATAGAAAAGGGAGAGATGATAATGGTCTGGTATTAACTATGAGACCTCTGAAGTAGTGCAGAAATAAAAAGATGAAGCAGTAGTATGACACACTTTTCAAGTTTAATTTAAAAATTAAAGCAACTCATACCCAGAGGAGAACTGAATGAAAGAATAAGATGGGACATGGCTAGGCAATGGAAGCACAAAATACTGTCAAACTTTAATTAAAAAATGTTTTCAATTTAAGCAGACCCAGGCCAATGGTTTTTCATTATTTTTACCACAGTTCCATGGCTACTGACAGTTTCATCAGAACAAATAAAGGATTTTTCCCAAATTTAAAATGATAAAATTATTTTTAATTTTGACTTATAATTTCCTCCTCCTCTAAACTGAACATAATTTGGTCTTAGCTGGACTCATCTCTTAGCCTGGGGCTTGAAAACACCACAAGTATTTAAAATGTAAAAGATAAATGTTCTTTAAAATAGAGTTCTTCCACCATATTAGACAATAAACTTTATCATATATATATTATTTGTTTTGGGAATGAGACCACGTATTCATGAATGTCTGGAGGACAACTTAGTAAATGCTGGTATCAAAAAGGACTCCCTCAAAGCATTGTGTCCTTGCAGACAAATAAGAAAACTGGTGCCCCAGCAGATCAAGACAAGCTGACTGGTAAACAAAACTAAAGTGTCTTAACCAAGCATTAATTAAAGAGAGAGAGAGAGAGAGAAATCTATTTAAGATAAAAGTCCACTTAAGAAAAACAGAAATCAACTTCAATTACAACTGTCATCATTACAATATGCAATTATCCTAATAATTCCCAATTCTGTTTAGTAAATTTCACACTGGGTAAACCAGATTCTGCTTCATGAATTATGGTTTGTTTTTTCTTCACATTGTTTGAAAACTGATACTATAACCTGCACACCAAAAGCAGGTCTGACAGTCACTCTTTTCTGTTTTCCAGCTAAGTTTCTATAACAAAAACAGGGTCAGGCCCTCATCCCTAATCATGGAAAGTTATAGCTTCATCAGTTGCCAATCTCTGTCAACAGCAAAAACAAGCTTAGTTGCTAGCCATTTTTAAAATATTCCTTAGATATTGATGGAACTAATGATAAACACTTCAGATGTTGAGTTTGGGTTATGTATTTTTTAAAAAAATGCCTTTTCTTTGCCTCACTCTGCCTGCCCTAATTAAAGTGCATTACATGGGATTCCTTCTTCCTACCCTTCAGCGTGACAATCCTTGAAGGGTTGGGTGGGGTGAGGGGGATTTCAGTTACATAGTTTCTTGGTCATAATTACAAACTTAAGGCCATTCTTTCGCTGGTCACAGTAAACCCCAGGCTGGCTACCTATAAAGACACCTACAGACCTTAGTTTAACGCTACTGTTGCCACTATCTTCCCCCGGGCATCATGAGGCTTTATTCCAACATTAAGTGAGGGAGTGATGTTTCACAGCAGCAATTTAAGGAAAGCAGATGGTGAACAGCATGGACTGTGAAAATTAGCCTTCTACTTCTTGTCAAAGAGGAAAAACAGTTTAGATGTCTAAATTTTAAAGTCTGTTAAATGTCAAAAGTAACTCTCACTAGATTTTTAGCTGTAATAGTACAGATGGAGATAGGCTGGACTATGGAGCATAGCCAATGTAAAATCAGAAAAATAATGACCAAAAAAAAAAAAAAAATGACAACCTGTATCTACAGAAATTCCCAAATGGGCAAAACTATGTTATACAATTAAAATACCTGGTATTAATATATAACTTTGAGGAAATTTATTTTTATGTCCTTACTCAACTGTAAACTCCCTGAGGGCAGAAACCTAGCTCAACTTGTTTACTGTTATCTTTGGCACCTGCCTTATATTCTGGCCTGAACATATACATGTTCAATGAATGAAACATTTACTGGCACATGTGTAGTAAGGAATTTGGTCTTCTCAAAGAGAGATGTGGACTGTGTCTTAGCTCTTGAGAGGTAGGTAATCTCTAAACCCTTGGAATTTCCCAAGTGACAGGAGTGTCTTTAAATATTCATGGTGAGGGGCGCCTGGGTGGCTCAGTGGGTTAAGGCCTCTGCCTTCGGCTCAGGTCATGATCTCAGGGTCCTGGGATCGAGCCCCGCATCAGGCTCTCCGCTCAGCGGGGAGCCTGCTTCCTCCTCTCTCTCTGCCTGCCTCTCTCTCTGCCTGCCTCTCTGCCTGCTTGTGATCTCTCTCTCTGTCAAATAAATAAATAAAATCTTAAAAAAAAAAAATTCATGGTGAGCCCTTAGCGGGGGACTACACCTGATGGCTGTTGCCAAGGATGTGATTCACAGAGGGCCCCTAGACAATGTATGCTAAGTGGATACTCTGTGCATACTGCCATATGTTGATGCCAGTAGGGTAACCTGTGAATTTGAAACCCACTCAGCATATCTGTTTCTTCCTTTGGTTGGTTCTAATTTGTATCCTATTGCTACAGTAAGATTGTAATCTTTTTTTTTTTTTTTAAAGATTCTACTTATTTATTTAACAGACAGAGATCACAAGTAGGCAGAGAGGCAGGCAGAGAGAGAGGGGGAAGCAGACTCCCTGCTGAGCAGAGAGCCCGATGTGGGGCTCGATCCCAGGACCTAAACTGAAGGCAGAGGCTTAATCCATTGAGCCACCCAGGCTCCCCAAGTGTGATTCCTGATCTCAGCTAAGATCTCAATCTTAGTAAGATTGTAATCTTAAGTATAGTGCTTTCCTGAGTTCTGTGGGTGCCCTAGTGAATTATCAACCTGAGGGTAGTTTCAGGAAACCCTAAACCTGCAGTTGACCTCAGTAGTCTTGGGTCAGTTGAGCAGTGGACAAGACTGTGCCTCTAACATGGAGTTTGGCTAACTCTAAGTAGCATATTGTATCAAATAGGGCTTCTCTTATTGCAACTCTGGTTCCTCTTTCATGAACTGTTCTTGGAATTACTTATCATCCCTCAATTTACTGCCTTGTTTTCTATAATGATCACTTTTTAAATGAATCTTCCTGTACCTTCCTGAGTTAATTCCACTTGGAGACTGTGATCCATGAAGATCAAATCACTAATATTACAGCAGCTAAGTCAGTGCTTCCTCACTAACGTGCCACAAATAGGTTAGAAGTGTGCTGTGCTGCTGCCCCACGATTAGCCCTCAGGAAGGCCAGGTGGGGCCTGTGGTAGTTGGAGCTCCTAGGCTGGGTACCGCCTGCCTCCTGCAGTAGTCTCTGTTTATCCCAGAGCACACTACACGTATCATCATTTTTCTGTATGTACCATAACATGAAAAGATTGGAAAGCAGTAAGGTAAGGAGTCATTACCACAATTTTCCCATGTCAGTATGTCACCAACATACTTTTCCAATATCAGACCTGGATTATTCCAACCTATCTGTGCTATACTTTAGCCACACTGAACTACTGTTTCTCTAATATTCCAAGTCAGCTCACATCTCAAGCCTCTGCATACCTTATTTCCTCTGTCCGTCACGTCTTTCTTATTCTACTCCAGCCACCTAGACAAACTCTTACTATTCTCCCAGATTCAGTTCCAAGGTCACATATACAAATGCTTTTCTAAGAGATCCTGGTCAACTGGTAGCACCCAAGCAGATTTATGCCTCCAGTATAGCACTTACTTCAATAAAATGCTTTGTCTGTTTCCCTTCCTAATCTGTGCGTTTCCTGATACTGTGTTTCACAACTCACTTCTTTCGCGAACTTATCTTCTTGGCCTTTTTCTCTGTTGCCTTTAAATCATGATGTTTCCTAGCACTCCATCTTCATCTGTCTCTTCTCACTCCACAAGATAGCCACAGAACAGAATTCAAACATTTTCAGGCTCATTATTTTATTTACTTTTCATGAAAACACAATTAAGTGTTTAGGGGAAGTATTATCTCCATTTTTTAAATTAAAAAATAAAAGTTTATACAAGTCAATGACTGGCCCCTAGTCATGAACTAGGCTAGTAACTAGCTTATCCAATGACAGATATCAAGTATTCGGACTCCAAGTTCAATGCATTCCCTAAATGTTGCCCTGACTTTCTAAATGAATTCTCGGTATTTTAAACCAGAACTCTGGAAAAGTATATCTCTATAGAAACATTCCGACTTGTGATTAGGTGCTAAAGAACCACAGATACTATACTTCTGTCATGGGTTTCATAGGATTTGGGGGATTGAATTCAGAAGTCATTTTTCCATAGAAATAGAAATTTCAAATAGTAAGTAAGCAAATTAATGCATTTTCTTATAAAACTAGTTTGAAAAGAAACATAAGGGGCGCCTGGGTGGCTCAGATGGTTGAGCTACTGCCTTCGGCTCAGGTCATGATCCCGGACTTCCAGGATGGAGTCCTGCATCGGGCTCCCAGCTCCTTGGGGAGTCTGCTTCTCCCTCTGACCTTCTCCTCTCTCATGTGCTCTCTCTCACTCATTCTCTCTCAAATAAATAAATAAAATCTTAAAAAAAAAAAAGAAAAAAGAAAAGAAACATAAAAAGTGCAAAGAATGAGATAAGGTTTCATGCTCATGTTTATCAGCAAAAAAACAAAAACAAAAACAAAAACAAAACATCAAAAGTCTTCAGAGGTAACTTGAACTGCTGAACTCACTTTAACATTTTGTGTCCCAAATATACAAAAAAAAACCTAAAGCAGAAAAGACCAATTTTCACTCCAACATTTCTAATTCCAGAGGTAAACAATTTATTCTTATATACAAATTGTTTTTTCCCTCATCTCACTTTTTTCTCATCCCCTCTAGAAGCTGTAACATTCCGAGGACCGCTGAATTCCTGGGGCTTCATGTGTAACAATTTAGAAACTCTTAGCCTAACGATAATCTGGTAGAAAAATTAATCAATAATTCACTAAAAAATTTACAATTTGTTCACATACTACTGTAGGAAATGAAGTGTCTCTTCATTTTTAGCCATCTGTTGGCCAACTGCCAATTAATCTCAAGTAAGACTGGAACAAAGACTGTGTTTATACATCTTCTTTATCGTACAGTTTGAAAAACCAAGCTTTTCCTTACAATGATAATGATATTCACTAGGAATTAAGTTTAAAAATCTCTGTGTTCTGAATATGTAATTTAAAAGGTTAGAACAGTGAAATTTTTCATTTCACTATGAAAAAGTGAAATATACTTAGTGTGAAAAAAGAACTGTTCTTTGGGTTTCATTATAAGTATTTTAGTAATTTCGAAAAAATAAAATCTACCCCTATTTTACCAAATACACAAGGAAGATAAATTTAAATAAAATTCATCTTCAGAGTAGGAAGTCATATAAACTAGGCTAGGACTTGGAATGTAACTACCAGAAACTGTACAACATTTTGGAAAATTATGTTACTGATGGCAACACCACATCCCACACTATTTGAGTTGCTAATACACCTATATTGGTCTGCATTCACAGTTGTCACATTCATGGTGGTTCTTCATATCAGTGCCAGCACCATTTAACTACTTCAGTACATTTCTAGTGTAGTCATGGACAAGCATTTACACAGCAATGTGTAACTATTATTTTAAGTTCTCTTTCTTCCTTCTATTCAAAATAAGGGAAACATGTTGATTTTAAAATTATGGATGTACTCTTATCTATAAATTTCATCTTAGAATCCAAAAGGCTCTTATATTTGTTGAGATCCCACACCATTACATGAGGGTTGTAATTTTTGAGGGTTTTTCTTGCTATTTTTTCTGATGTCTTTAGTCCACTTCTTTCTAAACTCATATACATAATGAAAAAATTAATTAATCTTTTTTTTTTTAAAGATTTTATTTATTTATTTGACAGAGAGAGAGATCACAAGTAGGCAGAGAGGCAGGCAGAGAGAGAAGAGGAAGCAGGCTCCCTGCAGAGCAGAGAGCCCCATGCGGGGCTCGATCCCAGGACCCTGAGATCATGACCTGAGCCAAAGGCAGCGGCCTAATCCACTGAGCCACCCAGGCGCCCCAAATTAATCTTTTTTAAATACTGTTTTGAGGACTGGAGGCGAGATTAGGAGCCATGCCATTTTGCATCAGAATATTCTATTTCTATAGGCTCCACTTTTCAAAGTTGTATCTTTCTCTTTAAGTTCTAATCCTCTCCTTACTTATTATTGCTGGTGAATTTCTGGTTGCCATTCTTATTACTACTATTTGTTTGATCACTTTGTTAGCTTTTGGAAGTAAGTTTGAGATTTTGCTTCACTCAGCTGAACCTGACAGTCTTTTTTTCTTAATTTTTTTTTTATTATAGTTGACACACAAGTATACTTTCAGGGATACAACACAGTGGTTCAACTTAACTATATGCTATGCTCATCCCAAGTGTAGGTACCACCTGTCACCATGCAACACTATTACAATATCACTGACTGTATTCCTTATCCTGTGCCTTTTATTCCCATGACTTACTTATTCCATAACTGGTAGTCTGTATCTCCCATTCCCCTCTACCCATTTTGTCCATTTGGCAGTCCTTTTTTTCTATGCTCTTTGGATGGAGTGCCTTTCCTCTCCTTTGAAGAGACCATCTCAATAAATACTTTTCTTAGTATTAAAGGATGAGTTCTTCAACTACTTTGTGATGAATGAAAATTTACTGTAAGCTTTTCTAATCTCAACTGCATTCTTCTTATAGCTATTAAGGTATGGGAGTCTACTAAGGATCCATCACCATATCACTTAAAAAATATTAGTTATTATTTATTGAGTTATGACAATGTGCCAGTCACTGTTCTAAGAGCTATACATCTATTATCTAATTAGTGTCATAACAATCCTATAGGGTATATACTATCTCCACAGGAAAGTGAGGTGTAGAAAAGTTACATCCCAATCTGCCCAAACACAGAGCTAGCAAGCAGCTAAGCAGAGATTTGTACCCTGATCATCTGATATCAAGGCCTGAGTTATTTATCTACTACCTTACTGTCTCCCAAGTTTTTAGGGCCTTCCTTTTCCCTCAAGGACTAACTGCTTCACTACAGATTTTTTGATTTCTACTTTCTCTTTACAGCCTACCCAAATGCTCAAGAAATATTTATTACTTAAATAATAAAGACTTAACTGCTTCTTTTCACTGCTTCCCTCCATCTCTTTCAATGTGCCTTTTCTTTTAGCAACAATAATGGCAAACTAAAACCCTAGATATCATTCTTACTCATTTCTGAGCAGTTAGAGGTAACTGCATTCTACAACTTACAACAGCATGCTCAACTTAATAGTTTTCACTTGTTTATTCTAAACCAAATGGTCCTAATATCACATTTGCTTTGATATGGAAATTTTTTGTAAAAATTGTTTAAGAATTAGTACTTCTCTTTCCCACTTCTGGCAGAACCAGCTCTATGGCCCTCAGGAGCCAGATCACTAAGCTGGGGGAACCAGTGATACACCAGATCTATTCAAGCTACCTTGTGTTCCCATCAGAACTTACTATTTTGTCTCTTACTTTGTCAGGTTTCTGACAACAAATTAACAGGAGGTCAAGCATATCAACAGATTTTACATTGTAGGCAGCATGCCTGATTTAGAGTGAAAGGTTAGTAGATATAATATGCTAACACAGAAAAAGTTATTGGAGTTTCAGATATTATGACAGGCTGATGGTTTTGGCATTATTTTGAGAAAAGCTGGCCTCTGGCTTCACTTCAAGCCATACCCTGTAAGTAACATTAAATAATTTTTTTACAGATAGGAAGGCATATAAATAAGCATATAAAGATAATGAAAAGAGAAACACAACCTTGAATTTAAAAATGAAAACAGGTATTTTTAGTAGCCTATGGTATAAGAACAGTGTAACAGAAATACAATGACTGTGGGAATTTAAGTCTATTAATGTAGACAACAATTGTTTACGGCAGAATTTATGTGTATAAATGAACCCACTGTGGCAAAGAATGCTGTATGTTATACATATGTAAGAGTGCCAGAGAAAAATGTACATGATAATTAAATGTGGATAATAAGTAGAAGTCAATTGTGAGGATAATGCTTGGTTAGAGCAAATTTTAAAAAATATTTATAAAATTAAAAGATGAGATCTGAATTGAACTTGTTTAGAAGAGAAACTGTTCAAGACTAAGAATCTACTTCGATTATTTACATTTTAATAAGAATGATGCAATGGAATCACATGAAAACTGAGCTAATATATTTTGAAAATTACTTACACTGATGACTGATGAAGAAGTTGATAAGTTTAAACCTTCAAGATCAGCTATCAAGCTTGGAGAAAGAGCTGGCGTGGGAAATGCAACTGGAGTGGATACCACGTTAACTGCAGGAAAAGGCCCAAATTAGCAAATGTGCATGAAAATTTAATTCATATTATTAAAAGCAACATTTTTATTTTGTTAGCAAATCTAATTAAATTACTTTGATTAATAAATCTATGACAATTCTATTTAACATCTTGATTTAGTTATTACCAAGTCATGGCAGTTATTAGTCTTAGCTTTCACTGGCAACTCCTGTAACAAAATAAGGGTACAAATACTTTGAGTAATAATTTTTGAAAATTTTATCATATGTTATCACTAACATTATCACCCAGTAACCTCACTAAAATAAAACCTAAATAAATAAATAAAAATAATAAAACCTAAATAAAAAAAATTAAAAACCTCACTAAAATTTAAAAAAAAAAGGTAAAGAAACATTTTTTTTCCAGCTAATATAAAGAACAACAGCTTTCAAGAGTTCTCCAGCAAATCAGAAGTCTCAAAAGGGTATTTCTATCCCTTCTCTGTTTTATTCTCCACTATAATAATTACAGGGGTCCAGGTTACCTAACTCCCTTCTACTTACACTTTGTCAGCAAAAGCTATGTACCAGATAGAAATTTTTTATTCTAAAACCACTATGTACACAAGATCATGTAGGTGAAAATTTGAAAATCTTTGAAAAAGTACAGATCTCATCCTCCCCTGCTTATTAAGATTCTTCAGAGGCTCATAAGTACCTACAAGATAAAAGTCCAATTCCTTAATAAGTGCACAAGGTTCTCTATGCTCTAGCTTGGCACTGTCCAATAGAACTTTCTGTGATGATGGAAATATTCTATAGCTATACTGTCCAATACAGTAACCACTAGCACATAAACCTAATGTACTCTTGAAATAGGGCTAGTATGACTAAAGAATTGTACTTCATAGTTTAATTAACTTAAATTTAAATGTAAGAGCTATGTGTGGCCAGTTGGTATCATACTGGGTAGCAGATCTATCTCTAATTTTATTGGCAACTCCTATCTTCAGGCCCTACCGATTAATAGTTTCCAGTATCTTGTTCCCAATATCGTGAACCTTTTATATTTTATTCTCTTTACCTGGAAGGTTCTTCTCTGCCTTGTTTACCTTGCAACTTCTACACATTAAGGTACCGCTTGGAAGGAAAGCACAAGCTGACTCACCAAAACAGTTTCTAATTGCCTTCTTTGTTCTACAGATAAACTTGGACATGCTTCTACAACTATACTTCTCTTCTAATACAAATCTGTGTCTTTTTATTTTTTATTTCTACTAGTCTGCTAATGTATTAATTTTTAGTGCTTAGAAACTGCTTGACTGTTGAGTGAAAAAAATTGAAAGGTGGAATGAGTTTTATCTTCCAACAAACTCACTTCAAAATAAGACCATAAAGGAAGTAACATTTATTTAACAGGACTTTTCAAACTATCTTTTTCTCATTTAGTCTCACAATACCCTGTAGTTAGGCAGAAAAAATAGTTCAGAAAGTTAGGAATAAAAAAATGATATTGCCTGAAAAAGAAAATTTTCAAATAAGTCTGAAATAAAATTTCATCATAGATAATAGAAAAAGCAGAGTGGAGACTGGGTGGAAGAGGGAATGGAGCCCTTGTTTTCTTCCTTGCTCCTTCAGTGTGCCTGAAACACTGCTACAAATCCCCAGGCTTCCTCAGACCTACATTGAAAACCAACATACAGTTAGCAAGTGTCACAGGGATTTGGCGGTGGGGTGTGGGGTTGGAAAGATCAATGGCGATATGGTGGTAAAGGAAGACTTTACAAACAGGAGGAAATGAAGCTCAGTTTTTAAGTACGGGCAGACTTTAAATAAGAGCAAAGAAGCAGCTGGTGACTTAGTAGGTGAGAAAATACTGTGAACAGAGGCTGAGAG
The DNA here is from genome assembly GCF_922984935.1 of Meles meles. Lineage (NCBI taxonomy): Eukaryota > Metazoa > Chordata > Mammalia > Carnivora > Mustelidae > Meles > Meles meles. Next base: position 79,637,168 of record NC_060068.1, on the reverse strand, counting down.
GTGGGAACGTGGAAAACTGAGGAAGTTATATTTATCCTCTACAACAAAGGAAGCTGTTAAAAACACCAAAAAGAGGAACAATATATGTACTGCTCCTTATCAGTATAAGGGACAAAAATCAAAGGAGGAGCAGTCAGTTTGGCAGGAGGAGGAATACAATAATTCAGGCATGACATGAAAAGCGTTTTTTAAAAACAAAAGGTGAGGTAGAAAAAACATTTCTATTAAAGACACTGTAAACTGAGGCACAGGGAGATTATGTCTTAGAAAGACCATAAAACAAGTGAATGGAAGAATCACTGTGGGACCAGGAACTGGTTCTCTTATCTTCGATCAATATGTTGCCTTTCCAAAAGTCACTTTTTTGGAAGGTTCTAAATATTTGTCCATCCATCCAAAATATTAGATACCCATATAAGGAAAAAAATGAGTAAGAAAGCCTCTGATTTCAACTATGGTTTGGCCTAAAGACACACAGAGGAAAAAGACATCAAAAGCCAGAGGAAAATTCACACTAAAGTTTGACTTAAGAAAAAAAAAAGAAAGAAAGAAATACTTTCAATATCATTTCAGAATGATATTGAAATTATCATTCTGAATAATTAGGTACTAAAGAAATGACTATACATCTGTTTCCAGATCTGGCAAGACAGAAGCTTGCACTGAAAATTTATCCAAAAATGGATTCTGAGGTTAGTTGACTATGCTTAAGTATTTAATTAATGTATTAAAAAATGATTCTACTAGTTAAAAAATAATAATAACCTCGCATACAAATGAAAACCAGGTATCATTTCTACCCACTGACTTGGCAAAGGCAATTTTTAGATACAAAATTCAGTATCAGTAAGGGTATCAGGAATCAGTACTCTTATACTAATACTGTGTAAGCTGGTACAAACTTTGGGAAAGGCAATCTTAGACAACTAAATTCTTCAAAGCCTTTGCCCCAGCAATTCTATTCCTGGGGATTTATCTTAACGAGACACTTGGGGAGATAATGAAATAATATACTTATGATGTGTATTGCTTCACTAACGATGAAGACCAAAAAAATGAAAACAAGTTAAATTTCCAATAATAGTAAAACTGTTAAATATAATTTATTACAACAATATAAAAGAACCATGAAGTCATTAAAAAATGAAACTGTTAAAGAACATCTAGGTCAGGGCAAGGAATGTGTATGATTAATAGAGAAGTAAAGATAAAAGAGTATCCCAGTATGATCACATTTAGGGGCAGAGGGGATTTGCATATGAAAAGATCTGAGCTGGCATGCCAGATGGTAAACCCAAGATATTTGGATTACAAATCCATTTTCTTCTTTTTATTTTTAAAACTTTCTGAAAAACACTTTTTTCTTTACTAAAGTACAATTGACCCTTGAACAGCACAGGTTTGAATTGTTGCAGGTCCACTTATGGACAGATTTTTTTTTTAAAAATACAGTGTAATGCTAAAAATGTATTTTCTCATCCTTATGATCTTCTTAATAACATTTGTTTTTATTTTAAGAATATGCTATATAATACATATAACATACAAAATATGTGTAATTGGCTGTTCATGCTATCAGTAAGGCTTCCAGTTAACAGTAGGCTATTAATAGTTAAATTTTGGGGGAGTCAAAAGTGAAAGGTGGTTGTCAGTGCCCCTTAACCCGAACATTGTTCAAGGATCAATTATATATTTAATTATAAAATAATTATACAATTATTCTTCTGATCAAACTTTAGCCTCAAAACTTAATGATACATCAAAGTTTTAATATATACTGGTTTAATACAAAGCTATTTAAATTGTTAAATGTAATTCCTTGCTGCTGCACCATTATCATCATCTCCATCACAGATAACGCCCTTATATAATGCTTATCATGTGCCCAGCAGAGTTTTAAGTGCTTTTACATTTATCAACTCATTTAATCCATTTGACTCCTAAAAGTATTACTATTATCCCTATTTTATAGATTAAAGCAAAAGCACAAAGAGATTAAGTAACTTGTCCAAGGTTACCCAGCTCCGTAATTAGAAGGACTGGGATTCACAAGAGCACCTGGGTGACTGAGTCAGTTAAGTGTCTGCCTTTGGCTTAGGTCATGATCCAGGGTCCTGGGATCTGGGTGGGACCCTTGCTCCGGAGGGAGTCTGCTTCTCCCTCTCCCTCTGTAACCCCCTACCGCCATGCTCTCTCTCTCGCTCCGTACTCTTTTTCTTTTCTTTTCTTTTTTTTTTTAAATATTTTATTTATTTGACAGAGAGAAACCACAAGTAGGCAGAGAGGCAGGCAGAGAGAAAGGAGGAAGCAAGCTCCCTGTGGAGCAGAGAGCCCGATGTGGGGCTCGATCCCAGGACCCTGGGATCATGACCTGAGCCGAAGGCAGAGGCTTTAACCCACTGAGCCACCCAGGCGCCCTGCACTCTTTTTCAAATTAAAAAAAAAACTTAAAAAAACAAGAACAGCATGAGATTTAAACTCAGACACTCCAGCTCCATTGTCCTCTTAGCCACTCCACTCCAATGCCTCTACTACAATTTACTCAACAATATGATATCACAGATCATAAGGTTTATCTGGAGCATGATTACTGGTGGCTGATAAAAATTTTAAGAAGACTTAGTTGTACCAATAGTATAATTACATAGGTTTACATTGCTTATATATTTCTTATTAAAAAACACTGTAGTATGATTGTTGCTTTATGATCATCTTACCAAGATCACACGGTATGGAGTACTAAAAGATCTCTTCGTTTGCAGAAATATAAAATACCCAAGGAACTCTCAAACTGTAATGGTTCTCAAGAAACAGAATTCCCTGGGTAGGGATAATGTATGCATTTAGAATCTCCAGCATGTAGCAGATTACTTGTATCAGAGCAAGCATTCAATAAATGTTTTCTGGGGCGCCTGGGTGGCTCAGTGGGTTAAGCCACTGCCTTCAGCTCAGGTCATGATCTCGGGGTCCTGGGATCGAGTCCCGCATTGGGCTCTCTGCTGAGCAGAGCCTGCTTCCCTCTCTCTCTCTCTCTCTCTCTCTCTGCCTGCCTCTCTATCTACTTGTGATCTCTCTCTGTCAAATAAATAAAATCTTTAAAAATAAATAAATAAATAAATGTTTTCTGAATGAAGATACAGATAAATTCAATACTAGAAGTTTTCTTCATATATGGAATAGATAACCGTGGATTATGATGTGCCTTTTAGATAAAACTTAAGGAATGTTTCTGACACTCTTTCAAAATTAATCTAATTCTCACAGCTGAGAACTCAAGCTACTGGAGAGTGACCTTTTACTTTCTAATCCACAAACTGTTTACCATGGACAATGGAGAACTACTGTAGGCTAATAAGCAGCAGAAATGAAGTCAGTATCTTAAGAACCATTGTCAACAAAGCTTTTCTCCTGTACACTCCATTTATCTTTATCACTAAGCTCCCAGTTCTTCCACAAGGACTTTATAGTTTTTTAATTGGTTTTTGTCTCCCTCCTCATTCATTCACACTTTGTGCCTCTACTGTTCAGGTATCTGTGCCCTAGACTAGATTTTAGTCCCTGGAATAAAAGGATTCATTTATTGGTTCCAGTCAACAAAAAGGGATATCTAACAAAGTACTCTTACACTTATCAGACAATCTGCAAATATTTGCTGAACTGATTTGTTAAAAAGAGAGGGAGGCTTCAAGTGACATTTCTGACAAAAGCAGAATAAAAATGTTTTAAATAGTTCTCAGGTATTAAAAACAAACAGAAATATACCCTATGTTGAGTTAAAATTTAAGTTAGGATGAAATTTCATTACAAGTAAAAAAAATCCTGAGTATTTTTACAGTAACAGTATCCATCATGAACCTGTGTCCACCATGAACCATGTGCCCTAGATGCTATCATTAATCAGTATGATTCTCTCTGAGAGACTGAATAAATCCATTGATAAGTGGTGGATAAAAAAATCAGACAAAATTTGAGAATGCATAAGCTCATGGAAATGGAAACAATACACAGGATACCTTTTCCTTGACTGTGTAGGATTTTTCCCCTTTATGTAGGATAGTAGTTATTTGTGACCTAAGAGTAATTTTGGAAAAATTTCTCTATCAATTCTAAAGCTTAGCTGTACTGATCTGAAATTTCGTTTGTTCACAACAAAAGTGAAGTGAATCTGAAAAAAAAAATCTTATGCTTAAATTCTTACAACTTAGTGTTTAAGAAAACCTTTGCTTCTACATATAAAAACATACTTTAAAAAAGAATCAAATAATAAAAATTATATCATTTTCCACGTTTCAATTTTTACTTCACCGCCAGGAAATGGAGAGGAATGAGACTGGTATATTTTGGAAATGCAAAGGAGCGCAATGACTAAGAAGAGGTAGGGAGGAGTCAGATGACCCAAAGGTCTTAGAAACCTAAAAATATGGACTTTAACTATAAAATTAAGACATTAAATGAAAAGATCTAGAAAAAGAAAGGAGTAAGATCGGATTTTTCCTATTTTTTTTTTAAAGATTTTATTTATTTGACAGACAGAGATCACAAGTAGGCAGAGAGGCAGGCTGAGAGAGAGGGGGAAGCAGGCTCCGTGCTGAGCAGAGAGCCCGATGCGGGGCTCGATCCCAGGACCCTGAGATCATGACCCGAGCTGAAGGGCTCCACCCACTGAGCCACCCAGGCACCCCCGGATTTTCCTATTTTGTCTGTAGGATAAATTCCTAGAAGAGAATTGTTATATCAAAGGGTGTGTGCAACTTAAGTTTTGACAAATATTGCTGATATGACTCTAAAAGCTGCACCTATTTTTATTTCTATCCAAAACACGTGCAGGGTGCCTGTTTCTCCAAACCTTAGCAACACTGGATGTTGCTTCAAAATCGTTGCCAATAGGTTAAAAAATGATGTAAACCTGTAAATCTCTGCCAATAGCAAAAAATGATGCAAATTTGACTTGAACTTTATTTTATTCAAGTATATATCATAGTAATTTGGTATGTTTATACATTACAGAATGATCCCATAACAACTCTAATTACTATCTGTCACCATGCAAAGTTTTTATAACACTGTTATCATTGACTATATTACCTATGCTGTACCTTAGTTACATTCCCATGACTTATTTATAACGAAGTTTATACCTTTTAATCCCCTTTGCCTATTTTACCTACCCCCCAAACACTCCCTATTCTGATAACCAACAGTTTGTTTTCTGTATCTGAGTCTGTTTTTGTGTTTGTTCATTTATTTTTTCAAATTCCACATATAAGTGAAATCATATAGTATCTGTATTTCTCTCACTCATTTCACTTAGCATAATATCCCCGAGGTCCATCCATGTCGTTAAAAATGACAAGATTTCATTTTTTATAGCTGAGTAATACTCCTGTGCGTGTATGTGTATGTGCATGTGTATATCACATCACTTCTTCTATATGCATTTATCTATCAATGGATAGTTAAGTTGCTTCCATAGCTTGGCTAATGCAAATAAGGCTGTCGTGAACACAGGGATGCATATATTTTTAGACAAATACCCAATTCTACGATTGCTAGTTCACATGGTATTTCTATTTTTAAGTTTTTGAAGAATTTTCATACTATTTACCGTAATGGTTGTACCAATATATATATATCTATGAACAGTATATGAGGATTCCCTTGCCTTTACTTCTTCACCAATACTTGTTATTTTTTCTTTTTAATAAGAGCTAATCTGACAAGTGTCAGGTAATAGTTCATTGTAGGTTTTTTGGTTTGTTTTGCTTGAAACCAATTAATTCTTTTAAAGTTTTTATTTTAATCACCAGCACTCATCACTACAAGTGCACTCTTAATCCTTAATCCTTATTTTACCCATCCTCCCAGCCATCTCCCCTCTGATAACCATCAGTTTGTTCTCTCTAGTTGAGGGTCTGTTTCTTGGTCTGTCTCTTTTTTTTTTTCCCATTTGCTAATTTGTTTTTAAAATTCTACATATGAGTGAAATCATATGGCATTTGTCTTTCTCTGAATGACTTATTTCTCTTAGCATTATACTCTCCAGCTCCAGCCATGTTGTTGAAAATGGCAAAATTTTGTTTTTATTTATGGTTGAATAATATTCTTCTGTCTCTCTGTGTGTGTGTGTGTGTGTGTGTACATATATACCACATCTTCTTTGCCCATTCATCAATCAGTGGGAACTTGAGTGGCTTCCATAATTTGGCTATTGTAAATAATGCTACTATAACCAGGGGTGCATGTATCCCTCTGAATTAGTGTTTTTGTATTATTTGGGTAAATACCTACTAGCAGGATTGCTGGATCATAGGTTAGTTCTATTTTTAATTTTTTGAAGACGCTCCATACTATTTTCCAGAGTGGCTATACCAGTTTGCATTTCTACCAAGAGTGCATGCGGGTTCATTTTTCTCTACATCCTCACCAATACTTTGTTGTTTCTTGTGTTTTTCATTTTAGCCATTCTGACAGGTGTGAGGTGATATCTCATTGCAGTTTTGATTTGCTTTTAATAAGTGATGATGAACACCTTTTCATGTGTCTGTTGGTCATCTGTGTGACTTCTTTGGAAAAATGTCTATATAAGTCCTCTGCCCATTTTCTAATCAGGTTGTTTCTTCTTCTTTTTTTTTTAAGATTTATTTTAGAGAGAGAGAGAGAGTGCACATGAGTTGGGGGAGGGACAAAGGGAAAGAATCTTCAAGCAGACTCCTTGATGAGCATGGAGCCTGAGGCAGAGCTCAATCTCATGACCCATGAGATCATGACCTGAGGTGAAACCAAGAGTTGGAAGCTTAACTGAATGAGCCACCCAGGTGCTCCAATCAGGTTTTTTTTTTTTTTTTTAATATTTTATTTGACAGAGAGAGAAGACACAAGTAGGCAGAGAGGAAGGCAGAGAGAGAGGGAGAAATGGGCTCCCCACTGAGCAGAGAGCCCGATATGGGGCTCAATCCCAGGACCCTGAGATCATGACCTGAGCCAAAGGCAGAGGCTTAAACCACTGAGCCACCCAGGTGCCCCTATTTGTTCTTTTAACACTAAGTCAGGTAAGTTCTTTATATATTTTAGATATTAACCCCTCATTGGATGCATGCTTTGCAAACATCTTCTTCCACTCAGTAGGATGTCTTTTTGCTTGGTTGATGGTTTCTGTACTAAAGCTTTTTTGTCATTTGTTTACTTTAGCTTTTGTTGCTCTTGTCTGAGGAGACTGGTCCAAAAAAAATACTAAGACTGGTGTGAAGAGCTTACTTCTATGTTTTTTTCTAGGAGTTTTATGGTTTGGATCTTACATTCAAGTCTTAAATCCATTTTGAATTTACTTCGTATATGGTATAAGATAGTAGTCCAGTTTCATTCTTTAGCATGTAGCTGTCCAGTTTTCCCCACATCATTTATTGAAGAGACTGCCCTTCCCATGTATATTCATGTCTCCTTTGTCTTACATTACTTGGCCGTATATGCGTGGGTTTATTTCTGGGCTCTGTATTTTATCCTACTGATCTGTCTCTGCTTTTGTACCAGTATTACACTGTTTTGATTATTATAGCTCTGTAGAATACTTTGAAATCAGGGAGTACAGTACCTCCAGCTTTGTTCTTTCTCTTTTATCTTTAAAAAATTTTTTTATTTAAATTAAGTTTGGTTAATATATAGGTTATTAATTTCAAGGAAAGAATTTAGTAGTTCATCAGTTGCATATAACACCCAGTGCTTATCACATCAAGTGCCCTCCTTAACACCCATCGTCCAATTACCCCACCCTCCCATCTCCCCTTCAGCAACCCTCAGTTTGTTCCCTAGAGTTAAAAGTCTCTTATGGTTTGTCTCCCTCTCTGTTTTTATCTTATTTTTCCTTCCCTTCCCCATGTTCATTTGTTTCTTAAATTCCACATTAAAGTGAAATCATATGGTATTTGTCTTTCTCTGACTTATTTTGCTTAGCAATACCCTGTAGTTCCATCTGCATCATTGCAAATGGCAAAATTTCATTCTTTTTGTTGGCTGAGTAATATTCCATTGTATGTATACACACATCTTCTTTATCCATTCATTTGTTGATGGACATCAGCTTTGTTCTTTTTTAAGACTACTTTGGCAACTTGGAGGGGCACCTGGGTGTCTCAGTGGGTTAAAGACTACTTTGGCAACTTGGAATCCTTAGTGGTTTCATACAAAGTTCAGGATTCTTTGCTCTAGTTCTGCAAAAAATGTCATTGGTATTTTGACAAGGAATTTATTTAACCAATATATTACTTTTGGTAGTATCAACATTTTAACAAGATGAATTCTTCCAATCCATAAGCATGGTATATCTCTTCTTTTATTTGTGTTTTCTTCAATTGCTTTCAACAATGTCTTACAGTTTTCAGAGTACAGGTCTTTCAATTCCTAGCTTAAATTTATTCCAGGATGCCTGGGTGGCTCAGTTGGTTAAGGGCTGCCTTCAGCTCAGGTTATGATTCTGGGGTCCTGGATCAAGTCCCGCATTGGGCTCCTTGCTTGGTGGGGAGCCTGCTTCTCTCTCTCCCTCTGCCTCCTTGTGCCTGCCCTCTTTCTGTCTCTGTCAAATAAATAAATAAAATCTTAAAAGAAAATTTATTCCCAAGTATTTTATTATTTTTGATGCACTTACAAATGGGATTGCTCTCTTAAATTCTCTGACAGCTCACTGTTAATATAGAGAAATGCAATGAATTTCTCTGTGTTAATTTCATATCCAGTAATTTTACTCAATTCATTTATTAGTTCTAATAATTTTTTTGGTGGAGTCTTTAGGTTTTCTATATGTAGTATCCCATCACCTGCAAATAGTTTCACTTTTTCCTTTCAAATTTGGATGATTCCTATTTCTTTTTCTTGCCTGATTGTTGAGGCTTTCAGTACAATGATGAAAAAGTGGCAAAAGTAGGCATACTTGTCTTGTTTCTTTTTTTTTTTTTTTTTAAGATTTTATTTATTTATTTGACAGAGAGAGATCACAAGTAGATAGAGAGGCAGGCAGAGAGAGAGAGAGGGAAGCAGGCTCCCCGCCGAGCAGAGAGCCCGACGCGGGACTCGATCACAGGATCCCGAGATCACGACCCGAGCCGAAGGCAGCGGCCCAACCCACTGAGCCAAAGCTTTAAGTTTCTCAAAAGTTGCATATGATGTTAGCAGTAGGTTCATCAGATACAGCTTTTATTATGTTGGGGTACATTCCTTCTATATCCACTCTGTTAAGAATTTTTAATCATAAATGGATGCTGAATTTTATCGAATGCTTTTTCTGCATCTACTGAGATGATCATATGATTTTTATCCTTTTTGTTAATGTAGTGTATCATGTGAAACTATCTGCAGGTACAGAACCATCCTTGCATCCCTGAATAAATCCTGCTTGATCATGGTATAGGATCCTTTTAATGTATTATTGAACTGATTCTGCTAATATTTTGTTGAGAATTTTTGAATGTATATTCATTGTGGATACTGGCCCCAAATTTTTGTTATTTAGGGTATCTCTGCCTGGTTTTGGTATAAAGGTAATCCTGGCCTTATAAATTAAGTTTGGTAGCATTCCTTCCTCTTCAATGTTTTTGAATAATTTGAGAATGATAGGTGCTAACTCTTGTTGAAATATTTGGTAGAATTTACCTGTAAAGCTCTCTGGTTCTGGACTTTCATTTTAGGTGAGTTTTAAAATTACTGATTCAACTTCATTACTTGTAATTAGTCTACTCAGATTTTCAATTTCTTCATGATTCAGTCTTAGAAGGTTGTGTTTCTTGGAATCCATTTCTTCTAATTGTTCATAGGGTCCAATTTTACGTTTAATTTCTTTTTGCTAAGTATTTCCTGTAATTTCTCTATATTAAGAATTTGCCATGACAACTGAAGACAGGCCAGGTAAATAATATAAATAGAACAGTTTTACTTATGACAGATTGAGACAATCTAAAACCATAACTTACCTCTAGTATGGAAAAATTAAATTGCAAAATGACAGTGGCTTACTTAATATTTATGGCATTTTACTTGTTATTTTTTCTGTGCAAAATCTAACTCCCCATAAAGTTAGTTCCATTAACTTTTTCACAATGCAGAAGTATTTAAAAGGAGATGATGAATATACCTTTTGCACACTTGGGTAAGTATATGTATAGGATTCTAAATTCTTTAAGTAGATCTGCTAAGAGAAGATTTTTTGTCATTAAAATACTGATAACTATAGCCACACTGGCATTCAAAAGCTTTGCATCCATTTCTGTTCCTACCAAAAGTGTGGCAAGTAGAAAATAGTAGTGTCCTTTACATTTCCAATTACTTTCCTAATTCCCTACTTCCTTAAGTTAGATGTTTCAATCTCCATAATAAACAATTAACAATGTAGAAGTTGTGAGATATGGATAATTATTTACTAAACAAGTATAAATTATTAAAGCAAAAGATCTTAAAATGAATTTCATGTACTTTTATTTGACCAGTTATCTTTATTCATTTGATTAAAAAACTGGTAACCTGACTAGATGAAAGAAAAAATACTAACAGAATTTCCAACTTTTGTCTTTTTGATCTATAAACTTTTCATAATAGAAACAGACATATTTTGAGACACGTAAATAAAAGGCACCATAAAAATAAAAAATACTACTAGTGGGGCACTTGGGTGATTCAGTGGGTTAAGTGTCTAACTCTTGATTTCGGCTCAGGTCATGATCTCAGGGATGTGAGATTGAACCCCATGTTGGGCTCTGCTCTGGGTAAGGAGTCTGCTTAAGGAGTCTGCTTACCCTCAGTTCCTCCCTGCCATTTCCCTCCCCTGTAAGTGTGTGCCTCTTTTTCAAAACACATACAAACAAAAAAATTACTACTAAAAAGAGAAGAAAAAATTTAAATTTCAATACTTACAATCATCTAGATCTAGAAGCGAAACATCTTTGGTAAGAGGATTTCTATCTTGCTTTGTTTTTTTTTTTTCTTTCTCCTATAAATAAGAAATATTTAATTTATTGCACATTCTATTAAAAAAAATCAATGAAAAAAAAATCAATGAAGTAGTTCTTAATGTTTCAAAACAAACTTTTTCTCCTCCAAGAAAAAAAAAATCAAATTAAGCTTTCTGTATGGTTAGATGGACTGTATTTTTTAATAAAAATTTTTATTTTAGCTATAGCATACAGTATTTCTTCTCCACCATGCAAACTGTTATCTTTAAATATTTTGTTTAAAGATTATAAAGGTCCTTCAGAAGAAAATTTAAAGGCAAATAGTTACTTTGTGATCTGACAACTTTTCCTAATATAAAAACTTAAAATGGCTCTTTGGTAGAAAAAGCCTACAAATGCCTTGAAAATAATTTTTAAACAAGTTGGTTTAAGAAAAAGAATTGCTCAGGGCACCTGGGTGCTCAGTCGATTGAGTGTCTGCCTTCAGCTCAGGTCATGATCCTGGTGTCCTGGGATGGAGTCCCGTGGTGGGCTCCATGCTCAGCAGGAGTCTGCGTCTACCTCGTCACTCCACCCCCAAGGACTCCTGCTCTCTCTTTCTCTCCCTCAAATAAATACTTAAAAAAAAAAAAAAGAAAAAGAAAAAGAAATGCTCAAATAATATAAGTTTAGCTCTGAAATTGTCAAGAGGCTTGTGACAGATTAGCCTTTCTGAGATGTAGTTTGTGACAGGCACTGTATTAGGTACTTTATCTTTCAACAGTGGGTTCCATCAGACTTTTTTAGCCAAAGGCATTCATTAAAATCTACAAATGACACTTTCAGGCTCTTGCTGCTAAGGGATGAAAAGTATTCATTTTCTTTCTTTACTGTTTTCCGTTGGGGAGAGTAAGTATTTTAAAACATATCTGCACATACTTAGGGTTTACTCTATCTCTATCTATTCAGTTTGGTCAGAGATTCAGAAAAGATGTGACATACATACATAAAGAAAAAAATATATGTATATAACATATTTTTCTTCTTTTAAAGGACAAATTAAGTACAGTAATGAGTAGTATTATGAACAAAGATGGACACAGATTAGGACGTTAAACAGATGTATTTGGATCAAAGTTACTTATCTTTATAATCTATACTTTTTGTATCAAATCTCCTCAAATTAAAGACCCAAACTTCACTTTTTGCTAAAATGTTCTTGTTCATTTACTCAGTCATTCATTCATCCAATAGACATGCATAGCACGTATCAGATTCTGGGCTAAGCAAAGGAAGTAATACAGCCAAGGCATAGTTCCTGCCTTCAGGTAACTTATAATCTAATAAAGGAGTTTACAGCTTATATTTACATATTTTTACAAGTATTTTTGAAATATTCCTCTAACCATAGAAAGGTCTCACTAAAGCAAACGGTACCTTACTATCATTTAAAGTCAACAGCATGTTAGAGCTCTTATGACAGTGCAAATACATGAATAAGAATAATACATCAAATTACCTGTTAGGTAACATTTTAAAATAACCTTAAGTTCTGCTAGTTTTTTTCCTTATGCCAAAACTCAAAACAAATTATTTGCAAGTATCATAGAATAACTAAATACTAACAGTAACAAAATACTAATACTGATTTTCTTCATGAGAATAATCATTTCTGCCTCTGAAAACTTCAAATTATCTGGATGGGTTTTAATTTTCACTCATTATTTAAAAACAAAGGAAACAATATTTGCTCCTCTTTCCATACCTAAAATGAAAAACAATTTCTAGGGTTGGGGGAAAAAATAGAAGAAATGTTAGTTTTGAACTAGAATTTTAAAGTAGCAATAAAGAGAAACAGGTTGAGAATGAAAATGCCATCTCAACTAGAATATCATTCCTGTGAAGAAAGAACATTACAAAAAGAGCTTAACACCATGTGACTTATCAAAATACTATGCTGAGCACAAGGGGTATAGCTTCCTATAAGCTACGATGGTGCATGACTGTTTTTATGGAACTGCAACCTTCCTACCTGAAAAATTAGAAACCTATCAAATCAAGATAAATTTAAAGCTGGAAACAAGTCTATACCTTATTTTGTACTTCACAGCTAAGAGTGTGTAACAATATCTATTAAATACACATCAGGTCACATACAACACAGGACAGAGCTGCATGTGAAATTGACATAATCTCTTATCAGAATTCTAAAACAGAAGGAAAAAAAAGGCTCTCAGAAGGACAGAATTTCATTGACTTTCTGAAAAGAGCAAATAACTGGTGACTGAAATACAACGTTAGCAATAGATAAACGGTCATTTCTACTGAATTGAAAAAGCCTTGCATTCCAAATCAAGGCTATAAAAAGCTTCGTGATGTGTTTGGCATTCTTCTCTTATATTATATTTCATTTTTCATTTTAAAAAATCCATAGTAAGTTCAAAACATTTTCATACTTAAAGGATCTACTATAAAAATAAAAATCTGAATTCTAAACAAAGAAGTTAAGAGCCCCTATTCCATCAAACATTTCTCCATTTGCAATTCATCTTGGTAATAGAGACAGAACCTGGGTAAATGCATATAGGACTTGAGGCAGGAGATTTTTCTTGCTCAATGCATAATTCATGTGCTCCGCCTGCAAAGTGTGTAAAATGAGAATTTCACACCGCAGCATGAGCCATGGAGCTGCAGAGAAAAGGCAGATGAAATCATATTTTACTGTGTGAATTTTATTTCTTACCCTCCCAATATTTATACAAAACCATCATTGACAAACCAAACACACTGACAGATCACCCACTGTTTCCATTGTGTTAGTACTTGAGAAGAGATCAGGCAGAAAGATAGACAATTTGTTTTTGTATATTTTTTTTAAATAGAGGATTAGGTTTTTAACAGCTGAGTGACTGTATTAGACTTTTATAAGGACAACACTAACTGATCTTAAAATCTCACTACAAAAATACGTAGTTATCAATTCATCACCCTCAAATCTCCATTTTGTTTCTATGGTATTCGATTATACACCTCAACACATCAACATTTTCAAAATAAAATACAAAGTCACAGGGTTAAGAAACTGATTTCTACTTAATATACTGCATTTCAAGTACTAAATAAAAGACCCTGGAAATACTTATTAAGTTCCAAATAATACAAATAAAAATATGTACTAATATATCTGTAAAGATTTTTTTAATGTACTATGCACATTCATTTCATGCTGATTAAAAAAAAAAAGGCAAGTAGAAAAAAAGATATGAAACAATAAGCACCAAATACGCTTCTAAAGAGGAAACCATTGTAAGGAAGACTGAAATTTAAAATGATAAAGCAGGATAAGTGGTATGTAAAGTTTGTCAAACTCATATTGTACTTTGAAATCACAAAAATTCAAGGCTAATTTCTAGCCTCACAGGGCAAGATATTTGCATGAAATATTTTCAATTAGAATTATCAACCAAGGACAATTTAATGACTCTCTTGCCTTCAAATCATCTAACAAATCTGATTTTAAAAATCTGAGGCTCACACTTACATTGGGCTTTAAAACAAAAGTATGTTGCCAATAAATTGAGACTTCTTTGTACGTCAAAAGTAGTCTAAACTAAAAATATCTTCCCTATAATATTACATCTACTTCAATAAGAAAGCTTCTTAATGACATTCACTTTGATTTTAAAGATCTCAACTGATGTGAAATGATATTTCTGTTCTGGAGAACCTAAAATATAAGCTAAATTGGGAACGACAGAAATTGAAAGAGTCAAGGTTTTGAACTGTCAGAGTAAAAATCCAATACTCTACAATATGCACAGAAGTTATATAATTGCAAAATACATAAATACTTGTAAAAACACAAGTAAAACTTGTTTTGTATTTCTCAAATAGGGCAGAAAACCAATCAGAAAATAGTTTCCTTCACTCTTATCAATTACCTATTTCATAACACATGCCAGTTTTATCTTACCCTCAAAATCTTTCACATGGCAGATCTTTTACTAGGCATATCTTAACATTTACTAATGGCTGGACAGACACTAGTCACAGTAACTGTAACTGGTCTATAGAACATTTAAGAGATTTAATCCCTCCCCAAAATGGACTAGTGAAGTTATATGAAATCCATGTAACCTGTGATAGTCTACTGAGAGCATCTCAAACACTGCTGTGTATATATATGTAGTACTGTTTTTCTGCACATCTAGTATATATCTATTAATCCTTATTTTGACTCAAATAGGAAATGCTCTTAATATGAAATGTTAAGTGCAAGTATGTTACATGTTTATTCCCATTGACAAATTATGCTTTATACACACTTCATATAATTAAAATGCTGCTAATATTTACAAAGAAAATGCATAGAAGTTATGTACAATAAATTGTAATCATGGTTTAAAATTTCTATCATTTAAATAAAAGGTTATTTAAATCTTTGGCAGCTGGTGTATAGACACTGAAGATAAAATCAGAAGTATTATACCACAGTTAAGGCATGAAGAAAAGACTAACAAGGTGATAGTGGGAATAACTATTACATGTAGGAACACACTAATACACTGTCTAGTTTTAAAAATATCAAAGCTTAGATTCAATTAAAACAACTCAAAGTCTAGTAACTTTTTAAAAAACATTATTTTAAATAAAATTGTGACCATCTATTCTACATAAAATTTTAACTACAAGTAGAATATAATTTAATTATATCAGTAAAAAATAGGATAAAGTGATATAAATGTGAATCTTTTCTTGATACCATGTGGTCTACATTACTGATTTTCCTTTTCACTCTTCTATGTTAAATAATATATTTCCCTTTACATTGTGTAAACTATGGGAAAGCACTTAAAATATGGAACTATTAAAAGTAATTTTGTTATAGGTATTATTTGGGGCAAAAGAACTATTTCATAAGAAGGGTTAGACTTAAAGTATTTTTTCTATCAAATATATTTCAGAAAAGAACACCTACTAATAAAATATGTCTGCCCATCTAAAAAAAGTCACTGAACAAGATAATCTTTCTTTGGTCATTACTGACAATATCTGATCTAAAATGAGGACATCTTCCAATCAATAACACAAATAAACATAATGCCAGAATGTATGACTGTATATAGTTTCATATTTTATGGTTATGCTGGGGCATGGTGTTGAATGACACACACCTCAAGAACACAATTCAACAGAGGCTCTCTCTCTTTTGACTGTCTTTACACCATTTATATGGGTAATACCTTCTCATCAGTAACATTTTTTATTCTATGCATTCTCAAATAGGAAAGACCAGACAGATTCCAGTTGCTCCAATGGGAAAGCATACAGCATGTTAAGAGAACTACAAATATACAGTCCACGGGGATTAGAACACAGGGACCACAAAGGGAATCGAGACCAGAAAGGTAGGTTTGGGCATGCTAGCCTACAGATTTTTTATTGAACTAAGATGGTAATGGGGGATAACATTATGGGTAACATTAATCTGGAAAGGACTGGGGTTGGGGATCTGAGGATGACCAATGGCAATGGTCTAAGAGTTGAGGTAATAGAGAGGTGATCTAGTATGCTGGTAGTAAGAAAAAAAGAAACAGATATGAGAGAATCTTAGAGAATCTCTAAGACTTGGGAACTCTGTAAACATACAGGATAAAGATAGAGTCAAAGATAATTCTGGGGAGATCCAGGAGAAGAGAAAGAATGCTAGCACCAAATGGCAGAACAACTCTTCTTCTGCCTATATTAGGTTTGAGAAACCAATAGCTCCTAAGAGGTCTAAGATTTTGGTTTGAATTCAGGAAGAAAAGTTGGAGGCATTATAGGGATTTAGAGATGTCTTTATAGAAGTATTTCAAATAATATTTTGGCTAAAGCCACAGGAGTGAATGAGTCTCACAATAGGAAAAAATATAGGAAAAAAGACTTAAAATAAATTGATTCACACCAATTAATGTTTTTGATAAAATTTTGTGTATCGGGGCGCCTGGGTGGCTCAGTGGTTTAAGCTTCTGCCTTCGGCTCAGGTCATGATCTCAGGGTCCTGGGATCGAGCCCCGCATCGGGCTCTCTGCTCAGTGGGGAGCCTGTTTCTCCCTCTCTCTCTGCCTACCTCTCAGCCTGCTTCCTCCTCTCTCTCCGCCTGCCTCTCTGCCTACTTGTGACCTCTCTGTCAAATAAATAAATTAAATATTTAAAAAAAAATGTTGTGTATCAAGCACTAACTTGGAGGCCATGTTAACACTTGATGTCAGAGGGGTTAAAAAGTGACGCAATAAAAAGACTAAAAAGGTCAAAGAAGTCAGAAGAAAAGGGATGCAAAGAGTTTCAAGTAGTATGGGAATAGTTACATAAGATCAAGAAGAATAATAACCGAGAAGCTCACTGGATTTGGGGAAATATCATGGCTGACTTTTCAGAGAGCAGTATCTGTAGGAAGTGGTAAGAGTGGAAACCAACTTTAAAGGGACTAAGAAATAACTGGGTTAAGAGATTGTGGACAAAGACTATCTAGAATATTTTTCTAAACTCTCACTCTCACACACTCTCTATTTCTGTGTATTTCCCCCTCCCTGCTCCTCACCCCCCAAATGCTGGCAAAGCACTTAAGTGCCATAGTTGGCAGAGGAGGAAATTAATTAGTGAAGAAAGAGACTGAAGGTGCGAAGGAGGCAGATGATTATCAACAAGTCCAAAAGTAAATGAGGCTTTTTCTTGGCTAAGTGGGATCGCTTACTTAGAGCTACATTCAAAGGAAAAGGAGGATAAATAGAGATTAGAGAGGAGAGAGAGGCAGGAGACACCCATAGTAGATGGCAGCTCAGTCCTCTGCAGAAAGGAGTCATACCTGGACATGAACTTATAACTTGAGTCGTATAAAAAGAGTCAGAAAACCACAGGAGATATTAAGAGTTGAAAAAAATTTTCAGTTCCTTACTGCACTGTTGTTTTATAACTCTACTATTGGTGGTCTCTCAGGGAATTAACATTCAAGTTAAAAAATGTTAACACTTGCTGTTCTATAGTTATATAGTGCTTTACATTGATCTTTCATATCTGATTTTTTATAATAGCACCTGAAAGCAGTAGAATAAGTATTAGCATTTCTACTTTATAGATAAGGAAACTGAAGCATAAAGATATTATCTTCTAAAAAGTAGAACACTATACCTATCCCATAAGACACCATAAAATAAACTGTTTTCAAAGCTATATATTCAAAGTACCTCTGAAGCCTCATTTTCATGCTCAATATCCCCAAAACACACTACCCAAGTGAAAGAGAAAGAAGAGAAACAGTAAAAGTATAAATTTAGTTTGGCTGCAGATTTTAAGGCATATGAATTTTCAGCACTAACATACTGACATGCTAAATTAAGGTAAAGCAGCCACCATCTGCCTTCATTACTCATAATCTAGAGCAGAAGCCACAACACTTGTTCTAAGGAGGACTTCTATAGTTACAGAGTTGCCCATTATTAGAAAACTGGTATACTTGTAATTGCCTGGTTTGGTCCAAACCACTCAGAAAGGAATAGTAAAAATAGTTACAGTGGCTCCATGGCAGGGAATATTCCAAGTGATAAATTAAAACGAACAATCCTATCTATTATAGACAAGAAAAAGCATTGTAATATGGAGAAAATAAGCCATAAACACAAAACACATGGACATAAAAAGTATCAACAATGTGACTAAATCCAAATTTTTCAACAGTCTTAGCTGACCGCAATACTTTAAAATTTTATACTGATGTCCTATAGGAAAATATTTTCAATTAAGAGACACCAATCATTGAAAGTGTCTTGACAAAGAAACAAACTAAATTGCTAACCTAGGATACTTCTGTGGCTTTTTAATGGGGTTCTCAAACCTCTGCTTCTAATACTATGTAGGCACTAAAGTCTATAATTTTACAACTTCTGTAAAACTTTATAAGAATAATGCACTTTAATTTTACCCACTTGACATTCATTGATTTCTTGCTTGCTCATTTTCTAAAACACTGATTTCTTACTCTGGATTGTACTTATTGTCAATTTCTAAAGTTCTTTTATTTTAAATAACACCTTAAATTTTAAAATATATAAGTAGGAAATGAATAATTTGATATAAATTATTTAATATAAGTAGCAAATGAGAGAACTTCAAACTCACTATGTGATAAATTTGTATATGAGGTCAGAGTAATAAACATAAATCACTAAGATTTTATGTGAATTTTGGAAAATAGAAATCTTAGATTATATACATAAACAGATACAAGTTTTAAATATAAATTCCTGTTTAAAATAGGTATCACTATACACAAGAATATTTGCAATAAGATAAGACAAAAACTAGCCAATTTTTAAATATGCTATTCTTTTTTAAAAAAATATATGCTTATTCTTTAATAATAAATCTCTGGATGGGGAAGGCAATTATCTACTTCAATGAATTTATTTTTATCCTTGGCTACTCAGATGACTTTTTAAAGAATTTCAAGTTAATAGAAAATATAAATGAGAAAGATAATAGGTTAAAAAACTGAATTCACTAAAAGGCAAAGTTTGACCACATTTTCAACATATGGGATAAACCGTTTATTTATAAAAAAAAAAAAAACGACTGCATTTGAAGTCTAGGACCCATTTATAGGAAAGGGGTAACAATTAAAGATCAGAAAAACATGTAATAGGTCTCAACTTTATATTAATAACCACATCTTTTCAATTTATACTTTTACTTTTTGCTGCTAGGCAGACAAGTTTCAGTGTTACAAATATGATATCAGAAAGCATTATCATTCTATTGCATAAATGATTCTTGCATTTGTTTTTAAATAGATAGCTACTTAATTTTTATTAACTAGTTAAATATCTATATCCTTTAATTAAACCTTTAAAAATATTCTATTACCCAAACACCGATTTTTACATTCATTTAAAAAATTTTTTTCAAACATCTATTTTTAAAAAGCATTATTTGTCTCAGTTTGTTATAATGTACAGACATTTATATTACTTTGCTCAATATTATTTGTGACTTCCTTTGACTTCCCCTTTTGCAAAAGCCTCCATTGTCACATGCTAGGTCACAACAAAAAGGGCTATAACTGATACTGACCTCTGTAATTTCAGTGGCAAAAGATGAGGTTAAAAAAGTTTCTGGGATGTCAGTTGAGCGACTGACTCTTGGTTTTGGATCCCAACATGATATTGGGGTTGAGGGATCTAGCCCTGTCAGGCTCTGCACGGGATTCTTTTCTCCCTCTGCCCCTCCGTGCCACGCTCTTGCTCTTTCTCTTTCAATAAATAAATCAATCTTAAAAAAAAAGTTTCTACTGTCTCTGTAGGATTGAGGTAAACAGGAATCAATTATCTAATAAAACAAAAACACAGATGAATAAAGATAGTATTTATTTTAGTTGTCAGTGACAACGTTGAATTTCTCAATTTCTTGATTTTCAACAAAATACTAATTTTTTTTTTTTTTTTTTAAAGATTTCATTTACTTATTTGAGAGACAAAGAGAGCACGAGCTGGGGTTGGGGGGAGAGGTAGAGGGAACACGAGAAGTAGACTCTCCATCAAGCAGGAAGACGCAGAGCTTGATCCCAGGGCCCCAGGATCATGACCTGAGCCAAAGGCAGAAGCTTAACCAAATGAGCCACTCAGGCAGCCCCAAAACACTGATTTTCTAAAGTACTTATTCTTTTGGATAAAGGCTATGAAAATACTTTCTTTCAACTACAGCAATGTGCAATCTCTTACCTTAGCAACTTTTCTTGATTCAGACTCACTTTCAGATTCTGATTCAGAACCTGAAGAACTTTCTTCTTCTGAACCAGAATCAGCACTAGAAGAATCTGAAGTTTTCGATTTTTCATTTTCCTTCTCCCCATCTTCAGAATCACTGTAAGTAATGTATTTTAAAATATCAACTTTAAATCCCTTATATATGGCAAATTGGTGCTATATGTCCATTTTGTCTATAAATCAGAATCTTTACTAGAAAAACATATTTCACTGAGTAGCCACTTATTTTAGTATGTAAAAGACAATAAAAATGGTTTTAAAATTCCAAAACATATTAATAAAAAAAATAAATGTAGTATTATCTATACCAGATATATCAGAACCTGTTAAAAATCAATTATACTACCACGTCACACATACTTCAAATGCAAAAGGTTATAAAATGATACTAAATGATATAAGCAGAAAATAATTAATAATTACACGTTTGATTTACCAGGAATATATATTAGATGCTAACAGTAACAACTTCAAAGATACGTAAGGCTAATTTTAAAATGATGTCTCAAAATACTAAACGTTCATTCATAAATTTAAATATTTATACAACTCTTTTTGCTAAAACAGACTTGCACTCTATAGATTGTTTTGTCCAAGAAAATTATTTACATGTGTTCTGAAATGTGATCTGTAAACATACTGAGAAAATGTTAACTAGATCGAAAGATATTTCTTGTAATGCAAAGTCTTACTAACAACATAAGAACATCAAATATAAACTTTTTAAATTACCAAATGATTGAGAAGTCCAAGATGGCAGAGGCGTAGGAGACTTAGTTTTGTCTGATCCCAGGAATTCAGCTAGATCGCTGTTAAATCATTGTGAACACCTGCCAACTTAACCAGAGATCTAAGAAAAGAATAGCTGCAGCTTTACAAAAATAGAAAAGCAACACTTTCTTCAAGAACAACAAGAGGGGAAAAAAAAAAAAAGAAAAAAGAAAAAAAAATGATAAGAGGGAAAAACTCCCTTCAATGAAGAGAACAAGAGGCAGTAATGACTGCCAGGGACCTAGTCAGTATGGATATAAGATGTCTGAACTAGAATTCAGAATAATGATTATAAAGATACTAGCCGGGCTTGGAAAAAGCATACAAGAAACTAGAGAATCCCTTTCCGGAGAAATAAAAGAACTAAAATCTAATCAAGTCAAAATAAAAAAGACTATTAATGAGATGCAATAAAAAATGGAGGCCAAAACTGCTAAACTGAGACAGAAGAGGGAATTAGTGATATAGAAGACAAAATAACGGAGAATAAAGATGCATGAAAAAGGGAACTAC
Source organism: Meles meles (assembly GCF_922984935.1). Lineage (NCBI taxonomy): Eukaryota > Metazoa > Chordata > Mammalia > Carnivora > Mustelidae > Meles > Meles meles. The sequence goes on along the minus strand of NC_060068.1, from coordinate 79,615,174 downwards.
TGGATTACCTGGAGATTTCGAGAGATAAGTGATATCAGAAAGTGAAATAATACTAGAATAACTGGGATCACAGAAGAAGAGGAAAGAGAGGGGAAGAAGGTATATTGGAACAAATTATAGTGGAGAACTTCCCTAATCTGGGGAAAGAAAGAGGCATTCAAGTCCAGGAGGCAGAGAATCCCCCTTAAAATGAATGAAAACAGGTTCACACCCTGACATATAATAGTGTAACTTACAAATCTCAGAGAGACAGAGAGAAAATCCTGAAAGCAGCTGGGGACAAGAGGTCTATAACCTAAAAGGCTAGAAATATTAATTGGCAGCAGACCTACCCACAGAGACCTGGCAGGCCAGAATGGACTGACATGATATATTCAACTTGCTAATGAGAAAAATATGCAACCAAGAATACTTCATCCAGCCAGGATCTCACTGAAAATAAAGGAAGTGATAAAAATCTTGCCAAACAGAAATTAAAAGAATTTGTGATCACCAAACCAGCCCTACAAGAAATATTAAAAGGCATCCTTTAAGCAAAGCGAGAGCCCAAAAGTAACAAAGACCAGAAAGGAACAGAGACAATATACAGTAACAGTCACCTTACAAGCAATAAGTGGCACTAAACTCATATCTTTCAATAGTTAACCCGAATGTAAGTGGGCTAAATGCCCCAATCAAAAGACACAGGGTAGCAGGTTGGATAAAAAAGCAAGACCAATCGATATGCTGTCTGCAAGAGACTCATTTTAGACCCAAAGACACCTCCAGATTTAAAGTGAGGAGGCAGAAAACCAAGTATCATGCTAATGGACATTAAAAGAAAGCTGGGGTGGAAATCCTTATATCAGACAAATTAGATTTTTATTTTTCCTTTTAAAATTTTTATTTAATTGACACAGAAGTAGTGACTGAAAGATTTCAAAGTAGGCACTAGGCTTGTGAGTCAGCTGGAGTGAACCTCCATTATGAACTGCACTTCAGTCTTTTTTTTTCTTTTTTAATTATTTTTATTAACATCTAAAGCATTAGGCAAATTAGATTTTAAACTAAAGATTGTTATAAGACATAAGGACACTTGCTACTGCCCCTCGGAACAATTTGTTACTTAAACTATAGCCCCTGGAGGATTTTACTAGTTGCCAAGCACATTTAGATATGGCCTTAAGAAAAACATATACTGGCAACAGGTCTTTGGGGAGAAGGACGATATACGACCGTGAAGCTGGGCAGCTGGGGATGCCCGGCTCACTCAGGGTGGAACGCCGACCCTTCACAGAAGCTGGGCAGCTGGGGATGCCTGGCTCGCTCAGGGTGGAAGGCCGCCCCTTCACAGAAGCTGGGCAGCCGGGAACGCCCAGCCCGCCCAGGGCAGAACGCCGCCTGCTTCAGGGAAGCCCGAGCACCCGGGAACGCCTGGCCAGCTCAGGGTGGAATTAAATACCGCCTGCTTCCCTTTTCCGTTATCGCTCCTTTCTCTTTCCAGAAGTGCCCGTTGTTTTTTAGATGAGTCCTTTAATGTGCTTGGTTAACTATAAACTTTATCCTCCTCCTTGCTTGTCCACAAGACAGGTGACTAACATTTGACTTTCATCTGTTTTTCTGTTGGCTATTGTTTCTATCTAATAAAAGTGAGACTGTGGCGTTGCTCTTGACAGCAGTCTTTTCGACTGTTGTCCCCTGCTCCCAATCTCTTGCAGCAGACTTGTTTGTGCCTAATTCTTCTCCCGTCGCCGACTGGAAGCGGCAGACACTATATCATAATTAAAGGATCTATCCAACAAGAGGATCTAACAATTGTAAATATCTATGCCCCCAACATGGGAGCAGTCAATTATATATGCTGATTCATAACAAACTTAAACACATCAATAATAATACAATCGTAGTAGGGGACTTCAACACCCCACTCACTGCAATGGACAGATCATCTAAGGAGAAGATCAACAAGGAAACAAGGGCTTTGAATAACACGCTGGATCATATGGACTTCTCAGATATATTCAGAGCATTCCATCTTAAAGCAAAAGAATACACATTCTTCCTGAGTGCACATGGAATGCTCTCCATAACAGATCACATACTGGGTCACAAATAAGGTCTCCACTGGTACCAGAAGACTGAGATCATTCCCTGCATATTTTCAGACAATGCTTTAAAACTGGAACTCAATCACAAGAGGAAATTTGGCAAGAATTCAAATACAAGGAAGCTAAGAGTATCCTGGATACTCTTTGAATGAACGGGTCAATCAGGAAATTAAAGAAGAATTTTAAAAATTCATGAAACAAATGAAAATGAAAACACACTGTTCAGGAACCTTTGGGATGCAGCAAAGGCAGATTTAAGAGGAAGTATATAGCAATACTAGCCTTTCTCAAGAAAAAAGAAAGGTCTCGAAGATACAACCTAAGCTTATGCTCAAGGAGCTGGAGAAAGAACAGCAAATAAAGCCTAAACCCAACGGGAGAAGAGAATTAATAAAGATTAAAGCAGAAATAAATGAAACAGAAACCAAAGAACAGTAGAACAGATCAACAAAACTAGGAGTTGGTTCTTTGAAAGAATTAATAAGACTGATAAACCCCTGGACAGACTTATCCAAAAGAAAGGAGAAAGGACCCAAATAAATAAAATCATGAATAAGAGGAGAGATCACAACCAACACTGAAAAAAATACAAACAATTATAAGAACATATTATGAGCAACTATATGCCAACAAATTGGGCAATCTGGAAGAAACAGTACATGCCTAAAGATGTACACACGACCACAACGGAACCAGGAAGAAATAGAACACCTGAACAGACCCATAACCAGTAAGGAAATTGAAGCAGTAATCAAAAATCTCCCAACAAACAAGAGTTCAGGGCCAGATGGCTTCCCAAAGGAATTCTCCCTAACTCTATGGTAAACTAATCTTCAACAAAGCAGGAAAGAATATCCAGTGGAAATAAGACAGTCTCTTCAACAAATGGCATTGGGAAAATTGGACAGCCACATGTAGAAGAATCAAACTAGGCCATTTCCATACACCACACACAACACAAACTCAAAATGGAGACAGGAATCCATTAAAATCCTACAGGAGAGCACAGGCAGGAACCTCTGTGACTTCCGCCACAGCAACTTCTTATATGCTAGGCATATTTCCAAAGGCAAGGGAAACAAAGGCAAAAATGAACTACTGATTCATCAAGATAGAAAGCTTTTGCACAAAACCAGAAGGCAACAGACAGAATCGGAGAAGATATTTGCAAATGACATATCAGATAAATGGCTAGTATCCAAAATCTAAAAAACCTTACAAACTCAACACTCAAAGAACAAATAATCCAATAAAGAAATGGGCTGAAAACATGAAAAGACATTTCTTCAAAGAAGACATACGAACAGCCAACAGACACACAAAAAAATGCTCAACATCACTGGGCATTAGAGAAATACAAATGAAAATCACAATGAGATAACCACCTCACACCAGTCAGAATGGCTAAAACTAACAAGTCAGGAAATAACAAACAGTGAGGATGCAGAGAAAGGGGAACCTTCCTACACTGTTGGTGGGAATGCAAGCCACTCTGGAAAAGAATACGGAGAGTCCTCAAAAAGTTGAAAATAGAGTTACTCTATGACCCAGCCACTGCACTACTGGGTATTCAGCCCAAAGATACAAATGTAGTGTGTGTGTATGTATATATGTGTGTGTGTCTGTACATATATATATACACATACATACGTAATGTATATGTACAATGGAATACTACTCAGCCATTTAAAAAAAATGAAATCTTGTCATTTACAACATCATGGATAGAACTAGAGGGTATCATATGAAGTGAAATAAGTCAATCAGAGAAAGAAAATTAAATGATTTCAGTCATATGTGGAATTTAAGAAATAAAACAGTGGATCAGGAGGAAGAGAAAGAAAAATAAAACAAAATGAAATCAGAGAGGGAGACGAACCATAACAGACTCTTAATCATAGAAAACAAACTGAGGGTTGCTGGAGGGGAGGCGGAGGAGAGATGGGGTATCTGGGTGATGGACATTAAGGAGGGTATGTGATGTAATGAGCACTGGGTATTATGTAAGACTGATGAATCACTGAATTCTACCTCTGAACCTAATAACACACCATATGCTAATTGAATTTAAATTAAAAAAATAAAAATATTGGAAAAAATAAACCAAGAAAACTGAAAAAAATAAAAAGAAAAAAAAAACAAATGATCAAATCTAAATGCTGATGCTACTCACTCATCTGTTCACTCACTCACTCATTTAAAAAATATTAATTGATCACTCACCATGTTTTGGCAGTATGTTAGTGCTAGGATAACAATGTTTAATAAGATACAGATGATTTCTGTGTCTCCCTTACAGAGTCTACACCGCACTGGGGAATACAGAGAAGATGGCAATGACAAAAAATGTATGGTAAGTAATAAGTAATAAAGCATAATGTCATGAGAGATCATCTAAACAAAGTGAACCAAAATAGAGAATGCTTCCTAGAAGAAGAAACACATAAGCTGAGAAATAGGAATAACGCGGGGAGTAGGGATAGTCTTGGGTAGGGAGGTAGTTCTCTATGGAAAAAGAGTAACATCTGAGGTAGCCCACAGGTCTCTTCTCAAAGAGAGATATATTATGGTCTTTTACAGTTTCTCAAAACTGAAGGTCTAGTTCTCTTTCCGTGTGTATATTTAAAAAAAAAAAAAATCCTCTGCCAGGCAGTTTTAGGAACTTCATACCAATTAACTAATTTAAATATTTCAACATATTCTTAGTGGGTGTATTATTCTATAATACTCAGGAAACTTAGGTAACTTGCTCAAGGACACATTGCCTGGAGTGGCAGAACTGGAACCTGAACTCAGTTTGTCTTATTCTAAAGACCATGTTTCCCCTACTACAGCATATAGCTTCCTCCAAATGAAAATACTTTGGAATGTAAAACTCAAATTTAATCATAGTTATGACTACCAAGGGTGGATTTAAAGAAACTTAAACCTCCTTAGCTTTAAAAAATTACCACTCAGGAGTGCCTGGCTGGCTCAGTGGGAAGAGCATGCGACTCCATCTCAGGGTTGTACGTTCAAGCTCCAGGTTGGGTGTAGTGATTACTTAAAAATAAAAGCTTTTAATAAAACTTATCATAAAGCTACACTAGCAAAGTTCAAAAACAATTCTAAGAGACAGGCAGCAAAACATGGTGGGAGAGAGAGTGGAGAGACAAGGGAAGAATCGATATTTCCTAGAATTGATTTTTGTGGAGGAAATACGATTGCTGTTTATTAAAAATGAAGTCATGGTAACATCTCAGAGCACATGTAATTATATTCAATGACTAAAAAATATATTGTTTTTTTCCCTGTAGCAAAAAATAGCAATTTATTATCCCCAACTCAATGGTTCAAACATGTACTTAAAAATGTAAGGTTTTCAATGTATTCAAGATTCCCGCTGATATAATAAACAATTCTTTTAAATTAAAACATAGGCAAAAAGAACACTCCATTTCTGAAGGAAAAAACACACAATGAAAGTAACATAAATAAATACACAATTAAAAATTTCTAGTATATTGATTTTTGCCATTTGGAAAATACCGAGTGCACTGAACAAAATTTTCCCTTCCTGGAAATAAGATACTTCTTATAAACTACGTAATCATAGATATTCTGATATTAATCCAGAAGTACAAAATTTCTCTCAAAGGAAAGAATATTACAGCCAAGTAAATCCTTTGCGGCAACAAGTGAATGATTCTGCATACATTTAACTTACAGCTTTTAAGATAAAATTTTAAAGGTAAAAGTGTTATTTTGTTATGCAGCACTCAATTTTGATGGGTAATTACTGTTTACCTTACTGCTTAGAGTTTCAGATGTTAATCTAATGAAAAGAATTTACTGGTAACTAGCTTTTTAACTTTGCAATGATGAAAAGCCTGTATTAATTTAACCTACAGATTTCATTTGTTCTGAACAGGAAAAACAATATAAATCACTTTTAAAATCATTAAATCCTGACTTAAATTAATAAAGTCATAATTAGGGCATTATGCTGTGTTTGTTATGGAAGTGGCAGGGCGAGCTGCTTTAATTACTGTCTGTAATAAAAGGAGCAGAGAGCGTACTGCGCCCCAATCAGTGCTGTCAGCCACGACTGAGCTGGGCTGCAAGCTCATCAAGTGAGCGGGCAGCAGGCTCCCAGGGAAAGGGCCATCATGCCTGCAGAGGCCACTTGCTGACAGCAATGGGGAAAACAGACTCATACAATCCAAGGTATTAGCCCCAATTACTCAAAATTTTAATGACACTTTAATATACGATAATGTTGATAATGGGAGATCTTAAAAAGCGCTAACACTTAAATATCTTATGACCGTCTTCCTTCACAGCCCTTGACTCTAATATTTGGATCATAATCTTTTTACTATAACATTATTTAGAAAAATCAATTGTCTTAGTTACATAATGGCAAAGTGTTGAAGGATTTAATTTTAGTCCTCAGCAAAATTGCTACAGAAGGTAATTAAGTGTTTCATACCTACTTCTTGATCACTTAACTCAGCCTTCCAAGGTTATACCAATTTTCAAAATGTAACCCCAAGATTTGTTCAAGTTCAAAATGAAAACTAAGTATAATAAGTAGTAGAATAATGTGAACTAGTATTCTAATTAATTTTACAAGATTCAGTGTCTGGGAAAAAATACACTTCTTTTCTCACTCACTCTCTGTATTGCAGGGAAATGGTGTCCTGGGGGAAAATGCCAACAGAGTATTTTTTAAAGGAAATTCTGACAAATTATTACCTTTTCCCTTTGCTTTTGGAGTTCCTCTTGCCTGTTCTTTTGTCTCCTACTTCTGACGCACTTTCACTGTCACTCCTATGCTCACTGGAGGAGTCCTCACTGCTGTCATCACTACTTCCTCCCTCCTTGTCTTGTTCTCCACTTGCACTTTCAGATTCACTCTCTGAAAAAATAAAACCAGATGCCCCTTGATTTATAGCTATTTAACTAGACATAAGGACCCAAGTAACTGTCAATATTCATCAGAAATGAAACCAGATGTTGAATTTTAGTTTACTGGACCCCACTTGTACAACACTCCATTTCCATACTCCTGTCATTCAGTCCCCCCATCTCCGCCTTCCTGCAGCAGTGTGAGTGAGTGAGTGTGGGGAACGCCAAAGGACAGAGAATACACTTGACAGTGAGTAGTGTCGAGCAAATATGAACCAAGTAAACCAAATTTGAGAGAATCTTGCTTTTCAAATCCTTAAGTATCTAGTTATGGCAATAACTTCCTTTTTAAAAAGGAATGATGTAAGGATGAAGAAATAATTTTTAATTCTTCTGATAGTGAGAAATTTTATTGAGAGAAGGCAAGAGTTAAATCTTATTAGGTATAAATTTTGAGATGGGAATGAGCCATTTGAATTATCTGTAAAAATTTCTCAATTCAAAAGCAAAAAACAAAATTACTAATTAAAAAGTAATTACTTATTTTAGCTAGTGTAGGAGTTTTTCACAGGTCAAAGAGATCATAAAATTATCCTATGAAGCTATACATTTAAATGTTTTATGTATAACTTAAGGTATACTAGGACTCTACCCAGAAGTGATACATATAATTCATGTGTATTTTAAATATGAAGCATAATTTTTTACTATATGAAATGATAATAGGTGTAAAGCACTAGCCTAAATAAGAGGACAAACTGTTGCCCTCATCTATTATCTATCTGATGAAGTGCTCTTAGCCAGGAACACCTAACAGGTAAACACTATCTGCTTTATGAGGATTTATTTATGTATCACACAGTGAAAAGCTAGGATTACCTAGCTGTTGTGAAGATTAAAGGATTTGAAACATGTAAAGGTGATGAGGACACAACAATGCCTGCCACATTAGGTAAGGCATTCATTACCATCAGTCTCTACAAAGGGAAAAATTTACCTTACCCAAATTTTATAAAACTGTTGAGTAGGATATTTTAAATTTGCTATGATATGAAAGTTATGCATATGTGTGTATGTATATACTCAGATAAGTATATATATACATATACTCAGATAAGTATATATATACACACAAAAATTATAGCACCTAAGTTACTCTCTCATGTTAATTACATGGGAATTCAACAAAAGTCTTGGTCCAGCTCACTTCAGGACTCACTACTTAAAATTTTCAAGTTAGTAAAATCCCTCTTCCCAAACTTTTTTTTTTATTTAAGTGAATAAATTTTTATTCAGTATTACTTTTATGTCAAAGTTAGTAAAATCCTTGAGGAAATTTGTTTATCTTCCAGAAGACTTACTGACTGGGAAAATAATCTCATAATTTCTAATGAAAAAGTTACCCTTTTACTCCAGTAGCTAGAGTGGAACTCCCACCACATGCTCAGATTAACCCATGAGAAGTCTTAATAGAATGTTTCAAATATGTATTTTAAAATGTTAGCTTATGAACAGGCATGAACTTATGAATAAAGGTGATGTAGACAAATATCCATATGGTTACTTTTAACTATACAACAGATCTTTCTTTTTTTTTTTTTTTTAGATTTTATTTATTTATTTGACAGAGAGAGAGAGTGAGAGTGAGCACAGGCAGACAGAGAGGTAGGCAGAGACAGAGAGAGAAGCAGGCTCCCCGCCGAGCACGGAGCCCGATGTGAGACTCGATCCCAGGACGCTGGGATCATGACCTGAGCCGAAGGCAGCCGCTTAACTAACTGAGCCACCCAGGCGTCCCTACAACAGATCTTTCTTAATGATCTACATCATTCCTGAAATCTATTTTTTAGAATTAACACTCTACACCGAAGTATATTCTCCATTTTCTTTTTTTTTTTTTTAAGATTTTATTCATTTATTTGACAGAGATCACAAGTAGGCAGAGAGGAAGGCAGAGAGAGAGAGGAGGAAGCAGGCTCCCTGCTGAGCAAAGAGCCCAATGTGGGGCTCGATCCCAGGACCCTGGGATCATGACCTGAGCCGAAGGCAGAGGCTTTAACCCACTGAGCCACCCAGGTGCCACTCTCCATTTTCAACTTATCATTTCAGAACGTGATGCATCACAAAATAATTTATCAGATACAGGAAACAAAGATTTTTATAGGGCAAACTGAGGAAAAAGTGAATGTATTACCTTAGAGTAAGGTAATGCATGAGCAAGTAATAGTGCAGAGCTCTAGTTTCTCCGAGGAAAAAAGGTTGTAGAAGAAAAAGGTGTCATTTGATCTTAGGTCAGATAGGTTTCTTAGGTTAACTGTTAAAAGAGTGTTGGAAAATAACTCCAATATATTTTTCATTATGCAAATTGTTCACAGAATTTTAGTACTAGAGGGCTTTAAAAGCATCTAACTTTACCTCTTCATTTAACAGAGACAGAGAAAGTAAGTACCTTATTCAGTTGGCATAGCTAAAATGCAGCACTTCTAAATCCTTCCTATTTAGCATTCTTTTCATAGTATACAGTTGTCCTAATTGTTTCAGCTCTTTGATTCTTTATAATACACAAGTGATTTATTAATTTAGCTTTAGTCTATACAGGTTCAATTAAAGGTAGAAATATCTCTGTCTGTCAAATAAATAAATAAAATCTTTTAAAAAGGGGGGGGGCGCCTGGGTGGCTCAGTGGGTTAAAGCCTCTGCCTTCAGCTCTGGTCATGATCTCATGGTGCTGGGATAGAGATCTCATGGTCCTGGGATCAAGCCCCACGTCAGGCTCTCTGCTCAGCGGGGAGCCTGCTTCTTCCTCTCTCTGCCCGCTTCTCTGCTTGCTTATAATCTCTGTCTGTCAAATAAATAAATAAAATCTTTTAAAAAAATAAAAATAAAAAATAAAGGTAGAAATAAAAGTATAAAATGGATAAAGATCAGATTGCTCAATGGTTAAAATAAACGTTACACTTTTACAGAACAGAGTTGCTTTTAAAGTTGCCACTAAAGGCTTATCAAATATAAAATCATGTTTTTCAATATGCCATGAATATAACGGGCAGGGTGGGTTAGAATTCAGAAAAGCACAAGTTTCTGTTACAACTCTTACTTTCCTAGCTAGGTGTTCAAGAGGCAAAGTCAAATGAGAAAGGATTAGAAATTACTTTGAAAACTATACAATGATATGTAAATGAAATGCATTATCATAGCAGTATAAACCCACTTGGTGAATATTATATACTAGGCCTTATTGTTTTGTTAGAAGTATAGCATATAAACTGTAGTGAACAAAGTTTTTTCAATGAATTATAAACCCCACCACTGTCACTGCTGCTATCGGAAGAGTCCTCTTCCTCCTCAGATTCAGAATAAAATTTCTTAGCAGGATTCTCTTTCTTTGTTTTTCCAGCTGGAGTCCATTCTTTTGCCTGTTTAAAAAAAAAGGAAACTGTAAATTCAAATGAATTCTCATTAAGAGATTCAGTCTTCTGGTCAACAATCATTCAGAATACAATGTGAATCCAAAAGAAAGTTGCAGGTCTCAAAAGAGAAGGCAACTGTTAGAAGACCTGGCATTAAGGCTGATTCCCCTTTACTCCTAGGTAGAGGAAGTCAAATTTCACTCAGAGCACATTCTGTTAAATCAACACCCTTATTTTACATAAGTTTTAAATACTTTTGAATTTGCTGATCCGCAGGAGATTTGAACTAAATATGCTGCAAAGGAGGTAAAGGCAGTTAGAGGGAGACACAGTAACAGCAACAAGCAATGCAAGATCATAGCTAAATACTGAGGTTAAAAAAGAAAACAAAAAACAAAACAAACAAACAAAAAACAACCCTGAATAAAGTGCAGGCAATCAACCCTAACCATCTCAAGGGCCCAAACCCTGGGGTAAGCTTTAACTTCTCTCTCTCCTTCATATTCTAAACATCTAACCCCCCCAAAAAAGGTTTAGCCACATTGGTCCTTTACCATCAGTCACAGCCATCTCATTCAGATTTCTGCAACTGCTTATTTTGCTTCTATTCATAATCCCCATATCCCAAGTCCAAGTTTGCTCCACACAGCAGCTAAAATGACTGAATTAAAACTGAAGTCTGATCAAGGCTCTCTTGAGTTTGAAAGCTTGTCACAGCTCCCCATTTCACTCAGGAAAAGCCAGTCCTTAGAATAATCTACTCACCCTACGGGACCGGACCTTCCCTGCCTTTCAGACCTCTTGCTGCTGCTCTCCCTCTGGCCCACTCTGCACAAGTGCCTCCTAACTGTTCCTTTACACACTTCAGGCATGCTCCCCTGCAGGGCCTTTCCCCACCTGACTGCCCTTCCAATGCTCTCCCCCAGTAACTACATGGCTCACTCCCTCACTTCTTTCAAGTCTCTGCACAAAAGTCACCTCAGAGAGACTCTATTTAAAATTCCAACCTCCCATACCTGGCACTTATAATCTTACTTTGCTCTATTCTTCTTCTTCTGGTCATCACAGCACTTGGTACTTCCAACATACTATACAATTTACGTATTTATTTTTAATGCCAGTGTATCCCTGCTACAACATCAGCTTCCACACAGCAGGGATATTTGAATGCTTTGTACACAGATATATCTCAAAAGTGTCTGGCACAAAAATGATTAGTTGTGTGAATAGCTCCTTAAAGACTCTAATATACTGCATTAAAGTAAAATAAATTATTTTGATAATTGTGACCTTAATTAACCCAGAAAAAATTAAATCATCTTACATATACTCTCTGTTAAAGGGTAGGTAGGTAGCCTGTATTTTTTAAGAGGTCAAAAATGATTAAGACTCATTTATTTATCAAACTTCCAATTGAGTTTCTACTATGTGCCTGTCTGCTAGAGTATATGACAGAGGTTTAAGAACAGTTCTCAACAGTGGACACACATTGGAATCATCTGAGAATATTTCTTAAAATATTAATACAAAGAAAAAATATACTAAAAAGCTGATACCTGAGATTTACCTCCTAGGATTCTGATTTAAATGGTTTCAGGCAAGTCTCACATAGGTTTCCATGTGATTATAATATGCAGCTAGGGTTGTAAAACCCTGATCTAGAGGGCCTTCAGGCTTAAAGTATGTTGCTTAAAAAGATAAGCTTCAATAACTTGGAAATTACTAAATGGACAATAATAGAAAAATGAGTAAAAATTCCTTGAATATATTTGAATAAGATACATAAGGTCAGCAGTACTATTTTCTTTTTACGTAAAATGCTCTGTCTTCCAAATATGAATAAAGTGCTGTTCTATAAACAAAGTTCTTCTATATTTAGTAAACACAGCAGTTCATATTTTTTCTTAAATCCTTAAACATATTTTTCTGAAGCCTGGTAAAAAGTGTGCCAGATCAATATTTGGGGAAAAAAAAAATTACTTAATTAGATGGCTTTCAGGGTAAGACCAAATCAACAAATAAGGAAAATTAGGGTTCCATCCTCAAAGGAGCATATTATCTTGATACGACTGAGTTTTAGGTTTTAAACAATAAAAACAATTTTAACTTTTTTATGGTCCTTTATGATTATGATAGTTCTATCATTTCTAAGCAAAAGAAATAACAGACGAAGAGAATAGTGAAGGACTAATTTGAAAGGTCCTTGGAGGAATAAAGTATCAAAAGTAGATGTGTTTTATAAAGCAAAATACATTTCATGTACAAAAGACAGTCTTCCTCTAAGAGGGCAGGATTTTCTAGAACTAGGCAAAAAAAATTCTAAAGGATTTTCAAAACTTACTGGTATAATATAAATATATGTTATATCCAATATCCTGGAAATGGTAGTGTGCAATCCTAAGTGACTTCTACTGTCAATCTAACCAGGTTCCCTATCAGATAACCTAAACCTAGGCATTTTCCTTAACTAAGGTTATATTTCATAATAATGAGATGCGACCCTGGTAAGATCACTTTATGGTAAAACTAGGATAACACAGTGTATTACGTGCATGAAATATATTGATGTGATTTTGTAGGATGGGTGGTAAAGTGAAAGGCAGGAAAGACTATAAGGAACACTACTTTCTGCACTATTGCAGCTGCATTTGATATTGAAACGATGTCTTTTTAAATATCTCTTATAGTATAATTTTAAGCCAGAATATCTAGAGACCAGTAGATTAAAAATGTTTTTATATAGTATCAATGGATAGTGACAGTTTTCTTTAACCCATTCCATCAGTTTTAATTATTCTCCATAATAAGTCACCAATTATTAATTTTTAGAATGCAGTCAGCAAAATGAAAAAGAAATCAATTTGTCTCTGTTGAACTGGATAGGTGAAATGAACATAAGAAAATAGGTTATTTAAGTATTGCTCCTGTAAGGTAGTTATGCTTAGAAGAGCACAAGACAATGGAAGAAGCCAGCCAACCAACCAATCCATCAGCCAATACAAGGATACTGCTGAAACCAAATTAAATTGCATAGCATTGCTATCAATTTCTGGGAAGAAAAACTATTTTTATTTTTATTTTGGCAGAATGGGGCAGCAAGGAGGAAGGATAGGGGAGAAGTGGGGGAAGGATAAAAGGATGTTTGTATGTGTGCCAAAACACTATATACCCAATAATGGAAAAAGGACAGGACCATAAAAACAATGAGCAGGCATAATAAGAAATTAGGACAGTGATTAAATCTATGGAAAGAATCATAACAAAGAACATTTCTTTGTATGCTAGCATCCAAAACAAAGTTGCACAAATAAGCCAATCTTTGAATGAAGAGTACTTAAGGGTATGTAGATCTGAGTGAAAATCAACAAATGTAGTGTCAAGGAGGAATGGACATACAATTAGTTTTAATAAATTTTACATTTCTTTAAATCACCTCTAAATAGAGAGAATTTGTCACAACATAAAAATGAAGTGCTAAGTACTAAGAATAGCACACATCTGCAAACAAGCTCAAGCTTCCTCTCCTCATGTTACATAATAGAATTCAGTCAACAACACAAACAAGGGACTCTGCACTGGGTTGGAATCCCAGTTCCATCACTTACTAACTCGCTTACTAACTAACTTGCTCAAAGAGCTTGGACAACTTAAGTTCTCTAAACCCTGTTGCCTCATCTGTAAAATGGGAATAAAATAACCATCATTTACAATTACTATGAGGTTTAAACAAGATAATGTATGTAAAACATTATCAAAGTACACTACTATCAGGGTTTGCTAAATGGAGGCAATAAGAGTTATTATCATTCCTGGCCATGCTTCAAAGCCAGGATAAATTTGAATAGTTAAGAGAAACACATTTCTCAAAGGACCAAATTACATGGCTGGGCCCATTATAGAAACTCTTCTATTTTAAGTAATAAAGATTTCCTTCCATTTTATACAGAAAATTTAATAGGCAAGGAGGTTAACTGACTTTCCCAGAGGAATTAGTGGCAAAGAACTCTGGTTATCTGAATCCTGGTGCAATACATCTTTTTTATTAGAAAAGCACCCAAAATGTAATACCTAACTGTTCTCTTTTTATTAATTCTACTTTTAAAAGTTTTGGATATATTCACATAGTCAATTGCTAAAGACAATTAAAAGACCCTTCCCTTTACTTTTCTTGTTCATAGAAGAGAGAAAAATATTAGAAAATCACATTAATTCTTTTATTTTGGTAGCCAGCAATTTTTTTTTAAAGATCTAGGAAAAGAGTATTTATTTAGAGAGGTTTTTTTTTTTTTTTAAATGTGAAAGCAACATATTATTCATTTTAGTTATGACCTTGTCTAAGGACATTTTTCGTACACAATGTAACCTATTTATGTTTAGACTTCACTTAAAACATGTTCATCAGAAAATTCAGAAGAACATTTTATATGGTTTTTCTGGAAGAGAACACCAAAAATCATTTAGAAAAATATTGACAGGAAGCTTACGAATCTCTAAACAAACTAGAAAAAGCACAATCCAATGACACTAAATACCTTAGAAATTGAACCTACACAGCTAAAAATGCAATACCAAAAATGTGGGTGGCACTGAGAAGGAGAATCGATTCTCTATTTCCTCGAAGAAAAGGAACAGTACATGTACAATGATACAGGAATACTACAATATTCAGTTCCCATAACAGCAAGATATATCTAACACATTAAATCTGGTATTTAGAAATACCAGAACAATTTTCAATTCCAACCCCCGAAAAAAGCTTTTACATAAAACAACAGTTATTCTAGAATCTCCCACTGCTTGACAAAATTAATTTCAGAAAGGTCAACTTACCAACTCTATTACTTCTACATTTCGAACTGATGGGTCCGGCGCCACCTCTGGCCAATTAGATAATTCCAGGTACCCGTTAGCTTTAGTGTTGAGAATATGAGATAAAGTGCCTAGCTGGAAATGATCCCTATCTATTAAAATAGAGGAAAATATAAAATAAACAATATGAGCTGTATCTAACAGAGAACAATCCTAATCAGAGCTCAAGGTAATTGGCATATTACCTCAAATGTCAAGGAATAAATATAAACTAGGAAGCTCTTCATAGGTCAAAAAACTGATTTCAGTCCATAGATTACAATAATCTCCCCCATAATGGTCAATAAAAAAGCTAATCAGTCAGTGTGTTTAGAGGTGTTGCTCTGAAATGTAGCTTCTCTAAAAATTACTTTACTGTGAATATTAAGAATGACAGCACAGTTAAACAATCCATATACATGTCTTAGCACAAACACATCCAGAATTTTAATAGTTTTTCTACAAAACTGAACTGCTTTTTATCACCAGCAATTAAATAAGAAACAATATGAAAACCAGGGTATGTAATTGTTTGATTCTAATTTTAATGGCTACTTGTTAAACTGATAAAATAATTACTCTTTCTAAAAAGCTGGGAAAAATAAGTCAACTTCCATCTTTGAAAAACAAATTTATATATAAAGGGATATTTTTATGAAATAATCCTTCCTAGGAAAGTTTTGTTAGTATACACAGAATATTTAATTAGTAACAACTCACCATTAAGGTAAAAATTAGATTCCTTATTAAATAAAGCTATTTAAAATAGAAATGAAGTCAATGTCTAGTAGAACAACACAGCTTTAATCTATTATTCAGCTAAACTGTTTAGTAAGAATAAAATCAAAAGAATGAAATTATTTAGGTAAATAAAGCATGTAAAGATATAAACCTTAATATAAAGGTTGCTCTAGAGAACACATTGAGTAGAAAGCATACTGTTTATATACATTTATATAGGGTAATCACTTACATTTTTAACAGATAAATTTTAAATGTATTAGAAATTGGACATATTGTCATAATTTTTTAGGTAATATATTTTGCAGTTATATTCTGATAATACCTTTAAAAGGAGATTCAAGCAGTGGTGCAGGTTTTTGTGCTAGGAATATTTTTTTGGCATATTTACTTAAAGCTCCACTCTTCTCATTCGGAACAATAAGCTGCCTAATAAATCTTGTACGGTCTCTGATGTCGTAGTTTTGATCATACTTGGCGAGATTTAATATGTACTGGGTAAGCAATTTTGTCTGTTGGAAAAAAACAGAACAAGATGAGAATACAGTTATTTATGATTATTGATAACTCTGGATAAACATATTTAAAGAGGTAATAAAAATGAATGGTTATGTCAAACAAATGTTGTTCCGTAGGGAATATGCATTTCTAACGCTGCAAATGGAATTTTGAAGCCAAAGCACATGTCCTCTTCAGTATTGGGGAGGTGAATGCTGAGTACTGAGAAGCAGCCATGTGCTAGATTATTAAACTGCTGAAGTGGAAAGAAAGGCATCATTAAAAAAATAATCATATATGGCAAACCCGCTGAAGGGTCTACGTGAGAATAATGAATGTGGAAATACAACTAAAAACATGGCACTCAAAACTTAATCGGAAAAATATGCAGGACATCAAAACATCAGAGAGTATTAGGGGGCTGGCAAACTGCTTCTCCTGAGGTGTGTTTTATGAAGAGATACTGTCCCTGGCATAAGCAGTGTCTGCACTCTGACTGCACTCAGTTACTTTACCCTGAATTATGACCCATTAAAGCAGACACATGAATCACTGAACTGGATTACTGCAAATTATTTGCAGTGCATTTAGCTGTTACTTTTTCATAAAAGCAAGCTGCTGATGCCCTCTAAAAACTAGGATAAAAGACTCCTTCCATTTTTTTCCCATGCTGCTTATAGCCTCTAGTAATATTGGTCATTTATTTATTTATGTAAGGCAGCAACTTATTATAGTAGCTTTTACACTGTAATAAGATTTCCAAAGTCAATTTCTGAATGTACTACATTAACATACATTGAGATAATTTTAATAGTAATTAAACCAAAATCGAAATGTTATCAAAGTAGGTTTGTATTTTAAACTCCAGTTATTTTATTGAAAAAGCATAGTTTTAATTTAGATTACATAAATACAATTGTAGCTATAAATTAAATAGGATTCATAATACATAGAAAAAAGAAACATCTACATTAGAACATTTTGTACATGTTAGAAATGCACACAAACAAATCAATCAAGTCAGGCAGAGCTAAAGACAATTCTAGAACAATAAGTCAAAGTACACAAATGATGTGGTAAACTTTTACAGTTATAATTGGTTAAGATAATTGATTTGGATAAAAAGCAACCTTCTTGCAGTAACAATGTATTTAAAAAGCATTAACCTAGTTCCAATAATGCAGAACTATAAAAAATAAAAGGGAAAAATGTTAATAGAGCTATTCTGAATTTGGTTACCAATAATTGCTATTCGCTAATTACTAGACCGTGTTGGTTCAACTATAGATAAGAAAAATTCTATGATTCATTTTTTAAAAAAATTACCAAAATATTCACCAAATGAGGAATGCAGCTCAAAACAAAGTGCATGTCCTGAACTAGGTTATTAGCTTTCTGAGAAAGGCTAGGAAATATACTAACCATCAGTTTTCTCAAATGCACAGTGAGAATTTACAAACAGGGTAACTCTGAAGTTCATCTGAGTATGGCGATTTAGAAGATGCAATTAAAATAAATCAGAGAAATAAAATAAGTGTTCATTACAATGATTTCCTAAAAATTTTAATTCTAATATAGTTAACATACAGTGTTATTTAGTTTCAGGGGTACGATACAGTGACTGAATGATTTTTTTCCTTTTTGAGCTAGTGGAGTGACGTATTTTGCTTCTATGTCTGGCCCCCAAATTAATTTTTAGGAAATTAAACTATTTCAATATATTAACAGACACTATCAAGAGTTAGGGAATTTTCAGGATTAAAGTTTTATAATTTTTAAAGTATACCTTTATTGACTGCAAAACTTGTTTGATTATATTGGTGGGCTTATAAAAACAGTTCTATTAAACATCCATTTTCAATATGAAAATTCTTTCTAAAAGATAAAAACCTATCTATGTATAATGATGCATTAAAAACATAAGTGAATAATTATTCACCATATATTCATATACTTCAATCAGTTTCTTTGGAGTACCTAATACTAATTATTAATGACTAATACTAAGTCATTGATACTTCTCTTAAGAACATTATTTCTACATGGTCTTATCTTGAACTATTTTTAAAAAATAAGACTGCCCACAATCCTTTTGAATTTTATGATCAATAATAATGAAATTGTTGACATCTTCAACTTACTCTTTTCTATAGACCATAATATTTTTAATGAAGAAAACACCCTCTTTACAGTATTAAACACTCTGGTAAGCAAAAAGAATTCTGTAGATAGAAGCATATTCTCATCATGCTTTCTTTCATGCGGACATCTGTAAAAATATCAAGCCCATATACTTTTACCCCTCCAATTTTTTTTAGTAATGATTTCTATGAGACAAAATTTAAGTCATTCTCTATTTATACTTTTTAAAATATTTCACCAAATTTAGAAAATGCAAAAATTACCTTCTCAATATCATATCACTCTAATACAAAGTAAAAGCTCCATCAAAAAAGTCTTTATATTAGTTGAGATACTGCAAATGACAGAACTTCTAAAATAAATCTTGAGGTCTTAACATTTAACTTGAAGGGATAAATTTCAATAACTCCCTGCTTGAAAGATTTGTTTTCAAGAATTGCCACTTGCTAAAATTTTCAGAAGTTGAAGGCTTCTGGTATTCAGTTGGTAAATGCTTTAAAGATTTCCAACTGATTCTGAATCAAAACCTAACAAATAGATGTTTTGCTTACTCCTATCCCCTCCCCTGATTTTAAAAAAGAAAGCCAACATAGGATGGTTAGGTTAATTTACAAAGCAGTTTTTCACAAATCATGTTTTTAGGATCCATTCGGTAACATGCAGCAAAAAAACTGTGTACAAGAGTGCATACTGCTATACGTAAGTAAGTATGTGTTTTCAGTATTAGCTTCATTACGAGAATTCTATAGTCCAATTAAACTAGATATATCAAATATCATTATATTTGAACATTATAATTTTATTTCAGTAGACAGAACAGAGATGGTTTATGTGCACCACAACCAATTCTCAAAATGCTTCTCTTCCATAGTTTTCTTAATTTATTAAAAAATTGATTTTACCATGACAACATTTTTAGCAAAACCAAGTAATTTTATCTTCCATGTTGACCTCTTAAATTTACAAGAGCATTTACAACACTTTTGACAGAATAAAATTCCAAAAGCTTTGCTTTGATTCCATTTATAGCACTGACAAAGCAAACATACAAAAGCTTTGAGTGAAAAAAGTCAACCTATTATTGGAATTAATTGATTCTCTATTTTAAAACTGGCATTGTTTAGGTCCTTTTTCTGCTAATGGAGCCAATACAGAAACAGTTACTGCTCCATTTTTCATATGTGCAAAAGAGAACTTGGAATATAAAATGAAGAAAATCAATTTTTAGAAAATTACTTAAATGAGATCCTGTATCACAGAGAGATATGTAAACATCTTCTGTGCCTGTAAATATTTGTGATCTTGAGACACAACCTTCTTAAAATAACTCTTAGGCTTTTTAAATAGATGCTGATGCTTTTTTAAGCAGATACATTTTATCTTTTGGTGGTTGTGTGGTCAGTGAAACCACTGCAACTCTCAGAGTAGATGGTAAATACAGATAAACATTTTGTGCATATTAAATACCAATAAAGTGCATATTAAGTACTTAGTTACTTAATGGAAGTATACACTTCCATTTTTAAGAACTCATTGCTGCTGGATTTGTAACAAAATAAAGGAAGAACTACCAAATAATAATATAAATAGGCTTTAGATTTATACTGCATGATAAATGACAAAAGAACTGAAGTGAGTGTTCTGACCACTCACCAATGATCTATGGCAGGACTGTCTCCTGCACATATTTCATCTACAACCAGCCCCAACCTTCCCACGTCTTCCTTTGACTCCATCCACTGACAACTTGCGAGTCCCAAGCTTTGCACAGACCATAGCATAACCTGGTGGTATAAGTTGCCAGCAGATGAAACATTTCAACACTTATCTCACCACCACTGAAAAAAGGAAGGATTTGGCTTTTTCTTATTTGCCCTGTTAAGGCATAATCAGCACACATTCTGCATGCTGCTCTAAAAGAGAAATTACTTATGTTATATCCCAAAAAGGTTGGGAAAGGAAAGTCTTTCTGATTTAAATGTCTTACATATTAAAATGAAATCTCTTGTTTGTTGCACCTGTGTTTCCATGTCATTAGACAAAACCACAGCAAAGGTTAAAAGTACAATACAGAAGTCTACAAACTTTCTCTGTCCTATTTTAACACAACTATTAATAACAAAAATGAAGAATTTGGAGCAAATCCTAAACTGGATAGGACACACAGACAACAAAGTTATATTAAGTCTGTCCTGGATAACAGTGGCAAAGAAAGTAAACAACGGTTAAATAAATAATCATGAGCATTTTAAGATAACCAAAGACTGAATCCAAAACTAGATGGGACATTAAATCGTTCTTTTAAATAGGTTTTACTCACAAAATTATGAAACAAAGAGAATAATACAATGTACCTCGATAACAGAAATATTAATAACTTATTTGTTAAATTTTGATTACACATTTTTTTTCTGCTTAGATTTAAGGGATTGTGACTGGTATCAACTAACAGCTAATGCTATCCAGACACTACACCAATTACATTTCTTTCAGACTGACTCTAAGTCAGTGGGACATAGGAAAATGACTTTTGGGGAAGGCTACATAAAAATTTTAAAAATCATTACTTGAAAAAACTTCTTAAAATATGAGCATAATTTTTTTTTTAAAGATTTTAGTTATTCATTTGACAGAGAGAGAGATCACAAGTAGGCAGAGAGGCAGGCAGAGAGAGAGGAAGGGAAGCAGGCTCCCTGCGGAGCAGAGAGCCCGATGCGGGGCTCGATCCCAGGACCCTGAGATCATGACCTGAGCCGAAGGCAGCGGCTTAATCCACTGAGCCACCCAGGCGCCCCTGAGCATAATATTTTTAACTAAACACTCCGACAAGTAATAAGCTGATAAGTATTTGCTCAAATAGCTTTCTTCAAATATTTATTAAGTCAGCATAAAATAATAAAAAAGGTATCTCAAAATATAGTCCTAAAATCAGCTGAGATATACTCTTTAAGGAAAATAAAAAAGTACACAGAATTTAGCATTTAGCAGAGCGAAGACTAATATTAGTTCCATACAGCTGTTATTTTGAAAAAGAAAGATATTGGCAAATGGCTTGGTAAATGAAAGAAAGCTACATAGAATTCTTAACCTATACCAGAGGGAAATCTAAGCAGTACCAGTATTCCACGTAATTAATTTCATCATTTCACGACCAACCAGGATGAAATTTCCTGAACTTAACAGTATCCGTATTTTTGTCAACTTGAGAAGTTTTCTGTAAGTTCTTTCCTTATATGCTATATTTGCTTGAGTTTTTTAATGCCAAGAAAATATATCCAAAAAAGGGTAGCGATGTTACTACACAGAGCTTGAGCCCCTTTTGCTGTCGTATTAAGTTATGCTGGGGGCAGAGACCAATTTCTCCAAAGACTTGAATCACAGTACAAGAGATAATTTGTGTCATTTTTTTTTTAAAGATTTTATTTATTTATTTAGAATGCAAACTGGGGGGAGAGGCAGATGGAGAGGGGGAGAGGCAGATGGAGAGGCGGAAAGAAGCTCAAGCAGATTTCAAGCTGAGCGCAGAGCCCAAAGTGGGGTTCAATTCCAGGACCCTGAGATCATGACCTGAGCCAAAACCAAGAGACAGATGCTCAACTGAATGAGGCACTCAGACACCCCAAGAGGGAATTTGTTTATAACTTCAGGAAGGAGCCCCAAAATATAATTATGATTTATGAAATTTCTAAGAATCTTACTAAAGAGTCCAAAAAGCAATACAAAGAAAATATAAGTATTAAAGATACTCAATGACTCACTCTCTTTTCTAATGGCAGAAAAGCAGAAACCTGTCTCACAGAAAATGAGACAGTTACTTAAATGAATTATATTTATACATGTCAATATTTTTAAAACATGGTATTACATGAAAAAAGTAGGTTACAAGAATATGCAAGCAAAATTTCAAAATCCACAAACCAGTAACATAGTACACAGATATATACTCATGTAATAAACATGTAAAACAACACAAGACCAAAGCGCACCACCAATATGATAGCAGCTACCAATGGGGAGGAAAATACGGTATGAACAGGAACTTGAGGATTTACTTTTACTTATTATACTCCCTTAAAGAAACAATTATGGTGAAAACACTGACAATCTTAGTGGTAGATACGTATGTATTCATACCATTTTGCACTTTTCCATAGGTTTGCATTATTTTATAATGAAAAAGAAAAACATGAGTCAAGCAGAACAGTTATATTACTTATCACTACATTTAAAAGATTACAGGAAGTTTAAAAACAAATGCACCCATTATTCACTAATTTTTTTAAAAAATATTTTTATTTGACAGAGAGAAATTACAACTAGGCAGAGAGGCAGGCAGAGAGAGAGGAGGAGGCAGGCTCCCTGTAGAGCAGAGAGCCCGATGTGGGGCTCGATCCCAGGACCCCGGGATCATGACCTGAGTGAAAGGCAGAGGCTTTAACCCACTGAGCCAACCAGGTGCCCCCATTATTCACTAATTTTTAACCACTACTAACCAGTTTAATCAACTCCTAGTTTTCTCTCTCAGACCTCAGTAGACTATTTCAAGGAAGTCATGCTCAACCTTTACACTATGTCTTAAGAGCTGTAGAGCTTCAGCAACTTCGGCTGATTTCAAAGTCCTTCAGGTTCTCCACCTGTGTAACAGTGAAATTATTCTCCTAGTACGAGTATTCAAATAACATTTTCTACTCTTGATAGTCATATCTAACAATTTTTTCTTCATAATAAGAGAAATTCTCACCACCCTTTTCTCAGTGGGGTAAACCCAAATAGAGTGTTTTTACTCATGAGAATAGATACTCCAGTAAAGGGATTAATTCCCTTACTATAAACAATAATATTCTCTAAGAATAATCCAGCAGCTGGTTAGCAGTAATTCCTAGTAAACTAGGAATACAAAAAAAGTGTAATAACTAACATGGATTAAGCATTAATATGATCCAGGAAATCCTAATGCTTTACCTGGACTGTCTCCTTTAATCTTTTTAATAAATTTGTGAGGTAGAGACAGTAGTTGTGCTCTTAATTATTTTGAAAATGTACATTTGTTCCAATTCAGTTGTATAACGTCAATTTTGTGTTTGCCTGGGCATGATTTTGTCTGCAAGAAATACTAGGTGAGTGTAGAGAATGTCTACCAGCTGAACTGGGCTTTGTAGGAATGACAAAACATACTAACCTCAAACATCTATCTCACAGAAGAAGAGAATTAGTGATATAGAAGACCAAATGATGAAAAATAAAGAAGCTGAGAAAAAGAGAGATAAACAACTACTGGATCATGAGTGGAGAATTTGAGAGAGAAGTGATACCGTAAGATAAAACAATATTAGAATAATTGGGATCCCAGAAGAAGAAAGAGAGAGAGAGGGGAAGAAGGTATACTGGACTAAGTTATAGAGTAGAACTTCCCTAATTTGGGGACGGAAACAGGCATCAAAATCCAGGAAGCACAAAGAACCCCCCTCAAAATCAATAAAAATTAGGTCCACACTCTGTCATCTAATATTAAAACTTACTAGCCTTAGTGACAAAGAGAAAAATCCTGAAAGCAGCTCAGGACAAGAAGTCTGTAACATACAATGGTAGAAATATTAGATTGGCAGCAAACTTATCCATACAGACCTGGCAGGCCAGAAAGGACTGGCAATGATATATCCAGAGCACTAAACGAGAAAAATATGGAGCCAAGAATACTATACCCAGCTAGGTTGACACTGAAAACAGAAGGAGAGATTAAAAAAAAACAACAACAAACTTCCAGGACAAACAGCAACTAAAAGAATTTACAAACACCAAACCAGCCCTACAGGAAATATTGAAAGGGGTCCTCTCAGCAAAGAGAGAGCCCAGAAGTAACATAGACCAGAAAGGAACAGAGATAATATACAGTTATAGCCACCTTACAAGCAATACAATAGCACTAAATTCATATTTTTCAATAGTTACCCTGAATGTAAATGGGCTAAATGTCCCAATCAAAAGACACAGGATATCAGACTGGATAAAAAAACAAGACCCATC
This sequence comes from Meles meles, assembly GCF_922984935.1. Taxonomy (NCBI): domain Eukaryota; kingdom Metazoa; phylum Chordata; class Mammalia; order Carnivora; family Mustelidae; genus Meles; species Meles meles. The sequence continues at coordinate 79,590,534 of NC_060068.1, read as the reverse complement.
AAAATGCTATCTGCAAGAGACTCAATTTAGACCCACAGACACCTCCAGATTTAAAGTGAGCAGGTGGAAAAACATTTACCATGCTAATGGTCATCAAAAGAAAGCTAGGATGGAAATCCTTATATCGGAAAAACTAGATTTTCAACCAAAGACTATAAAATAAAAGATGAGGAGGGACACTATATCATACTAAAAGGGTCCGTCCAACAAGAAGATCTAACAATTTTAAATATCTATGCCTCTAACATGGGAGCAGCCAATTATATAAACCAATTAATAACAAAATCAAAGAAACACAACAATAATACAATAATACTAGGAGACTTTAACACCCCCATCACAAAATGGATAGATCAACTAAGCAAAAGATCAACAAGGGAATGAAGGCATTAAATGACACACTGGATGAGAAGGATGTCACTGATATATTCAGAACACTCCATCCCAAAGCAACAGAATACACATTCTTCTCTAGGGCACATGGAACATTCTCCAGAATAGATCACATCCTGGGTCACAAATTAGGTCTCAATGGGTACCAAAAGATCAGGATCATTCCCTGCATATTTTCAGAACATAATGCTTTGAAACTGGAACTCAATCACAAGAAGAAAGTTGGAAAGAACTGAAATACAAAAGACTAAAGAGCATCCTGGGTCAATCAGGAAATTAAAGAAGAATTAAAATATTCATGGAAAAAAATGAAATGAAAACACAAGTTCAAAATCTTTGTAGTACAACCTAAACCTAAAGGAGCTAGACAAAGAACAGCAAATAAAGCCTAAACCCAGCAAGAGAAAAGAATAAAGACTAGAGCCAAAAACAATGAAATAGAAACCAAAAAAACAGCAGAACAGATCAACAAAACTAGGAGCTGATTTTTTTAAAGAATTAATAAGATTGATAACCCCCTGGACAGATTGATCCAAAAGAAAAGAGAAAGGACCCAAATAAATAAAATCACAGAGGAAAGAGGAAAATCACAACCAACACCAAAGAAATGCAAGCAAGTACAAGAACATATTATGAGCAACTATATGCCAACAAATTAGGCAATCTGGAAGAAATTGATGCATGCTTAGAGATGTATACACTACCACTACTGAATTAGGAAGAAACAGAACACTGGAACAGACCCATAACCAGTAAGGAAATGGAAGCAATCATCAAAAATCTCCCAAACAAACAAGAACCCAGGACCAGATGGCTTCCCAGGGGAATTCTACCAAACATTTAAAAAAGAATTAATACCTATTCTCCTGAAACTGTTCCAAAAAATGGAAATGGAAGGAAAACTTACAAACTTATTTTATGAGGCCAGCATGACTTTGATCCCAAAAACCAGACAAAGACCCCCATCAAAAAGGAGAATGACAGACCAATATCCCTGATGAATATGGATGCCAAAATTCTCAAGTGTCAGGATTTAAAATAAATACAGAAATCAGTTGCATTTCTACACACCAATAAAAAGACAGAAGGAGAAATTAAGGGGTCGATCCCATTTACAACTGCACCCCAAAACATAAGATACCCAGGAGTATATCTAACCAAAGAGGCAAACAATCTGGACTCAGAAAACTCTAGAATACCCACGAAAGAAATTGAAGAAGACACAAAGAAATGGAAAAACACTCCATGCTCATGGATTAGAAGAACGAATATTGTGAAAATGTCTATGCTACCTAGAATAACCCATGCATTTAATGCAATTTCTATCAAAAAAACAACAACTTTTTTCACAGAGCTGGAACAAATAATACCAAAATTTGTATGGAACCAGAAAAGACCCTGAATAACCAGAGGAGTGTTGAAAAAGAAGAGCAAAGGTTGCAGCATCACAATTCCAGACTTCAAGCTCTATTACAAAGCTGTAATCATCAAGACAGTATGGTACTGGCACAAGAACAGACAGATAAATATTGGAACAGAATAGAGACCCCAGAAACAGACCCTCAACTCTATGGTCAACTAATCTTCAACAAAGCAGAAAAGAATGTCTAACAGAAAAAAGACAGTCTCTTCAACAAACGGTGTTGGGAAAATTGGACAGCCACATGCAGAAGAATGAAACTGGACTATTTTCCTTACACCACACACAAAAATAGACTAAAAATGGATGAAAGACTCAATATGAGATAGGAATCCATCAAAATCCCTGAGGAGAATACAGGCAGCAACCTCTTTGACTTCAGCTGCAGCAACTTCTTCCTAGAAACATCACCAAAGGCAAGGGAAGCAAGGGCACAAATAACCTATTGGGACTTCATCAAGACCAAAAGCTTTCGCACAGCAAACAGCTGACAAAACCAAAAGATAACCAACAGAATGAGAGAAGATGCTTGCAAATGACATATCAAATAAAGGGCTAGTGTCCAAAATCTATAAAGAACTTATAACTTTAAGAATTCAACACTTAAAGAACATATAATCCAATAAAGAAATGGACAGAAGAATAGACATTTCTGCAGAGACATCCAAATGGCCAACAGACACATGAAAAGTACTCAACATCACTTGGCATCAGGAAAATACAAATCAAAACCACAATGAGATAGCACCTCACACCAGTCAGAATGGCTAAAATTAACAGGTCAGGAAGTGACAGATGTTCGCAAGGATGTGGAGAAAGGGGAACCCTCCGACACCATTGGTGGAAATACAAGCTGGTACAGCCACTCTGGAAAAAGTATGGAGGTTCCTCAAAAAGTTGAAAACAGAGCTACCCTATGGCCCAGCAATCGCACTACTGGATATTTACCCCAAAGAAACAAATGTGATCCAAAAGAGCACATGTACCCCAATGTTTATAGCAGCAATGTCCAAAGCAGCCAACTATGGACAGCCAAACTATAGCTAAACTATAGCTGTTCATCAGCAGATGAATGGATAAAGAAGATGTTGTATATATACATAATGGAATATTATGCAGCCATCAAAAAATGAAATTTTGGGGTGCCTGGGTGGCTCAGTTGTTAAGCAGCTGCCCTCGGCTCAGGTCATGATCCCAGAGTCCTGGGATTTGAGCCCCACGTCAGGCTCCCTGCTTGGTGGGAAGCCTGCTTCTCCCTCTGCCACTCCCCCTGCTTGTGGGCTTTGTCTCTCTCTCTCTCTTTGTCAAATAAAAAATAAATAAGATCTTAAAAAAAAAAAAAAGAAATCTTGTCATTTGCAATGACATGGATGGAACTAGAGGGTAGTATGCTAAGCAGGGTCAATCAGAGAAAGACAATTATCATATGATCTCACTGATATGAGGAATTTGAGAAACAAGACAGGAATCATAGGGGAAGGGAGGAAAAAATGAAACAAGACAAAACCAGAGAGGTAGATAAACCATAAGAGACTGTTAATCTCAGGAAACAAACTGAGGGTTGCTGGAGGGGAGGAGGGTGGGAGGGATGGGGTAGCTGGGTGATGAACACTGGGGAGGGTATGTGCTCAGGTGAGGGCTGTGAATCGTGTAAAACTGATGAATCACAGACCTGTACCCCTGAAACAAATAATACATTATATGATAATTTAAAAAAACAAGATAAATTTTAAAAAACAGAATAGTTTAAAAATCAACAATTTAACGGAAGTATCTAAAGCCTAATTCCATTTGCAAAATGTCTCACAGAATTCTAGCAAGTTTTTGTTAAAACAGAGTTTCAAAAAAACCCTTTGGTCTTTTTCACAGAATTGAACAAAAAAATCCACCTACAGTGTAAAAAAAAATTAGTAACTTAGATCTCAGGTCATGATCTCAGGGTCCCAATAACTAAATAATTCATTAACAATTCTGGAATGCTCACTGAGGTATCTAAGCCACAGGAAATTTAAATCTACAAATAAATATCAGGACTTCATGGCAAACCAGTCTCTAAGCACTGTGGCTTGGTCTCCTTAATCCATTTTTCAAGAGGGCTAAAATAAAAACGAAAACAATTTTTTACATTTAGATCAAGTAAATCATTTTAGTCTCTGTGTCATATCCAACAGATATGAACCATACAACTTAAAAATGCTGTCAAGTTGATGGTGATTAAAAACTACTCTTTAAATGCTTAGTTTACCAATTCTTTCAAGACCCCTTTTCTTGAGAAATGAAAAACTGGAGAACAGAGCATAACCCTACAGATACTGCAACTCGTCTACTTTTATATTTAATCATTTAATAAATAATGAGTTATGTAAAAATGCATATGAAAACTTGGCATGTTTTCTAAACATCATTATGCTTTTACCAGTTGGTGGTGAAGTCAATTCATGGTTATCTAGAAGTATCATTCTAAAATATACAATAGAACACTTCAGAAACTGAGCTCCAAAACTTCATTTAATAATATAGCTCAAGAAAATATGTCTGAGTGCAAGCTATGTTGTCTTCAAATTCAAAAGATAGGGAATACACTTCACAATTTCTGAACAAAAAGTACTTTTCCATTATTGTTTCCTTATAGCTACAAACACAGCCAAAACCAGAACCTTCATTTAGTTGTGTTAAGACATAACTACTTTTGGTCTGGATTAACATTCTAATTTTGTATTAATTTTATAATAACCTAGAAACTAGATACATTTAGAATAGCCAATTCTAGGTGTTATAATGACTTTCACAATACTACATGGATTTAGGGTATTAGGTTAACATGGTGTTTTATCAATAAACAAGATACAATAAACATAGCTGTTTCATGACTCTCACTGCTCTCCTCTTTTCCTACTTGAGGGGTGCCTGGGTGGCTCAGTTGGTTAAGCTCTGCCTTTGGCTCAGGTCATAATCCCAGGGTCTCAGGGTCCAGCCCCACATTAGACTTCCTGCGAAGAGTGTGCTTCTCCCTCTCCCTTTACCCCTCCCCCAACACACACTCTCTCTCTGTTTGCTCTTTCTCAAATAAATAAATAAAATCTTAAAAAAAAAAAGTTTTATCCTTCACAAAACCTTCTCTCATTGCTCACCTCATTCTACTTCAGACTTTCAGTAACTTTCTCCTCTGAAGTTCCACTATATCTTAATACTTCTATTATAGGGGTTACCACATACTATTTCAGTTATGTTTTTCTCCCCTATTAAACCAGAATGTTATCTCCCAGCACCACTTACTTCTAATATAGAACCTTAAAGAAACAGACACCTAGTAATTGTTGAATGGACAAACTAATGCATGAACAGACCTTAGCTGCTTCATTAAAGAGGAAAGTAGGTGTCACATAGGTAGACTAAGATTTAGACTCTTACCTGTCTGGAGTTGGTCAAATACAATTTTGCTCCCAGATTTAAAATCTGCAGTTTTACCAGATCATCTTCATTAGTGAAGCTTTTAGCCATCTTCCTCAAAACATCAGGGGCGATTTTAGGAACTCGTTCACAGTTTTCTCCAATTAGCCAAAGAATACTTGCTCTAGCCACAGGAACCTAACATGAGAAGCAGATTATATAGTTACAAATGAGATAATCACACTCACTCCTTGACAATACCATAGAAAAGGCTCTAAATATAATAAAGGTTTTATATCCACTCACGTAATATGTATACCCAGGAAGTGTACTTTTAGTTATGGGTTTTCCTTAGTTATCAAAAAAGAAATACCCAGGAATTATCATCAAAACTGATTTCAGAGATTGCCTTAGAAAACATTCACAGAGAAAAAACCATTTGTCTAGAATCTTGATTCTATCATAGATGTGCAAGTTCATGCACATTTGTTTATGCGTTACTGGTGCTGATTTTGTCTTACAATAGCAGAGGTAAGTACAGTTGATCCTTGAACAATACAGGTTTGAACTATAGTGAGTCTTTACTAAGGATTTTTTTATAATAAATATAGCATAATACTGTAAACATTTTCTCTTCTTTATGATTTTCATAATAACATTTTCTATTTTCTGGCTTATTGTAAGAACTCAAGTTTGTAATACATGCAACATACAAAGCATGTGTTAATCAACTGTTTATGTTATTGGTAAGGCTTCTAGTCAACAGTAGGCTATCAGCAGTTAAGTTTTTGGAGAGTCAAAGTTAAACCTGGATATTTCACTGTAGGAAGGAGGGTGTTAAAGCTGAAAATATTCACTATATAGCAATTTTAGAAAAGGTTTGCTGACTTCTGCTCTAGGGCACTGGTTAATAAACCTCAATGTCCATAAAAATCATCCAGAATTCTTACTAAAACTACAGGATTTTGGTATCAGGTCCAGGCAGTAGCTCTGTTACGGGGCTCAGGAATTTACATTTTATGAAGCATCACAGATGATTTCTAAGATGGGAGGCCTGCAAACCATGTTTTGAGAATCTATTGGATAACAGAAAGAAATAGATTCATTAAAGACCATGATTTTAAATTAAAACTCTTACTATCCTCTATATATTTGCATCTACAGTACTGGGGATAAATAAAACTGACAAAATCATCAAAGTATACTTATAAAATCATGAATCCTGGTCTATTATTTTGTCATCAACAAAAGAAACAGGGATAAGATAAATCTGCCCGATACTGTATTTTGGCATTTTATTTTTTTAATAAAGTACATTTCAATATAATTTTTTTTTTAAATTGCTTTGCTACAAATTGGAAACCATCCATCAGCACCATTAAGACCAACATTTTAGAGTATGCAAATTAGTTTTATTACTATTTGTTTATTTGTATTCTTTCTTACTCCAAAAGAGATTTGAAGGGGTATGTAAATTAGTTTTTGTGAACATTTTCACCTACTATAGAAAATCTGCTTTTCATAATAAATGAAAAAGCCGATGATTATCATTAAGAGGTAGCATCACGAGAAGAGATAATAGTCTTTTTATGAAATCCTTTCCAATTCCTCAAATAAAGTCCTAATATTTTCACTACTGTTTCACAGCTGTACAGGGCATAAGTGCTGAAGAAGAAAGGGAGAGTAGGGACCTCTGCACAGCTAAAATTTTATCACAATATCCACCACCTCAAATTCTTTCAAAATACTCATTTTATGAAATAGTACAAAATTACTAAGATATTCCTTTTTTTTTAAAGATTTTATTTATTTATTTGACAGACAGAGATCACAAGTAGGCAAAGAGGCAGGCAGAGAGAGAGAGGAGGAAGCAAGCTCCCTGCTGAGCAGAGAGCCTGATGCGGGGCTCAATCCCAGGATCCTGGGATCATGACCTGAGCCAACGGCAGAGGCTTTAACCCACTGAGCCACCCAGGAGCCCCTACTAAGACATTCCTAACTTGGGTGTTTCACCAGAAGCAAAATGAGGTCGTCTGAAAGCTTTAAAGCCAAAGTATATATTTTCACATACTATGACAATAGCATTATCTATACATTAATATTAGAATGAGGTTAGTAACACAGAAGAAATCATAGTATTTATGTAATAGGTTTAGTAAGTATAAACAATACATATAATAATAAATGCTATTATAAATCTATTCATGAAGTATGATAAAACTGATATCCTTTCTGTATACTGATTGTGGAAAGGGGTTATTTCTAATGTTCCAAAGGCTACATTGCATTAAAACCTTATTCTCAATCTATTATTTTAAATTGGGCTAAAGAATAGTAATTGAGTGGTACATTAAATTTTCTAGTATGAAGCAATTCAAGTTGCCTGCCTTCATGAAAGGTACCTCTAAATAAGAATACATGTACAACTTCAGATTTTGGTTATGCTAGATTTACTTTTCTTAAATATTTTATTATATACTACTGGTATAAAAATTAGAATTCTAGGACATATTCTAACCTACAATCCCACTTTAAATAATTTTCTTCTGGTAACACAGTTATAATTCTTTTTTGCAATTAAGAAGACAATTTCAAAAGTTTTAAGAGATTGTTTATATTCTTACTTATTAATATACTAAGATTAAATAACAATATTTAAACACTCTAAACATTCATAATGCATACATTTAAATGCAATTCTTTGGGAAAAATCAAAGTCAATAAATTGCAATGCTCACAATGAAAAATCTCAAGACGGTGATGGTGGAGGGCAGGGTAATATTCAGAGGTTCTAGAACTGAGGTAATTAAACTTCCAAGTAAACATATTAAAAAGTTCAGAAAACTTCTCCACAACAGGAAATAATATCAATATAAAATATATTTATACTAAATTCTTGGTGACAGCAATTTATTAAAAAGCTTAGGAAACTGATAAGCCCAGTGTTTCTGTCTGTTTGGCTGCAATCAGAATCCTAAGATTTTCAAATTCCAGCCCTACCTTTCTCTCCCAATTAAGTTACAGGACTCCCATTTGTACACCACTGATAATATGATTCATAGCATCACCACTTTCAAAGATTTAGTATATGTGCTGCCGAAGCGAGCACACCACTTTCAAAGATTTAAAATCAGAAAATTAGTCACTTTTTGTTCTCCATCGTCTTTTCGATCACAGAATGAACAGGACCACTGAACTAAAACCAAACTAACAATACACATATACAAATTAATAATATACGTATGCATAAGACATAATACTTTTATTATGAACTTCTGCTTTTCAGTATTTTCAAAGACAAGCTGGATTGTAAATGACTTTGATTCTTTATTCTAAATGCCCTGATCAAGTGGTTCTAAGTGCACTTTTTAAACCTTCTACAAGAAAGCAGTTTCCACTGTCATTTTAACCCATTAACTTGCCTGCAAAAAATATGATTCCTAGCTGACCACAGCAGTTACAGAAAGATTGTACAGATCACTCTGTAAGCAGGTCAATGTAAAAGCTATTGTATTTCAACACTAGCCACTGCACAATGCAGTAGTGTAAAATAAATCCTGCAACATCAATTTTATTTATTTAAATTTGTCAAAGGCAAAATCACAAACATCTAAACAAACTGCCTAAAACTAACAAATCAGATCCAATATTCTATATCTGGACTCAATATGCATTAACACTATACCATGAATTAAGTTGGAGCAACAGGGCAAGGCTAGTTACCTTGTGAAATGGCAGGCATTCAGGGAGGCACCAGGGCAAGGAGTACATAAAGTGCTATTTCAATACTACTCAGTAGTCTTCACAAAATAACATCTTTTAATTATGATATTATGTCCTTATCTGTCTTATGATATTAAGTCCTTATCTGTGCCACGAAACATTGTATGAAACTCTGATAGAGTAATCTTCATGTAGCATCCATTTTATTCTGGAAAAAATGCTCTACAAGCAGTCTTTACTAGACATGAAGTATAGTCCAAACGATAAATATTCACAATCAAAACATGTAAGTTGACTGTACTACCTATACAGATGTAACTTATTCAGTCTGAATTTAAAAAGTAGAATCTAAATTTTAGTTCTCATATTTTCAACTATGTCACTTAATAAATAGTAACTTAATAAATATCAAATGGAATCAAAATCTTGAAACAACAAAATCTAAGTTCCTTTTTTAAAAAAATCGCATAGCCAACATCTACTGAGTTCTTACCATGCAACTGACACTGTTTTAACCTGTTTTCTCAGTCTATTATGTAACACAAAAACCTGAGAAAGTAGGCTCTACCATTACTCCCACTTGATATATGACGAAACTGGGACACAAAGGGGTTAAGAAACATGCCCAGCATCTTACAGCTTGTCAGTGGTAGAAGTAAGACTGAAAGTCCAAGTCTGAATCCAGAGTTCACCATGGCTACTGGACAGAGACAAAATGAGTGTTTTATACTAGGAAAAATACCAGCCAGGAAGACAGGAAGAGCGGTTCTAGTCCTGGATCGATCATGTAAATCATGGAGACAAATAACTTGACATCAGTAGGCCTCATTCACTCATTAATCAAATGAAGGATTACTGCTTTGGCCCAGTTCTTCTGCCATGGTGTACAATGGCTCCTTTATGGCCTTGTCTGCAGTTTTTCCAAGAGCTGGCTTTTCAGGAGAGCTCTAGGCCATTCTCTTGACAATTCCTGCATGTATGCATGTGGGGCATTTCCTCACCTCCTTAGATCTCTTGTTCTATGGATAAGATGGTGAGAATGGAAAGAGATCTGGCTATCATTTTTGTTACCCCTCCTGGAGGGTAGATGAGCCCAAGATTCTATCCTGATAAAGTGGCTTAAGCATTGAGAGGAAAACAGGCTCAAAGTATCCTCTTGCCCTTTGACATTGTCCAGATTGGCTCTTTCTAACCAGTACTGGTTTAAGATATTACCCCTGGATGTAGGGTGAAATATAGAGATTCAGGAAAAAAGGTCTCCTTTGAGGCTTTCAGATTTACCTTTCCATTTCAGAATCAATCACTTACCCACATTTAAGGGGCGTTAAGTGCTTGGTCAGAATAATAAAGCCCTGTCCTTTTCCACAAGTCTGTTACTCTTTAAATAAACAGCTCTCTTGAATATTTGGAGAAAACAGATTCTAGGGATTCAGTCACTCCCCTTTCCTGACTTTGAAGCTGCTGTCAGTTATATCCCTCACCACCTTCTTCTGGCATAACTTGTACCGCCAATCCCTAATCATTTTTAGGATTCTGCATTACAAACTATCTTGCATTGTTCTTCCTTGTCCCACTTTCAAACACTTCAACTTCTTCAGATACACTAAGTAAACAGTAACAACTCATCACCTTTTAATTCTCTAAAATTTCAAAATTTTGCTATAGAACTATATATAGTTTTCTTTTAATTATTTGAATCTCCCTTTGAATCACATGCCCAATTTGTTCACTTTTGCTTTCTCTCTTTGCCGTATCAAAATCAGGAGGGATAGGGCACCCATGTCTGGGTGGCTCTGTCTGTTAAAGGTCCCAATCTTGATTTTGGCTCAGGTCATGATCTCAGAGTTGTGGGATCCAGCTCCATGGTGGGTCCCACACTCAGCAGTGAGTCTGCTTCTCTCTCTCATCCTCCCCCTCTGCCCCTCCCCCCATTTTGCATGCTCATGCACTCTCTCTCAAATAAATAAATCTAAAAGAATCAGGAGGGGTTATCTACTTTATTGGCTTTCCAAAGGAGATTTAAGATGCATTTATCAATTTCAATGATCTTTTTTTGGTATCCTATTTTATTTATTTATTTATTTTAAAAAATATTTTATTTATTTATTTGACAGAGAGAGATCACAAGTAGGCAGAGAGGCAGGCAGAGAGAGAGGGAGAAGCAGGCTCCCTGCCGAGCAGAGAGCCCGATGTGGGGCTCGATCCCAGGACCCTGAGATCATGACCTGAGCCGAAGGCAGAGGCTTTAACCACTGAGCCACCCAGGCGCCCCTGGTATGCTATTTTACAAAATCAGCTTTGATCCCTTTTAGACTTTCATGTTTTATTTCACTGTTCTTTTTCAAATTTCTGGTTTTTTTTAAGATTTTTAAAAAATTTATTTATTTGACAGAGATCACAAGTAGGCAGAGAGGCAGGCAGAGAGAGAAGGAGAAGCAGGCTCCCCGCCGAGCAGAGAGCCCAATGAGGCGCTCTATCCTAGGACCCTGAGATCATGACCTGAGCTGAAGGCAGAGCCTTAATCCACTGAGCCACCCAGGTGCCCCCTCTTTTTCAAATTTCTTAAGACAAACACCAAATCCCTTTATTTCTGGTCTCTTTACATTAAAAATGGTAGCAGTGACCACTTCAGCCATACCCCACACATTTAAAACAAAGTGTTTTCTTTTCCTGTATTTTATATAAAGCTTGTATTTTTTTCTTTTAAACTTTCTTTCACCTAGAAGTATATTTCTTACTTCAAAATTTTTCTGGTACCCTTTCAGATTAATTCTCATTTTACTGCTTATGGTTAAAAAACATAAAATCTTTAAGTTTTCTTGATTTTTTGTAAATTATTTCATGAATACACCCATAAAAGTAGGTATTATCTGTTCAAGAAATATGAAATTTTATCTACAGGACTGAATCAAATATGTATTCTATTTTTTAATTACTCTTTATGTGTATATCTTACTCAAAATCTGCTGGGTCTATCAAAATATGAGAGAAGCATATTAAAGGCATCTACAAATTTCTCCTTGCATTTTTTTCTTTCCCTTTTTTCCCCTTTTTCTTTTTTTTTTTAAGATTTTATTTATCCATTTATTGGAGACAGCAAGAGAGTGCACAAGCAGGGGAGTGGCAGAGGGAGAGGCAGGCTCCCCCACTGAGCAGGCAGCCTGATGTGGGGCTTGATCCCAGGACCCTGGGACCATGACCTGAACGGATGGCAGATGCTTAACAGACTGAGCCACCCAGGTGCCCTTCTCCTTGCATTTCTAATGGATTTTTCCATTATATATTTATTTGGTTGCCATATTTTTGTGTGCATATAGGTTTATACCTCTCAGTTTCTTTGTAAATTGTGTTTTTTCATTGTATAATGTTCTTTTTTATCTTCCTGCCTTTTTTAAAAAAAGATTTTGTTTATTTATTTTGAGAGAGAGAGAAACAGAGAGAGCAAGCACCAGCAGGGGGAGGAGCAAGCACCAGCAGGGGGAGGGGCAAGCAGACTCCTTGATGAGCAGAGAGCCCAATGCAGGGTTTGATCCCAGGACTTCAGGATCATGACCTGAGCCAAAGGCAGACACCTGACTGAGCCACTAGGCATCCTTCCTTCTGCTTTTAATTAATTTTAAATCTCACTTTCTTGTTCAACATCACTTAATATCTCTTTTCCAATCTTCTTTTTTTCAATCTTTATCCTTTGATTAAGGTGATAATTATAAGTGGCTAGCTTTTGTTTTTCACTCCAATTTGAAAGTCAGTCTTTTAATGAGAGAATTAAGTCCCTTCATATTTAGGGTAGGATATACTTGGATTTTTACCCTTACGCCTTACTTTATTATTTTTAAAAATTTATTATTTATTTTACAATTGTTTCCCTTTTTCCCCCTTTGAATTTGAAATTCCTATCATACCTCCATATTCTACTAACCATTATCTTCTGACAAAAATAAAACAAAAAATAGGCTTCTGAGTTCATTCTGAGTTAATTTTTGTGAGTGGAGTGAGACAGTTTCCAGTTTCATTGTTCTCCATGTGTTGCTCTAATTCTCCCAGCACCATTTGTTGAAGAGACTCTCCTTTTCCCATTGGGTATTCATGAATATTAGTTTGTTGACCATAAATGCCAAGGTTTAATTCCAGGCTTTCTATTCTGTTGCATTGGTCTTTATGTCTATTTTTGTGCCAGTACCCTATTACTTTTATTACTATGGCTTTGCAGTACAGTTCAAATCAGGGAATGCAATATCTCCAGATTTGTTCTTTCTTTTCCTTGGGATTTTTTGCCTATTTGGTGTCTTTTGCAGTTCCACACAAATTTTAGGACTGTTTCTTCTATTTCTGTGAAAAATGTGTTTTGTGTTTTGATGGGGATTACATTAAATGGCTTTAAGTAGTATGGCCATTTTAACAATATTAATCCTTCTCATCCATGATGTGGGTTGTCTTTATTTATACAGATCTTCCACTTTCTTTTTTTAAAAAAGATTTTATTTATTTGACAGAGATTTATCTGCCAGAGACAGGCAGAGAGGCAAGCAGAGAGAGAGAGAGAGAGAAAGAGAGAGAGAGAGAGAAGCAGGCTCCCTGCTGAGCAGAGAGCCCAATGTAGGCTCGATCCCAGAACTCTGGGATCATGACCTGAGCAGAAGGCAGAGGCTTAACCCACTAAGCCACCCAGGCACCCCAGATCTTTCACTTTCTTATTGAAATTTATTCCTACTCATTTTATTGTTTTGATGCTATTGTGAAGGGGATGGTTTTATTTTTCAGATGCTTCATTTCCTGTAAAGGAATGTAACTGATGTCTCTATGTTTATTTTGTACCCTGCCTTGTAACTGAAATCACTGATTAATTCCAACAGTATTTTGACTAACTCTTGGGAATTGCTATATATAGGATTGTATCTTATATCATATCCTTGCATTGCTCCTGATCTCAGGGGAAACGTTTTCTATTTTTTCGCAATGAGTATAATATTAGCTGTAGGTATGTCATATACAGCCTTTACTATGTTGAGATACGTTCCTTCTACAACCAATCCATTAAGGGTTTTTATCATGAAAGGATGTTATATTTTGTCAAATGCTTTTTCCTGACTCTATTCAGATAATCATGTGATTTTTGTCTTTCAGCTTATTAAAGTGATGTATTGAATTTATTGACTTGTATACAGTGAACCATCTTTGCGTGCTAAGGATAAATCCGATTTGGTCATGGCGTCTAATCCTATTAAAGTGTTCCTGAATTCAGTTTGCTAATATTTTGCTGAAATTTTCCCATCTATATTCATCAGGGATACCAGTCTACAGCTTTCTTCTCTTGTGGTATCCTATTTGCTTTTGGCATCAAAATAATACTGGCCTTGTAGAATGGGTCTGGAAGTGTTCCCTCCTGCTCATTATTTTGGAAGAGTTTGAGGATTAGTGTTAATTCTTTCTTTAAATGTTTGGTAGAATTCTACTCTTGGTAGGTTGTGTGTTTCTAAAAATGGTACCCATTTCTTCTAGATTATGTAATTTGTTGGCATATAATTGTTTATAGTAGTCTCTGATAATTCTATTTATTTCTGTAGTATCAGTTTTAATGTCTCCTCTTTCATTTCTAATTTTATCTATTTATTTTTTCTTTCCCTTAGTCTAGCTAAAGGTTTGTCAGTTTTGCTTATCTTTTCAAAAAACCAGCTCTTAGTTTTATTGATCCTTTCTGTTATTCTTCTGGTCTCTATTTCATTTATTTCTACTGTGATACTTATTTTTCTTCTTCTGCTGGCTCTGGGTTTTAATTAAATGTAGTTCTTTGAGATATAAAGTTAGGTTGTTTTTTGAGATCTTTCTAATTTCTTAATATGTGGTTTATTGCTGTAAATTTTTCTCTCAAAACTGCTTTTGCTGCATACCACAATATTTGATATGTTGTGTTTTCATTTTCACTTATTTCAAGATAATTTTTTTTTCTTTTAATTTCCTCTTTGACTCAATGGTTGTTTAGAAGAGTGTTGTTTAGCTTCCACATACTTGTACACCTTTTCGCTTTCCTCTTATTATGGTCAGAAAAGAAAGTTGGTATGGTTTTAAGCTTCCTAAATTTGCTAATATCAAATCTACTCTCTTAATCCCTATACCCCTCATACACAGTTTCTGAGAGGTCCTGGCTTTGATAATTAGAATCGATAATGAGAGTAGATATAAAGACAAAGAACACTCTGGTGAGAGATTTGGTGGGAGCTCAGATGCTAACAGACTTCTGTGAGTGTTATTCTTAGCTTTAAGATACACATATAACTGCCCTACGAACTTTACCAAGACCTTGAGGGAAAGAAAATTTTGCTACCAGAGATACTAAATACTGATCCTGATGCAGCTTCCAAACTCTGCCTTAAACCACACAAATACAATCCCTCTGAACAGACTCAGAGTATACATTACCCCAGCTTCAAAGACGAAAATAATGTATTTCCCCCTACACTACAACCCTATCACTTATAGAACATTAGTTTTAAACTTTAACCAACAATGAAAAAAAAAAAAAAAAACACTTTAATTGAAGGGACAGACATAGTGAAGGGCAAACACAATGGAAAAGAGTTTGAAGAAAAACCAGAAAGAAGCCATGGAGAATGTTTCAAAAGGGAAGAAGCAGTATGTGAAGTCAAATGCTAACAAAAGATCATGAAAGACACTGACAGCAAATTATCCACTGGGTTTAATAAGAAGACAGTCAATGACTCTAGAAAAGTCAGTGTTAGTGGAGTCAGGGGAGTCAAAATCAGACTGAGACAGACTGAGGAACTCTGAAAAGAGGAAATAAAATTAGAAAAAGGGAATGAAACAAGGACCTAAATAATAGACAGGAGACACTTACATAATACCACTATGTGCCAGGAAATATTCTTAAGAGCATGACACATATTAACTAATTTAATATGTACAAAATATCAGGTTTTGTTTTCATTTACTATGACCATTTTAAGATGGGAAAAGTATGGAGATTTTAATATAAAAGCACAGAGTGGGTAAGCACTGGAACAAAGTTAATATTTATTTTTTAATTTAATTTTTTAAACACAATTTCAGATTTGGAGAAAAGCTGGAAGAATAAAAACAACTTCTGAATACCCTTCACTCAGATTCCTCAAATGTCATCACTTTACTATATTTGCTTTAGTTTTCTATATATACACAGATATTTTGTTTCCTAAATTGAAAGAAGTTGTAGATTTATCCCTAAACATCAAAACACATCATTGTAAACTTTGTAATAAAAGGAATGCTCTTACATTGCTTTACATCAGTAAAATGACTTAAAAACTAGGAATTTAAATACTGAACCAATACTACTACCTAATCTACAGATTTTACTGAGATTTGGCCAATTATCCCTACCAAATCTTCCCAAATCCTTTACAGAAAAAGAAAATTAAAAAATATGTGTTGCATAGAGTTGTGATATCATTTTAAACTCTCTTAATGGGAAAAAGTTCCTGAGTTTTTCTTAACATTTCATGATATAGGCATTTTTAAGGAGTATAGCCAGTTATTTTGTAGTATACTCCCATTTGGGTTTGTCTCATGTTTATTCTTCTTCTTCTTCTTTTTTTGAATTTTATTTATTTATTTTTTCAGTGTTTATGCACCATACCCAGTGCTCCATGAAATACATGCCCTCCATAATACCCACTACCAGGCTCATCCAACTCCCCACCTCCCCCTCCAAAACTCTCAGTTTGTTTCTCAGAGTCCACTGTCTCATGTTTCTTCTTGATTATATTCAAGTCATTCACTTTTGCAAGAATTCAATAGAACTGATGTTAAGTTCTATTCATTATATCATATCAGGTGGTGTTTAATTCCATTTCTGGCAATGCAAACCATGTTCATTTGGTTCAAGTAACACCTGCAAGGTTTCTCCATTGTAAAAGTTAATAGTCTTTAATTTATGTTTTATAATTAAGTATCATATGAGAATATACTTTGAAACTATACAAATGTCCTCTGACTACCTAAACTTTCACCCCCTACTTTTTACCATTTGTTAATGAGTTTTACCTCAGTCTATTATTATTGTGATGGCTTGCAAATGGTGATAGTCTAATTTCATCATTCCTCCTACATTTATTTGTTTTGTACTGTAAGAAAGAGCTTCCCCCTCTCCCTTAATCAATCATTCATTCATCCCAGTGTGGTCTCAACAGAGTCTTACCCTATTCAACAGGCCATAATCCTTTTACTATAATTTATTTTGTTTTCCAAATTGGCCAGTGGGAGTCCCTTCAAGCTGGCTTTTTTGTCTTTCTGACACATCTCTATCATTCTGTGAGCATTTCCTTGCCTTTTTTGCCCAACAAGATGTTCCAGATCATCTTGTTCTTTCCTTGTCCTAGTTCTAAAATCAGCCATTTCTCTAAGCAGCCCTGTCGGTCAAGGGGTGAATGAAATTTAAAAACCAAGGTCTACCAAAAAAGGAATGCAGTACTACATTCTAGAACATGCACAAACTTTGAAAACATGCTAAGTTAAAGAAGCTAGACACAAAAGGCCATTTGACATATGATTCCACTTATATCAAATGTTCAAAATAAGCAAATTCATAGAGATAAAGTAGATTAGTTAGCTCACAAGGGCTGGACTAAAGGGAGAATCAAGTTTGAGCCATGGGATTCTTTTACTGGAATGATGAAAACATACAGGAATTACATAGTAGTGATGGTTGCACAACCTTATGAATACACCAAAAACTGCTATATTATATGACTGCACATTATGGTATAAAATTATATCTCAGTTTAAAAAAAAAAAAGATCTAGGCACTAGGTGTACTCATTTGTATTGAGGCATTATTGCATGCAGGCCCTCTCAAAAAAATAGATGACTCTATACTCAATACACGCATTCATATGTGTATACATAAATGTGTGTGAATACACATACATTTACACACTCACACGCATCTACAATTTATAAAGTCATGATGTTTACACTGATATCTCCATTTCCAATCTAACAATGCAGCATTAATTGCAACTTTCCCCTTTTCCAGATTTGTAATTCCCTTCCACAGAAGTGTAAAATCTCAGAACCAGGATTTGAATCCAGATAGTTAAGCTCTCTTAGCCACTACATCTTAAGATATCCATTTATCTTAACAACACTATAATTTATTGACTAAAATCCAGTTAAATTCAGAAAGATCGCTTAATTGGTACTCACAGTTATACTGTCCAAGAGTTTAGCCATATGTTTAATAATTTCACCATGTTGTGCAGGTTGCATTTGCAGTAATTTCTTAATAACAACTACACTTTCAGCAACAACTATTTCTGAAAAAGAGAGATTATTCACATTAAATATGTATAATGCAATTCAAATGCAATATTCCTGATAAAATATGAATTTAAGTTAGCAAAATATTCTACATGTCTCAAATGACTAGGTGAAAACTATAACCACGAGTAAATTTCCAAACTTTGTTGGTGAATTCTCTCTTAAGCAGATGAGTATACTTTAATTTCTAACTTCTGTTGTTGCCTCCTAACTTCTGATATCCCCTTCCAATACCCGCCTCTTTGAATCAGAAAAGCAACATGAAGTTAGATTTTGCTGCTCACCATAATATTCAAGTGTCTTTGGCTTTTAACTATAGCTTTCAAATACTTGATTTCTACCATAGGGTGGTAATCAAATAGCCACCATGTAAGTTATTTGGTTCCTATCAACTACATAGTGGGAATCAAACACCTACAATCTAAATAACTTTTTTCCAATTCTAAAGAAAACAGCAAACTAAAACCAAAAAAATTCCTTAAGGGATATGTCCAGAAAAGTGAGTATTGAAGATCATTAATGGTAAGAAGGGTGTTACTATAGAAATAGCACTGACTTCAGAGCCAGAAAGAGTGGGCTTATGTGCTGGATTGTTTCCATTTGTCCAGTGAATCCACTCTCTGCCTTTCCTGATCCACTCTTTGTCCTTAGAGGTTGACATTTGCAGATTGCATCAACGAGACTCCCTTGTCCCTGGCTTCCAGCTATGTTTAGCTGATACGACATACCAGCAGGAGATGAAGGGGGCAGAAGGAGAGAATTTTTGCTATCATGGACCTCTACTATCAGGTCTCCCTGGCAATGTGTATATTCTTCTACTGATAGTTTCAGTTCTTCTGAATGGCTCTCACCATACAGGAGCAGTTCAATGCTGAACTGCTCACACTCCTCACACCCCTTTCCTTCAGCTCTAGATATGATAAAGGGGCTTCCCATGGTCAATAACCTGTTAGCTTCAGGACGTTATATCATACCTTCTTGGTTTCTCTTAATCCTGCCCACATCTTATAAATAGTTCCTTCAGGGGCACCTGGGTGGCTCAGTGGGTTAAGCCTCTGCCTTCGGCTCAGGTCATGATCTCAGAGTCCTGGGATCGAGCCCGGAATCGGACTCTCTGCTCAGCGGGGAGCCTGATTCCCCCTCTCTGCCTACTCATGATCTCTCTCTCTGTCAAATAAAAGCTTTGAATAAATAAATAAATAAATAAATAGCTCCTTCATTAAATTCTCTTCAATCATACCTTTTAAGTATGCCATCTGTTTCTTGCAAGAGCAAGAAATATATTTCTTATTATATATATAATATATAACATTAACTAATATAATAAAACTAATATATGTATTAGTATATCTATAACTAATATATTATTATTATTAATATAATAATTGGTCCTGGGAGTGACTCCAAGGAGTGATTCCTGAAACTGGGATTCTGAGATTGAGTTATCACACTGAAGTGGCTAATTACTAGTCCAGAGTTACATTTTTGATGGTACCAGCAGATAACTGTAATCCAATTAGATTACAATTGAGAGAGCTTATGGAATGATTCTTATATAAACAAATACTAATGCTACTGAAGCCAAATAAATAAGTCTACAATGCCTTAACTTATTATTTTGACATTTTTTATTAATAGGGCTTCATGGACATTAGAAATTCCTCTGGCATACACTACAAAGGTGCATTTTAATATTATACTAGAAATACCATGATGTGTGTTGTTATTCTTTTCTCTGAAAAAAATATGTATATATTTTTTAAAAGATTTTATTTATTTGACAGAGACACAGCAAAAGGGGGAACACAAACCGGGGGAGTGGGAGAAGGAGAAGCAGGCTTTCCGCCAAGCCGGGAGCCCAATATGGGGCTTGATCCCAGGACCTGGGGATCATGACCTGAGCTGAAGGCTGGCAGATTCTCAACAATGAAGCCACCCAGGGGCCCCTAAAATGTATTTTCTTACCTAGCTCTAAGAATACAAGTAAAGGGATGCCTGGGTGGCTCAGTTGGTTGGGCGACTGCCTTCGGCTCAGGTCATGATCCTGGAATCCTGGGATCGATTCCTGCATTGGGCTCCCTGCTCAGTGGGAATCTGCTCTCTCTGACTCTACCCCTTCTCATGGTCTCTCTCACTCATTCTCTCTCTCTCTCTCTCAAATAAATAAAATATTTAAAAAATATATATAAGTAAATTTTTTATCATTTTAATCATTATGAAACATACGTATTTCAAATTACATAGCTCTTTCTCCAATAGAATGATAAATTCATGGTTATACAATGCTTTAGTTTATGATATGGTAAAATATTTCTTTCTCTTCTATAGTAACATATGGTAGGTACCTTATTTTCATTATTTTAAAGATGAAGAAAGATAAATGCCCTAGAACTATATGACTTTATCCAGAATTCAGAAGGTACCATTTCATCCCTAAATTCTAAGTTAAGAGGTGCAGCTACTATACAAAGACCACCGCTTTGAGCTTTGATGAAAACAAAGGTTAAGATCCCGACTTTGTCAAACTTACGCTCTAGGTAAGAAAAATTAAAAGTAATTACTATGCGAAGTAAAATATGGTAAATGTGGCTTTAAGAATCCACAGTATACAATTTTTTTATTTTTAAAATGTATTATTACAAAACTAGACAAAGAAAAAATATTGTATAATTTTAATTATACACACGGAGAGGCAGGATTGGCTATAGCTGAAAAATATATTTGGTATCATTTATCCTTTGATGCTGTATTACTTTCCTATTGTTGTTATAAATTACCACAAACTTAATGGCTTAACACAATAAAAAATTTAGTGTCTTACAGTTCTAGAGTTAGAAGTTAACAGTTTAGACCTTAAGGGGCTAAAAGCAAGATGTCAATAGGACTACCTCTCTATGGAGGTTCTAGGAGAAAATCTATTCTTTACCTTTTCTAACTCCTACAGGTTGTTCACATTCCTTGGCTCAAGGTCCTGATCTAGCAATGGCATCGCTTCAATCTCTGCTTCTGACACCTGACTTTCTTGACCTCCCTTCTTTTCTTAAAAGGACCCTTTCAATCTCCATCTCAAGAATCTTTTTTTTTTTTAATATTTTATTTATTTGACAGAGAGAAATCACAATTAGGCAGAGAGGCAGGCAGAGAGAGAGGAGGAAGCAGGCTCCCTGCGGAGCAGAGAGCCTGATGAAGAGCTTGATCCCAGGACCCTGGGATCATGACCTCAGCGGAAGGCAGAGGCTTTGGCGCCCTCCATCTCAAGAATCTTAATCACATCTGCAAAATCCCTTCTGCCATGGAATCCCTTCTGGATATAATAACCTGGACCTCTTCAGCAGGGGTCTTTATTCACTCTCCCCATGTACCCTCTCACCCCTTCACGTAATTCCACCCTACTTTTCTTTTACTCTATCTCCTGTTTTTCAAAGACCACGGGACTGTAGTGCTGTTCTACCGGAAGCACAAAATGATCCTGTGTTCTGGACCTTTCCTAGCTTCCTCTTTGTTCTTAACAAGACTTAAGGGTCCTTACTGTAAGAAATAGAGCCTACTACTTTTTTTTTTTAATTTAACTTCATTTTTGTAAGAACACTTAAAATTACCCTCTAACAAAACTTCATCTGCATTATTGTTGATTATAGGTACAATGTTATACAGCAAATCTCTAGAGCTTATTCAGCTTACTTAATTGAAACATTATGTTTGCTGTTTAGTAATTCCCTATTTCCCTTTTCCTCCACCCCTGGTTACTGTCATTCCACTCTCTGATTCTATGAATTTGACTATTTTAGATATTTCACACAAGTGGAATCATTCAGTATTTGGCTTTTTGTGGCAGGTTTATTTCACTTAGCCTATGCCTTCAAGGTTACTACACTGTACTATTACCATCATTTTGCAAATGAAGAATCTGAAGCACAGGGAGATTGAGTAATTTATTCAAGATAACATTAACATCCAAACACAGGTAGTCTAGTTCTACATGCAAGCAGACAGCCTCCAACAGAGTAAGTGGTCAATACACAGAAAAACTATAATACACTTGTTTTATATTACTGTCTCCCTTCATTAGACTGTTAACTCTGTAAAGGCAGGAACCTTTTATAGGCTGAATGAATATCTTATTCACCTATTTAACCCTTACTAAATACCCCAACTATATTCAAGGTCTCAATAAACGTTTACTGAATTATATAAAACTCAATGAAATAAAAAATAGTCCTCTGCCCCAATCCTTTTAGTTTACAGTAGATGGTAAATTTATTCAGCCAAATGATATGCAGATTTCTCATAAAGATCGTCGAGAAATTTGTCGTATTAATCTCAGATAGTGATACTGAATTGTTTTAGGCAAGCTTCAAGTCTGCCTTGAAAAGTCCTCTCCGTGTCAAGAAGGAAGAAGTCAGTAACATTAAAAAAGAAACAAAACATGGGGCACCTAGGTAGCTCAGTGGGTTAAAGCCTCTGCCTTCAGCTCAGGTCATGGTCTCAGGGTCCAGCGATAGAGCCCCGCATCGAGCTCAGCGGGGAGCCTGCTTCCTCCTCTCTCCCTGCCTGCCTCTCTGACTACTTGTAATCTCTATCAAATAAATAAATAAAATCTTTAAAACAAAAGAAAACAAAAAAACCTACAGGTCTAAAAACAATGTGTTAAATATATGTAAAAAAACCCAATGGAGCCTAAAGGCTGCCCCTAAGGGTTTAAGATACATTACCTGAACAGATGAGCAGATATTTGTATTAACATAAAATCAAGAGTTACAGATCTTAGAGCTTCAAAAGATCCTAGAGATTTTAAAGAAACTGAGGCCTCATTCTAGATACCTATTCCTAAGAGCAGAACTTTTAATAGAAGAAAGGAGTTCTGTTGTCAGGATTGGCCATTTTTAAGTTAAAAATATTATTACTTTCCTTAATGCTACTGATTTTAATGTAAATATCTCCTTATTTGTTTTACTAATTTTTTGTTTGTTTTACTAATTTTAATGAGGTTTCCAAACGACAAAAGTATACTCATAAGAAAAAGAATTAAAGAATCGAAACTATAGGCTAATGATGATTATACAACAAAAATCTGAACAATTAAAGTTTCTAAATATTAAATTACAGAGAAAAAAGCCATTGTTATAATGATGGTTTTGATTTATCAAAAACAAAAGCCTAAACATCAAAATATCAGAGTTTAAATAAGTAAATTTTCCTACTTTTAAGAGTGAATAAAGATTATTTTAATCTTCCAGCACATAATTACAAAACAATCTATTCTTTCCTTCAAAGTGTTACTGGGGTAGAATATTTGTCTTTCAAATGAAAGTCAATAAAAGGTATTTTTCAAGAAATTAATATATTACAAAACTGAAGTAGAGATAATTGCTTTAAAATCTACAACAATTTCGGGCGCCTGGGTGGCTCAGTGGGTTAAAGCCTCTGCCTTCGGCTCAGGTCATGATCTTAGGGTCCTGAAATCGAGCCCCGCATCAGGCTCTCTGCTCCGCAGGAAGCCTGCTTCCTCCTCTCTCTCTGCCTGCCTCTCTGCCTGCTTGTGATTTCTCTCTGCCAAATAAATAAAATATTTAAAAAAAAAAATCTACAACAATTTCACATGAGAAAAAAAGGTCAAAAACTAAAATTCAGAAACCTCGAATATATTTTGTATTTAAAAGAACTAATGAGTGTTCTAATTTATAGTACTTTTTGTATGCAACTGAATTTTAAAAGAAAAATTACCCTGGTAAATCTTGGTTCATAATCTTTAATGTTCTGGAAATATTTTCCCAAGAAATGTATCATAAATAATAGAATAGAAGGTCATTATTAAGATACAGGTAATAAAATATGTTTTTCAACTCATATTTTAAAGTGTAACACAGAAATAGAGACAAAAAGAATGAAAAGTAGAAACAAGTAAAATGAATGATATTTAGCATCCTAATCTCTAGTTACTTTCTATAGTCAATTAAAAAAAAACACACTTTCCTTGATAATTTTTGTTGACACTTAGTTTTAATATTACACGTAGAAAAATGGTTCTATCCATCATATTATCTTGAATTTACAGGAATAAAGTTTATAATTTTATGTTCACAATAAAAAATCACTCTTAATTGGGCTAAATTTTGTTTCAGTTTTTTCATTAGAAGTTGTGATCACAATAGTATAATTTTCTAAAGAGATTTACATGTGGGATTTGATAATTAGGGATAAAAGAGTTATTTAGTGAAAATACAAATAATAATATAAATAAAATTTAAATATAATCAATTTTCTTACATTTCAACTTATGCTTCCTATGTCCTATATGCCTATTTTTAAATATAACATATTTATACTTAGAATTCCACAAATCATTTCAATGATTTTACACAGAAAATTGAGCTTTTCGTAAAAAGAATCTGTTTTAATCAAATATACAATTATAATAAAAATTCTCTACATAAATTATTATAAAGGTGAAAGGGACTAATACTGATCTTTCTACAAATGGCTTTATTTATTCTAAAGTCATACCACAGAAATAACAGACATTTTACCACAGAACAGTATGAAATCTAGATTATGCATTTTACTGGTTATCACCTATCAAGTTTTACAAAATGTTTACATGTTGTTTGGCTTAAAAACACAAAGCTAGGGGCGCCTGGGTGGCTCAGTCGGTTAAATCCTCTGCCTTCGGCTCAGGTCATGATCCCAGGGTCCTGGGATCGAGCCCCGCATTGGGCTCTCTGCTCCACAGGGAGCCTGCTTCCTCCTCTCTCTGTGCCTGCCTCTCTGCCTAGTTGTGATTTCTCTCTGTCAGGTGGATAAAATATTAAAACAAAAACAAAAACAAAACAAAACAAAAAAAAAACCACAAAGCTGTTGCAAACTGATGACTTTTAAATTGAATTTAATATTGAATATAAAATTATTAGCTGAATTTCTGGGAAAAAAAAACTCTGAAGGTACACAATAAATGTACTTTTTTGATCTAGCCACTTCTCCATGTTATAGTCATTTGCCTGCTTTTAGCACCCTCTGCAGGTGAACCAATATAATACATGACTTATGTGTCATTGCAAGCTGTAAAATATAACCTTTGTGGAAAAGGCATAATGAAGGTGATTAAACTGTTGAAGAAATAAACAAACTACAGTTTCTTAGTTCTATTTAGGAAAAACAAATACTGTTTGTAAGTTTATTATCTAATCTACTAAAACACCACAAAGGGGTGTGTGTGTGTGTGTGTGTGTGTGTGTGCGTCTTTCTATTTCAAGGATAAATTGCTACTCTCATCATGATCATGCTACTGACATACAGGAAACACTAAAATGAAATGTTAAAATATGTTAGAATTTGAAGATCATGCCAAGAATACTCAAACGATAAATTACTTGAAAATAAAATAAAATTATCAACTTACCATCTCTGTTGGACAATAGACATACCAGGCCATTGAGGCATGTATCAGTGACTTCTGAGATGTTGGTTGCACATCTGCCTATGGTTTGAATAGTGGCTGCTGCAAACTGTTTATCCTGGCTTTTCACATAGGTCTAAAAAATAGCATTTCAATCAGTTTATACTTTGGTATCATCAAGTGAACAAAAAGATATACTGAACTTTGTCAAAAATACAAATTTTAGCATCTATAATATTCTCATTTATATGCATAACAGGGCCAACTGATGACTTAGCTTAATTTAATTTTGTTTTTTTACTTAAAGAATGTGCCTATAGAAGAGGCACATTTTCAAGCCAGGTTCATTCACCTGTGGCCACAGAGGCTTGTGACTCCAAAACAGATAGTGGGGAGCAGTCACCCAAAGACAGCAATTAGTTTAAGTGCAAGGTTGAAAGAGATGATGAGAACTCTCTCTTTGGAGTTTTCAGTTCATTTAACCAGCAGCATCTGTGAATCTATGAAAAAAAGGGTTGCTTTTTCAGAGACACTAAATCTAAAGTTGGGAGAAGAGGAGGAAAAGGACAAATACACTAATGACAAACATTTTCAAAATGTTATCTGAATGGCAGTAAAACTATAATAGTTACAATGAGCAATATTGCAATAAAGACTTTAAAAATACTCAGTCTGTAACAGAATTCCCTACTTTTGAAATAGATTTTCTTTAAAAGAATATTTTAGAAACATACTGTAAACTATGTATTTATATAAACTTAAAAAGAAATCACTGATTTAACAATAGCAAGTTAAAAAAGCTTTATAAAATTTAATATAGCCCTAAAAAATTTCACTTTGATTATAAGTTTCCTAATTTAAAAACTCAGCTTTTCTTATTTACAGAAATAAATACGCTTTAAATATGCATACTTATATTTATATATTATAGTGTATGTAAACAAAATTTAAAATTCTATTTTCAACTGAATTTTTAAAAATTTATTTATTTTTGAGTAAGCTTTACTCCCAATGTGGGGCTTGAACTCACGACTCTGAAATCAATTGTCACATGCTCTACTGACTGAGCCAGCCAGGCATCCCTCAATTGACATTTTCAAAAAAAGATTCCCAACTTCAAATGAGATGTACATATTGTATAATTAACACTATGGTTACTTAATATACCAAAAAGAATGTACATTTAAATGGTGTCAAAATGACAAATAAAAATATCTAAGAATGTCTAAAGCCATACAGATTTTGTGAGAACAGCACAAAGAACAAGATTAAATACTGAAGAAATAAATTACACAAATTCTCCTAGTTCCATGTAGGAAAGATCAATTGTATTTTAACAGCTTCCCAGTTGATGACCTAATTTCCTCAATTACAAAAAATATCTTTAAAAAATTCTTTATTTTACTCAAAAAGTAACATAACCTATAACCCGCACAAATGAGGTACAAATATTGATAGTGATAAAAGTAGATACATTAAAAGTATATCAGAAAGTCTAACTAAACAATGGCCTTATTAAAAATGCTGATCTTAATTGAAATAGCCAGATTACCAATATTTTGAGATAGGTTCAATGTGTCACCTCTGTGTAACTAAACAATGCCATAAAACTGCCTGAGATTCACTGCCTATATCCCCAATAAACTTGACTTAAGCAGGAAGCTGATAGCAAAAGGACAGCCCAACTGATTACCTACAATAAGAAAAAGGACAAACAAAAACACTGAGACAAAAATTAAAAACTTAAAAATATATATATAAAAGCAAATTTATAAAAATGAAGTAAAAATAAAATCTAACCAATGTTCTATAGCTATGGATTACTGGATAAAAACTTGAGATACTATATTTTCTGGCAGGCATAAATGACTAGATATCCAAAACATCCTCATTTTTAAAAATTATTTATTTATTTTGGGATGGCGGGGCAGAGAGAGAAGAGAGAGAGAATCTCAAGCAGGTTCTACACCCAGTGTGGAGCCCAAAATGGGGCTCCACGTCACAAGCCTGAAATCATGACCTTCGCCAAAATCAGGAGTTGGATGCTTGACCAACTTAGCTAGGCAGGCACCCCAAAACATCCTAATTTTATAAGAAATTCTTCTAGAAAAATAAATACCATGGAAGTACAGCAATCCAGTTATAAAATTATAAACTATGGACATGCTATAATATTCTACTACTCCTGTTAAAAGTATAAGATCATACAATTTAAAAAATCCAGTATCTATTTGGCTAAAAGGAAATTTAATATAGTTATACAGGAGGATTATAGCAACAAAATAAATGAAATCAATAAAAGTTGGGAGTTAACAAAAACTGTGATTTGCGTATAGCATGTGGTACGTTTTCACTAAGAAAACTGCTGATGAGGTACAAAATTCATAATACTGATAGTAGATTTTCTGTTGCTATCCTGTACCGCTAAGTCTCCAGAGCTGACCCCTCCATCTTAAAGTGTATATATCCATGAGATAATTTTTGAATAATATTTTTTAAGGGTTTTTGGCGGGCAGCCTCCATATCCATACACATTAATGGTTTTAAAAAGTACAACAAAACAAAAATAATGACAAAAACATAGTAACAGGAGCAATTTTAGACCAAAAATACATAAAGCTAGGAGGAACTATCTGAAGAGTGATAGGACAATTAAACAGGACAACTAGGTAAAAAGTGAAGCCACTTTCATGAATGCAGAGTATGGAATGGACTAGTGATGATGACAGCAGAGACATGGAATCCTTACCAGTAATATAATGTAATTTAAAACAACAACAACAACAATAACAAACAGTCATAAACCAGTCTTTCAAATGCTGTGAAAACATGAAAGGGACTACTATTTCATTTCCCTTAAATTTAAAATTTGTAGCTAATGTTGATTCGTGAAAATTTACAAATTTCATAGTTCTCAATCTTGTCCCAAATCACTGTTTTATTTAACACAATTACCTATTTGTTAATTGAGAAAGATATATATTTGACTGTAAACTAAACAAATGTTTTAGAAGTTATTTTATAACCAGCAGTGTATACAAACCTGAAATTCTCGGAGAAGAGTTGATATGTTGGCTTCATTTGCCAAGTTTGTCAAAATTTCAAGCTATAGTAGAAAAAAGAAAGAGTAACATTGTAAACCCCAAAGAAAAAGGATTAATTTAATAAAGACAAGGCATTGAATAGAATGGCAATTTTTGTTTTTAAAAAGTCACACTGTTAAAAATGTTGTGAGGCATTATACCTTTCTGATGAATTTTGTCTTCCTACATCTCCAAGTAGAGAACAAGTAATTACATAATTTTAAAAAATAATTAGGAAAAAGAGAATCCTCCATCTTCCCTGTTTGTCCCAACTTTATAATTTATATCTTATTAATCTAAACAATTTAAGGTAGTTTGTTGCTTTTTTTCCCCTTTATTAATAAAGTTAGAAAACAACTTGCCCTCCATGTACTACCTCTGTTTTCCAGATACCAATTAATTCTTAGATTTGTTCTCATTTATCCTACCATCCCAAATACTTGGACATTTTAATTCTCTCTTCTTGATTCATAGTTATAAGAAGATGTAATTAAAAGTCTATCTCCAATAGGCTCACAAAAAACGTTTTAGTTCTTCCACATAAATATATTCAAGCTATCTGAAGGAAAGCATGAAAAAGGAAAAAGGGGGACACCTGGGTGGCTCAGTGAGTTAAAGTCTCTGCCTTCGGCTCGGGTCATGATCCCAGGGTCCTGGGATCGAGCCCCACGTTGGGCTCTCTGCTCAGCGGGTAGCCTGCTTCCTCCTCTATCTCTGCCTGCCTCTCTGCCTACTTGTGATCTCTGTCAGATAAATAAATAAAATCTTAAAAAAAACAAAAACAAAAAGGGCGCCTGGGTGGCTCAGTGGTTTAAGCCGCTGCCTTCGGCTAGGGTCGTGGTCTCAGGGTCCTGGGATCGAGTCCCGCATCGGGCTCTCTGCTCGGCGGGGAGCCTGCTTCCCTCTCTCTCTCTGCCTGCCTCTCTGCCTGCTTGTGATCTCTCTCTGTCGAATAAATGCATAAAAAAAAAAAAAAAAAAAATTTAAAAAAAAGAAACAGAGACCAGACAGGACAAATAGAAAACAAAACACAGGGGCGCCTGGGTGGCTCAGTGGGTTAAAGCCTCTGCCTTCGGCTCGGGTCATGGTCCCAGGGTCCTGGGATCGAGCCCCGCATCGGGCTCTCTGCTTGGCAGGGAGCCTGCTTCCTCCTCTCTCTCTGCCTGCCTCTCTGCCTAGTTGTGATTTCTCTCTGTCAAAGAAATAAAAATTAAAAAAAAAAAAAAGAAAAAAAAGAAAACAAAACACAAGACATATGTGTGATGTATATATACACATAGTCATATCACAAATTACATTAAAAATAAATGGTCTAAACACTCCAGTAAAAGGGATAGATTGTAGAGAAGTTCCATATATATTTTCAGTACTAGTCATTTTTCAGCTATATCTACTAGGAATATCTTTTTCCCAGATCACGGCGTCACTCTGCATTTTATTTTGATGAAAACATTTTAATTATTTTTTAAGATTTTATTTATTTATCTGTCAGAGAGAAAGACAGCAAGTGAGTACAAACAGGCAGAGCACCAGGCAGAGGGAGAAGCAGGCTTCCTGCTGAGCAAGGAGCCTAATGTGGAATTCTAACCCAGCACCCTGGGATTATGACCTGAGCCAAAGGCAGACACTTAAAAACATTTTCATTTTTATATAATTAAAAAAAAAATCTCAAACATATAGAAAAGGTAAAAAGAACTATTTTGATCTGAATCGTTTGAGAGTTGCCAATCGGACACCACATCATCCCCAAACACTTCTGTGTATATTCCCTACAAACAAGGACATTGTCCTACAGAACACAATCGCACCAAGAAAATCAAGAAAATTAACACTTATACATACCTCCATGCAATCGTCACTTCCATTAAGTTTCATTAATTATCTCAATCATAATAAAAGGATCCAATTCAGTATCAGACATTCAGTTTTATCTTTAGTCTCCTTTGGCCTGAAAGTTTCTCTGTATTTTTCTGACCTTCACAACCTTGATATTTTTGATGACTGCAAACCAGTTATTCTCTAAAATATCCTACAATTTTGATGTGTATTAGATTTCCTTATGATTGAACCCAGTTTTCATGTGAGTAACCAATCATACCAATATATGCTGAAAAGTCCATCCTTTCCACACTGGTTTATAAGGTCTCCTCTATTATATAGTACATCTTCATATACATGGATGTTTCCATGCTTTCTTTTCTATCCCACTTATTTTTCTGTCTAAATATCACACTGTTTTAATTATCATAACTTTATATCCCTATGTTCTTTAGTGTAGTTATTATTCCTTGAACATAATACTCTTTCATAATCTCTGTTAGCATAAACTGCTCTTTTCTCCTACTCAGACCCTACAACCACCTCCCATTCAATGTACCAACAAGAACAAAAAAATTCACAAAAATATTATTCTTTTAAAATCCACTCAAACATCAACTTTTCCACAAGTCTTTTCTAAATCCTAGAAACTTAACCCTATTTTTCTATCCTACACAATACTCAATTCAAATCTCTATAATATCACTTAAAAAAACACAGTGCTGAAATTATCTACTTGGCCAGTGTACAAAGCATTATTCAAGGTGCAGGTAGCGTGTATAAACTTAGTATTATTAAGATGCAGCAGCATTTATTATAACTGATATAATAATAAAGTTTAGAAAGTATAAAGAAAATCCCTAAAAGTATCTGTGTTTTTGAAAATGCAGGTCTCCATTTTGCAGATGCTAGAAGCTATAGTAGTATCTTCAAAATAAAGATGTACTAAGGGTAGTTGAAAAATAAAAGCATGTGTACCTTCAGTGTCTTGATCATAGTTGGATCAGTTGATCGAACATAGAAACTCTTCAGATAAGGTTCAAACATACCCTAGATTATAAAAAGAAATGCATAAATACATTTATGGTTTTAATGCATTCATTTCTCCCTTGAATTATGTGTTCATAATGTACATACCTTTCTTTGAATTGACATAGTTGCTATATTCTGTAGGACAATATACTGTACCTCCCTAAAAATGAAAGGAAAATTTTCATTGGATATATTTTCCAAGTAAGTACCTTTATGTAAACAGTATATTAAGACAAAAAAAAAAAAAAAAAAAAAAAGCAGTAAGTTTCATACTGAACTCAAACATTAAACAGTTTTTAGTAAATCTTAGGTATTTATGTCTTCTTTTTAAACACAATTTCCTATAAACTAATAAATTCATCACGTGGAAAAGTTAAAACCTATTTTACAATACTGTATTCCTAAGATGTAAAGCCAAAACTACAGCTGCTCTGAACACATGCAAGGAAGGTGTTCTTAGGGCTAACAGAATAAAACATGATCATAGCATTAATATAAACTCTTGATTAGAAGATCACCATGTGGGGCGCCTGGGTGGCTCAGTGGATTAAGCCGCTGCCTTCGTCTCAGGGTCCTGGGATCGAGCCCCGCATCGGGCTCTCTGCTCCGCAGGGAGCCTGCTTCCTCCTCTCTCTCTGCCTGCCTCTCTGCCTACTTGTGATCTCTCTCTCTCTGTCAAATAAATAAATAAAATCTTAAAAAAAAAAAAAAAAAGAAGATCACCATGTCACTCAGTTCTGACCAGAATGAATAGATTAAAAAAAAAAAAAAAAAGCTGTGCTATTTTATGTCCAAATATCTAAGAAATGAATGTAGAAGTTAATGTGGTGTAAAACTTCACGTGAAACATGCATTCCAGAACCTTCTGATAGCCTTTGAACTAGTTACAGAAAAGAAAAAATTACTGAACTGAGAAAAAGGAAAAGAATGACCATGTATAAAGATATGGTCTTTACACACAAAGACTCCTAAACACAAAGGTGTTTAGGTCCTAAGCACAAAGAATATCACTAAGGAATGGCAAAAGTCAGTCTAGAGTTAAGTAGCTGAGGCACTAAGGTCTTGTTACATGTATCTTTTACTCCCAACTCTATTAGCAGAAGTAAGTACTCAAAGAAAAAAAATTTTTATATTTAAAGTAACTAATTATAACAAAATATTCAGGGTAAGCTAAATAGCTAAAACTGTTTTGTAATTCTTAAAACACAGAAAACAAAACAACAATAAAAATCTGATCTTAAACATTGCCAAAATATTTTCAATCTCTTTGGGCTTGAGTTTAAGAGAAATTTTATATTTAACACCAACTTAGAGATAAATTGTATAAAGGCTTGTATGATGACCCCTTAAGTATGAAATCTTACAGACAGAACAGAGAGTCATGTAATAAATGTCTGAAAGATAGATTACAGTTGTTCAAACACTACTTTTGAAGCCACACAAAAGAAAAAAAAAAACAAATAAAATCCTGTCCTACCTATTACTACGAAGTAAACGCACTAGTGATTTCGAAATGATGCCAACTTCAGACTTCGGTGATATGTGCCAATACAGCTGAGCAACTGCCATAACCACCTAAAAGATAAAGCATGAAAACCAGTAAGAACTATAAACATGGGAGCACTCTACAGCTTTGAAGTACATTCTTACATATTGTTTACTCCTACAAAATTCCTGTGAAGTAAGAGGAATATGCTGCTACCCTTTGAAGCAGGTTGAACAATGTCCTCCCAAGAATTCATGTCTACCTGAAGAATGTGACCTTACCTGGATAAAAGTCTTTGCAGATATTATTAAGGTAATGCTGGAGATGAGATCACACTGGATTAGGGTGGGCCCTAAATCCAGTAAGTGTCCTTATAAAGAAAATTATACACGCAGACATATTAAAGAAGGCAATGTAAAGATGGAGGCAGAGACTGGAGTGATGAATCTATAAGCCACTGAGTGTGGATTGCAGGCAACCACTATAAACTAGCAAAAGGCAGTTTCTCCCATAAAGCCACCAGAAGGAACCAACCCCTCTGATGCCTTGATTCTGGACTTCCACTTTCTCACTAAAAAGTGAGAAAATACATTTCTGTTGTTTTAATTCACGTGGTTTGTGGTAATTTATTATGAGAGCCCTAGGAAACCAATACATCATTGGAAAAGAAAATAGATGTTATCAGAAAACATATGTTAAATGAACTACCGAAAGTCTGCCTGCCAGTATGAAGCAAAGCTTTACATAACACTCCAAACGCCATATTCTTCCTAACACTGCGGCTGCTGCTCTGAGATTGGGAATATTTTAAAAGTTGTAAGTATGCCTTTCCAAATGAAGCCCAAATACTTTTGAAAAAGTAACAAGTAAGCTGAAAATTTTAAAAATCAGTACATTAAATTTACAATTAAATGAACTACTAAAATAATTCCTCTAAAGCAACAGCATTTGAAATAATCTTTCGTTTTCAAAATGCAGAACCTTAAAAACAGTCTTTGCTTCAAAGCCATTATAAGGGTGATGAGAACTTCTGTCATAAAATGTAAGAGAACTACGTTTCCCCCACTTAGATTCAGAGATCAAAGTCCAAACTGAAAAGTGATCCAGTTTAACCTGTGACAAATGCAGAGAGTTACAGTAGTTACATCATCTTGACTTTAGCTCAGAAAACATTAATACTACTTTACTTATGCTTGTTCTATAAGGTTCTAACAAATATATGGCAGGAGTTTTATATACGGTTAAAGAGTATACAGCAGCTGAGGGTGCTTGAGATAAAAGGAGTTCCTTCCAAAACTAAGAAACATTTTTAAAATGTTTTTATTCTATTTATTTATTTTTAAAAAGCACTTAAAAAAAATACTGCCCACAGAGTCCCAAATTTACTGTTTCTTGGCCCATTGCTGTACTTTTTTTTCACAAGGCTGATTTATAGCTTTCAGATATTACTTGGAAATTTGAGGAACTTAAGGATATTTTATTTCTTCACTTGTGATCCACAAATACACTGTAATTATTATACAAACTGTCCTGAATTTAAAATCTTATAAAATAAGGGCGCCTGGGTGGGTCCGTAGGATAGGCATCTGCCTTTGGCCCAGGTCATGATCTGGGACTAAGTTCCATGTCAGGGTCCCTGCTCAACAGGGAGTCTGCTTCTCTCTCTGCCCCTCCCTCTTCCCCATCTCAAGCTCTCTCTCTCTTTCTCTCTCTCCAACTTGCTCTCTCTCAAATAAAAATTTTTAAATGTTAAAAAATTTTAAAAAATAGTATCTTATAAAATAAAATTTCTATGACTGACTTAATCTACAAGTAGGTAATAGTCATTTTACAAATACTAAAGTATACAGTTGGCTAATAAGTATTAGTATATAATAGAAAAGAAAGTAAAACTTAATTGTAATGTATTTTACAGAAATTAAGCCCTTTTCTATTAAAAACTGTCCAATGCTACTAGCAAGAAAGTAAACTGTCCTTTCTATATATGTCAATGTTTTAAAGATTCTAGATGCCACTCAGTATGTAATCTCTTCTACTATACTAATTAGGGCACTCCCTCAAGCCCACAAGGCATACATACTTTTCTTTTCCCCTAGTATTTACAAATCTAAAAGTTTAAAGTTGCTTCCATAACCAGAATTTGAAATCTATAGTCTAATTTGTAAAAGTCAAGAGGGAAACTGCCATATCTCCAAGTCCAAAATGACTAAAATATACAAACAGATGGGTCCTCTACAGTTAAATTATGTGCATTCATGATAAAGTATATCCTATAAGCACTTTTCTATTCCTAACTACTCTTACCACTTTTGCCCTATCTACAGTTAGGACAGCCTCCCAACACTCTGCTGACAATGTCCCTTATCTCCAAATCAATACACAGCACTGACGAAGTTTCCTGAAAAAAATTCTCAAAGTTTCTCCTTTAACTGTGAGTCAGGCTAGAAGAAGGAAATCTATCCTTCTTCAGGATCACAATCCTTCAACAGTCAACCTTTATATGTACTTCGCAGCACCAAATTAGCAGGACAGCAAAATATATTGGGACCAAAAGTAAATTACTCTATTTGGTATATATCAAATAAGTATGGAATCAAAACATACTGGGGAAAAAAGTACAAACTTCTTCTATTTGTTTCACCATTTTTGATCAGTATTTGGACTATAAAATCAATTCCCAAGATAAAGATAAACAGTGAGTCAACTATAAAGAGAGTTTTAGGTGACAAGTTACAGCTACTTAAATACAATCTGGCTAAGCCGGGCTCACTGAAATATAACCATCTTTTATAACATTAGTAAAATAGCATTTTTTAATTACTGTGTATGGTTATTTAATAATGATATAGAAACTAAATTATCAGGTATAAGATAAAAACTTCTGCCAATTACTAAGATACACAGACAGAGCTCTAAGCTCTAAATCACCAGGCATCAGAAAACGTAAAATAACTCACATTTTCAAAGTTTTTATTAGTTGAACAGAACCATTCATTAAGAACATTTTTTAAATTAACAATATTAAGAAAATGTTTTACCTGACTCCATCAAATGTTTAGATATAACTGCCAGTTAACAGGTAACACAGAGCACAGAAGAAAAAATTAAATAGCACTATAAAGTAAGCAAAGAGAAAACCCTGAAGAACATTCTGCAAGACTTGGGAGGTTTAAGAGCTGTAACAACCAGGTACTATACATACTGGTTTAGATTACCTATTTATAAAAGATACTTTAAAATAAACTGGTATTAAATGAGATGAAATTTTATTGAATAGAGAGGATTGACTAGAGAAAAAAAGGTTAAAAAAGTATTATGTACAGTATGATTTTTACCTTGGTTTAAAGAATATATATGTATAGATAAACACACATGTGAATATATGTATATTTACGCAGAAAAGGATCCGGAAGGAAATCCATCAAAACATAACAGTGATTTCTGAGTGATGGGAATATGATGTTTTAATTATTGTGCACATAAATAAATGAAACATAAAGTATATTTAAACCAAAAAGATGTAAAACAAAAGAAAACAAACTCAGGAGTCAAATGAAAATTATTTTTAACTGCTATTCCTACCAGTTAAAATTTTTAAGGTATGTGGCATTATGCTAGACAATTTCTTTATATGTTAGTCTCTTAAAAACTCTTATTAGGTTCACATGAATATTATGGACTGATAACAGATTAAGTACTCTCAACTACAACCAAGTAACAGAAATATGCAGTCTTCCAACCCAATGAGAAACATATTAAGCTCATATAATAGGAAAAGGCAATTAACAAAACCACAAAAAAGTAAATGAAGTCCAAACCAAGTAATCTCATCAAAACTGATTTTTTTGGTGTATGATCAAATAAATAAATGTTCCCTTAGCACACTGAAAAACTGTTCACTGAACTTATATACTTTTAACAACTGTTTTTAAAAAATTCATAAATTGGGGCGCCTGGGTGGCTCAGTGGATTAAGCCACTGCCTTCGGCTCGGGTCATGATCTCAGGGTCCTGGGATCGAGCCCCGCGTCGGGCTCTCTGCTCCGCAGGGAGCCTGCTTCCTCCTTTCTCTCTCTGCCTGCCTCTCTGCCTACTTGTGATCTCTCTCTCTGTCAAATAAATAAATAAAATCTTTAAAAAAAAAAATTCATAAATTATTTCTTGTAAGGGTTTTAACATACCGCTGCATTCCTGCTCTGAAGCAAAGGCTTTGTATTCCGAATTAAAAGTCTATGGTCTGGATCCATAGTATAAGGCTTCTTCCTTTGGTCAGTCTTTTCCTTCTGTTCATCATCAGATTCATAGAAATTCTTTTCATTGTCTTCTAAACCATCATCCTGAAAGAAATACAAAGAAAACATTCTTTTTTAACATCTACAATCATGATACTATTTTATTGTAAAATACCACTGTTGAAAGGAATATGAAAATCTTATGCTACCTATATAAAGAAAGGCCTTGCTTATTCTCACATTTTGTAACAATGTAACTGTCCTTTAGTGCTATACATAATATTTATTTTCTGTTATATAGTAAACCTCTGAAATATTAAATCCTCATAGATATATCCATAGCTGACTAAAGGCAAAACTTGACCACGACACTCTAATAAAGCTATAACAGAAGATTACCTAAAACCTAAGAACTATTTCCATACATTATCAGTCACTATATAACTGGATCAAAAAGTCTGAACAAAGAGAACTGTTTCAACTGCAGCATGCATAAAAGAAATCATAATAAAACTTGACAGGTTAAAAACTAGTGTTTAAGTATGTCCCTGTGTTGTCAAGAAAGACTCAGTTTGATACTTAATGTATATCCACAAGGGTTGATTCTATATTTTTGCTTTGTAGAAATTACTTTGTAATTTGAATTCATTGTTATCTCTGTCAAAATCTGCCTAAAGGCATTTAGTCTTAAAAATAAACAAACAAAAAGCATTAAAAGACAATAATTTCTACCTAGATCCAATTCAAGAGCCGTTTAGAGGGAATTTTTGTTAAGTACCTGAAACACACTTTTTACTTCTGAAAAGATGAAGTAGATACACTTTTCCCTATTCCTCTATCTATAACTAGAAACTGGAGACATTATATAAAAAATAAACGTAAGTAAGGAAAGACAGAGGAGAAGAAAGACTGGTTATGGACCTCAGGACCCAAAGAATGAAACAAGAGAAGTCCCTTGGGTTTTCATTTTTACCACATTTTACCAAGGACTGAGAAACTGACTGCCAAAAACACCAAGCACAGATAAAACAAACCCTCCAAAAGCCTACTCTCAAAGCCAAAGGACCATGTAAAAGAAAATCCAGCAAGACATCTTTTAGAAAATAACTACTCTACAGTAGCTACCAACAGAGAAAAAACTAAGGTCTCATTCCTACCCCCATCAGCAAAGGCTGATATGGAAACCTAGACTTCCAACTGCCCCATGCTATAATGAGATGCCTCAATCATTCCACTGGAATGATGTCAGAAAAGGCCACTAGCCTTTACTAACTAGTAAAGACTTTAATTCCCAGGAGATAACATGGCATCCCCACAGTGTCAATGAAGACAAAGGGTGGAACTTGCATATCTAAGTCCACCCATCAAGAACAAAGTGACCTTGGGGCACGTGGGTGGCTCAGTTGTTCAAGTGACTGCCTTCAGCTTGGGTCATGATCCCAGGGTCATCATCCCAGGATGGAGCCCCATGTCCTGCTCCCTGCTTGGCAGGGAGCCTGCTTCTCTCTCTCCCTCTGCCGCTCCGCCTGCTTGTGCTTATTCTCTGTCAAATAAATAAAATCTTAAAAAAAAAATAGAAGAAGAAGAAGAAGAAGAAGAAGAAGAAGAAGAAGAAGAAGAAGAAGAAGAAGAAGAAGAAAGTGAACTTATCCCTCCCCACTGAGCTAGTCTAAGAAAAAATATTCAATGGACACTCAAGATTTATAACACCACCACCCAGTGGTAACAATGACACTAGTGGAGGAAACATGAAGAACAGCAATGAGACATTTCTATCCCTCCCAGCCTAAGAGCTATCAGGACAGAATTATTGGGGAGCCTGAAATCCCATATTCAGCCACAGTAACAGTGAAGACAACCTCCCTGGGGTGTCAATGGAGGCTAAGTGGGGAAACTGGACTTCTACCACGACCTGGAAGTAATGAGGGAGCATGCACTCCACCTTTCCCTAATGGAGTGTTATCAAACAAATCCAGCTATAACAGAATATCTGGGGGTGCCTGGGTGGCTCAATGGGTTAAACCCTCTGCCTTCGACTCAGGTAGTGGTCCCAGGGTCCTGGGATCGAGCCCCACATGGGGCTCTCTGCTCAGCAGGGAGCCTGCTTCCCCCTCTCTCTCTGTGCCTGCCTCTCTGCCTGCTTGTGATCTCCGACTGTCAAATAAATAAAATAAACTCTTAAAAAAATAAATAAAAAATAAAACAGAAGATCAGAATAAAATGTAGAATCTCATAATATTCAAAATGTTCAGGTTTCAATAAAAATTACTCATCATTCCAAGAACAAGGAAGACATAAAGCTGGATGAAAAATGATAACCAGGGTGCCTGGGTGGCTCAGTGGGTTAAGCCACTGCCTTCAGCTCAGGTCATGATCTCAGAGTCCTGGGATCGAGTCCCACATTGGGCTCTCTGCTCAGCGGAGAGCCTGCTTCCCTTCCTCTCTCTCTGCCTGCCTCTCTTGTGATTTCTCTCTGTCAAATAAATAAACAAAATCTTAAAAAAAAAAAAAAAAAGAAAAGAAAAATGATAACCAGTAGATGCCAACATTACAACAACAGGAATATTAGAATTATCTGATTAAGATTTTACATCAGCCATCATAAAAATGCTTCAATGGAAAATGAGGAACACCCTTGAAATAAAAGGAAAAACAGAAGGTCTTAGCAAAGACTTACAAAATCTTGAGAAGACAACAATATATAAAAAAGACCAAACAAATGTTATAAGTGAAAAATATAAGAATCAAAATTAAACAATGACTGAGATCAATGCAGTATTAAGGAGATAAGGAAATCATCAGTGACCTGAACCATAATAAAAGAGAAATTGCCCATTCTGAACAACAGTGAAAAAACAGACTAACAACAAAGAAAAAAAACAAAAAGAAAAAGAAAAACAACCCCCCACCACCACCACCAAAAAAAACCCTCAGAACTTCAGGGACTTGTGGAACTATAACAAAGTAACATCTTTTGTCATCTGATCTTGGAAATAAAGAAAACAAAGGGTGGGGCTGAAAGAGTACTTCAAGAAACAGTAGATGACAAAATATTACTTGGCAAAAGAAATAAAAATACTGGGGCGCCTGGGTGGCTCAGTGGATTAAGCCGCTGCCTTCGGCTCAGGTCATGATCTCAGGGTCCTGGGATCGAGCCCCGCATCAGGCTCTCTGCTCTGCAGGGAGCCTGCTTCCTCCTCTCTCTCTGCCTGCCTCTCTGCCTACTTGTGACTCTCTCTCTGTCAAATAAATAAATAAAATCTTTAAAAAAAAAAAAAAGAAAAATACAGACTAAGGTGAGTAAACTCTAAGCAAGATATACACAAAGAAATCCATAATAAGACATATTAAGTCAAACATCTGAAAACTAAAGACAAAGAAAAAATCTGGAAAGCAGCATGATAGAAATTACACTGGAGAGGATTTGGTAATGAATCAGAGTGATTAGTGATGAGGATAAAAATGTGAAATAAGTTGAACTTCTTAGAAGTTAAAACCAATAGGATGCAGTGAGTGAATGTGAAGGCTGAAATGGGACCACTTAAATAGGATGTCCCCATTCCCAGCCTGGATAACCAAGCAGATAATGATGTCACCAGGTAAGAAAACTTGTCCAGGGAGAGAAAGAATCTCTCTCTTCTTCACGGCTTCTTGCTATACAAATATTCTTAAAAGATAGTCTAAAACAAAACCTACAAATGCCTTTACTCAAAAGAGCTTCAAAAATGAGGAATTCCAATGAAGAACCATCTCCCAATATTTTCTTTTGTTCATGACTGACCTACCCTTATTTCTAAGTGAATTCTCTTTCTACACATTCACAAATTCCTCCTGAGAAAACCAAACGTATAATTTGTGATCTCTAATCATTTTTACTTCAATATGGTAGAAAAGTTTTTAAAACAGTTATATAACTGGGCGCCTGGGTGGCTCAGTGGGTTGAGCCGCTGCCTTCGGCTCAGGTCATGATCTCAGGGTCCTGGGATCGAGTCCCGCATCGGGCTCTCTGCTCAGCAGGGAGCCTGCTTCCCTCTCTTTCTCTCTGCCTGCCTCTCTGTCTACTTGTGATCTCTCTCTGTCAAATAAATAAATAAAATCTTAAAAAAAAAAAAAAGTTATATAACTAAGTAAAGAGTTTTGAAACTTGACACCAAAAGCACAGTCCATAAAAGGGAACATTAATAAACTGGATCTCGGGGCACCTGGATGTCTCAGTGGGTTAAAGCCTCTGCCTTGGGCTCAGATCATGATCCCAGGGTCCTGGGATGGAGCCCCACATTGGGCTCTCTGCTCAGCAGGGAGCCTGCTTCCTCCCTCTCTCTCTGCCTGCCTCTCTGCCTACTTGTGATCTCTCTCTGTCAAATAAATAAATAAAATATTTTAAAAAAATAGAAATAAATATCTGTCTATCAAGCCACCCAGTTTGGTATTTTCTTATGGCAGTAGTAGCAAACTAATACAAACTTCAACAAATAAATTCACTGAAGAACGTATGGCAAAAAGCACATGAAAAAAGAAAACTTCATTACCTACTAGGAAAGCACAGATTAAACTTACAGCATATCAAAATGACTACACTACACACATATCAAAATGGCTCTCATCTTATATAAAAACATAGTGACAACACCAGATGATAGAACATAGAGGAAACTGATCATTCATACACTGGTGGTAACTCTAAAAGGTTATAGCCACTCACAGTTTGGCAATTTCTTACAAAACTAAACTTGTAATTACCATACCAGTAATTGCACCCCTGGGCATTTATCCCTGGGAAATAGAAATATATACTCATACAAAAACTTGTTAACAAGTATTCATAACAACTTTATTCCTAGTAGCCAAAATGGAAACAACCCAGATGTCCTTCAATGGATGAAGAGTTAAAACGAATGGTAAATAAAATGGTTAAACATTTATGCCATGGAATGCCACTCAGAAATAAAAAGAAAAAAATAATGATACATACAACAAATCCAATTATCTCCAGATAGTATGATGAGTGAGAAAAATCCTAAAAGATTACATATTGTATTATTACATTTGTATACCATTCTTGAAATGACAACATTATAGAGATAGAGAACCAATTAGTAGTTGCTGGGGGTTCAGAGGGGCAAGGTCAAGCAAAGGGAATGAAGTAGTTTCAGAGATGCAATCGTAACACGAAGGATCTCTGTGATGGAAATATTCAGAATCTGGACGGTATGAATGTCAATATCTTGGTTGTAATACCTTACTAGTTTTGTAAGATGTTGCCACTGGAGGAAAACAAGCATAGGTTACACCAGACCTCTCTGTATTCCTAAAACAGCACGTGAATCTACATTATTGTAAAATTAAAAGTTCAATTAAATAAAATTAAGGAGAAAAAAATTAATAAATACTATTTCTTTCTCTTTTTTTTTTAAGTAAGCTCCATGACCAGAGCTTATGTTGGAGCCCAATATAAGGCTTTAACTCACGACACTAAGATTGAGACCTCAGCTGAGATCAAGAATCACACACTTGGGGAGCCTAGGTGGTTCAGTGGGTTAAGCCTCTGCCTTCAGCTCAGATCATGATCTCAGGGTCCTGGGATCGAGCCCGACATCGGGCTCTCTGCTGAGCAGGGAGCCTGCTTCCCCCTCTCTCTCTACCTGCCTTTCTGCCTACTTATGATCTCTCTCTGTCAAATAAATAAATAAAACCTTAAAAAAAAAAAAAAAGGAAATCTCATACTGAACTGACAGAGTCACCCAGGTGCCCCAAATCAATAAATTATTTAAAAGCTATTTGTATATATTTATTCATTGTTACAATAATAAAAGAAGTGATCCTATATGTTATAGGTTAGTATCACTTACTGAAGTATTTTTACTTTGTTAAGTGTGTACAGATAATATACAATCTTCACTTAACTCAACTTAAATATCACTGAAAATACTCAACAGGACTATTACTATTAGGTTTTTTTAGAAGTAAGCATAATATTATCTCAGTGTTTTTAAAATCCATAACAAAAAAATCTTAAGAACGTCTCCAAACAGAAAAAAAAAAACACAAAATTTATACTCTCTGGAAACCAAAGAAATTTTTTTAAATACTCACCTTAAAATATAAACCATAAATTATAACATTATCATTTTCCTTTGAATGTGTACTTCAAAATAAACTATAGTTGATCCTTGAACACAGACTTAGGGGCTAACCCCAACATAGCCGAAAATCTGAGCATAACTTTTGACTCCCTAAAAATTTAACTACTAATAGCCTACTTTAATGGAAACCTTACTAATAACATAAATAACTGATTAACATATACTTTGTATGTTATATGTAACACACTAAATTCTTAAAATGTTAACTAGAGAAAAGAAAATGCTGAGAAAATCCATTTATAGTACTATATTTATTGAAAAAAATCTATGTATACATGACCTGCACCATTCAAATCGGTGTTGTTCAAGGCTCAACTGTACTTGTCTGCCAGTCCTTTGAAGAAAAAAAAAAAAAAGACTATAAATGAGCTACACTTTTGTCTTTTTATTTTTTTACTTTTATTTGCATTTATTTTATGCAGAATTTACTCCTGGGATATAAGTTTTGTTTCTTCAGTTCTTACTAGGATATCTTTTTTTCTACGCAACCTCCTGTTCTGATTTAGGAACAGTCTGCTCTTTTTCAGTAAGGATCCTCTCAGTGTGGCAGGGAGAACTCAAAGATTTGACCCTCTTGCTTTACATGATCTTGTACAGTTATCTGGGTCACATAGATAGTGAACCATTTTCAGAGATCATCTCAGCCCACTTATAGGAAGAGATGATACACTGTTACTCAAGGCCAGATTTGA
Source organism: Meles meles (assembly GCF_922984935.1). Classification (NCBI taxonomy): domain Eukaryota; kingdom Metazoa; phylum Chordata; class Mammalia; order Carnivora; family Mustelidae; genus Meles; species Meles meles. The sequence continues at coordinate 79,546,418 of NC_060068.1, read as the reverse complement.
GTGACTTTCCTTTATGGAGTTCCAGGCCAAACTGATTCTATTATGTGCATTAATAAATTAATAAAATGATACCCAAATAATCACATTCTCTAAGCATGACCACTCTCCTACAATCCTTAGTCAACTTTAATCAAACAAATGTTCAAACACTATCAGAAACTGATACATGATGAACTGCTGTGTTGACACAATCTAACTAGCAAAATTCTCAAATGCACATAAAAAGCTAATCACTAAGCATTTACTCATTCCAATTCTCCTTCATTATTAACACACTTTATTAAAGTTCAATTATATTATTTGAATAAGACATTTGCATTGCTTGATTAATTAATAAAGGGCTGATGTGTTCATGAGGTTAATGAATGAGGTAAGGCTTCCACACAGAATGGGAACCAATCTCCAATAATATATATCTGAGCTGATGGCTATATTTTCACAGGTTTTCAATCCATAAGAACGGACAACAGCACAAACAGAATGGAAGCCAGGTGTACACAACCCCTATAACACATCATACCACTTCCATAATGGTGCTGGCTGGCAAATTACTTGATCTCCCCTTGTCTTAATTTACCCATCTGTGAAAGGGAATAAAAGCAGTATCTATATCATAAAAGTATTTATAAAGACTGATAATGTTAGTGGAGGCACTTAGTACCTCATGCCTATTAAACACTCAAATAATAGCTATTACATTACCACAGCTTTTATTAAGAAATTTTCTTCCTGGGGCGCTTGGGTGGCTCAGTGGGTTAAAGCCTCTGCCTTCGGCTCAGGTCATGATCCCAGAGTCCTGGGATCGAGCCCCACATCGGGCTCTCTGCTCAGCAGACAGCCTGCTTCCTCCTCTCTCTCTGCCTGCCTCTCTGCCTACTTGTGATCTCTGTCTGTTAGATAAATAAATAAAATCTTAAAAAAAAAATTTTTTTTCCTAGAAAAACCACATAACAGAAACCACTAATTTACCTCAAATCAAATATCCTGAGTTGCCAAATATAAAGAAAAGTTTACCCCTAAAATCTCCTCCAAAAAGAGATTGTCTCATATTTGAGAATTTACAAAGGTATCATGAAGCTCTTGTACAACTACTTCATTTTTACCATGATATACTGTTTGGAGAACAGTGAAACAACTTTAATCAATGATAGTTATAGATGCTTAAAAGAAGTCCCAAACTCCAGTGACAAAAAATGTCATTATAAATATGAAAAGACTTTAAAGATCACTTTTAAAAAATAGGTAATATAGGATAATAGAGTTCTGCTTCCAGTAATAAGATAGACAATGTGAAACAAACCCTTCTAGTGAGAACTAGGAAAGTTAGGGAGAAACCATGAAACACATCTCAAAGCACTAACAAGCTAGAAGAACAGTGATGAATTATGTAGGCAAGAACCAGAAGTAGTAAACCTAGAAATCCATCTGAGATTTGCAATTGATTTTCCTAAATACACCTGCTATTACCTAACAGGAACCTGAGAGGCCTATAATCTGAGCAGAGCTTTCAGTAGATTCACAAAAACATAGAAACAAAAACTAGACATTAAGATCCAACAAAAAGCAAAATTCCTACTAACTCTCCCAGTTCTTAGTTTAAAAGCTGGGAGTCGTAAAAATAAATTAAAGTAAGTAAATAAATAAAAGCAAGTCTTTTAGGGAATAAGATGCTAAACTAAAGCCCAACTTTTAATCACCTCAATCTGTAACTGAAGTGATAAAGTGAATCAGATTTTCTATATCCTTACCTAGTAATAATTCCACAAGCAAACTGAAACCCAACAACCAAAGCTTCAAATTAGTTCAACAATGTTTTACAAAGAAGGAAAAGAAGGGAAGAAAGAAAATACAGTGTCATTAAGGCTAAGGACTCAGTTTCCACTTCAAAAGACAAACAGGTTATTATATGGAAAGTGACAAAAGAGGGCTTCTGAAACAGATGTGCAATATCTGTTTCTTAATCTGACTACTCATTATATATGTATATTCATTTCATGAAAATTCCCTGATAAAGTAATTTGCTTCTTCCACATGTACATTATATATTACTTCAATAAAAACTTTTTAAAATATGCATTTAAGAAAAGACACAATGATGTAAATACAAATCAAGAAAAAAATACAAGTAAAAAAAGCTAGATAATAGGGGATAAAACAAAAAATTTAACATGGACTATAAAATAACTATGGATAATATGTTTAAGGAATTACATGGATAAGACTGAGCTTTTGGAAAGGAATTCAACACTATTAGTAATAAAAGTGACATTCAGTTTAAAAAAAAAAAATTATTATGTTTGTCACCATAGAGTACATCATTAGTTTTTGATGTAGTGCACCATGATTCATTGTTTGAGTATAACACCCAGTGCTCCATGCAATACATGTCCTCCTTAATGCCCATCCCTGGGCTAATCCATCCCCCCACCCTTCCCCCAAACCCTCAGTTTGTTTCCTTGAGTCCATAGTCTCTCATGAATCGTCTCCCCCTCTGATTTCCCACCTTCATTATCCTCTTCCTTCTCCTAATGTCCTCCATGCTATTCCTTATGTTCCACAAGTAAGTGAAACCATATGACAGTTGACTTTCTCTGCTTGACTTATTTCACTTAGCATAATCTCCTCCAGTTCGATCCATGTTGATGCCCAAGTTGGGTATTCATCCTTTCTGATGGCTGAGTAATATTCCATTGTATATGTGGACCACATCTTCTTCATCCATTCATCTGTTGAAGGGCATCTCAGCTCTTTCCACAGTTTGGCTATTGTGGACAATGTTGCTATGAACAACGGGGTACAGATGGTCCTTAAAAATACACCTGTATCAGGGTGCCTGGGTGGCTCAGTGCTGCCTTTGGCTCAGGTCATGATCTAAAGTTCTGGGATTGAGTCCCGCATCGGGCTCTCTGCTCAGCAGGGAGCCTGCTTCCCTCTCTCTCTCTCTGCCTGCCTCTCTGCCTACTTGTGATTTCTGTTAAATAAATACAAAAAATCTTAAAAAAAATAAAAATAAAAATAAAAATAAAATACACCTGTATCTTGGGGGAAATACCCAGTAGTACAATCACTGAGTCACAGGGTAGCTCTATTTTTAAGTTTTCGAGGAATCTCCACACTGTTTTCCAAAGCAGCTGCATCAATCTGCATTCCCACCAACAGTGTAAGATGGTTCCCCTTTCTCCATAACCTCTCCAACACTTGTTGTTTCTTGCCTTATCAATTTTTGTCATTTTGACTGGTGTAAGGTGGTATCTCAGTGGGGTTTTGATTTGAATTTCCCTGATGGCTACAGATGATGAACACTTTTGCATGTGTCTGTTAGCCATTTCTATGTCTTCCTTGGAGAAAGTGGCTGTTCATGTCGTCTGCCCATTTTTTGACATGATTATCTGTTTCATGGCTGTAGAGTTTGGGAAGATCTTTATAGATCTTGGATATCAGACCTTTATCTGTAGTGTCACTGCAAACATCTTCTCCCATTCTGTGGGTTGCCTCTGTTTGTCTGTTCCCTTGGCTGTGCAGAATCTTTCTATCTTTTTTTTTTTTTTTTAGATTTTTTTTTTATTTATTTATTTGACAGAGAGAGATACAAGTAGGCAGAGAGGCAGGCAGAGAGAGTGAGAGGGAAGCAGGCTCCCTGCCGAGCAGAGAGCCCGATGCGGGACTCGATCCCAGGACCCTGAGATCATGACCTGAGCCGAAGGCAGCGGCCTAAACCACTGAGCCACCCAGGCGCCCCGAATCTTTCTATCTTAATGAGGTCCCAGAAGTTCATTTTCACTTGTTCGCTTGCCTATGGAGATATGTCTTAAAAGAAGTTGCCATGTGGTTCTAAGGGGGAAATACATAGCCATCCAAACCTCCCTCAAAAAAATTGAAAAATCCAGAATACACCAGCTGTCTCTACACCTTAAAGAACTGGAGAATGAACAACACATCAAACCAACTCCACACACAAGAAGGGAAATAATCAAGATCAGAGCAGAGATCAATGAGGTAGAAACCAGAGATACAATAGAACGTATCAATGAAACTAGAAGCTGGTTTTTTGAAAGAATCAATAAGATCGATAAACCATTGGCCACACTAATCCAAAAGAAAAGAGAGAAAGCCCAAATTAATAAAATGATGAATGAAAAGGGAGAGATCACAACTAACACCAAGGAAATAGAAACAATCATCAGAAATTATTACCAACAGTTATATGCCAATAAGCTAAGCAACCTAGATGAAATGGATGCATTCCTGGAAAACTATTAACCCCCAAAATTGAACCAGGAAGAAATTGACAACCTGAATAGACCGATATCTAGTAACGAGATTGAAGCAGTGATCAAAAACCTCCCAAGGGGCGCCTGGGTGGCTCAGTGGTTTAAGCCGCTGCCTTCGGCTCAGGTCCTGGGATCTCAGGGTCCTGGGATCAAGTCCCGCATTTGGCTCTCTGCTCGGCAGGGAGCCTGCTTACCTCTCACTCTCTCTGCCTGCTTCTCTGCCTACTTGTGATCTCTCTCTGTCAAATAAATAAATAAAATCTTTAAAAAAACAAAACAAAAACCTCCCAAACACAAGAGCCCAGGACCTGACGGATTCCCTAGGGAATTCTACCAAACTTTCAAAGAAGAAATAACACCAATTCTCCTGAAGCTGTTTCAAAAAATTGAAGCAGAAGGAAAACTTCCAGACTCTTTTTATGAAGCCGGCATTACGCTGATCCCCAAACCAGGCAAAGACCCTACCAAAAAGGAGAATTTCAGACCAATATCACTGATGAATATGGATGCTAAGATTCTCAACAAGATCCTAGCAAACAGGATCCAGCAGCACATTAAAAAGATTATCCACCATGACCAGGTGGGATTCATCCCTGGGTTACAAGGATGGTTCAACATTTGCAAATCAATCAATGTGATAGAACAAATCAATAAGAGAACAGAGAAGAACCACATGGTCCTCTCAATTGATGCAGAAAAGCATTTGACAAAATCCAGCATCCGTTCCTGATTAAAACGCTTGAAAGTATAGGGATAGAGGGAACATTCCTGAAGTTCATAAAATCTGTCGATGAAAGACCCACAGAAATATCATCCTCAATGGGAAAAAGCTTGCAGCCTTCCCGTTGAGATCAGGAACACGACAAGGATGCCCACTCTCACCACTCTTGTTCAACCTAGTATTAGAAGTCCTAGCAACGGCAATCAGACAACAAAGAGAAATAAAAGGTATCCAAATTGGCAAGGAAGAAGTCAAACTCTCTCTCTTCGCAGATGACATGATTCTTTATATGGAAAACCCAAAAGACTCCACCCCCAAACTACTAGAACTCATACAGCAATTCAGTAACGTGGCAGGATACAAAGTCAATGTACAGAAATCAGTGGCTTTCATTCACTATAGCACCAAGAACCATAAGATACCTGGGAATAAACCTAACCAAAGAGGTAAAGGATCTGTACTCAAGGAACTACAGAACACTCATGAAAGAAATTGAAGAAGACACAAAAAGATGGAAGACCATTCCATGCTCTTGGATAGGGAATAAACATTGTTAAAATGTCTATACTGCCTAGAGCCATCTATACTTTTAATGCCATTCCGATCAAAATTCCACCGGTATTTTTCAAAGAGCTGGAGCAAATACTCTTAAAATTTGTATGGAATCAGAAGAGCCCCCAAATTGCTAAGGAAAGGCTGAAAAACAAAATCAAAACTGGCGGCATCACGTTACCTGATTTCAAGCTTTACTACAAAGCTGTGATCACCGCCTCTGCCTTCAGCTCAGGTCACGATCCCAGAGTCCTAGGATCGAGCCCTGCATCGGGCTCTCTGCTTGGTGGGGAGCCTGCTTCCTCCTCTCTCTCTGCCTGCCTGCCTGCTTCCTCCTCTCTCTGCCTGCTTGTGATTTCTGTCAAATTAAAAAAAAAAAAAAAAAGCTGTGATCACCAAGACAGCATGGTACTGGCCTAAAAACAGACACATTGACCAGTGGAACAGAGTAGAGAGCCCAGATATGGATCCTCAACTCTATGGTCAAATAATCTTCAACAAAACAGGAAAAAATATACAGTGGAAAAAAGACAGTCTCTTCGATAAATGGTGCCAGGAAAACTGGACAGCGATATGCAGAAGAATGAAACATAACCATTCTCTTACACCGTACACAAAGATAAACTCGAAATGGATAAAAGACCTCAATGTGAGACAGGAATCCATCAGAATCCTAGAGGAGCACATAGGCAGTAACCTCTTCGAGATCAGCCACAGCAACTTCTTTCAAGATTTGTCTCCAAAGGCAAAGGAAACAAAAGCAAAAATGAACTTTTGGGACTTCATCAAGATCAAAAGCTTCTGCACAGCAAAGCCAACAGTCAACAAAACAAAAAGGCAACCCACGGAATGGGAGAAGATATTTGCAAATGACAGTACAGACAAAAGGTTGATATCCAGGATCTATAAAGAACTCCTCAAACTCAAAACACACAAAACAGATAATCATATCAAAAAATGGGCAGAAGATATGAACAGACACTTCTCCAATGAAGACATACAAATGGCTATCAGACAGACACATGAAAAAATGTTCTTCATCACTAGCCATCAGGGAGATTCAAATTAAAACCACATTGAGATATCACCTTACACCAGCTAGAATGGCCAAAATTAGCAAGACAGGAAACAAGGTGTGTTGGAGAGGATGTGGGGAAAGGGGAACCCTCTTATACTGTTGGTGGGAATGCAAGTTGGTGCAGCCACTTTGGAGAACAGTGTGGAGATTCCTTAAGAAATTAAAAATAGGGGCGCCTGGGTGGCTCAGTGGGTTAAAGCCTCTGCCTTCGGCTCAGGTCATGATCCCAGGGTTCTGGGATCGAGCCCCGCATCGGGCAGCCTACTTCCTCCTCTCTCTCTCTGCCTGCCTCTCTGCCTACTTGTGATCTCTGTCTGTCAAATAAATAAATAAAATCTTAAAATAAATAAATAAATAAAAGAAATTAAAAGTAGAGCTTCCCTATGACCCTGCAATTGCACTGCTGGGTATTTACCCCAAAGATACAGATGTAGTGAAAAAAGAGCCATCTGTACCCCAATGTTTATTGCAGCAACAGCCATGGTCGCCAAACTGTGGAAAGAACCAAGATGCCCTTCAATGGACGAATGGATAAGGAAGGTGTGGTCCATATACACGATGGAGTATTATGCCTCCATCAGAAAGGATGAATACCGAACTTTTGTAGCAACATGGACGGGACTGGAAGAGATTATGCTGAGTGAAATAAGTCAAGCAGAGAGAATCAAGTATCATACGGTTTCAATTATTTGTGGAGCATAACAAAGAACATGGAGGACATGGGGAGATGGAGAGGAGAAGGGAGCTGAGGGAAATTGGAAGGGGAGATGAACCATGAGAGACTATGGACTCTGAAAAAGAACCTGAGGGTTTTGAAGGGGCGGGGGGTGGGAGGTTGGGGAGCCAGGTGGAGGGTAATAGGGAGAGCACATATTGCATGGAGCACTGGGTGTGATGCAAAAACACGAATACTGTTACGCTGAAAATAAATTAAAAAAAAAAAAAGAAGAAGAAGAAGAAGTTGCCATGGCCAATGTCAAAGTGGTTACAATCTATGTTCTCCTCTAGGATTTTGATGGATTCCTGTCTCACACTAAGGTCTTTCATTCATTTAGAGTTTATCTTTGTGTACGGTGTAAGAAAATGGTCCAGTTTCATTCTTCTGTATATAGCTGTCCAATTTTCAAAGCACCATTTATTGAAGACACCATTTTTCTTCCATTGGATATTTTTTTCCTGCTTTGTCAAAGAACAGTTGACCAGAGTTGAGGGTCTATATCTAGGGTCCCTATTCTTTTCCATTGATCCGTGTCTGTTTTTGTGCCAGTACCATACTGTCATGGTGATCACAGCTTTGTAATATATCTTGAAAACAGGCAACGTGATGCCACCAACTCTGTTTTTCTTTTTCAATATTTCCTGGGTGATTCGGGTCTTCTCTGGTTCCATACCAATTTTAGAATTGTTTTAGCACTTTGAAAAATGCCACTGGTATTTTTATTGGGATGGCATTGCAAGTATAGATTGCCCTGGGCAGCACAGATACTTTAACAATGTTCATTCTTCTGATTCATGAACATGGAATGTTTTTCCATCTTTTTGTGTCTTCTTCAATTTCTTTCATGAGTGTTTTTGTAGTTCCTAGAGTACAGATCCTTTACCTCATTGGTTAGGCTTATTCCAAGGTATCTTATGGTTTTTGGTGCTACTGTAAATGGAATTGATTCCCTAATTTCTCCTTCTAGTTACATTGTTAGTGTATTGGAAAGCAACTGATTTCTGTGCATTGATTTTGTATCCTGCTACATTACTGAACTGCTGTATGAGTTCTAATAATTTAGGGGTGGACTCTTTTGGGTTTTCTACGGAGTATCATGTCATCTGCAAAAAGAGTGAGTCTGATTTCTTCTTTGCCAATTTGGATACCTTTTATTTCTTTTTGTTGTCTGATTGCTGTTGCTAGGACTTCTAGTACTATGATGAACAACAGTGGCAAGAGTGGACATCCTTGTTGTGTTCATGATCTCAACAGGAAGGTTCTCAGCTTTTTCCCCGCTGAGAATGATATTTGATCTGGGGGTTTTGTAGATAGTTTTTACGAAACTGAGGAATGTTCCCTCTATCCCTACACTCTGAAGAGTTTTAATCAGGAAAAAATGCTGTATTTTGTCAAATGCTTTTTCTGCATCAGTTGAAAGGGCCATATGGTTCTTGTCTCTTCTCTTATTAATGTGTTCTATCACACTGATTGATTTGAAAATGATGAACCATCCTTGCATCTCAGGGATAAATCCCACCTGGTCATGATGCATAATCCTTTTAATGTACTGTTGGGTCCTATTAGCTAGGATCTTATTGAGAATTTTGGCATCCATATTCATCAGGGATATTGGTCTGTAATACTCCTTTTTGATGGGGTCTTTACCTGGCTTGCGGATCAAGGTAATGCTGGCCACATAGAATGAGTTTGGAAGTTTTCCTTCTGTTTGTATTTTTTGAAACAGCTTCAGAAAAAAAAATATTATTTCTTCTTTGAATGTTTGGTAGAATTCCCCCAGGGAATTTATCAGGCCCTGGACTCATTTTTTGGGAAGTTTTTTGATCACTGCTTCAATCTTATTACTGGTTATTGGTCTATTCAGGTTGTCAATTTCCTCCTGTTTCAGTCTTGGTAGTTTATAGGTTTCCAGGAATGCTTCCATTTCTTCCAGGTTGCTTAATATATTGACATATAGTTGTTGATAATAACTTCTAATAATTGTTTCTATATCCTTGCTGTTAGTCTCTCTCCCTTTCATTCATAATTTTATTAATTCGGGTCCTTTCTCTTTTCTTTTGGATAAGTCAGTGGTTTATCAAGCTTATTAATTCTTTCAAAGAACCAGCCTCTATTTCACTGATCTGCTCTACTGTATTTCTGGTTTCTAATTCACTGATCTCTCCACTAATCTTAATTTTTAATTTTCTTAATTTTTCCTGTGCATCACTGAGGCTGTATTTGTTGTTCTTTCTCCAGCTCTTTAAGTTGTAAAGTCAGTTTGTATATACCAGATTTTTCAGTATTTTTGAGTGAGGCTTGGATGGCCATGATGGCTATGTACTACCCCCTTAGGATAGCCTTTGCAGTATCCCATAGGTTTTAGACCAATATGTTTTTGTTCTCACTAGTTTCCATGAATTGATTACGTTGTTTGATTTCCTGGTTGACCCAAACATTCTTAAGCAGGATGGTCTTCAGTTTCCAAGTGAATGAATTTCTTCCAAATTTTTTCTTATGATTGAGTTCCAGTTTCAAAGCACTGTGGTCTGAGAATATGCAGGGAATAATCTCAATCTTTGTCATCAGCTGAGACCTGATTTGTGACCCTGTATGTGGTCTATTCTAGAGAAAGTTCCATGTGCACTCGAGAAGAATGAATATTCTGTTGTTTTAGGGTGGAAAGTTCTATACATATCTATGAGGCCCATCTGGTCCAGTGTATCATTCAGAGCTCTTATTTTCTGCTTAGGCGATCTGTCTATTGCTGACAGTGGAGTGTTGAGGTCTCCTACTATTAATATATTATTGTCAGTATGTGTCTTTCTTTTGGTTAACAGTTGGCTTATGTAGTTGGCTGCTCCCATGTTGGGGTCATAGATATTTACAATTGTTAGATCCTCTTGTTGGATAGAACCTTTAGGAATGATACAGTGTCCTTCCGTATCTCTAACTACAGTCTTTAGCTTAAAATCTAAATTTTCTCATATGAGAATTGCCACCCCAGCTTTCTTTTGTAGTCCATTGGCATGAAAAATGGTTCTCCACCCTCACTTTCAGTCTGGATGTACTTTTAGGTTCAAAATAAGTCTCTGTAGACAGGATATGGATGGGTCACGTCTGCAATCCTGTGATGTTTCATGGGAGCATTTAAGCCATTCACATTAAGAGTGATTATTGAAAGATATGATTTTATTGTCATCATGTTGTGTGTGAAGTCCTTGTTTATAGATTGTCTCTGTAAATTTCTGTTCTATATCACTCTTGGGGTCTTTCTACTTTTACAGAACCCCCCCCTTAATATTTCTTGCAGGGCCAGCTTGGTGGTCACATATTCTCTCAGTTTCTGCCGATGTTGGAAGCTCTTCGCCTGTCCATCTATCCTGAACAACAGCCTTGCTGGATAAAGTATTCTTGGCTGCATGTTCCTCCCATTTAGTACCCTATGTCTTGCCAACTCTTTCTGGCTTGCCTCTGTGACAGATTCAACATTATTCTGATGTTCCTCCCTCTATATATAAGAAATCTCTTCCCTCTCTCTGCTTTCCAGATTGTTCTCTTGGATCTAAGATTTGCAAATCTACTATTATATGTCATGGTGTTGGTCTGTTCTCATTGATCTTGGGAGGGGTCCTCTCTGCCTCTTGGACATGAATGTTTGTTTCCTCCCCCAGACTAGGGAAGTTCTCAGCTAAAATTCACTCCAATATATCTTCTAGACTTCTCGCCTCCCCCACCCTCTCAGGGATCCCAATAATGCTGATATTGGAATGTTTCACTGAGTCATTAATCTCTCTCAGTTTGATTCCTTGGGTCTTAATTTGTCTTTCCCATGCTGCCTCAGTTTCCTTCTTTTCTATCACCTTATCCTCTAGCTCACTAATTCGTTCTTCTGCCTCACTTACACTGGCAGTCAGAGTATCCAGTTTAGACTGCATTTCATTCATAATATCTTTAAGTTCGGCCTGATTAGATCTCATTTCTGTCCTTAGAGAGTCTATATTGTCATTAATATTTTTCTCAAGCCTAGATATCACCTTGATAATTGTTACTCTGAACTCTATTTCTGACATCTTGATTATACCCATTTGCATTAGTTATGTGGCAGAGGCCACAGTCTCTGATTCTTTCCTTTGTTAGGGGTTCCTCCTCTTAGTCATTCTATTGAGGGCTAGTTGAGGGAATGTACAGAGTCCAAATTATTGACCACAACCCAAGCAAGATGCACCTGTTTTATGGGACCTTAGGGTTGTCAGCCTCTTGCTCTTCCAGGCTGTCTTCCGAGGGAGGGGCCTGCCATGCTGTTACTGAGGCAACCCTGTTTGGGCAGAGCTGCCCTGACCCCTCTGGGGGAAGGGATGGGCTCAGTGTAAATCGATTTCTGGGGACTTTTGTTCTCAGGCAGCCTTCTGCATCTCTTCCGAGAGTCAGAGCAGAAGTAACTGCATCCAAACCTAAGTCTCAAAACAGAGAGATTGCAGTCTGATCTTCACTGAACTCTCCAGGCCATAATGTCTCCGATTCTGTCTGTGCTGCTAAAAACCACAGCATCCTGGTGTTCGCTTTGGCAGCACATATACTAAAACTGGAATGATACAGAGAAGATTAGCATGGCCCCCATGCAAGGATGACACACAAAACCACAGCATCCTGGGTTATGCACCCCGTAGCAGCACTCCCAGTCCTTGCTCCAGGGTCAGGCACATCTATGTCTTTTGTGCTTCTAAAGCCACAAGTTGCCCCCTGTTTGCATGTGCATCCCTGTAGCTCCAGGTTTCAGTCTGTGGCACTGCACTAAAGTCCCTTCCCTGCCACTACTGGTCTTTGAGTCTGTGCTCAGTCCCCAGCAAGGGAGGCTTTTGCCTTCCTGGCTCAAGATCACAGAGGTTCCCTCCCCTTGATCTTCCGATACCTGCCTGAACAATCACAATCACAGCTCCCCACTTCATACCTTGAGACTAAATGCCAGAGAGATTCTGTTTGTAGACATCCAGATATATCGTCTGATTTCGTGGGTTTTCAGAATGGTCTGGTAGATAACCAGTTCAATTCAGGGGACCAATTGAAATAGGGTCCCCTTCTCCTCCACCACCTTTATTTCAACCTAACACTCAAATTTGTTTTTTAAGATTTAATTAATTTGACAGAGAGAGATCACAAGTAGGCAGAGAGACAGGCAGGGTGGTGGTGGGGAAGAAGGCTCTCTGCTGAGTAGAGACTGATGTGGGGCTTGATCCCAGGATCCTGAGATCGATCATGACCTGAGCCGAAGGCAGAGGCTTAACCCACTGAGCCATCCAGGTGCCCCTTCAATTTTTAATACCATTTTGATATAAAGTATTATAACTTATAAAGTGTTATAACTATAATAGCAACCACTTATAGAGTTAACACAGTAACCTTCTGAAATTTCACTTTAACTGTTACATGTGTTATAATTTCGACAGATCACAAAGAGAAAATTTGTGCTTAGAGAGAAGAGACCAGATAATAAACTTTAATATTTCCATGTGTACTTGAAAGGGGTATCTGGAAGTATTTTATTTTTTAATAATACATATTTAATGAAAAAAATTATTATTTTCCAAAATAAAACATTTAGTTAAAAGAGGGGCACTGGTTTGTTTTGTTTTTTGAATATAGTATAGTTGAAACACAATGTTACATTAATTTCAGGTATACAACATAGTGATTCAACAAATTTATACGTTATACTACTCTCACCACAATTACAGCCACCATCTATCACCATATATTGTTATTATTATATCACTGACTATATTCCCTATGCTGTGTTTTATTTCCATGACTTACTCATTCCATAACTGGAAACCTGTATCTCATACTCCTCTTCACACATTTTGCCCATTCACCCTCCTCTCTCCTCTCCTCTGGCAACCATCAGTTTGGTCTCTGTATTTATAAGTCTGATTCTACTTTTTATTTGTTTATTGCTCTATTTTTTTAAAATTCCAAATATGAATGATATCACATAGTATTTGTCTTTCTCAGTCTGATTTATTTCACTTAGCATAATACCCTCTAGGTCCACTGTGTTTTCACAAATGGAATGATATTGGGGGAGGGGGGCTTGGTCAGAGAGAGAAAGAGAGAGAGAGAATCTTCAGCAGACTCCACAGCCCAGTGTGAAGCCTGACATGGGCTCAATCTCACAATCCTTAGATCATAACCTGAGCCAAAATCAGGTTTTAGTAATCAGTCACACAGTTAACTGACTAAGTCATCCAAGCACCCAATGATCTCATCTTTTTTAAGACTATGTAATATTACTGTGTGTGTGTGTGCACACACCCTTGCTCATTCATCTATCGATGAACCCTTAAGTTGCTTCCATGTCTTAGCTATTGTAAATGATACAATAAACACTGGGTGCATGTATCTTTCTGAATTAGTGTTTTCATTTTCCTTGGATTTGTAAATGCCCAGTAGTGGAATTACTGGATCATATGGTATTTCTATTTTTAAGTTTTTAGTGAAACTGACTAATTATTACAACTTATGCTGTATCCTCCAGTATTTCTTATCTAAAAACTGATCTGATGCACTCTTAACTTATTTAATACATCTGTGAATCTGGAACTAAGTAGAAAGACCTCTTCTACATCACTGAGCTAGCTATTATGAAGCCCATAAAAATTATTCTAGATATAAAGTCCTTATTCAGAGTATATTACACATATAATTTTAATCATCTTAATAGTCTGTTTTCTTGATATACAGATAATAAAAAGTAAAACTTAAAAAGGAACAAGAAATTATTATATCTCTCATTCTGCCAAGGAGCAGGAAAATAGAAATGTGTTTTAGAAGTATTTACATCAATAAGGTAAAAAAACAAAACAGCATTTGTTATATATATTATTTCTATTGAGCCTGGAGAAATGAGGCATTACCATACATAGGGTTTCTAAAGGATATTAATTAAATCACTTTATATTGCGGTTTACATTGGTGATTTTTCAAACCACACAGTCATCAAGTAATGTCACCTTTACTTCAATAAGATACTAATATGACTATTATAAAAAATAGAAACATTTCAAAGGAATCTGACTGATATTAAAAAAAACAATAAACCTTTAAAACCTGCTCCTTTACACCTTGAGAAAATGGATGGTTCTAAAGCAAAGGGAAGTAAAAAATAATTTAAACAAACTCCCTAAGGCCAAAGCTGAAAAATTTGGGCAACAAATTAAATAATAATAGTATTAGTTTTAAATCCAAATAAAATAAGTATCTCTATGTTCATAGTTATATAAGCAAATAACTAAAAGCAAAATAAGTAAGAAAGAAAAGCCAGGTATATCTTACAGAAGAATTCTAAATAATACCTGTGTTCATATCATGTGAATGTGCACTGAAGGCTTGAAATACATTTCTTTGAAAGTGTCTAAGTGATGTGTATCTCAAACAACCCACACAGAATTAAAAATACTACCCTTGAAAAACTAGCAGGTGACTAAAAAAAAAGTCCTACTTATTCAGGACACAAATATATAAAATGTATGTGGTAAAATTCATAAAATGAGTATTAAGGAGATAGACTTATAAACGAATTATATATTTTCCTGAGATTTAAAATAGAATGTGTGTGTATAAAATAAACCTATATATCACAATAGACAGACTCTCTCCATCTTTCTAAAAAAGTATACCTTCTAGCTGAACCGAACAAACCACCCTTTAAATCTCTTTCAGAAAATAGGAACCAACTTATATTTAGGAAAGCTTTTTAGTTTCCTTAAAGTGAAGATATTGTTTCTGAATAGATATAAATGAAATTATATCTAGAGTATCAATAATTTCATATAAAATGTGGAAGAAGCTGAAAAGGGATAGAATTAAAATAAGAGCAGCCATGAGTTGATGAATAGGTGATGTGTAAAGGGGTACTCAATAGACTGTTAGGTATTTTTGTGATGCTTAAATTTTTCCATAATTAAAAATTTGAATGTGAGTTTTGACTAATGATCTACTAAAAAGCTATAGTACTCAAGACACTATGGTACTAGTGAAAGAATAGACAGATTAATGTGACAGAACATAAAAACAGACCCACATGGGGACGCCTGGGTGGCTCAGTTGGTTAAGCGGCTGCCTTCGGCTCAGGTCATGATCCCAGAGTCCTGGGATCGAGTCCCACATGGGGCTCCTTGCTCGGCAGGGAGCCTGCTTCTCCCTCTGCCTCTGCCTGCCACTCTGTCTGCCTGTGCTTGCTCTCTCTCTCTCTCTCTGACAAATAAATAAATAAAATCTAAAAAAAAAAAAAAAAAAAAAAAACAGACCCACATGAATATATAGCCAACTGATATTTGACAAAGGGGCAAAGGCAAATCTATGGAGAAAATGCAGTCTTTTCAACAAATGGTGCTAAAACAACTAGACATTTATGTGAACAAAAAAAAAATCAATCTAGACCCAGACCTAATAATCCAAAAATTCATTCAAAAAAAGGTTTACAGGGACACCTGGGTGGCTCAGTTGGTTAAGCAGCTGCCTTCGGCTCAGGTCATGATCCCAGCGTCCTGGGATCGAGTCCCACCTGGGGCTCCTTGCTCAGCAGGGAGCCTGCTTCTCCCTCTGCCTCTGCCTGCCAGTGCTCACTCTCTCTCTCTCTCTGACAAATAAATAAATAAAATCTTTAAAAAAAAAAAAAGGTTTACAGTTATAAAACATAAAAACTATAAAATTCCAGAAAATAACATATGACAAACTCTAGATGAATCTGAATATGATGATGATTTTTAGATAAAACACTAAAGAATTAGTCCATGAAAGAACTAATTCATTAAGCTGGATTGCTTTAAAATCAGAAACATCTGCTTTGCAAAAGACAACGTCAAGACAAAGAAAAGACAAGCTACAGACTTGGGAGAAATATTTGGAAAAAGCATACCTGATAAAGTTGTTACCCAAAATAACATGGAAGGCTTTTTTTTTTTACACTTCACAAAAACCTCACAGGTCCAGTTACCATCTGTCACTATACAAATTTATTACAGTATCAATGACTATCTTCTCTATGCTACTTATAACCTCCCAATGACTTACTTATTTTGTAACTGGAAATCTGTAACTTCTAATCCCCTTCACCTATTCCACCCATCCCCATAACCCACCCCTCTCTGGCAACCAGTTTGTTCTCTGTGTCTCTAAGTCTGTTTGTTTATTTTGTTTCTTAGATTGTACTTATAAATGAAACCATACAGTATTTATCTCTGACTTTCTTCATTTAGCATAATACTTTCTAAGTACACCCATGTAATTGCAAATGGCAAGCTTTTATTCTATGTCTATTCTAGGCCTAATATTTCACTCTGTGTGTGTGTGTGTGTGTGTGTATCACATCTTTATCCATTCATCCACTGATGAACTCTTTTAGGTTACTTCATACCTTGGCTAGTGTAAATAATGCTACAATGAACTTATGGGTGCAGCTACAACTTTTAAATTAGTGTTTTCATTCTCTTTGAAAAATACCCAGAAGTGACAATGCTGGATCATATGGCGATTCTGTTTTTAATATTTTAAGGAATCTCTATACTGTTTTCCACAGTGGCTGCACCAATTTACATTCCCACCTATAGTGCATGATAGTTTCCTCTTCTGTACTTCCTCACCACTTGTTATTTCTTTTTGTTAGGTAATGGCCATTCTGACAGGTGTGAGTTGATACCACATTGTAGTTTTTATTCATACTTTCCTGATGATGAGTGATACTGAGTATCTTTTCATGTGTCTGTTTGCCATCTGTATCTCTTCATTGGAAAACTCTATTCAGGTCCTCTGTCCATTTTTCAATTGGATTTTGTTTTATTGTTGTTGAGGTGTTTATATATTCTGGATATCAACCCCTTATCAAATGTATCATTTGCAAGTATCTTTCCTCATTCAGTTAGGTTGCCTTTTCTTTTTGTTGATGGTTTCCTTCGCTGTATAAAAGCCTTTTAGCGATGCCTGGGTGGCTCAGTTACTTGAGTATCTGCCTTCAGCTCAGATCATGATCCCTAGGTCCTGGGATTGAGTCCCACATCAGGCTCCTGCCTCAGTGGGGATCCTGCTTCTTGCTCTGCCTGTCCCTCCCCCTACTTGTGTTCTCAATCTCTCTGACAAATAAATACAATCTTAAAACTAAACAAACAGGGGTGCCTGTGTGGCTCAGTGGTTAAGCGTCTGCCTTCGGCTCAGGTCATAATGCCGGGGTTCTGGGATCGAGCCCCACATTGGGCTCCCTGCTCAGCAGGAAGCCTGCTTCTCCCTCTCCCACTCCCCCTGCTTGTGTTCCCTCTCTCGCTTTGTCTGTCTCTCCCTGTCAAATAAATAAAACCTTTAAAAAAAAAAAAACTCAACAAAAAAAGCTTTTTAGTTTGATGTAGTCCCATTTCCCTTTTTTTGGGGGGGGCTACTGTTGCACTTAACTACTGAAGACACACACCCCCAAAATATTTTTATACCTCATAGCAAACTGATATGTATTCTTCCGGGATTTTAATGGTTTCAGGTCCTACATTTAAGTCTTTAATCCATTTTGTGCTTATTTTTGTACATGGCAAAAGAAAGTGGTCCACTTTTACCAACACCATTTATGGAAAGACTCTTTCCCATTCTATATTCTTGTCGTCTTTGTCATGAATAGACCATTAGGGGTGGGTTTATTTCTGGGCTCTCTATTCTATACCATTGATCTATGTGTCTACTTTCGTGCCAGTAACATACTGTTTTGATTACCACAGCTTACATATACTTTGAAGTCAGGAAGCATAATTTCTTTAGCTTTGTTCCATGTTCCCAAGATTACACTGGCTACTCAAGGTCTTTAGTGTAGTTACATACAGACTTCAGACTATTTATTCTAGCTCTGTGGGAAATGACACTGGTATTCTGATAGAAACTGCAATGAATCTGTAGATTGCTTTGAGTAGTTTGGACATTTTCACTATTAATTTTCCTTATACATGAGCAGGGTATATCTTTACATTTATCTGTGTTGTCTTCAATTTCTTTCATCAATCTCTTAAACGTTTCAGGGTACAAGTTGTTCAACCCCTTGGTTAATTTTTCCTAGGTTTTTTTTTAAATATAAATGTATATGGGATTATTTTCTTAATTTCTCTGAGAGTTCATTGTTAGTATATAGAAACAACAGACTTCTGTATACTAATTTTGTTTCCTGAAAGTTTACTGAATTCGTAAGTTACTTCTAACAGTTTTTTGAGTCTTTAGGGTTTTCCATATCTGGTATCATGAAATCATCAATACTCACAGTTTTGTCAGTCTTGTCCTTTCCAACTTATATGTCTTTTATTTCTTTTCCTTGCCTAACTGTTATGCCTAGGACTTCCAATACTATGATGAATAAAAGTGGCTAGAGTTAGCATCTTTGTCATATCCCTGATCTTAGAGGAAAAGCTTTCATTGTTGACTGTGATGTTAACTATGGATTTATCATATATGGCCTTTATTATACTGAGGTATGTTCCTGTTATACCCACTTGGTTGAGAGTTTCTATCATAAATGGATGTCAAATATTTGCAAATGCCTTTTCTGCATCTTATGAAATGATCCTATGACTTTTAACCTTTGTTTTGCTAATGTGGTACATCATGTTGATTGATTTGTTAACCCATTCTTGCATCTCTAAAACGAATCCCACTTGGTCATGGTGTATGATCCTTTTAATATATTGCCAGAATTCAATTTGCTGTTCGTCAGGGATACAGGCCTGTAATTTTTTTTTTCTGTTGTGTCTTTGGTTTTGCTATCAGGGTAACTCTGGCCTCATTAAATGAGTTTGGTAGTTATGCTTCCTCTTCAATTTTTTGGAGTAAGTTGAGAAGGACAAGTATTAACTCTTTTTCAAATGTTTGTTAGAATTCACCCGTAACACCACCTGGACCTAGACTTTTGTATGTTGGGTGTTTTTGATTACTAATTCAATTCATTTTAAGTGGCTGATCTATTCAGATTTTCTCCTTCTTCATGATTCAGTCTTCGAAGATTGTATGTTTCTACGAATTTATCCATTTCTTATACATTGTCTAATATGTTGGCATATAACTATTTATAATATTCTCCTGTAATCCTTTGCATATCTGTGGTATTGTTTACAATTCCTCCTCTTCCATTTCTAATTTATTTCAGCTCTCTTTTTTTCTTGATGAGTCTGGCCAAAGGTTTATTGATTTTGTTTAACCTTTCTAAAAACAAGCTCTTAGTTTCACTGATCTTTTCTTTTCTTTTTTTTTTTTTTTTACATCTCTGATCTATTTCAAAATGTTATTTTTATTATTTCCTTCCTTCTACTAACTTTGGACTTCATTTGTTCTTTTTCTAGTTTCTTCTTTTTTTTTTTTTAAGACTTTATTTACTTGAGATAAACCGAGAGACAGAGCATAAGCAAGGTGAGGGACAGAGGGGGAGGGAGAAACAGGCTCCCTCATGAACAAGGAGCCTGATGTGGGGCTTGATCCCAGGACCCAGAGATCATGACCTGAGTTGGAGGCAGGGGCTTAACCAACTGAGCCACCCAGGGGCACCTTTCTAGTTCCTTTAAATGTAAAGTTAGAGGGTTTGATATTCCTCTTTTTTCTTGAGGTAGGCCTATATTACTATGAAATTCCCTCTTGAAACCATTTTTGTTTTGTCCTAAAGATTTTGGATTGCTGACTTTCCATTTTTGTTTGTCTCCAGGTATGTTCTGATTTCCTCTTTGAATTTTTCATTGACCCACTATTTAATACCATGCTATTTAGTTTCAATGTGTTTGTGGTTTTGGTTTTTTTTTCCCACTTTTATGTAACTGATTTTTAGTTTCATACCATTGTGGCCAAAAAGGAGCTTGTTATGATTTAAATGCCAATTTTATGGAGACTTGCTTTGACTTACTTTGTGGCCTACTGTGTGATCTATCTTAAAATACTGGTACCCAACGGTTTTTCAAACCAATTTGTATGGTATACATTTTTCATCCCTTCACTTTCAGTCTGTACATCATTACATCTGGAGTTTCTTGTAGGCAAAACCTGTAAGGGTCACATGCTTTTATCTATTCAGCCATATTATGTCTTTTGAATGCAAAACTTAGTCCATTTACATTTAAAATAATTATCAACAGGTATATGCTTATTGCCACTTTAACTGTTTTCCATTTTTGCAGTTCCTCCCTGTTCCTTTCTTTTCTATCTTTCTTTGTGGTCTGAAAACTTTCTTCAGTGTTATGTTTGGATTCTTTTTCCTTTGTATATTTACTTTTTAAGTTTTTTTCTTTGTGCCTACCATGAGGTTCCCCATTTAACATCTTATGTATGTAACAGTCACTTTTAAGTTGATAGTAAATTAATGTTGAGCACATTCCAGAACTTTATTTACCGCACCCATTTAATATTTCTGGTGACACTTTTTTTTTTTTTTTTAAAGATAGTGCATAAAAGAGAGACAGTACACATCCAAGCAGGGGAAGGGGCAGAAGGAGAGAGAGAATTTCAAGCAGGCTCCATGCCCAGCACATGCCCAGGACACGGGGCTTAATCTCACAACCCGGAGATCGTGACTGCGCCCCCCGCAAAAAAAAAAGAGCCAGCACTTAACCAACTGTGCCACCCATCTGCCCCTCGACACATTTTACATCTTTTTATTTTATGTACTCCTTAACTAATTATTCTAATTATTGCATCTTTAATTAATTTTACTACTTTGTCTTTTAACCTTCATACTTGTTTTATAAGTGTTTGATCTACAACCTTTATTATTTATTTACTTTTTCTGGTGAGATTTTTAGTCTCATATACTTTACTACTAATTAGTGCCTTCTCTTTTTAGTTTACGGAAGTTCCTTTAACATTTCTTGTAAGACCACGTTAGTAGTGATGGACTCTTTTAGCTTTTGCTTATTTGGAAAACTCTTAATCCATCCTTCAATTCTGAAATAATAACCCTAAAGGTTAAAAATATCTTGATTGCCAGTTTTTGCCTTTTAGCACTTGGGATATGTCATTTACTTCCTTCTGGCCAGTAAAGCTTCTTTTGAAAAATCTGCCTACGGCCTTACAGGGTTTCCCTTTTACATAATATGTTGTTTTCTCTTGCTTCTTTTATGATTTTTCTCTTTATCCTTAATCTTTACCATTTTAATTATGTGTCTCAATTATGTTCATCTTATCTGGAACTTTCTGGGTTTCCTGGACCTAGATGTCTCTTTGCTTCCCTAGTTTTGGGGGAATAAGTTTTGGGGCATAATTTCTTCAAATAATTTTTCTGACTCTTTCTCTTCTCCTTCTGGGACCCCTATAATGAAAATTCAATCCTGCTTGATGTTTTACAAATGTCCCTTGGGGTATCTTCACTTAATTTTTTTTTTTTTTCCATTTTGCTGCTCTGCCCGATGTTTTGTATTGCTTTGTCTTCTAGTCTGCCAATACATACTTCTCTTTCAACCATTTGGCTGCTGCACCCCTCCAATGTATTTTTCAGTTCAGTTATAAATTCTTTTAGGTATTTACATTTTCTATCTCTTTGTTCAAATTCTCACTGTACTTCTCCATTTTTCTCTGGAGAACCGTGAGCATCTTTATGACCATTACTTCGAATTCTTAATCTGGTAGGTTGCTTATCTCCATCTCATTAGTAACTGTTTCTAGGTATTTACCTCGTTCTTTGGTTTGAAACATATTCCTGTTTGTCCATTTTGTCTGTCACTCTGTTTTTCTATGTGTATTAGGGGAAATGATTATGTCCCTCAGTCTGAGCATTGGTCATGTGTATAAGCTGTTCCATGTGGATCAAAAATGTTATCTCCTCTGGCCATCAGAGCCAGGGACTCTTACATGCACCCCTTAGGTAGGTTTTATGTGTCCAATGGCTGCGATAGGGCTGTGGCTGCTGCACAGGAGTGGAAACACTCACTTGACCTGGCTCAGCCACTATGTGGGGCAAGCAGGGTTCAAATTGTTTGACCAGTCCAGTTACAACTCGGTCTCCACTTGAGGTGAGTGAGGCTAAGGACTTATATCTGGCCCAGTGATGGGTGGAATACTGTCCAAGGAGGGCAGGGCTGAACATGCTTGCTTGGCCCTGTTGCACCTTCAGTGCTACATGGGACAGACAGGGTGTGGGGTGCTTGGACAATCTGGTACAGCCTGGATGGACAGAGCCCTCTCTCCAGTGCTAGCTAGAGAGACAGAACCAACAATGATGACTATTTGCTCTATCACCAGCAAGTCAGGATGAGAT
The DNA here is from genome assembly GCF_922984935.1 of Meles meles. NCBI lineage: Eukaryota > Metazoa > Chordata > Mammalia > Carnivora > Mustelidae > Meles > Meles meles. Next base: position 79,523,849 of record NC_060068.1, on the reverse strand, counting down.
TGCAAAAATAGTATCCACCAGCACTTCCATCCCTAGACAAAAAAACTTATAGTTTCCTATCTCTCTGGCAGGCGCTTTAAAATTAGTAAATGGGTCTCCCTCATTTATGCTGGTGTGTTTTCAAACTGCTGCTTTTACACTTATCTTAGGACAGGTGGGGTTTGCACTTGAGCCCTTTAAGACCAAAATCTCTCTTCCCTATAGTTCTATGATTCTTTCGGTCTTAATCCACAAAAACCAGGTATTTTGGGACTTGTCTTCCTGGTGCAAGCCCCTAGGGCTGGGGTGCCTAAAATGGGACATAATACCTTCACTCCTCAAGGGAAAAATCACATATTTTGGAGACTCCTCCTCATTGTGTGGTCACTATATCTGGGATAAGGTTGTGGATGAGGCCATGTCTTTGCCTCTCCTACCCATCTCAATGTGTCTCTTTTGTCTTTTGGTGTGGAAGTGCTATTCACCCACTTCTCAAGTTCTTTTCAGAGGAAAATTATTCTACTTATAGCTCTAAGTTTGTTGTGTACATGTGAAGAGGTGAGTTCAGTGTCTTCCTATGCTGCCTGAATCCCCCTGAATAAAAAACTGTTACAACTCTACAATAAGAAACCAAACAACTCAATAAGCAAAAGATCTGAGCAGACAAATCCCCAGAGAAAATATACAGATGACAAATACACATATACAAAGATGCTTAACATCATATGTAATCAGAGAAATGTAAACAAAAATGAAACAATAAGAAGGTATCACTACATTCCTATGAGAATAACCAAAATCCAGAACACTGACATTACTATATGTTAGTGAGGATGTGGAGCAACAGGAACTCTCAATTCACTGCCAGTGAGGATGCAAACTGGTACAGCCACTATCAAAGACAATTTGGCAGCATCTTAGAAAATTAAATATACTCCTATCAAAGGATCTAGTTAATCATGATCATTGGTCATACTCAAATGAGTCCATACAAAAACCTCAGAAACTCAAAGGAGTCCTACACAAAAACCACTTTTTAAAAACCTGATTTATAGCAGCTCTGTTCATAATAACCAATTCCTGCAAACAATCCTTCAGCAGGTGGAAGGATTCATAAACCACTGTACATCTAAACAATGGAATATTATTTGGTGCTAAAGAGAAACAAGCTATAGAGCCATGAAAAGATGTAGAGAATCCTTAAATGCATATTACTAAGTGAAAGAAGCCAATCTAGAAAGGCGACAAAGTGTATTATTTCTAGCTATATGATACTGTAGAAAAGCAAAACTATGGAGAGAGCAAAAAACTGTTAATTGCCAAGGTTTGTGTAGGGGAGAGAGATGACTAGGCAAAGCACAGATAACTCTTGGGGCACTGAAACTATTCAGAAGACTATAATGGTGGAGTCATGTTACAGAATATTCAACACCAAAGGTGAACACTAATGGAAACTATGGACTTCATGTGATAACCGATGTATTAATATACATTCACTGATTATAATAAAGGTTCCACTGTAGTACAGAACACTGATAGTGGGAAAGTTGAGTGTGTAAATAAATAGGGAGTACAAATGACCTCTGAACAACACAGAGGCTAGGGGCAATGACACCACCACCCCCAAGTCAAAAATCCAAGCAAAACATAGAATTGCTCAAAACCTTAACACTGTTGATCAGAAACCTTACCAATAACATAAACAGTCAATTAACACATATTTTGCATGTTATATGCATTATATACTATATTCTTAAATAAAAGAGAAAAGAAAGTATTATTAAGAAAATCTTAAGGAAGAGGAAATACATTTACAGTACTGTATTTGAAAAAAAAAATCACATTTAAGTAGAGTCATGCAGTTCAAACCTATGTTTATCAAGGGTCAACAATATATGGAAACTGCACTTTCTGCTCTATTTTGTTATGAACCAGAAGCTTCTCTAAAAAATAAACTATAATTAAAAAAAAAAAGAACCAGTGGGGGTGCGGGGGCGAGAACCAGTGAGTTTAGTATCTGAACCTATCTCATGAATATAGGCCTCCCTTCACTGTGTAATGACCACACCAAATGCTAATATAAAAACATCAGAATAAAATTAGCTTTTCATTTTGCTCTAAAACATTTACTTTCTGTAAAGAGAAATGTTATTACATTAAATGTAAGATTTATGAAAGTAAAAAAAAAATTACCTCCTACTCTATAAACTGTATTTATAAATTCACAGTTTATACAACTTTAAAGTACCATTATTATTACATAGACTCAAAGAATAAAGATGAAATTATGCTTAAGTAGTAATACTATACATAAATGTTTTACCTGAAGCTCCAAACGCAAATGTTAACAAAAATTATAGTAAGTCAGTATTTAAACCCACAGTTTTTTACTCTGAAGATAAACTTTGATTTTAAGAGATCTTAGAACAGAGGGAGACTTGCTCATTTTACCTCAATGAATCTTAACTAAGAAATAAACACAAACTATGATCTTTATGTTAGTTCAACAGGAGTAACAAGAAATAAAAAATAAAACTGACAATTAAAAATTACATAATATAAAATCTGCTTCCATATGAAAACTGGTGAAGGAATCAAATACCCCTGAAAAACATCTTCTTCTCCAACATGTGACCAATAACACTGGAGTCAGTACAAATAAACAACTCAGCTGAAGTAATCCCTAATGTTAACAAAGATTTTTCACAAATATCTTAGTGGATCCTTAAACAACCCCATGAGGTTAGCAAAGCAGGTATTCACTGTCTTTTTCACAAGATGAAAGAACTGAGGTACACAAGCTTATTTGAATTTATCAGTAATCTCAGACTGAAAGTGGTGGGGCCAGGATTTTACCTCTAAATCATAATTCCTCATCTTGTCCTCTCTCTCGTTAACTTGGCATTTATAAAAAGACACTGAATGTATCCACTTGCCTTCTAAATTCAGTGATAGCCTAGTGGACCCTAGCATAATCTTAAGATTTGTACCAGGATAAAAGAATCTCTGCAGTCTGCTGTGGACACAGACTATTACCTAATGCTTAAAAGCTATGCAGAGGAATACATCATAACAGTCTCATGTGATCCGAGATACCTGTATGAGCACAGTAACAAAATACCATAGATTGGGTGGCTTAAATAATAAACATTTAATTCTAAGTTTTAGAGGCTGTCAAGTCCAAGATCAAGGTGTCAGCAGACTGGGGTCCTGGTAAGAACCTACTCCCTTGCAGATGGCTGCCTTCTCATTACATCCTCACATGACAGAGAACGAAAGAGGAAGCAGCTCTCTGGAACCTCCTCTATTAAGGACATTATTCCCATGGTGAGGCCCCACCCTCACGACTCCACTTAAACCGAATTACTTCCAGGGTGCCTGGCTGTCTCGGATAGTAGAGCATGTGACTCCCATTCAGGCTTATAAGTTTGAAGCCCATGTCAAGTATAGATACTACTTAAAAAGAAAATAAGATCTTAAAAAATTGAAAAATAATAAACCTAGTTAACTTCCCTGGTGCCCACCTCCAAATAGCATCACCCTTAGGGTTAGGAATTCAACATATGAATTCTGGGGAACACAAACTTCAGTCCACAGATACCACAGCAACACACTGGTGGTACGTCTCTGTGACACTAAAAAAACCAGAGTGGATAGGTGATTAGCAATATTGTAATCACTTAGTTAAATTAACTATTCAGTATGGATATAGAACACCTTATCAGAGAAATATATCCACTAGGGAAAAAAAAAGTCATGTTTAATAAAAATTTAAATTTAATATTTTTCTCAAAGAAAGAAAGAAGAAATCTCTCTCCCCCAAAATTATGTCTATACAAAACAAACCAGGATATGTATACTGGTTTGAGAATTTTTCCTTTCATGAGGTAAATGCTATGCTCTTCACTTTACATGTTTTATATCACAGCCCAGTGACCACTATGCCACACAGGTGGAAGTGTGGGTTTTAGGACCATTGAACACTGAATCTCCCCCAATACATCACAATTATGGGAACACCTGTGCCCAGTAACTTTCTGTTGAGCCACTATGGAAATTCACAGTGTTCAATTGCCCACAGCACTTTTCATTTCTTATGACTATACATTCAGCTCCAATATGTAAGAATGCAGCAGTTTCCAAACTTTGTTACTAAGAAATCTAGATCTATGTAAGGCTTTTTTTCAAGTTTTTCTGAAATAAAATATACTCATGACACATGCTGAACTTAAGTCTAAGGGTTCTAAGACATGAGAAAGAAGAATCCTAATTATATGAAAACTAAATAATTCCTATCTAATGATGAGGAATAAATAAGAACTGCTTTTTGTTATGAGAATGTATTGTAGAGTGCTTCTCATTCAATCATAAGTTATGAAATAAAATTAAAATCAACCTAAGTAGAACTAATCATGATTCTTCATGTATTCATTCTCTCTTTACCTTACCCCCCAAAATAAAGAAAATATATTAGAGAAGGAAATGTCTGATGAATTGAAATTAATGAATGTAATTCTCCTTTAGGACGTTTTTTAAAAAGAAGAAGGTTAGAACAGAGGTCTTAAAATATTTGTAGACATTTCAAAGAGGAGGGAATAAATCAGTAAAGGTTTTTTTTTTTAATCTTATGGAGAACCCTAAAATTCATATTTTAGGGAAAAAATTATATTTTATGGGGAAAAATCTATACTACAGATAAAGCAAGGGTAGGAAAATTAGGGTTCCAAGACACACCAATTTAAAAACTTTAAAAGGCAAAGTCTAGGCTATGAGCTCTTTTTTTTTTTTTAATTTTTTTTTTTAACTTTTTTATTTATTTGACAGAGAGAGATTACAAGTAGGCAGAGAGGCAGGCAGAGAGAGAGGGGGAAACAGGCTCCCTCCTGAGCAGAGAGCCTGATGTGGGGCTCGAACCCAGGACTCTGGGATCACGACCTGAGCTGAAGGCAGAGGCTTAACCCGCTGAGCCACCCAGGCGCCCCTAGGCTATGAACTCTTTAAATAAAACATAAAACTTTACAAAGGGAGCATTTATTCCTGATTAATTCCAAAATATGCATATGTCTAAATTAAATTATAACCATTGAGTCACTTCTAGCAGTTAAAGTTGTTCTAAAAATAATATATGGATAACCAGTTGAATACAAAGCTAAGAATTAGAATTGATTGTTCAGAGAGTAGAAACTGGAGATAAGGAGCAGAACATATACTTACTCTACAATGCAGCAATTCCACTCCTATACAAATAAAAACATATGTCCACACAATGACTTGTGACAATGAAGACAAAGGAAAGTTACAGCTCATAGCATATAGCAAAGTTCAGAGCTCAAGCACAAGCAAGTGCAGTCTGTGTCAGAGACAGAGATAAATTGTGTGTGTGTTACAGAAATTCTATGTTAAAGAAATGAAGAGGTGTAAAAGGCATAATTTGATATTCACCCACACATATACCATTTATTTCATTCTTCATTCCCTTCTACAGTTACGAATTACAAGCTATTACCACTTCTCTTCAAACTAAACAATTTCTTGCAGTCTTTCTTGTAACACAATTTCCCCATGTAGGAATTTTTCAATTTTGTTCTTCTGAAAATGTCTTCATTCCACCTTTATTTTTGAAGACTGGATTTATTCAACATGGAATTCTTTGTTGATAGTTTTTCCTGTCAATAATTTTAAGATGATATTCCATTGTTTTCTAGATGCCACTGTTTCTGATCAGCAGTTAAGTCGTATCACTATTCTTCTGTATATAATACACTGTTTATCTCTGCCTGCTTTCAGTGTTTTTTTCTCTTTTGATTCAGAAGTGCAACTATGCTATGTTTAAGTGTGACTTTTTACTTGTTTTGCTGGAGAATCTGTTAAGACTGTTAAGAATTTGTTAAGTTTCTTGGGTCAGTGTGCTTGGATTTTCCTCCTTCAACTAAATTTGACATTTTTTCAGCCTTATTTCTGCAGGTATTATTATTTCTGCTCCATTCACTCTTTCCTCTCCTTTTGGGAATTCACTTACAGTTATTTCATTCTCTTTGATATTATTCCACATGGCTCTGAGACTCTTACCTTGTTTTTCTGACTACATAATTTCTACTGATTTACCTTTAGGATTCTTGACTCTTTTACTGCCTCTTCTCGACTACCAAGCCTGTCTAGTATATTTTTCATTTAATCATTGTATTTTTCAGTCCTGGATTTTCCATTTGGTTCCTTCTTACAGTGTCTTTTTCCTGTTCAGACTGTTCATCTGTTCATTCGACACAACTATACTGCTTTTAGTATTCTGGCCATATATTTAATAGCTGCTTTGCTTATCTGTAAGTGCCTTTTCTTGATTATACTGAGGAGACTTTCTATTGACTGGTTTTTCTCTTGAGCAGCAGTTATGTTTTTGTTTCTCATGTCCACTGATTGTTTTAAAATTGTATTCTGGATATGATCAACCACACACCATGAAAGTCTTCCAAATACTACATTCCTCTAAAGTGTAATGGCATTTGTTATAGCAGATACTTTACTAGTCTCCAACTACAAACTCTATGTGGCCAGCAAGTGAAATCTCCATTTAGTTCTTTTATTTTCTAAGTGCTGCTTTTTTGTTAGACCCACTAGAGTCTTTCCCACACATCCACACTTTATTGTTCAGCCAAGGATTTGGATCTATTTACTACGTATTCCCAGGGGTTCACCCTTCTGTGGCTGCCACTCCCTTTTGGAATTTCCCCCAAATATTTAGGTATTCAGCCAGTCTTGAAGTCTGTTCTCTGACAGCTATGTAAGTAAGGCTGTGGCTTTTTCCATCACTGTAGGAATCTGGTGAGTGATTTCAGAAAAAAACCTGCAAACTCAAAACCTCACACCTTGAAATTTCAGCCTTGTATATATAGAATCTCTGGTTTTTTTCCCTACTTTTGACTGTCTTACAGTGACTTTAGAATGGCTGGTGTTTGCGAAAGTTTTCTAGCGTTAACCAAATTAAGGCATTCCATTAGCAGAAGCTGAAACGCTAAGTCCATGAAGTACATCTCAATTGCAAGTCAAACGTCTTAATGCTTTTTATGTGAAAATAAAACTTTCTCATATACCTCACCTCCACATTCCATTTTCCTCACTCTTCCCATTACATGCCATTGAACCACATTATTGCCCATTCCTAAACCCACCATCTATAAGAGGAATGTAGTTATTAACATTAACTAGACTAGATTGGGCTGAGGAGCAACATGGCATCTTTAAAAGTATGTGAATGCTCAATCGCTACAGAAAATCTATTTGCAAAGAAGATCTTTTCCAATGGGGTAGGCTGTTGGAGACATCTAACAGTGCTGCATTCTCTACATAACCTAGACAACAATGCACTGGAAGAATCTGTCTGATATGACTATTTTGGAACTGTGGAATCTACTGAAAGCTTGCTACTTCCAGGAAGACTAGTGACTTTAAGATATATATCAGAAATTTAAAGTCTAGGGGTACGTGGGTGGCTCAGTGGGTTAAACTCTCTGCTCAGCGGGGAGCCTGCTTCCCTTCCTCTCTCTGCCTGCCTCTCTGCCTACTTCTGATCTCTGTCAAATAAATAAATAAAATCTTTAAAAAAAAAAAAAGAAAGAAAGAAATTTAAAGTCTATACAGACACAACTAAATGGATTACAGAATGGAATAAAACTGGATGCTTCTAATTACCACATCATTAGTTTACATAAAATCGTAATCTTTTCTGAGGTGAACATAGAAAACTACTAAGTAGCAAAATCACACAATTAAAGATTAATGTAAATAACTGAATGTCAGAAGACTGAAATTCATTATTAAATGTATTCACCCCTTTATGCTATAGTAATAAGGCTAACACAGAGAAAAATATAGGGAAAAATGGATGATACAGACAAGAGAAATTAAAATGATGTAAGTATGTATCGGGAAAAAAGCTCAGGAAGAAAGAGAAAACTTAGCAGACAGACACAAGAGAAGGGCAGAAAAATGGACCACATTTCTTAACTTCTTAAACTCTAAGTCTCTCCTCCTAAAAGTAAGTTGGTACATGCTAAAAGTCATAAAACACTTAAAACTATGAACATTCCAGGACTTCTAGGTAAAGATGGTGAAATAAAGACAGAGGATATAATCTCTTTCCACAATATAAAAAATGTGAGGAAAATAAAAATGTAAAAGTAACAAAGTTCACTCAATACTAACCAAACAAGAAGGTCACAATCTATTGGCACAAACTTAAGTTTTAAGTTTTTTAAAACAGCAGATTCTAGCGAAACATATTCTTTGCTTCTTGAGAATGTTCCTTAATAACCTTCTACTCGGGCACCTGGGTGCCCTTCGGCTCAGGTCATGATCCTGAAGTCCCAGGATCCAGTCCCACATCAGGAATCCCTGCTGGGCAGGAAGTCAGCTTCTCCTGCTGACCTCTCTCTTCTCATGCTCTCTCTCATCTCTCTCTCTCTCTCAAATAAATAAATAAATAAAATTTTTAAAAAATAAATAAACTCCTCCTCCCCAAATTTAGACAGAAGAAAACAAAGAGTCATTCTTATCTTTTCACTCTACTGGGGGCGTTTGGGCTGGTGACAGAGGTTATTGGTGGAAACAGGTGGTGAGGAGAAGCAGGTCGGAGAGTAAACAACAAAGCTGACTCTCCCTGAAAGAGGTGAAGAGACTCAGAGGTAACACTGTCCAAAAGAAACTTTTATGATAAGGAAACATTTTATTTCAGCACTATCTAATACAGTAGGTACTAGCTACATGTGATTATTGAGCACTTAAAATGTGGCTAATGCATGTGAGGAACTGATTTTCCATTTTAAATAGCTACATGGGGCTAGTACTCCCTATATTGAACAGCACAGTTCTTGGATTAAACAATGAATAATGAAAAACAATGTAAAGATCAAGCCTATTTCTCCACAGAAAAACACTAGGTGGCATGAATGCTTGTATAGAGCATTTAGGAAAATACTAGAAAAAATGCTCAGGCATTCTAAAAAACAAAACAAAACAAAAACAAATCCTCAGTCTCTGCTGAGGCTAAATCTACTATCCCTCAAATTACTCCTTTCCCCAAATGCCAGACTACTAAACCAAAAAAGAATGTAACATAAAATACACACAACTCAAATTGAAACTGAGAGGAAGAAACCAACTCTATTTAGGTATGCTTGTATAAAACTAAGAAGTCACACTGTATCAGAACAAACCTCTGTACCACAGCTTCCCAAGTATTTACAATATGAAAAGAGCACAAAACCTGTGTAACATATTCACAATGCACATTAAAAAAATGCAAAAGAAGGGCACCTGGTGGCTCAATGGGTTAAAGCCTCTGCCTTCAGCTCAGGTCATGATCCCAGGATCCTGGGATGGAGCCTGGCATGGGGGCCCTCTGCTCAGCGGGGAGCCTGCTTCCTCCTCTCTGTCTGCCTCTCTGCCTACTTGTGATCTCTGTCTGTCAAATAAATAAAATCTTTAAAAAAAATGCAAAAGACAAATCATTCTGGGATAAATACTCCGTTTCAAAAGTAAATTCTCCATACTAAGAACATGAACTCAAGACAACACAAGCTCAAAGATGAGGTGATAAAATTATATAATAAAGGAAATATAAGACTGAACCCTGACTGAATAAAAGCCAAATAACTATAATTACCAAATTAAGTAAAAACTGTTAAAGAAAGATAGAGGGAATGCCTCGTTGGCTCAGTTGGTTAAGTGTCTGCCTTCAGCTCAGGTCATGACCCCAGGGTCCTAGAACTGAGTCCTAAATCAAGTCCTATATCAGGCTCCTTGCTCAGCAGGAAGACTGCTTCTCCCTATGTCTGCTGCTTCCTGGCTTGTGCATGCGCGCACGCTCTCTCTCTCTGTCCCTGACAAATAAATAAATAAAATCTTAAAAAAAAAAAGACAGATTAGATCAATGAAAATTAAATTACTGATAAAAAGACTTGAGATAATATAAATGCATATAAAAAGACAAAGCAATTTTTTTAAAAGGTGAAAGTAGAGTAAGATTGTAAAATAGAATAGCTGGCATTTCTGAAGCATACAAATAACAAATGGAACAAAAAAAAAAACCTGGAAGAGCAAAAAAAAAAAAAAGAATTCAAAAAAATTCTACAAAATAAAGAAAGTGAATATGTAGATCATTTAGGATGACTCCCTCTGAGATGCAAACTTACTAATCTTTACACATTACAAAGAAAGAAAAATAGATTTCTGGGGGTTACAAACAAACAAACAAAAAAATCAATTTACCTGCAAAGAAAAAAAAGTCTGTGGCTATAGGGAGAGCCCTCTGAAGAATAAAAAAAAAAAGGTATGACCCAAAACTATTATATCCAATCAAGATGCCAAATATAAAAATAACATGATAATTCAAATACATAAGGCCTAAGAAAATACTGATTCCCTAAAGAGATGAAAATATAACTATACAGAAATAATATTTGCCAAGTCATAATTAAATGAACATTTGTTAAAAAATTATAATACAACAATATAGCAAAGATGGAATAATAAAAGCATGAGACAATTTAGAAGAATGCCGTATCTTCCATTTCTATAATAGGAAATCAATATAAAATGTCTAAAATTCGTAAATCAAGAAAGAGCAAAACATACACATTACTAAAAAAATGCACATTACTTAGAAATGGAGGAAGTTAAATACATACACATCTAAAAGAATTTGAGGTAACTAATTCAGGAGTGGGGAAGGGTGGAACAGGAAAATGTTTCTTATAAGCCATGTAAGTATTATTTACCTTTTTTATAACCATGTACATGTTTACTTGGATAAAATTTACAATATTTTGTAAAGATTTTATTTATTTATTTGAGAGATCTAGAGAGAGAGAGCAAATGAGCAGAGCTGAGGGGAGAGAGAGGGGGAGGGAGAGAGAGAAGGTTGCTCCCTGCTCAGCAGGGAGGAATGAATTGATCCCAGGACCCAGAGATCATGGCCTAAGCCAAAGGCAGATGTTTAATCGAATGTTCCACCTAGATGCCCCAAAATCTAAAATATTTTTAAAAAGAAACTTGATGAGTTAAAAAATTCAAGCAAAAATAAATTATAAACGAGAAAAATAAGGACTCTTTAAGATAAACATTCCATAACTAATGGAGGGAAGGGAAGAGAGACCTCACAGCAATATATACACATGGTCCATGGTTTCCCAATAAACTGCATATTGAACTTGCCATCAATAGGTGCCTGAAAAAAGTACACAAAAACTTTTGTATTTGTATTGTGAAGCACAGATTCTACCATAACTCCTCACTACTCTTATTTAAAAACTTCACAACAGGGGCTGCTGGGTGGCTCAGTTGTTGACCATTTGCCTTCAGTTCAGGTCATGATCCCAGGGTCCTGGGATTGAGCCTGGCACCGGGCTCCCTGCTTAGCAGAAAGCCTGCCTCTCCCCCTTCCATTCCCCCTGCTTGTGTTCCCTCTCTCGCTGTGTCTCTCTCAATCAAACAAATAAATAAAATCTTTAAAAAAAATTTTTAATAAATAAATAAATTTCACAACAGTGAGATTCAAAAATAGTTCATTAGTAACATATAAAATTTATTTTACAAAGAAAATTAACCTGTAAAGAAAATTAAAATTCAATAAAAAATAATCTCTATCCTGTAGGTCCTGGAAGACAGGACATGATGCACTCTTTCCCCCATCTTTGTATTTTCAAAAAATTGCTAATCAAGAATTATGCATATGAATTTTGTGTTCTGATGAGTTATTTTATAGCTGTCCCCAAAAAACTTAAGAAATTTATCTCAAAATACTTTAAACAAAATTCTAAACTTGGAACATTTTTACACCTAAGGTTTTATAACTGAAGTACATATATATATTGAGAGAAATAAAAGTAAATTCATCACTCAAAATTTCAAAATGGAATGCATACTGCCACTAAAATCTTATCACCTGGATTCATAAGTAAAAGGTAACTCTGAGTACACAAAGTTTCAAGTTCACAATCATGAAAGTAAAAAATTTTGATAATTCTTGCAAAACTGTCATCTCCTAGAGAAAGTTTTTTTAAGGAGTTAGATTCATAAAATTAACCTTTCTGTCAAGCTGCAGTGCCCGAGGTTTCTTTCAGTTTATACTTAACACCACTAAAGGCTTTTGATACTCTTAAAATTTACTTATTTTTAAAAAATTCATTATTTATACCAAAGCAACTTTAGTCTTAGAGATTTACATTTATGCTTCAAGTATTCTCCCATAATCGGCTTGAATGACACAAAGAAAATACTTAAGTAATTTTATATCCTTGAAAATTATACAAACTTGACCCAGAATAAAACAAACAAACAAACAAAAAAAAACCAAACCAAAAAAACCGACCAACCTACATGGACTGCAAAGAGTAAGGTAAATTTGAGAAAATAAAAATGCAAATATGCATTTTAGCAGTCTCTTGGATTTATTAACCTAAAAGGTTTAATTTCCATTTTCCTGCATCAGCTTTATTTATAAAATGTCGTGCCCTATAAATACGCTGTTATTTTCTATAGTCAAGCACCCTCTTAACAAATCTTCTCATTAATATGTAAATTTAAAGTCAATCGGTCTTCTCCCTGACAGCCCCATGAATTCCTAGTGCACTGTATAATCGGCTTTGACTTGGCATCCACTATTTATCATCAAAGATGTCAGTTAGAAAAATTATGGAAAATGCACTGCAATTGATATGACTGCAATCTACTTTGTCAACACTTAATTGTTCCTCAAATCATACATTTACATATAAACAGCCTAAATACTGATCTATAATGATGCAAATAAGCTAAATTAAAAATCTCTTCTGTCCTGAAGAAGCTTGTTTGTATATGATGTGTTCATTTGAGAACTTATTGACAAAAGCATGTTACATCAGCTCATCTCAAAAAGTATTTCTACTAATTTTCAATTCCTCAAAAAGACAATTTTGTCATCTTTCAAGCATATAAGCATAAACAAATGTTTTAAAAATTCAATGAGAAACATGATTTCTCTCTTTGAAAAACAAATTTAATTACAGTTGTTACCTAATTGCAATGTCTAGGCACTGTGGATTGAGGGGGCTTCAAAAATGGCTTCAACTGCAATGCAATAAGCAAACACAGAGTAACTTATTACAGTAAGCAAAAAGATAATAAAAAGTCATGAGGTAGGAAAAAAAAGTGATAAGGTAAAAGAAAGTAAAGGAAAGACTGTTGACCTAGGGATCAGATTACTCTGTTTATATTTCTGGCTCCATATTTTATAAACAGTATTATCTTAGGTGAGTTGTTAAAAATCTGTATGTCTCAGTTTTGTCATCTATAAAATGGGTGTAATAATTACCACTGTCCTATCTCAAATAAAATACTACATAAGTGCAGCAAAAGAACAAACTGCTAAATTTAAGGTATCACAAGGTTATTTTTCCTGTATTATCTCAGTACTTGAGAAAGAAATCCCTTGATTTTAATGAATTTGGTATGTTTAGGCAGTATTTTTACTTTAAACAACTTTTAAATCACTGTATTATTTTAGTGAGACTGTTTTCTCACTTGTAAAATCTTTCAAGACAAATGACCCTTTATATATCATAAAATGGTATTCATACAGCATTTATACAAGTGACTTCTGCCTGTATGTAAAAGGGGATGAGGGGCTAGAATGAACACCTTTACACTCTACTAACTTCGTGAAAAAAATACATTCAAGACCTGATGGTAAAAGGATAAAATAGGATTGTAACAAGTAAGCACTGACTATGCTAGAATACTGTTCCACTTTGTCTTTCTATCCTATAGTATTCTTAGCAATTCTTTACTACATGGTATGCTTTCTACAAGCATGAGAAGTGAAAAATGGAAGCAGACAGGAATGCAGAATCCGCCTAAGTTTCTTCCAGCTTTACAATTCAGCTTGCCAACTTTTTAAAAAGATATTTATTTATTTTGAGAGAGAGTGCACGCTGGGCGAAGGAGTAGAGGGGGAGGAGAAGCAGACTCCCCACTGAGCAGAGAGCCCAATGTGATGTGAGGCTCAATCCCAGGACCCTGAGATCATAATGTGAGCTGAAGGCAAATGCTGAACTGACTGAGCCACCCAGGTACCCCCTTTAATTAAAATTAAAAATTTTAATTTTTAAAATTAAAACTACTATGTGTAGTCCTAAAAAGTTGGATGCAACTTTAAGTCTAGGCCAGAAAGCCTCCAAGATTACAAGTGGCTGGACTGCTCACTGAAAAGTTGCTCAGTGAAACAGAATTCTAACAAGCTATAGAGAAAGATGAGTTAACTTGAAGAGTAAGCATGAACATGGTCTAAATGATGATAATTCATTTAAACCTTAATTTTATAAAATGTATTTGTACCAAGTCTAACATCTTGGACAATCTCTAACCTCTAATACTGCAATAAAGGATAACCCTTCCAAATCTTTCCTGCTGGTATGGGACAGAATACATATGTATATGAAAAGACAAAGGCCTGTTGTCTTACTTTGGAATCAACCGATACTACTATAAATTAATAAATAAAGAGAAATGTGTTATCCAAAGTAAAGTTTACAAGCACTAGAACAACTGAAATTAAACAGTTGCCAGTAAATACCTCTAAGGGGTCAACCAAGAGGTTATAAGAAGGAAGATTTACCTTTTATTTCAGTGTGTGCATGAATTCCTTCTATAATTAAAAAAAATTGTTAGAGTTACAGTTAGCTACACCCTTACAAATCTCCTATTTTATTGGGGTTTTCTTCTTTTCGCCCAGGAGGAATCTTTCTCAAAGGAAATCATATTCATAGCTGTATATGAAAGGTAGACAAAGATGAAGGCTGCTCTGTTTGGAACAGAGGCAAGAACCCAAAGAGCTGCAGTCTAGAGCACCACTGCCCCCTGTGGTTGTTCCTGTGGCAGTGTTGGGGCCTGAGATGCACATCTGAAAACTAATGAATTGGTCTATCAACCACATAATCTAGAATAATGCAAAGGTCAGAATGCAAATATGTGGCGAAAGTAAGAAATTACTTAGCCTAGTTTCAGTGTACCCAGGACAAAGACCAGACTTTATCTTATGTTTGTAATAATTAATGTCCAAAGAACCCACATGTAAAAACACAGAATACACAAAAATAGCCCTAACTTTTTAAATTAAAATTTAACCTCCCTGATTTGCAAATAGCTTTTAATACAAATTTTATCTAAAATAAGATGAAATAAAATTCAAGGAATAGAAACACAAATAGACAAACTAAAAACATAGAGATTTTAAAGTCTATTACATATTTTTAGGAGATACGGCAAAGAAAGATATATTTTAACTCCAATTTCTACATAACAGCAAAGCAAAGGATTATGTGCACAGAGATACTGAAAATGATCTGATGGTGATAGGAAAGTAAAATTTTAAATCTTATTAAATAGTGACAGTGGTTAGATGAGGCAAAATTACTTTATAACCTTCTAATGGGAAAAAAAATTATCTGAACAGCACTCTGGAAAAGAACTGGCTGAAATCAAACAACTTATTACTAGCAACAAAAATCTCTTGTCAAAGTTATCACGTATATCAAAGGGCCAAGACATTTGCAGCATGGGCATGTTGTTGCTTAATCCAGCAAAAGAGTCATCAAGCGTCGACTTTGTTCAATGACAAATAAAATTAACTTTATAAAAAAAAAGCAATCATTAATTTAAGTGCCCTATATAGCATAAGATTTTTATATATTAGTAATTCAAAACATTTCAATTTTATTTTATTTTTTAAAAAGATTTTATTTATTTGACAGACAGAGATCACAAGTAGGCAGAGAGGCAGGCAGAGAGAGAGAGAGGGGGGAAGCAGGCTCCCCGTTGAGCAGAAAGCCTGATGCAGGGCTCCATCCCAGGACCCTGGGATCATGACCTGAGCTGAAGGCAGAGGCCTTAACCCACTGAGCTACCCAAGCGCCCCAAAACATTTCAATTTGAAATAACAACACTTTCATAATATTAAAATTAAGATGGAGTCAATATTACAAACAGTCTTATGGATAAAGATATACTTTTAAAATTTTAAAATACTTTTTAATACTGACAATACTAAGTCTCTGTAAAAAGCATCAATGAATATTTTAAATATTTAAACCCCTTAAACATCTGAACGCTTAACACGTCATCTAAAATACATATTATGGACACTCCTCTATTTGATACACATTTTCCTCTCACTTTATTTCTAATTAACAAAAGTGAAATGAACTGAACACTCCAAAGTACTGAGCAACTAAAGTGTATGTACACATAAGTTTGTATACAAACCACTATGATATAATTGGGGTATTTTTGTTCTTTTACTTTTAGGCAGTTGATTTTAAAAATCTACAATACTATTTTTTCCTTTTTAATTGAAATATAAGTTGACACACATCACGTAATTTCAGGTGTACAACATAATGATTTGACGACTCTATACATTGCGCTGTGCTCACCACAAGTGTAGCTGCCATCACCATGCAATTTCACTGTATATTCCATAAGCTGTACATTTCACCTCTGTGACTTATCCATTCCATAACGGGAAACCTATTATCTCCCACTCCACTTCACCCGTTTTGCCCACTTTCCCACCTCCCTCTACTTGCTTTTTAAAAAGAAAAAAAGATTAGAATGAATGTGCTATTCTTGTAATATTTCTTTTTTTAAACAAATTTAAAACTTACACTTAAATATTAAATATACACATACAAAGGTCTCTATTGCAAATTATGTAATAAAATTTTTTCAACTATTAATTAAGCAAAGACAAGGTATTAAGTATGCCTCTAGTGTTAATATGCACAATGAAAACAACTTCAATGTAATGTTTATTTAATTTTAAATTTTACTAAAATTCTATCAGCTTAAGTGAAAAAAAGAAAACAAACATTTTAAAAGATAAAACAAGAAAAGGTAGTTAAAAGTTTGGCAATATTTGAAATAAACAAATGAAAAAAGCCACACAAAAAAAAAAAAAGGTTTGGCAATATTTACCTACAGGGCAAGAAATTCTCTTAGTTATAAATTCCCATCTGCTAAAATCACATTACCCACTTGTACAAGTGAGTCACCTGAATAGCTGAGACTTAAAGATAGGAAAGCAACTAGCCTCAAAAAAAATCCATGATTTGGCAATATCACCACAAACAATGTACCAGGCTCTGCTCCTAACAAGGGCCTCTTGCCAAGTATTATACTAAAGTTTATATACTACATCATTAAGTATCTATCAATCAGTACCAAAATAATGAAAAATTATCCTTGCATTTGTTTCCTGCTTTCCAAAAGAACATGAAAAAAAGGAGTTCTCCATAAATATGCCGATCTCTATATTTTACAACTATACACATTTTTAAAAGCTCATCCATTTTCTTAGTATACTTTATAAATGGAAGACCATTCAACACTTACCTCTTTCCAAGGACTGACAAACTGTGTACGAGCATATCGAGTTAGCATGTGGATTATGACAACCTGTCCCCACTCTTCTACATCAACTAGTAAATTACAGAGCTTGCGGTAATTCTTGTGAATCAGATCTATTCTATCCGGGCATACTTCTTCAAAAGCCATCACGACACTGCCAGCTACCAGCTAGAAAAGGAAGAAATAGTAACTCATTAAAAAACATTTTCCCTCCATCAAAGATTCTACTCAGGCATTACAGAGATGCAATCAGTGTTACGACAATATTCAGTTATTTAACTTAAAAAATGATTGTTCATGTATCAATAACAAGTTTCAGGTGTCACTCCCTTAAAGAATAATTTTTATAGCTGTAACATGTCTGAAAAGCTAGTACCTTCTTGAAATATTACAATTAGAAGTTTTAGTATTAGAAATTCCAACAATTTTTCATCAAGTTAAATTTTAATAAATTGTTCATACATAGATTCAATCTATTCATCATATATCTTTTTCATTTTTAAAGCTAACCTAAGTTTCGATCTAAAGATTCATTATTTAGTATATAACAGCATTCAGAAAAATAATCAAGACAATCATAAAGATCAGATCATGTCAGTTTAAAATGAGAAAGACAATGAATTTATTTTAAAGTGTGTGAGAAACTCTAAAGTGCTTTGGTAGAGAACACTTTCAAATCTTCAACATTTTAATCTACCTCTTAATTTTTACCAATATTTCATTTACAAAGAAAACATACAGGCTAAAATTTTATTTTATTTGCATTATTATAATGTATGCATTATAATAATTTTTTATTTGCATTATTGCAATTATTTATTATTTTTATTATTGTTTCAATTAGTTTATTTGCATTATTATAATGTATGTAACAATGTATATAAAATGAAATAATGTAGAACCAACAAAACTCAGCTCCCACCAAGACCAACTAATGAACCATAAATGCTGTTTTTGTAATTGTCATACTTGGGCAAAGCAGTAAAATTAAGATATCTTTGGGATAAAGATACAAGCTAAGCACAATACGTAATATACAAATACCTCTATATATGTAGCACTGATATATGTGCAGTTAGCCAACAATATAATGCTGTTGAAAAAATAAATTAATATCGTATTTTTTCTAAACACTGGGGATCTTCATTTTAGTGTCTAAAATTTCCCCACTGACTTAAAATAAGCAATTAAATAGAAATGTAACTTACAGAAATGGTACTTTCTGAAAAATATTAGATACAATGATATTTGTATTTTTAGTGTTTGTCCCTCTACTTGGCTGACATTTAGTTTATTAATATGCAACCAACAATACAATTGAAAGAAAACAGCTCAGAATATAGACTTGCTATTATGCTAAACAAGTTTCTAGTCCTGTGGGGATTTTATGAATTACCAATCAGTATAAACGTGAAGCCGCATTTATTGACTCCAGCCCTGCCCATGTACTGGTGCCTGCTGGTCCCAGCATGAATGTACTTCAATCGAAAAAGCAAAGAACTGATTATTTGTGTGAACTAAATAAAAAATGTATTATACGTATATTTCCTATTTGCTATTGATATGGAAAGGAAGTTAAGTTTATGTTTTCATCTCCACATTTTGATATCTCCTATACAAATCACTCTTCAAAAATTGTATTCTGTGTTATTTCTAAACAGTTAGATTTAATACCATTTAAAAATCTCTTAAAACAACTGAAGTTTATGACATCAAACTACAGAATAACTTAGTATTTGTGAGATCTATCTATCCATAGATCTATCTATCCATAGATATATTTCATATATCTATATATCTATATATCTTCATATATATATTTCATATATAATATATATATATGAAATATATATATTTCATATATAGGCCAATCTTACATTAATAGAAGATACACATATCAATTGATATAGGATACTAAAGTACAAAAATAAATAATACCATTTAGAATAAAATAGTCCATGAAACAGAAAGAGCAATGCAATGAAGTTTCAATTTAAGACATACTATGTAAAATCAAGTATTTTGCCTAAGTCTAGAAGATTTTTTGAAGTGTTTATTAGAGACACCAATTAAAAGAAAAATCAGCTACCAAATGTTATTAAATTTACTAACTAAAAGCTATAGGTACAACATAATTCTAAAGTGCTAACCAATAACATGAAAAAAAAATATTTAAGTATAAATAAAGTTTAAGGAAACACAAAAATACTTAGAATATAAAGAAAAGTACCCTCACAAAATAAAACTGACCATTTTAGGTATTTCATTGTATGGATTTAACAACTGACCCTAGGTTAAACAATGCCAGAATTGATAATTTTGGTCTATTAAACATTCAATATTCTATAAAACTTCCAGAATTAAAATAAAATGATCTACTCCGATTTTAAAACCAAAAATATTGGTCTCCCCAAAACAGACAGTTAATTTCCATCTCACTGTGTCAATAGTAGCTTTTTATATATGGGGAAAAATAAATCACTCCAACAAAACTAGCAATGAGCTCATCAAATTCAAATGCAGTTTTCCATTTATGTATTTTTTATATTAAAGCTATAAACATGGTTCATTTATCTTCCCTTGGTTGCCACGTTTTTCTGTGCTGTTGCTATGAACTTCAGCCATTAGCTGTGCTCCAAGGTAAACTACATGAACCATCAACAAAAGTGACACCCCATCTATGGAGTTCATATTTTCTCCAGATTATCTATGCTAGTTGACAAGCTGGTAATGAAAAAAATCACACTAAGCAAATGGTTCCTCTAATAACAATAAATTTTCTATAAAATTATGAAGGGTACAAAACGTTTCCTTGCATCTATTTTGTCATGAATTCTAATTAACGTTGCAAAAACCTGAGAGTGCTGGGTCATCACAAGAAGTGCATCAAGGTTTGATTGATAATATGGTATAAGTTGGCCAATGCTGCCAAGATTTTCTTCTCTTAAATTAATGGCCATCCAACCCGCCCTAATCATACAGCCCAAATGATATTCCCCTTCTTATTTCAATTTTCTTGAGGCATGGAAAATGGGAAAGATCAGTCATTTATCTTCTAATAGCTGGATAATAGATCTATCACAATAAAACATCTGCACAAAATCAGAGGTATGGGGTTTTTTTTTGCCCACAACAGTGAAGCTTTTACCAACATTAAATCAGTAACTTATAAAATGGTGTCTTATCCTCATAGTTTACTTATGAACTACCAATATATTTATTAAAAATCATTTTGTAGCTAAATTAGGGAGAAACTTTGTCATAAAAAATATATATACTGAGTTTTTCAGTAAGCACTGACCTAATCTATTTTCTTAAGAAACTCTGTTTTCTATTAGAAAGTTAAAAGCTTTCCAAGGAATTTCTTTAAAATTAACCTGAAAGAAACAGGAAATAAATGCTACCTTGCTTTTGAGGTGTTCTAAATAATACTGTCCACCGCTATGCTTAAGTTGCTCAACAAATATGGATTTCTACCTTTTAAAGACAAACCAGAGAAAGCACTATATACTTTAAAAATGAATTGTAACTGAACACCAGAAAAAGAGTATTTTTAGGATATGTTAAATAGAGAGTATAGGAGGATACCAGTAAAGCTAGGAACATACCATGAAGAAATTATATAAAGAAAGCTCTAACAGCTGACTGGGGATAAAGGAACATTAATAAAATATTCCCTTTTAATTTTACTGACTATAGTTGTGGGGTGTCTTTCAAAATTTATAGATAACCTTTAGATAATAGTTATACCTCAGTAGCCCTAAAATGTTTTTCCAGTTATCTTACCATAACTATATTCTTTAACCCCACAATGTATTTTTAGAAAAGGACTATTTTTATGATAAATATTGGTCTTACCTTAGTAAAATGGAAAAATCATTCTATTTTAATAATGTTTATATGCCCACCTTTCCTTAAAATGAGAATTACAGAACTGTCTTTGAGATCTTAATTGTCAGGAAATCTTGCTTTAGGCTAAAAGAAGCAACAGAAGGTGTATCTCCAAGTCAAATGTTAAGTGAAGAAAAGTTTCAAGTACATTAAAGCCTTTCAAATTGTATTTACCAGCAGCAATAGCAACATTAATATCACAACAGTGATCCCAAGAAGCTCCTGATGATAACAAATTCCTTTTCAAAATGCAAAAATAAATTAGACATGCATGGTTCACTTAATTGGGAAATTTTTAAACAAAAATGATTTGGGATTCTTTTTTTTTTTTTTTTAAGATTTTATTTATTTATTTGTGTGACAGAGAGATCACAAGTAGGCAGAGAGGCAGGCAGAGAGAGAGGAAGGGAAGCAGGCTCCTGGCTGAGCAGAGAGCCCGATGCAGGGCTCGATCCCAGGACCCTGGGATCATGACCTGAGCCGAAGGCAGAGGCTTTAACCCACTGAGCCACCCAGGCGCCCCTGATTTGGGATTCTTACTATTTCATTTTTTTACAATTTTATTTATTTGAGAGAGACAGAGACAAAGCAAGCAAGAGCAGGCAGGAGGGGCAGAGACAGAGGGAGAAGTAGACTCACCCTGAGTAGGAAGCTGACGTGGGGCTCAATCCCAGCACCCTGAGATCATGACCTGATCCAAAGGCAGATGCTTAATCTAATGAGCACCAGCCAGGCGCCCTGATTCTTACTGTTTCAAACGTCAATACAGACATTATTAATTTGGGGGAGGAAGGAAATACATCTGTCTTCCTTCAATAAAGAATTTTAAGAGACAAAGTAATAATAAAGCTAAGATCCATAAACATATGCACAAATAGCAGAATATTTTAAGCCTTTCTATAATAGATAATCACACAAAGGAAAAAATTATCATAAAATGTTCTTAAAACATAATCAACTTAAATAATGGGTTAGACAAGTTATATACCTTAGTAAATCTGAATCTCCCAAACTAAACCCAGAAAAATCAAAGATGAAAACCTCTGCCCTAAGCATAAGAAAAAAAGAGAGAATCTCCAAACTTCAAATTACATGTAAGTAGAAAATTAAGCCTAAATCCCAGAGAGTTCTCTTTCAAGCCTATATCATAAAACTTCACAAAGACCTATGGCAGTCTGGAAAAAACTTTCCATAACAAAGCAGTAAGGAGTTGGTGGTAAGCAAAAGAGTGAACTAAAATCAACAGGAGAAAGAAAAAAAGTACTCTAAGTGCAAAAATACTGCATAAGATTCCCAATGGGTCCAGTGGACTACAAAGAAGAAATTTCAGGAGGGTTGGAGGTGGAGGAAGGATTCAATGAGAGTATCTTGGAAAAGAACATTTTAAAGAAGATAACAGTTGAAAAATGAGGTAGAGGAAAAGGAGTCCCTTAGAAGCTATAAGGTGACAGAAAAAAATAAGAGGAGGAAATCTAGCTCCTAATAGACCAAACAAATAAAAATAAAAATAACTTTAGGACATTCACACCTTCCTAGGGATGCTCTCCCTTAAAAAAGCCAACTAACAGAAAAGCATACTTCGCTATTCTGACAGAAATGTTGTTCTTATACTAGAATTTTGCAAACAACCTCAAATTCAAACCACTAGCCCTTCCAAAGAAAGGTGAAGATGTAGGTAAACTAACAACATATGGAAAACAGAAAGTGAAAATCAAAACAATTCAACTGATGAAAAGTAGCCTCCAAAAAATTAATGATGAAGCAAAAGAAAACTATCTAACATAACACTCCAAATTGAACTAATCACCCTCAAAGAAGCATCTGATAATCAGAAAAATGAATATGAATCAGAAATTCATAAAAGACAACAGAAATAAACAAAAGATATCAGGAAGAAATGGAACAGAAGTTGACTGAAACCAGGCAAGAAACTTAGAGGGGAAGAAAATAATCAAACATGATGATTAAATTGCAAGGTGTCCTTGCAAGAGAACTGCTGAACAAAAATTTAGTAAGGGTAAATTAAAGAAAAGTAGAAAAAGAACCAAGTGAACAGAAATGAGGTAAAGAAAGAAGTAACAAGATTTGGAGAGACAGTGGTTGAAATGTAAGACAGGCAAAGAAGATCCAACCTACATAAAATAGAAGTCCCTGAACAAATTAAAGTAACAATTGAACAGAATTAATGTTTAAAACTGTAATCTTAAAACACACACACACACTTTGCCAGAACTAATATTTAATTTAATTAGCAATCCCCATCTCAGCACTCCCCACAAAGGTACATGCTAGCAATTCTGAAACCCTTACTCTTCATCTTGGGACGACTGATATACTGAGGACAATGGGAGCCACATTTTTTAATGTTGGAGAAAGATGCTGAAAAGGTAGGAGGCTAGAAGGAACCCTGTACTACTATACTGGAATTAGAGGCATCAGTATAAACTACTGCCATTTAACACAGAAAAATAGATATAGATGTCTTTTGAGTTTAAAAATATATAAACATGCAACACTTTAGGAAAAAGGAGTGTCTCATAAGTGATAGACCATTAAAGCTCCCATAAGCTCTACCTGCAAACACTGAATATAACATACACCATTTGGGAAGCAAAGTGTTAAAAATGATAGTAAACACCTAATTATTAACACCAAAAAAATTAGTAATTATATTACTATCACCAAAAAATGATAGTAAATACCTAATTACTATCACCAAATTAATTCCACCATCATTCAACAAATATTAAATACCTACTATGAACAAGTACTCAATGCTTTCTATTGTATTTTGGAAATAAATGATCAAAAATTAATAACCAACTGTTGCAAATCTACAAAGAAGTTATCTTCTACATTCCTTTTTCATTCATGTATTTCTTGTTTGTAATATGTATTAACCCCCTTCTATGGTGTCAGGTGCTATGATCCCAGTTATATATACAGCAGCTCGTTCAAAACAAATAGAACTTTATACATTAGAAATTACAAGCTATACAAATTTGGGAACTAAAATTTATGAAGGCTTAATATATAGTTAGCAAGGGGCAGAAGTTCAGACACAAACCCCATTCTGCCTTATTACACAGACTGCAATTTTCACCTGTGATGTATTTTTTTTTTTAGGAAGACATGCACACATTTTAAATGGAGGTTTCATTCCCAGGCCATGCAACAAATCTCTTTTAGTCTATAATGTAACAGAAATCATGGTAAACTACATTAAAGTAAAGGATCTGTCTCTTAAAGACCTTACTATATTCTTCACAATTCTTGGCAAATGTCTTGCATGTCAAAGAAACTAAATGTTTTTGTATTATTATAAAATCAAGTTAACCATAATACCAATAATACTGATTCCACATCTGGGTCCTAGAAGCAGATAACAAGTACACCATACAGAAAGAAATCAAAATTTCTTTCTTTATTTATTGGGCAAATCTATATTTACTTAGCTCCTAAATTACATCAAGCATTATAGAACAACAACAATGAAGATTTCTGCTATATTATAGACTAATTTTGCTGAATGGCTTAGGAATGAAATCCCCAACCATATTTTCATGTATAATACAATACTTTAATGGGGCGGGAGTACATAGTGAAAACTCATTAAAGGAAGTAAAATGTTCAAAAGAACATATTCATAATGTAAAAAGAAAGCAGTAAAGGAGGAAGGAGGGACAAAAGAGATATGATAGGGAAAACAAGTAAATAACAGCTATAAATTCAACTACATCAATAACATTAAATGCAAATGGATTAAACAATCTAACCAAAACGTACATATTGTCACAGTGGATTAAAAAACAATATCCAACTATATGCTCTCTACAGGAGATACACATTGGATTCAAAATTACCAACAGGTTGAGAGTAAAAGCAAAGAAAAAGATCATTTAAACAGCAACTATAAGAAGGCAAAATAGCTGTACTTGTATCAGACAAAATAGGCAGATCCCATGGGTCATCCCTATTCCTAGATTTCATTATCACTATACAAAAGAAAGGGAGTGGGGAAGGGACGAGGAGGAGATTAAGTACATTCACAAAAGATGACTCAAAGTAGCCAGTAAGATGACTCTTACTAGTAATAAAACAGTCCTACAAATAAAAAAAATGTTTTAGAACATTTTTTTTAAAACACATTTATAATACTCTAATTTTTAAATATCTCTGTAATACTTACTAATACTTCATTTTAAAACAATCTATTTGTTCCCAGGTGATTCAGCCTTTAAAAATCCTAATAAATCATTGCTTGAAATAAAAGCTTTTACACTCAAAGCAGTCAAAAATTTAGCGACAGAATAAAGAAAAGATCCCCCCCCCACCATTTGTTCTTCTGATTCCGGACGAAGAAACACGTAACAAGCTAAAATTCTAAATATAACATTTCTCTTTATAAACACATTTTTATTCTTCAAAGATTTTAATGAACTCCATTAATATTTATACCACTTCAGGATCAGTAAAAATAATTTTACCACATATACAATGGCAAAATGATACAATGTAAATAAAACACAAATTTACTTTGACATAAAAAGGTTATCACTTACTGTGCTTTTATCCTTTAGAAGTTTTTCAATTACTTCAATTAACATTTCCTTCTGCTCTGGATCAAGGCTAAAACATGAAAAGAACATACATTAAAATTTTTCCTTTAATTCAAATTTTAAAATCAAGCTAGTCACTTCAAGAATATTAAGAAAATTTTTTAGGGGATAGGGAAAGCAAGAATTATGTAAAGATAGAAAGAAAAAGTTGCTTATATTAATTAAACCTGAATTCTTTTTTTAACTGAGAGAAAAAAATATATATATATAATGGTCAAAAACAAACAAGAGAATTCCCAAATAAGAATTTTCTATCGTTTCAGTTCCGTAATAGAGACATGCATTAAAAAAACCTGCCATCTAAAGCCAAAAAAATACAAGCAAAGGCTTACATATATACAGAATTAAGAAATGAATCCTATCAGCATTTCTAACCACTGAAATACTGATAACTATAATTTCTTCCTAACATGGAATTCAACTGTTGTCCACTTACTATGAAGCTGAAGAATAGTTATACAAAGACAAGTAAGACAAGTCTAGTAAAGAAAGTCCCAAACATAATCATTGCATATAACAGAAACATGTATAAAGGATAACAGGTATACGAAGAGCACCAATGGAGTAAGAAAGATTATGGAGGGTTTCTAACAAGAAGTGACATCACAGATGAATCTTAACAATTTGGGTTTAACTGAAAAAAGGAGGAAATTTCCTAGGTTGAAATTAAACAGATGGTTTTAAGTTAAAAACATTTTATGCAGAGGACTAACAGGCAGTACTCAGCTATTAGACAGTAAATTTCAGGCAAGGAGAATAAGGGTTGGGGCTGGAGAGGTAAAATGGGCTCCAGTGAGGGACTTTAAATCTGTCACAGTGAACTTAGAACCTATTCTGCAAGTACATAAGCAAGAAAAGATAGTGAGAAGTATGATATAACTTTGTCTGACAGTTAACCTAAGAAAATGAATTTTTACTTTTCACATACTTACTGTAACTTTATTGCTAACCATTATAATTATCTGAACAAACTTTGTACTTCTTTCAAATTCTAGCTCTGGTCTTCCTTCTCCAAGCAGTCTTTCCTAACTAATACCATTTCATTACATCTTTACATTATGAAGCCCTGTATGATAACCTCCGAACCATATCCTAACAAAGTCACTGTTAGTATGCCTTTCTATATACATATATATCATATTCTAATATCTTATTTAATTATAGATCCCCTTTAATTCATTGTCACTGGTTTGATTTTTTCCTCAAATATGTGATAATACATCGTCTACCATTCATACAACTTAATGCGTATAACCCAACACCAAAACACAAAATGATCTTGATAAAAGCTTGTGGAATCAATGGTAACAGAAAATAATACCAAATTATTATAGATAATAATTCTTTTATTCAGGCAATATGTTTTCCAAAAGGATCAAGGCATGTATGAAATATCATACCAATATGGTATGGTGCTGCATTTCAAAACCAGCATTTTAAAAATCAATAAAAGAGCTCTATAAAAGAATCAGACAAAGAAGGGAACATCAGGGACAAAGATGGAAGAAAGGAGAATAAAGTGAGTTGATAAGTATTTACTCCAGAGATACAAATGTAGTGATATGAAAGGGCACCAGCATCCAATGTTTATAGCGGCAATGTCCACAATAGCCAAACTATGGAAAGAGCCCAGATGCCCATCAATAGATGAATGGATAAAGAAGATGTGGTATAGGGGCACCTGGGTGGCTCAGTGGATTAAGCCGCTGCCTTCGGCTCAGGTCATGATCTCAGGGTCCTGGGATCGAGCCCCGCATCGGGCTCTCTGCTCTGCAGGGAGCCTGCTTCCTCCTCTCTCTCTGTCTGCCTCTCTGCCTACTTGTGATCTCTCTCTGTCAAATAAATAAATAAAATCTTAAAAAAAAAAAAAAAAAAGAAGATGTGGTATATATATACAATGGAACAATACTCAACCATCAAAAAAATGAAATCGTGCCATTTGTAACAACATGGATAGAACTACAGGGTATTATGCTAAGCAAAATAAGTCTATCAGAGAAAGACAATTATCATATGATTTCACTCGTATGTGGTATTTAAGAAACAGAACAGAGGATCAAGGGGAAGAGAGGGAAAAATAAAACAAGATGAAACCAGAGAGGGAAACAAACCATAAGAGATTCTTAATCAAGAGATTCTTAATCACAGGAAACAACCTAAGGGTTGCTGGAGGAGAAGGGGTACAGGAATGGGGTAATTGGGTCATGGATATTAAGGAGGACACATGACATAATGATGAGTACTAGGTATTATGTAAAACTGATGAATCACTGACCTCTACATCTGAAACTAATAATATATTATATGTTAATTAATTGACTTTAAATACAAAATTAAATACTGTTTAAGAAATTTTAAAAAAACAAAGTGAATCAAGAGGATAATACACTTTAAATTCTACCCTATAATAAAGATAAAAGTCTTAATTTTCTAATAATACACATGTTTATGTACATGAGAAATATATAAATGAGAATTCAAATTCCCTTCATTTTTAAGTTATAAAATCTATAAAATTATCATAGGCCCTAAAAGGCTCACAAGTGAAAACCAGCATAGGGTCTCTATAACCAAAATAAAGCTAAAGATGTCTAAAGAACGTTTGTGAGGGAAAAAACTGTCACTGGGTTTATAAGGACAGACTAACTCTAAGAGCTAATTAAACAAGCCTCCATGAGGTGTTAACATTCTACATACCATTAGAGGTTGTTGGTATTATTAACAAAGCACCAACCTGTACAATTTCTGTATCGCATGGGCTGCATTCTTCCTCACATATGGTGATAAATCAGCAGAAGCCTCCTTAATAGCAAGCATCATAATAGGTACAATAATTGGTACTCTAATACTCGATAGAACTCTCAAAGCACTTGCACGGATTAGTTGATTTGGGTCCTAAAAAATAATGCAAAAATATTCATCAAAATTTCAAGTTTAACATTCCAATTATATCTTTATGACACAGTTAATTGATGCCCACAGGGTAAAATAGAACAACACTTGATCTTAGCCAAAAGGCCGAGAAGCGATGATAAAATACAACAAGAGAAAAAAGCTACTTAATTTAAAAGATTAGTATATGGAAATATGTAAGAAAAAAGAGTTAAATAAAGGTTTATTTCTCTGAATAATGTTTGAACAAGAAAAGTAATGGTTGTAATTCTAGTCAATCATTCATTAATAAGCATGTTGGGTTTTTAGAGATTCACAATTACAAATGCTACAGGTTATAAATTTTATCTTTAAAAAGTCATGTCCCGGGGCGCCTGGGTGGCTCAGTGGGTGAAAGCCTCTGCCTTCGGCTCAGGTCATGATCCCAGAGTCCTGGGATCGAGCCCCACATCGGACTCTCTGCTCAGCAGGGAGCCTGCTTCCTCCTCTCTCTCTGCCTGCCTCTCTGCCTACTTGTGATCTCTGTCTGTCAAATAAATAAATAAAATCTTTTTAAAAAAAAGTCATGTCCCTTCATTACACACTTTCAACAACTAGTTGGTATAATGACGAAGAGTTCTTTGATGCACAATAATAAATAAAATATAAAGGAACCTGCAGAAAAGGAAACACACTGGGAAAGGTCTAGTTGGTTATATATATTATTTTCTAAGGACACTGAACAGGCAATGTGAGGGGCCTTTCAACTCTTTCAGATCACTACTGTGCCATTTAGATTATGGATCCAGTTCTTTAAATCACACACCTTCAACTGTGCACAAACCTTGTAGCTATCTGCTGGCTCACATTATTATTTACCTTCAGAGCTCGCTGAAAAGTGCTTATGGACAAAAGTGCCAGATCCTGCTGTTCTTCAGCATACCGGACCAAGTAAACATATACTAACTTCTTGATCTGTTTAAAAAAAAAAAAAATCGTTTAATCCTAGCCAAAATTAAAAATTCAATGTTTTGAATACCAAATCCATTCTCAATTTTCCTGAAGTAAATAACTGAATAGCTTATATTGTAATATAAAGATAATATATTGTAGGATAATGAATGGCAACAAAAAAGTTTATAAAATAAGCATTTTAATAATCTAATCTATAATAGAAGCATTCTATCAAGGTGTTCTGTAACAACACTCCAACAGGTCTTAAGGGTTAACTTGCTTCAAGCTTATGCATTCCTCGTTTGCTGACCTAAGTCCCTTGGTCTACAGATGAACTAACCTACTTTCCTTGAGAACTGCAGACCACCGGCCTTAAGGAATAAAGGACCAGACTTCCCCAGAGGAGAAGTCCTGACCACACTGGTACACAGCTGCTGCTGATGCCAGCAAGTCTGTTCAGGGTTATGCCAACATATGACTATTTGCCTGGGAACCACCTTCTCCTGCAGTTAGCCCAGCACCACCCCCAACATCCCATACCTTCCCCTTTAAAACTTTCTGGCTTTGCCTGGACATGGAAGATGGTCTTTGGGACATCAGTCCACCATCTTTCCAGGCTGCCAGCTTCCTGAATAAAGCAACCTTTCATTTCCCACCATCACCTGTCTCTCTTGATTTTCAAGCACCAAGCAGGTGAACCTGAGTTCAGAGCCAGTTCTGTCTGATAACACTTTCTCTTGAAGGGAATAAAAAAATCCCTGAGCAAAACTCAAACAAGAATATTAAAATATTAACTGAACTGGGGCGCCTGGATGGCTCAGTGGGTTAAAGCCTCTGCCTTCGGCTCAGGTCATGATCTCAGGGTCCTGGGATCGAGCCCACATCAGGCTCTCTGCTCAGCGGGGAGCCTGCTTCCTCCTCTCTCTCTCTCTGCCTACTTGTGATCTCTCTCTGTCAAATAAATAAATAAAATCTTAAAAAAAAAAACATTAACTGAACTGTAAAAACATTTTCAAAGTGAGGCTACAAATACTAGAAAGACCTTGGGTTCTGTCCACTAAATACATAGTATTTGAACTTGTGTTTTCTCATCAATCAAAAGGTGCTGGAGCCCCAACCTTGACCATATGGTAACAGTCACATTCCGATATATATTACATGATATTTTCAGCTTAGTAAGAATACGGTAGACCAAAATATCAATTTAATGTAATAAAAATTCCAAAAGACTGGAAGTGTCTTCCAAAAACTGTTTCAAACAGCAATTTAATCACTAAGTCTATATAACAGAATTATGATGAAGAAAAATAAAAATAAGAATTTGAGTTGAAATTCATCAACTGCTTCTTTCTGACACTGCTCACAGCCATATCTTCCTTCTCAAGTATCTTAAGATATCAGTGTCTGATTAATTTCTTAGTATATCAACAGAGTACAGATCTAAAAGTTTATAGAATGTTCATAGAGCACAGGAAATGAGGGGACGTAGCTGGAAACAGGTGGAATTGATGCTGAAAAAGGAAAAAGAATGCTACATCAGGCCACATTTTATGTCCTACTAACCAATGTGAAATTTTTTAAAGATAATTGCTATGGCCTTCCTTCCCTCATCCTCCAATTTCCTTTGACACAATGCAGTTGTTTTGTTTTTCTTAAGTAAGCTCTAGGCCCAATGTGGGGCTTGAACCTACAACCCCATCAAGAGTCACACGTTCTACCAAGTAAGCCAGCGAGGAACCCCAACACAGCATATTTTGGAGTTCCTTCACTATCCTGTTTGCTTCTTTCTAAACTCACTCCAATTTGTCCACATTACTTTCAGTGTAGTACCTCAAACTACAAATGAAGTTGAAGTAGAACAAGTTAAGGCCATGTTCCATGTGAGGGGCTTCCACTGATAGAACTTATTCTTAAGCATACGATATACCTTTTCTAAATGCACACTGACTAAACCAAGCCATATTTGAGTAAATGTCCTAGTCAGGTTTTCTTCTTTTAAAAAAAGGGCAAGATCTTACATTTATCTATAGAAATTGTCAACAATCTAGATTCAATCCATCACAGCACCCTCTTAAGATAATTTTAGACCTTACCTTGTATTTCAAACTATTTGGATATTCTTTATAATTTTATAAGTAAAAGTGAAAACTTAATGAGCATACTTTCTACATCTGCATCATTTTTTTAAAATGCTAAACATACCGTGTTAAGTTGATACTAATCCATTTTTTTTTTAAATTTTATTTATTTGACAGACAGAGATCACAAGTAGGCAGAGAGGCAGGCAGAGAGAGAGGAGGAAGCAGGCTCCCTGCTGAGCAGAGAGTCCGATGTGGGGCTCAATCCCAGGACCCTGGGATCATGACCTGAGCTGAAGGCAGAGACTTTCTTTTACAGTATAAGGATAGGGTTATAGGTAAAAGTAACAAAAAAATTTATTTACAAATACCCTTCCATGGTAAATGGATCAACGAAGTCTTAAAAACAAAATTAAAACCCTTAAAAAATTGTAACTCAGTATCCAACGCTGTCCATAGTCTGCCCCCAAATTCCTTTCCAGTCAAAGAGGAACAGTAACCAGATATAACTTGCACTTTTTTTGTCTCAATCTCCACTCAGGTTATCACCCCACCTTCCCCAAGTTCTGCTAATCATATTTTCCACAAAGCAAAAGTGAAACAATAAAATGCCCATTAAAGATGAAAAGTACAATAAATCACAGGATACCCATATAACATTATACTATGTAGCCACCAAATAGATTTAAGTAAATCTGCACTTGACATTAAAAATATGTCCTTGCAGGGGCACCTGGGTGCCTCAATGGGTTAACCTCTGCCTTTGGCTCAGATCGTGATCTTGGGGTCCTGGGATCGAGCCCCGCATCGGGCTCTCTGCACAGTGG
The DNA here is from genome assembly GCF_922984935.1 of Meles meles. Classification (NCBI taxonomy): domain Eukaryota; kingdom Metazoa; phylum Chordata; class Mammalia; order Carnivora; family Mustelidae; genus Meles; species Meles meles. The sequence goes on along the minus strand of NC_060068.1, from coordinate 79,491,194 downwards.
GGAGCCTGCTTCCCCCTCTCTTTCTCTCTGCCTACTTGTGATCTTTCTGTCAAATAAATAAAATCTTTTAAAAAAAGTCCTTGTAAAATGTTTTAAGGTGCAAAATCATATGCATTATATGATATCACTTCTATATTAATAAAAAATGCACACATATTTTATTTATTAATCTAAGGTACACCATCAATTTTAGGATGTCCTATTATTTTATAAACAACAAACCCTGCCAATTATAAGTCACCATCAATTCTTTTTTATTTTTTTTTCCATTTTATTTATTTTTTCAGCATAACAGTATTCATTCTTTTTGCACAACACCCAGTGCTCCATGCTAAACGTGCCCTCCCCATTACCCACCACCTGTTCCCCCCAATCTCCCACCCCTGACCCTTCAAAACCCTCAGGTTGTTTTTCAGAGTCCATAGTCTCTCATGGTTCGCCACCCCTCCCCAATGTCCATAGCCCGCTCCCCCTCTCCCAATCCCACCTCCCCCCAGCAACCCCCAGTTTGTTTTGTGAGATTAAGAGTCATTTATGGTTTGTCTCCCTCCCAATCCCATCTTGTTCTTAACATTAAGTCTCACTTGCAGAAACTTTAAAATACAAAACCAACATCTTAGAATGGACATAATATGGCAATAATAGCAAATACCTTATATATAGCAATAACTACATCCCAGGTATTATTATCAATGTATTACTTAAATTAACTGATTTTAAATTCACAATTCAATAAACAGGTACTATTACTCCTATTTTACACAGGAAGAAACTGAAGCATAGTGAGGTTCAGTAACTTGACCAAGATGGCACATCTATTAAATGAAGAACTAGGATTCAAACTTAAGCCTAAGTTAAGAAATCTATGTAGTAAATTGTTAGCAGTGAGTATATCTGAGGTATTCACTCTTTACGCCTTTATTATTTAATTTTTTTACAATGAATATTAAAAGTGTGTTCAGATAAAACAAAGATATTTTTACTTCGGGGTGAATCTCATCTTTCTAAATTTTCTCTACTATAAAACATAGTCCTTTTGTGGATTATAAAAGTATTTGAAACTTTTTTTTTTTTAAGATTTTATTTATTTATTTGACAGAGAGAGATCACAAGTAGGCAGAGAGGCAGGCAGAGAGAGTGAGAGGGAAGCAGGCTCCCTGCCGAGCAGAGAGCCCGACGCGGGACTCGATCCCAGGACCCTGAGATCATGACCTGAGCCGAAGGCAGCGGCTTAAACCACTGAGCCACCCAGGTGCCCCTGTATTTGAAACTTTTTCATTATTAAAAAAAAAAATCTCAAACGTAAAATATTTTTAAGTTCCTACATTTCCACAAAGACAGCTTTTTCTGTAGTAGTGATAAAATACAGGCACTAAAACTGTTTTAAACCTCTCCAACAGGTCAACAAAAACTCAAGCTAAATGAACAAACTTTAGCAAGTCAACCAACCTGCGACAGTTCTTCAACTGGAACATCAGCCTATCAGGAACAAACTCACTCACAACCACCACCACCTCCACCACCACCTCTGAGCGCCAATCAAGCAAAAGCAGTCTCAGCCAAGTGATCAGACATCCACAGATGATATCAACCCACTTAGACCACTGAAAGTCCACAAACCGTTTCAATGTTCACTTAGAAGCAAGCAGTCTTACACAAGAATACAAGTAGGTTCCAAAATTATGTAATGCTATTATATAAGATGGCAACCATATGATCCAAAATATACCCAATGTTTTATATTATAGTTAAATGGAAATATAAAGTTTTTAATTATAGTTTAAGAAGCATTTATCTAATTGTCTGAGGCAGAGATAGCTTTTTCCACCACCAGATTTTTAAGTTAAGATTACAACAGTGCCAAAAAGCAATTAACACTGCTAGTTGACTGATTTATAGAATTTTCAATAAATCAAATCAACACACATGCATTTTTAAGTAAGATATTTCTCAACTCCACCTTAGAATGAACAAGAGTTTACTTAAATACAGGAACCATTCCTTATTCATCTGTATATTCTCAGGATCTGTATCACATGTCTGGCATATAGTAAGAGTTCAATAATTAGCTGAATGAAACATCACTGCCCAGTGGTAAACTGAAAAAACTTATCAAGACATTTCCCATAATTGCTACATCAGGAATCTAACTTACCACAGTGACTATAATTCACCAAATAAAGGCCTAGAAAAACACGAACATATTATGAAGAGATGACAGGTATTACAAAGATTGCCTCCAAAGTCTTTAACTTGTGGGTTTAAGAAAAAAAATTTAATCATTTCAAATATTCTTTTGCCTTACTAATTATATTCAGATCCAGTCTACAATTCTCTGTAGTTTCAAAAGAAAATGGATTAGAGTCCACCCATCCCCTCATCTTCCTGTGATTTATTTCTCAGCAACACCTTTATTTATCAAGTAACTGTACAGCCAACTTTTAAGGCAGAATTATGAACTCCAGAATATATCCAGGGGTTTATATTGGCAACACTGAAACATTCAGATCTACAGCTGAGCTAGCAGGCATTGCTGTAATTACTCACTATTGGAGAAGGATTTTTGTGACTGTTATAGCAAAAAGCATAACAATATTAAATCACAGAAGGTTGCAAAACACCAAATTTGTTCGAGTTCTGTTATAAGAATCAATCAATATTGACCACAAGAGGCCTATGCACTGACTGGCTGCAGGTGTGCAGAGAAAGCCTAGTTTCCCTGAAACCATTCTGTGACCAGAAATGGGAGTACTTAAAGCTCCGTGACTACACCATTCTCTGATCAGTTACCTTCATTCAATGTTACAACACTCCTTGCTGTAAAGCTAATCATAGCAGAGCCCCAGTAGGCTGGAAGAACACAGGCAGATCTGTTTAATTAGTTTATCAATACTAGTACATCAAACTTCATGAGTTATTGACTAAACCTTTGATTATTTTTGTACTATAATCACTGATTGCTTACTAGGTAACTTTTGGTATCATTTGACATCAAATGAAGATGACGTACAGCTTAACTGTGTGTCTAAGGCAGCATGTACTAATAAAAATGAAATTTTGCAGCTAATAGCAATGAAACATCAATCAATCAATTCTCTAAACATAAATTTTAAGAAGCTTATGTCAGTTTTCTCACAACATTAGAGCATTAAGTATAATTTCAAAAAACAAGGTATTTTGAGAACAAAAGAAATCCAACAAATAGACCACTAATTATGTTTATAGTGACATTTTTGTTGCAGAACATTAGGCAGTATAAGAGAATCTGAGTGTGAAGGGAAAAGATGAACAAACAGGGACGTTCTACTATTATAACTCCTGAATAGTACAAACAGCTTTGGATGAACAATAAATAACACGGGATTTTCTGTTTATAAGAAGACTATAAATCCAAGGGAAACTAGCTAATTTACTGCCAATTACTAAGGACTTGCTCATTTCTACCAATCTCTAAAACATAAAAAAAAATTATACCAATGCCAGATACCTCCCAAATATAGCTAATACCAGATATTGATTTGGGGCCAAAGTCATTAAGGCAGAAGAGGAGGAAGGAAGCACCAAATAGGAAGGACAGCTCTAAAAGGGTAACCGTCTAAGATGGATTCTGAAGACAAGCCACCTGGCTTTGGATTCTGACTCTGAAACACAGTAGCTGTGTGACCTTGGTCAGATAATTTAACCTGTCTGCTATCTTGCCCTCATATATAAAATTTGGGAAATGACAGAATCAACCTCACAGCGTTATCTGTGAGGATAAAATGAGGGTATATGTAAGCACAAACAACATCTTTTAAATATTAGCAATCATTGTTCCTAGGAATAGAGACCCTATTTAAGTCCAATATTAAATGAATTAAGTGTTTTGATTTTAATTTTCCCAAGTTAGTCAAACTGAGTTTATGATAACAAATCATTTGGTAGCAAAATTCACTTATCCAAAATATATAATGTATGCATTATCTCATAAAAAAAATGTATGCATTATCTCATAAAAAAAAATTTAGATACTTTATAAAGTATCTAAAAATGGGTTTAAAGTACTTATCTTCAAAATCTTATAATATAAATTATTCTAATAAAGTTAAAATGGCGATGGGAAAATGTTTCTTTTTATATATGGAAATGTGGGCTTTAGAAATTATATAAAATAGACTCCTATTTTACTCTTCCAGATTTTTTTTTAAAGATTTTATTTATTTATTTGACAGAGAGAGAGATCACAAGTAGGCATAGAGGCAGGCAGAGAGAGAGGGGGAAGCAGGCTCCCTGCTGAGCAGAGAGCCAAACACGGGGCTCGATCCCAGGACCCTGAGACCATGACCTGAGACCATGACCTGAGTGTAACCCACTGAGCCACCCAGACACTCCCTTTCCAGATTTTGAATACATAAATCAAAGATTATTTAACCTAACTTACCTTATATTAGGAAAAACTATTTAAACTAATTTACCTTATATTAGAGACACAGTAACACCCAATCCACTGTCATAGTATTAAAATAATAGCTAAGAGTCTACTTCACATCAATCTTGTATTTGTATTATATAATAACTGAAGTATAACCTCACTAATCTTACTGTTCTACTTAAAAAATTCTACCATCATTTTCAAGATTATTTTATTCACTCATTTTTTTCTGTATCTACCCAATCTCTTCATTAAAAAAAAAAAAATGCTTTGTTTCTGAAACTAAAAATACTTAAGCGTGGACTATAAAATTGCTAAAGATTTATGGCTCATTCAGTATATTCTGGCCATAAAGCACTATAAGACACTGCTATAGAAATCTGATGCAGAGGCTAGAAAAAATGATGTGAATTTTCAAGTATGTCACAGGTTATAAATTCACAATTCCACATACAAAGTAGGGGAAACTGAGACTAGTGTGTCATTTTCATACGAAGCTGTAATTTAATAATAACCGAGAGACCTGGTTTACCCTCCTACCTTAACCAAATAGAAGATCGGGGAAAAAACAGTTTTCATATGTTGGACAACAAGCAACCCAGTACTGTGAGTCCTCAGAGGGAAAAGTCAAAGTGAGTGCTACTGAAGAGGGCTATATATCCACCAGCACACCAGGGGCAACTCAAAAGAATACTGAAGACTCACTGTGCTGAGGAGAGAGAGATCAAAGTTTAGAGGCCAAGACTGCTAGAATTTGTAGAGCAGAAAAACAAACAGGAGGAAACTTCACAAAGATAGTGAGAAGGAGACAGCACACACACTGCAGAGGACAACCACCAAATCTTAGACATGCACAAGACAGATGAAACTACCTGAGGCCAGATCAAAAAAACAAAAAACAAAAAACAAACAAAAAAATAACAACAAAAGAACACAGAACACCAAAAACAAACACCGGAAAAAGACAATCACAAAGAGTTAGGAATAATTCATGTCTTATCAGGCAGACACAAAATGTCTGATAAATAAATACATAGGTTTTTGAGTAGAATCCTAAGAAGAACATCACTTTAGGAGTGGGATTAAATTAATCTAGACTAAAAATATTTCTGTATTCCCTAATTAAGCTTAAATGTATGCTTTGCAAAATCAAATGATTCCATATAACTTAACTGTGTATCAAAAGAAAATCAACACAATTTAAAGGAATACAACAAGATCCAACAAAAGACAACACAAACATTGTATTTTTTAGCATCCAATTAAAATTTACTAAGGATATTTAAAAATTACAAAAATATGAATCATAACCATAAGAAAAATCAATCTATAGAAAAAGACTCAAAATGACAGAAGTGATAGAAATAGCAAAGGGGCACCTGTTCAGTAGAACATGTGACTCTTGATTTCAGAGTTATGAGTTTGAGCCCCACTTTGGGAACAGTTTACGTTAAAAAAAAAAGAAAAGAAAAAAAAAGAAGCAGGACTTTACAATAACTTGTAAATATGCTCCATATGCCCAAGAAGGTATACAAAAATATGACTATGTTGTGGAGAGAATTACAAGATGTGAAACTGACCCAATGAAACATCTACAGATGAAAAATATAAATGCTGATACAATAAATAGAGTGGAAGAGATTAACGAGTTAGACACAGCAAAAGGAAAAGTCAGTTAACTTGAATATACAGCAAGAGAAACTATCAAAATGAAGCAGAGAGAGAAAAGACTTGGGAAAAAAAACAAACACAGTAACAGGCACCTGTAGGACAACATCAATTAGTCTATATGTATACTAGAAGTGCCAGAGGGAGAGACAAGAGAGAAAATATAGTTTTGAAAATTTAATGGATGAAATTTTTCCAAATTTTAAGAAAACCGTAAGCCCACAAAATAGAAGAGCTCCACAGACTTGGAAGATAAACATGAAAAAAAAAAAAAAAAGTCAAGGTATATCACAATCAAGTTTAGATCCAGTGCTGGAGAGAAAAATCTTAAAACCAACAAGAGAAAAGAAAGACATATTACACACAATGAAACAGAGATTAACAATGACAGGAATGACAGGAAACTTGCAGGACAGAAAACAATGAAATATTTTTTAAATCCTAAACAAAAAAGGCTGTAAATGTACAACTGTAAATTTTACTAAATATTTTGAAATTATAGGCAAAATAAAGACTTTTTAAAAACAAAAGCTGTAAGAATTCATTACCAGCAAAACAAGAAATGTCCTCTATCCTAAGGAAAATAATATCAAATATAATATTTGGGCCTATACAAAGGAATGAAGTGAGCCACAAATGGTAAACATGAGAGAACACATGAAAGACTTTGGGGAGCGGGCAACTCATTTTTAAATCTCTTTAAGAGATGACTGAACTTCTGGTAACTTTGGAGTAAAATTGCACCAGAACAATTTCCCACAGAAAACTAAAAAAAAAAACTAGACATGTTACAAAAACACTGTGAGCCCTGGTGGTGAAACAGCAGTAGACAGTATATAACTATACACTAGTTAGGAGTATATGCGCAAAGATGACAAAAAAGAGAGCCATGTAAAGTAAATTTCCCACTTCCATGGCTTTTTGGCAAGGCCAAGCGAATAGTGGATGAAGTCCAAGTAGAGGTACTGATGGACAAACCAGTTTCTCTAGCAAAAGGAACCAAAAAAAAAAAAAAAAAAAAAAAAAAAAAGAACTTGGGAAAATTCTGGCCACTGAAGAAAGTAGGGGAATCCCAGCAGGGAGAGAGGTAGAGATGGGCTCCTCAAACAATCCTTAATCTCCTCCACCCACATCTCTGACTAAATCCTGAACCACACAAGCAGAGAGAATAGACTCAAAGCAGCTCAGCAAAAAACAAAAAATACAAAATGAGATTGAAGCTGCTACTTAAGAAATAGAATTTCCAATCTGAACCCAGTCAGGATTACCACCTTCAAAAATTCCACCTGTGGAGGAAAAATAAAATAATACAGAATCTCCAGAATTTAATGTAATGACAAGAACAGAACTCAAAATTATCCAACATAAGAATAACTAAGGAAATGTGTGCATATACATAGACATAAGAAAACATAAGAAAATCAACCAAATGAAAGCTTAAGAAAAACAGGACATTAGAACCAGCAGACATTGACTTTAGAGCTGCTATTATACTTATTCTTAATTAGGTAAAAGAAAATGTTGTGTTCTCAGTTAATGAAAAATAAAACAAATCTCACAAAAAAATAGAAAAAATAAGAAAGAAATGGAAATTCTAAAATGAAAAAATGTTCACTGAATGTACAATCAAATGAAGATGGCAGAAGAATGAGTGTGAACTGGAAAACATGAATAAAAATCCAATGTGAAGAAAACAAAAAAGATATAAGAAAACCAATAAAGCTTCATATACTGTTAGAGATTATCAAAAATACAACACACATATAATTTCAATACCAGAAGAAGAGAATGAAGCAAAAGATTAAATAAAGATATAATGGCCACGCTGATGTTTATAGTAGCATTAATTACAATAGCCAAGATATAGAAGCAGACCAAGTGTCCATCGAGTGACAAATGGGTAAAGAAGAGGCGGTGTGTGTGTGTGTGTGTGTATGTGTGTGTGCGTGCATGCGCCTATACATACAGATATGTGGAATATCACTCAGCCATAAAAAAGAATGAAATCTTGCCATTTGCAATGACACGGATGGAGCCAGAGAACAGGATACTAAGTGAAATAAGTCAGTCAGGGAAAGATAAATATCCTATGATTTCACTCACGTAGAATTTAAGAAACAAAACAAACAAAGAGAAAGAGAGAGACACAAAACAAGAAATATACTCTTAACTATAGAGAATAAAACAACGGTTACCACTAGGCAGGTGGGTAGGGGGATGAGTTAAATAGGTGATGGGGATGAATGAGTACACTTGTGATGAACACAAGGCAATGTTTGGAAGTGTCGAATTATTATACTGTATGCCCAAGACTAAAAAAAAGAAAAGAAAGAGAATAAAACAAAAGATAAGAAAGCAAAAGAAAAGACAAATGACAGCCAAAATTTCCACAAGTTTGGTCAAAGGCAGAAATTCACAGATCTAAGATACTCAACAGATACCAAGCTAAAGGAACACAAAGAAGCTCAAAGCAAGACAACTGAAAGTCAAAGATAAAGAGTAAAACATGAAAGTATCGAGAGAAAAATGACAAATTATCTAAGTTGTATCAATTTTTCAGTTAATAGTGACATTATATAAGGAATTATAGAGGATCTTTAAAACATCTTTAGAATGCTAAAAGAAAAACAACAATAACAACAATTATAAAACCCATAATTCTATGACCAATGAAATAATCTTTTAGAAACAGATAAAATGGAAATACTTTCAATCAAGTGATTTCATTACAAGCAGATCTACACCACAGCAAAAACTAATGGTACTTCCTAAGGCAGGAAGATAATGATAGTTAGAAATTTGAATCTTAACAATACAAAGAACAACAGGAATGGTAAATATCTGAGTAAATGATAATCACTTTTTTGGGTTTTTTCTCTGAATTTCTTTAAAAATCACGAGTATGGGGTGCCTGGGTGGCTCAGTGGGTTAAAGCCTCTACCTTCGGCTCATGTCATGATCCCAGGTTCTGGGATTGAGCCCCACATCGGGCTCTCTGCTCGGCAGGGAGCCTGCTTCCTCCTCTCTCTCTGCCTGACTCTCTGGCTACTTGTGATCTCTGTCTGTCAAATAAACTTAAAAAAAAATAAAAACTTAAAAATCATGAGTATATAAAGCAAAAATTGCATTGCCTTAAGATGTTTTTAAATTGACACACATAATAACTAAAACATAAAAAGATAAGAGGAATGTAGAGGTATATAGTTGCAAGATTTTTTTTTTTTTAAATTTTATTTTATTTATTTGACAGAGAGAGAGAGCACAAGTAGGCAGAGAGGCAGGCAGAGAGAGAGGAGGAAGCAGGCTCCCTGCGGAGCAAAGAGCCCGACGCGGGGCTCGATCTCAGGACCCTGAGATCATGACCCGAGCCGAAGGCAGCGGCTTAATCCACTGAGCCACCCAGGCGCCCCAAGATTTATGTATTTTAAGTGAACAGATGCAGTATTAAATGAAACTACAAAAAGTTAAGAATGAATACAGTCAATGGTAAAAATAATGCAGAGATAAACATATTAAAAATAAAAACAAGTGGGGCGCCTGGGTGGCTCAGTCATTAAGTATCTGCCTTCGGCTCAGGTCATGATCCCAGAGTCCTGGGATCAAGCCCCCACACTGGGCTCCCTGCTCAATGGGAAGCCTGCTTCTTCCTCTCCCACTTCCCATGATTGCGTTCCCTCTCTTGATGTATGTGTCTCTCTCTGTCAAATAAATAAATAAAATCTTTAAAAATAAATAAATAATAAAAACAAGAACATTTAAAACGGGATTTCCTCCAAAACAAGAGGAAAGGAAAAGAAAAACAAAAGGAACACATAGAAAAGAAACAGTGTAACAGTACACTCAAATCTGCACACATCAATAATGACATTAAGTGTTAAAAGAATAAACAATCCTCAAAGGCACAGTTTAACATAATAGATAAAGAAAAGATGGAGCTACATGTTGTCAATAAGAGACGTACATTAGATACAAAGACACAGAGAGGTTGAGAGCAAATAGATGAAAAAAATATATACACTATACAAAGAGATGAAAAGGCTGGAGTGGCAATAGTAATAACAGATCAAATAGACTTTAAGACAAAAAACATTACCAGAGATAAAGAAGGACTTATTTTAGGATAACAAGGTCAATTCATCAGGAAGACAAAAAAGGAATGCTGCCTAATGGGAGTACTTTAAAATATATGCTAGGAAATGGCTAAATTAAAGGGAGAAATGAACAATTTCAGAATCATGATTGGGAGATTCAAAATTCCTCTCCTAGCAATCAGTGGAACAACTAGAGAAGTCAGTAAAAACAATTTTAAAAATATAAATAAACAACATTATCAACCACATTTATTTAAATAACGCTTATAGAATATATATACAACAATAGCAGAATACACATTCTCTTTAATTGCACACGGTATGCACACTATAATAAACTTTGATGATCTATAAACAAGTTTTCATAGAGTTTTTTTTTAAAGATTTTATTTATTTGACAGAGACAGAGATCACAAGTAGGCAGAGACAGGCAGAGAAAGGGGGATAAGCTGGCTCCCTGCCGAGCAGAGAGCCTGATGTGGGGCTCAATCCCAGGACCCTGAGATCATGACCTGAACCAAAGGCAGAGGCTTAACCTACTGAGCCACCCAGGTGCCCCAAGTTTTCATAGAGTTTAAGAATGAAATAATACTAGGTATGTTTTGAGACTAAAATGGAATTATGTTACAAAGCAATCAATGTTAAGATCATTAAGATACCCTCTCACCCCCAATATGAGGAAATTAAACAACATACTTTTAAATAATCCATGAGTCAAAATAGAAATCATTAAGTAAATAAAAAATTTCAACTAAACAATGAAAATACATAAAATTAAATTTGGAAAATGCAACCGAAGTAATGTTTAGAAGAAAATACATAGTGTTAAAGGTTTATAATAACAAAAAGATTTGATCTGAGTCCCCAACTCAAGATATCAAAAAAAAACAAAATTATGTATAAGCCTGAAATATCAAAGATAAATACAAACTCAATAATAATAAAAAAAAAATCCATGACATAGAAAACAGAAAAAAGTAAACTCATAAAACCAAAAGCTATTTTTCAAAAGCTCAATAAAACTGATAAGGCTCTAAGTTAATCAAGAGAAATAGAGCAAAGACAACAACTACCAATATCAGGAAGGAAAGAGAAAATATCACTGCAGAAGGCAGACACTAAAAAGTATTAAGGGAGGGCCACCTGGGTGGCTCAGTGGGTTAAGCCTCTGCCTTCAGCTCAGGTCATGATCCCAGGGTCCTGGGATTGAGTCCCGCATTGGGCTCTCTGCTCAGCAGGAAGCTTGCTTCCCCTTCTCTCTCTGCCTGCTTCTCTGCCTACTTGTGATCTCTCTCTCTGTCAAATAAATAAAATCTTTAAAAAAAAAAAACTAAGGGAATATTATAAACAACTTTAGGTTAATAAACTGACTACCTGGATGAAGTGAATAAATTTCTTGAAAGACAAATTACCAACCCAGATCCCAGAAGAAATAGAAAATCTTAATTACCCCCCTGTTGGGCGTCCACCAAGAGCATCTTCAGGATGGATGATTGGCCAGAAGGATTTACAGGACTCAAAAACTTGTTATACTTAGGATTACGGTTCATTACAGCAGCAGGATACATAGTTAAATTAGTAAAAGGAGAAGTTACATGGGGGAAGTCAAAGGAAACCAGGCCCAAGCTTCCAAGAGTCCTACCACCAGTGGAATCACCATAAGATCTGCTTAATTCCTTGAACAACAGTGTGATGACATACACAAAGTACATCCAACTGGGGAAACTTGACTGAGAAAGACAGTCCAGAGCATTTATTAAGGTTCAGTCATGTAGATAACTGTACAACTACACACATTATCATCACTACATAAGAGATCAGTAACTGAAGCTCCAGAACAGGAAAAGAAAAAGCAGGTGTTTACCATAAATTACAATTTTAGTATACACTATCTGGACAAACTGGTACACCATGGCTCAAGACAACAGATACATAAAATACTTTTATCACACAGAACAGTCCAATAGCTCAGTCTGCCCAAGACAGACAAGGGACTGTCCTGAAAACAGACCTTTCTTATGACTATTTGAGCAACCCATGCCTGGTGAGTTAACTATTTCCCAAAGAAGTCTATGCCCAATAAACAACTTAAATTCATAATTTAAAACCTTCCCACAAAACAAACTCAAAGCCTAGATAACTTCACAGTAAGGATAAAATAATACCATTTAAGATGAAATAACTCCACACATATTCTTTAAGACAACAAAGGGGAAATACATCCCAACTCATTTTATAAAGCTAGTACTAACCTGATTATCCTAATATCAAAACAAAAGCCACTGAAAGTAAAAAGAAAAAAAATCCTTCAATAACACAATAATCCCTCAATTCACACAATAGCTGTGAAACTCCTTAACAAAAAGTTAGTTAGCAAATCAAGTCTAACAATATAGACAAAAGTTTAATACACCATGAATAAAAAGGTTTAATAAGTGAAAATTAATCCCAGTCATTGACTTTATCCAAAATTATAGAGAAAAATCATATGATAATTTCAACAGTTACAGAAAAAGCACTTGAAAAAAATTCAAAACTCATTCACTATAAAAACTTCCAGCAAACTAGGGATAGAAAGAACTCTTCAACATGATTACAGACAGCTTGTTTAAAAAAAAAAAAGAAGAAAAGAAACCTATAGCTGATATTATAATCAATGGGAAAAGGCTCAGTGCTTTCTAAATGAGAAATAAGGCAAGGATAACCATCCTCATCACTTCCATTCAACACTGTAACGTAAACTGTACTCAGTATAATATGACAAGAAAAAAAGAATAGAAACTAAAATTAGGGGTGCCTGGGTGGCTCAGTTGTTAAGTGTCTGCCATCAGCTCAGTTCATGATCCCAGGGTTCAGGAATCGAGCCCCGCATCCCGCTCCCTGCTTGGCAGGAAGCCTGCTTCTCCCTCTCCCATTCCCCGTGCTTGTGTTCCCTCTCTCACTGTGTCTCTCTCTGTCAAATAAATAAATAAAATCTTTTAAAATAAGAAAGTAAAATTATAGTTGCACATGATATGATCATGTAACAAAGTCAAAGAAATCTATAAAATAGCTATCAGAACTAATAACTGAATTTAACCCAGACACAAGATCAATATACAAAAATCAATTCTGTATGCTAGCAATAACCAATTGGGAAATGAAATTTAAAAGGCTATGTTGTTTAAAATAGCATTCAAGAGGCATCTGGGTGGCTCAGTCTGTTAGGTGTCTGCGTTCAGCTTGGGTCACGCTCCCAGGGTCCTGGGATGGAGCCTGGCCTCGGGCTCCCTGCTCAGCGAGGAGCCTGCTTCTCCCTCTCTGCTGCTTCCCCTGCTTGTGCTCATGCTCTATCTCAAATAAAATCTCTAAAAAAAAAAAAAAAAAAAAAAAAAAAAAAAGCATTTAAAACTACTAAAAGCTAAATTTAAAGTACGTGCAAAACTTGTATACCAAAAACTACAAGACACTGCAAAAGGTAATTATAGAAGACCACATTCAAGGATTGGAAGACTTAATACAGTAAAGATGGCAATTCTTCCCAACTGACCTATAAATTCAATGCAAACAAGATCAATTCTAACAGGCTTTTGAAGAAACTGACACGCTAATTTTAACACTTACATAAAAAGACAAAGGACCCAGATTAGCCAAAATAAGATTAAAAACGGAACAAGACTGGAGTGCTTATACTACCTGACTTCAAGACTATAGTAAACTGGGCAGTGGGTATGGTAAACAGATCAATGGAACAGAACAGAGTCCAGAAATATACTTGCACCCATAAGATCAAGAATTTTTCACAAGACATGGAAAGATAATTCAAGGCAGAAAAGATATAGTTTTCTTTTTAAAAAAAGGAAATACGATGGGATCAGGAAGGAGATGAACCATAAGACTCTTAATCTCACAAAACAAACTGAGGTTGCGGGGGGCAGGGGGTTGTTAGGGATAGGGTGGCTGGGTTATGGATATTGGGGAGGGTATGTGCTATGGTGAGTGCTGTGAAATGTGTAAGCCTGATGATTCACAGACCTATACCCTGGGAGCAAATAATACATTAGATGCTAATTTAAAAAATGATACTAGTACAATTAAATATCTGGGGGGAAAATGTATCTTGAAATCTCAAACCTTACTTCATATCACACGCAAACTCTAATTTAAAACTCTTTGCAGGGCACCTGGGTGGCTCAGTGGGTTAAGCCCCTGCCTTCGCTCAGGTCATGATCTCAGAGTCCTGGGATCCAGCCCCGCATCGGGCTCTCTGCTCAGCAGAGAGCCTGCTTCTCCCCCACCCCACCCCCGCCTCTCTCTGCCTGCCTCTGCCTACTTGTGATCTCTGTCAAATAAATAAATAATAAAATCTTTAAAAAATAAAAAATAAAATAAAAACTCTTTGCACAGTAAAGAGTTAATAGAGCAGGCCAGAGACTGCTATCCTTAGAAAGTCTGCTTACAAAGTTGGCCCTAATGGCATCTGGGAACTTGAATCTCAGGGGTATTCCCACATTCCCTGAGAAGCATGGTTTACATACCAACAATATGGTTTATGCTCTAACATTTGCTTTCTTTCAGGGAGTCAGGAATTTTGGTACTTGCTAGGCAGTTAATGCCTACATGAACAGCCCCCAGTGAAAGACCTGGGCACTGAGTCACTAATGAGTCTTCCTAGTGGACAACACTTGACGCTTTTTGTCACAACTGATGCTGGAGGAATTGTCACTGGGAAAATCAGTGGGAAAGGATCTTAGAAGCTTGCATCTAATTTCCTCTGGACTTCTCCCCACGCAACTATTTCGGGGCCTGATTTTGCTGTGTCTTTGACTGTACTAAATCATAGCTATGACTATATCTTGAGTCTTATGAATCCTCCCAGTGAATCACAGAACCTGTGGATCATACACCAGTGACATAGATCACAGACCTAAATATAATAGCTAAAACCATTAAACTTTAAGAACAATACGGAAAAATCTTTGACATTAGGTTAGGCAAAGATTTCTTAAACAGATCACATAAAAAATCAGGAAGTATAACTGAAGAGAAAACAGATAAGATGGACATTATCAAAATCAAATGTTTGTTTTTTTAAAGGTATTAAGAAAAGAAAAAGGCAAGCCACACATCAAGAGAAAATAAATAATAGTAAATAACCATCTTCTGATTATTCTGGTACCAGAATTTTTACACTTTAATAAAAAAAAATTAAAAACAGGCTGAAGATTTAAACAGTTTAGAGGAAAGATGACTAATCAATGAATCATGAAAAAATGCTCAACATCACTAAATATAAGAAAATGTAAATAAAGGCACAATGAAATACCATTAAATACCTACCAAAGTGGCTAATGTTAAAAAGAGTCTAACAAGATCAAGTCTTGGAAGGGATGTGAACCAACTAGAACTCCCATACAATTGCTGGTGGGAATGTAAATGGTTCAGCCTCCCTGGAAAACTCATAAACTATTTTCTAAAAATTAAATATACATTTTCCAGACAATGCAACTGATCTATCCCTAGATATTTAGAAAAGAAAAAATTTTTGAAAAATTAAAATATATCACCACATACAGCATATTATTCAAGTGTCACTAAGTCCTTGAAAATATTCTCCAGGGGAGATTGCCCCTTCCATCAAACTTTCCAGACTCAAAAACAGAGCCAAGCACATTCCCTATAGTTGATATTCACAGCTGTTAGCAATGGGCAAAGAGGATGCATGTGTGCTGGCATTTTCATTCTCATGCGCATATCTATACTTGTTACGGAGTAAACATATCCTCTAGACCATCACTACCACATTAGTTGACAGTGAGATCCATGACAGACATGGTCATTCAATCCTTGTTTTAAAAACAAGCCATTTGCTCAGATCAATCTCTTATCCCTGTCATGGAACTCTTCTTCATCCTACTCATCCTACTCAAGGGCACTTATTTTTCTTTTGTACTCTATCAAAAGTTATTAGTCCATCCAACCCATTTCCTTGGCCTCAAAGTTCTTTGAATTCCTGTTTCAAACACCACTTAAAAACCCACACAGAGACAAGTAACTGAAGGCTCACAACACATCCTGCCTCTGCCCACCTCCTGCTGTACAGAGTCAGGGTATACCAGAGCAAAAATGTTTCAAAAAGAACACTACATTTGGAATGATAATGGAATGATAATAACTTGGGTTTCAAACACTGCCCTTAAACTGCCTGAACTTAGGTCCATTTCATGCAATATGTGCTGTCTTAAAATTAAGTCCCTGGGACAGAATTTCAAGTAAACTGGTTTCTAAGATTACACAATAAGTTGCTATCATTCACCAAGGTGAATTGATCTCAATTTACTTTTCACATTCTCCATCCAAAAATCCAAATACTGTATTTATTTATTTAAGATTATGGACATTTAAATTATAACAAAAAAAATCTAGTTATACATAAGGATCTTATGCTGCATTTCTAAGTAACTGAAAAGTATGATTCTTTTACAACAAAAGGAATCATGAAAACTATGAAACAAAATAGCACTCAAGGGGCACCTGGGTGGCTCAGCCTGTTAAGTGGTTGAACATGACTCTTGGTTTTGATGGGGTGATGATCTCGAGATTGTGGGGTCAGGCTACGTACTCGCACAGAGTCTGCTTAAGATTGTTTCCCCTCCTCCCTCTCTCTCTCTCTCCCTCCCCCTCTGCTCTTACCAAGCCCACCCCCACTGGCTCAGCAAACATGTGCACACACTCACTCCCTCTCTCTCAAATAAATGAATAGAATATTTAAAAAAAAAAAAAAAGTACCTCAATATTTTTACTGGCCACATTCTTCACAACAGCAGGAAATAGTTCAGATGCATTTTTCCCTTTTGCAATCATCTGAAGAATAAAAGTGGAGCATTAGAGCTGAAACCTTTTTTAAATTAGTCATCTGAAAATAAAACATAAATTCTACATACTTTAAATATTTAGAAAATGGAATCAGCAAATAAGCTATGGAATTAACAAGCTAAAGTCTTTTTGAGTTATCTTACTACTCATCTCAACTGCCTGCATCAAGAACCAGTGACTTCTGTAACAATATAAATATACAAATACATAGACACTTTAAAGAAGAATATATAGTAGTTTAAGACATATAATAAAATATTTACAGTAGTTTTCTCTGGCTAATGAGGGTATAAATACTTTTTAAATATTTATACTGTTCTTTATTTCCCAGGTTCTTATATTAAAATTATACTGCATTTGCAATGGAAGCGGGGGTGAGGGTGGAATAAATGTTATTTTAAACAAGCTATTTCTCCTCTGGCTTTCTTTTCATGGGTCCCCCCTCCTAGTAACTCCAACCACTACTTTCCAAAGTTCCCTTCACCAAGTCCTCTTCTCTGCCCACTAAAATTCTGGGCATCACCATCTTTTCAGGCTATACTAATCTACAATCTCTAAAACTCCTAACATTTCATTCACCTTCTGGACTTAACTTTCACACACTATGGGGATCAATTTCCCAAACTCTAGCCCTAACTCTGAGCCCTAGCTCCACTTCTATAACTGGACATCATTAGATATCTCTCTCATCTCAAACTTGCTGTCTAAAACCAAACTTATTTTTCATTGATAAAATGACATTCATGCTGTAACTTCCTATTTCCACCAATTTTCCCAGATACCAGAAACCAAAGAATTATCTTGGGCTCTTTCAAATCTATAAAATAACTAGGTCCCATTGTGATTTTTTAATACAATCACATTAATCCTTTCTCACTCTTACTACCCTAAAATATGTCACTATCACGTCAGACAGGACTTTTTCTAACAGTCTCCTGTTCCTGTCCATAATTTATATCACTGACAGTTTCACAAGCTTAAAACACTACTGTAAAAATCAGTCACTCTGAAAGATTTCAAAACCCCTGACTGCCTAAGAATCTAAACTGTTGGGCACCTGGGTGGCTCAGTCAGTTAAGCCTCTGCCTTCAGCCCAGGTCATGATTTCAGGGTCCCGGAATCAAGTCCTGCACTGAGCTCCCTGCTCTGCTTCTCACTCTCCCTCTACCCCTCCCCCTGCTCATGCCCTTTCTCTCAAATAAATAAAAATCTTAAAAAAAAAAAATCCAAACCATGTAACTTAATATTAAATGCCCTCAAAGTCTGCAATATCCCTTTTAAGCACATAAATCATTATTGTTCTACACAAATGCTTTTGACAAAGTAAAAACGTACCACTACCGGAACATTCTCTGGCTTCTCTATGCCTTTACTTATGTCACACCCCCAACTCAATTCTTTTTACTTTCCACATTCCTCCCAAATTCTAATCACACTCCCTTCCTGAGTCATCTCCTAATACCCGGCCTACCATGTCATCTATTTCTAATTTCCCCTAGAATCTTTTTAATTCACATTTTTCATTTGGAAGTTTCTATGTGCTATGTTTTATTTCTATTAATTTAGTTGTATGTCTACCTATATCCCCATTTCCTATACTCTCATTCCCAGAATGTCTTTATATCTATTAATAGTCAAGACTTTGATAGCTACAAAATAAAGTTTAAACTATAAGATAATTTCCTGGAAAAAGATTCTTTTTTTGTTACACACTATATCTAGGAAACTACCAAAAACTATGGAAACTATTAGTTTTATAAATTTATGACACATTTTAAAATATACTATCTGATATTTTGACCATTATAATCCCAGCTAGCAATTTCCCAATAAGACCTTTCTACAGGATAGCTTAAAAATACTCTATACAAGCTAGTCTTTTTATATTCTATTTCCTTACCTGTCATATTATGGTTTGAGTATTTTGGGTTCTTTAAAAGATTTTATTTGTTTGAGAGAGAGAGAGAGAAAGAGAGCTCAAGTGGGAGGAAGGGCAAACAGAGAGGAAGAGGAGAAGCAAATTCCCCCCAGAGCAGGGAGCCAGAAGCAAGGGGATGACAACCTGAGGCAAAGGCAGACATTTAACTAAATGAGCCACCCAGGCACTCTGACTTAAGTATTTTGTAAATCTGCTGACCAGTACAAAAAGCTCACAAAATACTGCAGCTAAAACATCTTTGAATGATTTTTACACCTCCCTCAATTTCCTCATCTGTAAAATAAGGAGAGAGGGACCAAATGTTCTCTGGGGCCCATTATTTCAATTATTCAATGACTACCTGAAGTCAGAGATCCTATCCTAAGGATTCCCCAAATGCTCTATAGAACACTTACTATTCAAAAAAATGTTAACAGATGACAGAAGAAAAAAATCCTATAGTCAAAATCATTTAACAATATTTGCTGGGAGAGCACTACATGCCAGGGACTACTGCACTGATGATACAACTGTGAACAATACACAATCCTTGCCCATTAGAGCTTACTTTCTAATGACGGTGAGGGACAATAAATAAATTTAATATGTGAGATGGTAAAAGAGAGTACCGGTTAAAAAGAAAAAAAAAAAAAGGGACTGTATCAGAAATCAAAGTGCTAGGGTGGAGATGGGAGCTGCCCTCTTATTTTTTTTAGTGTTTTGCTAGTATATATTTCCCATCCTTATATTTTTAATATACATCTTTATATTAAAAGTGGGTTTCTGAAGGAAGGGGCCAGATGGTGGAGGAGTAGGGCACCCTATTTCAATCAGTCCCCTGAATTCTGCTGGATAACTACCAGAGCACTCTGAATACTCATGAAATCGGCCTGAGATGTAAGCTTATACATTTCTGGATCTCTAATGGGGCAGAGTATCATTAGCCGAAAGGTACAAAGGATGGAGCTGGGAGAAAGGTACAAAGGATGGAGTTGGAATCACGTAGGGAGAAAGGTACAAAGGATGGAGTTGGGATCACGTAGAAGGATATCGGAGGATAAACAGATGGGGGAGGGAGGCACCAGAAGCAAGCCATTGGAAAGTAATAGTCCAATACAAAAGTGCCCTGCACTTGGGGACCAACGATAGCTTGGGGGCCAGTGGCTGCAAGATGGGAAAGGACTGATAACAGCACTCAAACAGAAAAAAAGGGTTTAAGGGACAACTACTGGGACCTGGCAGCAAGAGGCATGCAGCACCTAAGCTCAAGGTCCCAGGACCACAGGCAGGACCTGGAGCAGAATTGAGTCAGTGGTCCCAGGAATGGCAGCCACAAGGACCGGGCTCACCCAGACCAGCATCACTTGCTGTTTTGGTGTCATGTGGGTACAGAGACAGGCAAGGGGCCTTGGCTGACCACTGAGATGGTTGCTGGGGGTGTGCATCACCTTTGGGAGGCTGCAGTACTCAACGGAGTTTGCAGAGGGGGAGTCTGTGTGTTCTGGATCATTCAGAGAGGAGGAGACTGTGTCTTCTCTCTGAGGCAGAGGCCTGGGTGCCAACAGTTTACTTTGCTCTGACCCTCTGAAAAGGCCGGAAAAGCCACCAGAGAACAAGAGCCTGAGAAACCGGTTTCCATGGGACCCAGCCCCTTTACAGGAGGAAGGACAACTACGCCAAGCAGGACTGACTGAAAAACAATGCAGCTGCCCTCCCAGCAAAGACAAGCTGAAAAGGGGAAACAAGAGGAAAACACCCATAGGGTCCCCATAAAACTGTAAAATCCCAACACCTGGGGAAAACAGTGTATTAAGCTCCTGGTATTGCCTCACAGCCTGTATATTTCTTAGATACTTTACTCTCCCTCTCTTTTTTTAAATTCTTTTTCATGATTCTTGTTTATTTTTTTACCTATTTACCATTTCAAATAGGTGTTTAATACAACATATTCCATAGTAACTTTTTCATACGTACACTTTTTCTTTTTCCTTTTTTTAATATATACAGATATAAGCTTTAATGTAGTACTTTTTTTTCCCTATTCAATACTACCTTTATATATAGAGCAGTTTTAATTTCACTTATCTCTGGAAAGTTGAGTTCTCTAACAAAGATAACAAGATATTCCCAGGAAGAACTGAAATACCCTTTCTTCCTCATATCGAAGGATTACAACCACCTTCCTGTCACCATCCTCTTTTTATTTTGGGGTTTTTGTGGGGGGTATTTTTCTTCTTTTATCGGTCTTTTGTTTGCTTGCTTTTGTTTTCGTACTTTATAAATCTTACTCTTGGGGCTCATTCTGGCTGGGTTTTTGTTTTCATTTCTTTTTCTTTTTGGCAGTGACTTCCGATTGCTCTGAAACTTCCCAGGGTGCACTCTGCCTAGGTAGTGGTTCATATTTTCAGCTACACATCCCCTCAACCACAACTCAACAGAATGACAAGGAGGAAGAATTCCCAACAAAGAAAAAACCCAGAGACAATGGCCTCTCAGCAGATCTAATGGATATAGATCGACACAAGATGTCAGAAATAGACTTCAGGGTAGCAGTTATGAGGACAATAGTCAGGCTACAGGAAACTATTAATGGCAACATAGATTCATTAAAGGCAGAAGTGTGAGCACATCTGGCAGAACTTAAAAATGCTATCATTTTTGTATTGTATTAGGAGACCCAATCTAATCTAGATATTCTAACAGCTATGGGAAATGAAGCAGAAGAATGGATTAGTGAAGCAGAAGAATGGATTAGTGACCCTGAAGACAAACTGATAGAAAAGAAGGAGCAGGAGGAGACCTGGAACAAATAGCTTAAAATCCATGAAAACAGAATTAGAGAAATAAATGACGCCATGAAACATTCCAATGTCAGAATTATCGGGATCCCTGAGGGGGTGGAGAGAGGACCAGAAGATTTATTTGAGCAAATTTTACCAGAGAACTTCCCTAATCTGGGGAAGAAACAAGAAATCGTGTCCTAGAGGTGGAGAGGACACCCCTCAACATCGATGAGGGCAGATCAACCCCCAGACATAATAGTAAAACTCACAAATTTTAGAACCAAGGAAAGCATTTTAAGGGCAGTTGGGGGAAGAGAGTCCTTATGTACAGAAGAAGGAACATCAGAATAACGTCAGATCTGTCCACAGAGACTTGGAAAGGGCTGGTAAGACATATTCAGGGTACTAAATGAGAAGAATATGCAGCCAAGAATTCTTTATCTGGTAAGCCTGTCATTCAGAATAGATGGAGAGGTTAAGAAGCTTCCAGGACAGAGACTGAAAGAATATGTGACCACTAAGCCGGCCTCACAAGAAATGTTAAGGGGGGGGGGGGGGGAGACATATAGAGACCATCCATAGAAACAAGGACTTCACATGTAACATGATGACAATAAAATCTTATCTGTCAATAATCACTCTCAATGTGAATGGCCTAAATGCTCCCATAAAATGGCAGAGGGTTGTAGACTGGATAAAAAGAAAGGACTCATAAAAAAAATGAGAATGCTGTCTAGAAGAGACTCATTTTGAACCTAAAGATACATCCAGACTGAAAGTGAAGGGATGGAGAACTATCTTTCATGCCAACAGACCTCAAAAGAAAGCTGGGGTAGCAACTCTCATATCAGACAAATTAGATTTTAGAAAAGACTGTGGTTAGAGACACAGAAGGACACTCTATCATTCTTAAAGGGTCTATGCAACAAGAAGATCTAACAATTGTAAATATCTATGACCCCTACATGGGAGCAGCCAACTATATAAGCCAACTGTTAACCAAAAGAAAGAGACATATTGATAATAACACATTAATTGCAGGAAACCTTAACACTCCACTCTTAGCAACAAACAGATCAACTAAGCAGAAAATCAACAAAGAAAAAAGAGCTTTGAATGATACACTGGACCAGATGGACCTCATAGATATAAACAGAACCTTCCGCTCTAAAACAAGAGAATACTCAATCTTCTCAAGCGTGCAGGGAACGTTCTCCAGAACAGACCACATACTGGGTCACAAATCAGGTCTCAACTGATACCAAAAGACTGAGATTATTCCCTGCATATTCTCAGACCACAATGCTGTGAAACTGGAACTCAATCACAAGAAAAAGTTTGGAAGGAATTCGAACACTTGGAAGCTAAAGACCATCCTGCTTAAGAATGTTGGGGTTGGGTGCCTGGGTGGCTCAGTGGGTTAAGCCGCTGCCTTCAGCTCAGGTCATGATCTCAGAGTCCTGGGATCGAGTCCCACATCGGGCTCTCTGCTCAGCGGAGAGCCTGCTTCCCTTCCTCTCTCTCTGCCTGCCTCTCTTGTGATTTCTCTCTGTCAAATAAATAAATAAAAATCTTAAAAAAAAAAAAAAAAAAAGAATGTTGGGGTCAACCACGAAATCAAAGAACTTAATCAATTCATGGAAACCAATGATAACGAAGACACATTGATCCAAAAACCTATGGGATATGGCAAAAGTGGTCCTAAGGGGGAAAAACATAGTCATCCAAGCCTCACTCAAAAAAAAAAAAAAAAGAAAAGAAAAGAAAAGAAAAAGAAAAACAGAGAAATTCCCAAATATACAAACTATCTTTACACCTTAAAGATCTGGAGAATCAACAACAAATTCAACCTAACCCACACTTAAGAAGGGAAATAATTAAGACTAGAGCAGAGATCAATGAATTAGAAGCCAGAAATACAGTAGAACACATTAATGAAACTAGAAGCTGGTTCTTTGAAAGAATTAATAAGACCAATAAAGACTGATAAGACTGATAGGTTTAGCTCTTACATTTAGGTCTTTAACTCATTTTGCCTTTACTATAGTATATATATATGTATATACATACACATATGTGTGTGTGTGTGTGTGTGTGTGTATAAACACATACATACAAAATGAGGCAGAGGTCTAAATTCATTTTCTTGCAAGTGGATATCCAGATTCTAACATTTGTTAAGGACTATCCTTAACAAATGAGAGAATGGTCTCTCACCCTTGATAAAAATCATTTGATCATATTATATAAGGGTTTATTTCTGCATGCTATGTCAGTTCTGTCTTTGTCATATTACCACACCGTTTTGATTACTGTAGCTTTGAATTAAGTTTTCAAATCAGGAAGTGTGAAAATTATAAATTTTTCAAGAATGTTTTGGCTATTCAGGATCAATATGAATTTTAGGATAGATTCTTCTGTTTTCACAAATAACATCACTGGGAGTTTGAAGGGAATTACACTGAATACATACTTTGATACTAACATCTTAAAAATACCAAGACTCCCAATCCATGAACAGAGGATATTTTTCCATTTATTTATATTTTCTCTCATTTCTTCCAGCAATGTTTAATAATTTTCAAGGAATGAGTCTTTTGTCCCCTTGGTAAGTTTATTCCCAACTATTTTATTCCTTTTGAAGCTACTGTAAATGGGACAATTTTCTTAATTTCCTTCTCGGACTATTCATTGTTAGTGTATAGATTCAATTAATTCCTATGTGTTGACTATTTTATGCTGCAACATGGCTAAATGCATTTTTTTAAATTTTTTTATTTTTTTAAAAGATTTTATTTATTTGACAGAGAGAGAGATCACAAGTAAAAAAATTAAAAGTAGTTTCAGAGTTCGGGTGTTTTTGTAAATTTTTTTAAGATTTATTTATTTGACAGAGAGAGGGATCACAAGTAGGCAGAGAGGCAGGCAGAGAGAGAAGGGGAAGCAGGCTCCCTGCTGAGCGGAGAGCCCGATCCCAGGCTCGATCCCAGGACCCTGAGATCATGACCCGATCATGACCTGAGCCAAAGGCAGAGGCTTTAACCCACTGAGCCACCCAGGAGTCCCTTAAAAACTATTTTTAACAGAACTTGAGAATTTGGTTCTAAACTTTATCCAGAGGATGAAATTTTCACTTTTTATGCCTCAATACTATTTGAAAATTTACATATATATATTTACATCTTGTATAATATATATTACACTTGTATAACGAAGAATAACTTCTTTCACACTTACTGAGATGTAACTGACATATAACATTGTATACACTTAAAAAAAGGTATTACTGTCAAGCCTCTTAGAATAACTATCACCTTGAAGACAAGGGATAACAAGTGATGGCTAGGATGTAAAGAAAAGGGAATCCTTTCTACTACTGGTAGCAATGTAAATTGGTACAGTCACTATGGAAAACAGTATGGAGGCTGCTCAAAAAATTAAAAATAGAACTATCATATGATTCAGCAACCCCATTTCAGAGTATATATCCAAAGGAAATAAAATCGCTATCTCAGAGATATCTATATTCCCATGTTCATTGCAGCACTGCTCACAGTAACCAAGATACAGAAACAACCCAAAAATCTGTCAACAGATGAATGGATAAATATAGATACATAGATGTAATGGAGTTTTGCATTCAGAAATCAGAAAGAAGAAATCTTGCCATTTGTGACAAAATGGATAGATCTTGAGGGTATTATACAAAGTGAAAGAATAATTTTCAATTACTCATCATTCTATAGTTAAAAAACCAAATATAAAATTTACCTTTATGCAAATTTCTTAATGAGAGACAGTCTGTAAGTACTAGGCATATATGGCTGTATTTATATATTTTTTTACATTTCTTTATGATACATTATTTATACCTAAATTATATTTTTATAATCCAGATTATGAGAATATCAATTTTTATTTATCAGTTTGAAAGAGTAATTTCAAAAATTACCAAATCCCACATTTTCAGATTTAGGAATTTCCACAGTATCCTCAGATTTAGTGAAATAATTTTTTCTATATGGAATGTAAAAGCCAAAATTTAATGAAATTAAGAGCACTGTTTGCTTTATATGGTAGTGAGGGATCGTAACCTGCAGGAGAGCAAGCTGAAACCATGCAAAGCAAACCTGATAATCAATTATAACTCTTGCAATCAATCTTTAACTTTTAAAATTTTGATAAAAATATTAAAACTCTGTTATAATGTATAGGAAACTGAAAAACAGTTAAACTAACATTTATTTAGTACCTTGTAATTTAGAACATTAGAAACACTGGAAATTAACATAGCAAGAGTGGTCTGAATGGGTTTGCCTATTCTCACCATGTAAGATACAGAGCAAGCATCTTTTCTATGTCTTAGTAAATTACCACACTCCTGTCCAAATTTGTATCACCTTCCAACATTTAATTCTTGGCACTTCCAATATTATAAATTATCTCCCAGAGTTCCTCTAATGTGAAGGTTTTTTGGCAGCATTTCTTTCTCTGGCATATCTTCATCCTTTCATCACAACCATTTCCCTTACTTATGTTGAAAAGCTCACCTTTACTACATTCTTCCAGCTACATAATTAGAGTCTCTCAAAAAATGGGTGTGTCACCATTCCCACTCTTGGCTCTTTCTCTATAACTCCATTTACATTCTACCTGATTTTAATTTCCAATGTTACTACTTTTTTTTTTTAAGATTTTATTTATTTGTCAGAGAGAGAGAACAAGCAGGGGAAGCAGGTGGCAGAGGGAGAAGCAGGACTCGATTCCAGGACTCTGGGATCATGACCTGAACTGACCGTAGAACGGAGAAAGATGCTGCCTGAGCCACCCAGGCATCCCAAGTATTAACATTTTTTATTTCTTTGCTGCATTTTCATCTTTGCTGACCAAATCTCTCATTATCTACTTTTATAAAATGTCAAGTGAGTTTCTCACTGGGAAGCAAGGAGGGAACACAATTACATGTTTTGCTGTCTGTACATAAACCAAGTAATGAACACAGTGACAAATCAATAAAAGACTTTGAAAGAAGTGACATGACTGGTCACTGATCATGATGCATATTTGTTATCTATACAGTGAGTTGTGAATTTAAGAGTTACTGGTGAAAAAAAAAAAAGAGTTACTGGTGAAGTTTGCACATTATGCAATTACTCTGTTAATATGCCCTATAACTGAAATTTGAACCATGTTGTTGTGGGATTGGTATTATTTAACTCAACTATGTTAACTGAAATCTATGTGTTATCAAAGCCATGTAAAGCAAGAACTACTTGTCGAGAAATGCAATTATTTATATGGCTTAGTGTTAACAACTGAAAAATTTACAAAGAATCTTGAACATGTCCCCTACATTACCAAATGACATAAACCTGAATTTAAGAATCAAATAACCTGCAAGTATTCTACAGATACAGTAAGTCCTTAATTTTTATAAATCTGATTTTCATAACAAGTCATTTTTTAACACAACATATTGATACTGATAATTACCTTTCATAAAGGTGATTTGAATTTAATATGTCAAGAAAAGAAAGGAGATTTCAAAGTCTCATTTGGTAGCCATTTCCTTCTGGAAAACAGTATTGTTTCAGTTGTGTTGTCACATTATACTGTTTCATTTGTGTTGCCACCTTATTATAAGAGTTTATTTGTGCAATTATACAAGTATATTACACTTTGACATTTTACAAAAATATGTGGGAAATAAAATCAATAATGGTAGTGATAAAGAGCAAAGAAGCAATGAGAAAAAAAGGTTTTGTGAATTTAATTCCACTGAGAAAAAATCAAAACTCTTTAGCATTAGACAATCACTGAATTAAACAGTTTTTCACTATGAATGCAAAAAAAAGAGTGTGCATACAATACAAACTGCAAAAACATTTTATTAAAAATTTTATATACAATTAGGAACTGCGTTATATTTTTAGCTTACTGATAACTGAACTCCTCTAATAACTTATTAGTAAATTGTGTGAATTTTACATTACAACTGAAAATTGGTTAATGTTCTTACACTTACTAATATTCATTAGAACTTCTATGATACAGGGCATCTGGGTCACTCAGTCAGTTAAGCATCTGCCTTTGGGCTGGGCGCTGATCTCAGGGCTCTGGGATCAAGCCCTGTGTCAGGCTCCCTGTTCTGCGGGGAGTCTGCTTCTCCTGCTCCCTCTGCTCCCACCCCTGCTTGTGCTGTCTCTCTCTCAAATAAATAAATAAAATTAAAAAAAAAAAACAAAAAACTTCTGATACTAAATTGAATAACGCATTGTTATTGGTAGTAAGGGAACTTGAAACACAGAAGAATGCTCACAATTATTAGGCCATTAAATGACACAAGAAAATCCTTTCACTAATCTAGACTCCCTCCATGTAGGAAGTCAAAATAATCTTGTAAATAATCTTATTTTGTCTTTAAAATGATTAGCTCTTTCTATCTCAGAGGAGAAAAATCTTGATATTAGAGATGGGGAACTTAGAACACAGAAAAGATGGAATTAAAACTTAAGCTCTGAAAAAACAAAACAAACAAAAATAATAAAAGCAAAACTCAAGTATTGGAATTGTGACACTCCAAAGTTCTTCTAAAACATTTTAGACCGGAAATACTAAGTTAATATAAAGGGAAAATGAGATATTTGACTTGGTACTTAATATATTATTTAACATGTATTTAATATAATCACTACGTGTCCCTTTTCCAAAACTGAAATTATCTATTTTACCTACCCCAACAATCCGTTTCATAGCATCCAATTTAGCAGAATCTTTGTTGCTTTCCAACATTTGCTTTAGATCTTCATTCCTATATAAAAGAAAAGAAAAAAACCTCCATATTTCAATTTTTAAGTTACACAGTTATTAAAATATATTTCCTAAAAATTAGAAACAATGAATATTACAAAACTTCATTCTTAAATATAATTAATTATATATTTTCATCTACTCTACAAATATTGAAGTGCTACATTATAATGAAGCCCAACAGTCATACAAAAATATAAAACTGTACATCAGTTCTGAGCAAAATATCTATGTGAACATAGGCATAAAGATTCTCTCATCTCAAAATCTCCTCTGCATAATTATCAAAAAGAAAAAAGAAAAATTCTTGAATCACTACTAAAATATTTTCATAAACCAAAAAGTAAGAATTTTCTTTTCTCAAGAAAGAACACTCATCAAGAAAGGCTCACTCACACCATCCCTTTTTAATCCCTACCTTCCCTTTTTAATCTCTACCTCTCCTCCACCAAAAAAAAAAAAAAAAAAAAAAAAAAAAAAAAAAAAAGCACTTGAACATGGGGGCAAACACCCAGGGATCCAGGGATACTCCCTAATCAAAGAATGATGTAAAGGCAATTTTAACACTTGAATGAGAAGACAAGGTGATGAACCAGAGTAGTTAGTTAGCAGTAAGGATGAAAATGTAGAATAGATGAAAGAACTACCTAGAAATTGAAATCAGTGGGATGCAGTGGCGGGGAAGAATGAGACTGGGGCACTCAGTAAGAATACTCTGTTTCCAATTTGGACTGACCAAGCAGATGACAATGCTACCATGTAAGATAAAATAGACACTTCCTATTTCCCAAAACTAATTGCTATATAAACATCCTTAAAAGACAGTGCAGAACAAAAACTATCACTACCTTACACAGAAAAACTGAAAGAAAGAAAAACGTAAGAACAATTTTTTTTTAAGATTTTATTTGAGAGAGACAGACAGACAGACCACAAGCTGGGGGAATGGAAGGCAGAGGGAGAGGGAGAAGCAGGCTCCCCACTGAACAAGGAGCCAAACACTGGACAGAGGCACAGGCAGACACTTAACCTGACTGAGCCACCCAGGCATCCCCCAATCCGCAACAAATTATTTTGCTCACAAATGATCTGCTCCTATCCTAAGTGAAACTCCTCCCAGCATATTCTC
This sequence comes from Meles meles, assembly GCF_922984935.1. NCBI lineage: Eukaryota > Metazoa > Chordata > Mammalia > Carnivora > Mustelidae > Meles > Meles meles. The sequence goes on along the minus strand of NC_060068.1, from coordinate 79,461,529 downwards.
CCAACATATTCCCCCTAGCTAAAGAAAATCTGTAATTTGCAATCTCTAATCATTTTTCCTTCAAAACGGAAGGACTGATTTTTAAAACAGTTATATAGCTAGGCCAAGAGTTCTCACACTTGACACCAAAAGTACAGTCCATAAAAGGGAACACTGATAAACTGGATCTTATCAAAATTTAAAACTCCTTCTCCCCAGGGGCGCCTGGGTGGCGCAGTGGGTTAAAGCCTCTGCCTTCGGCTCAGGTCATGATCTCAGGGTCCTGGGATCGAGCCCCACATCAGGCTCTCTGCTCAGCGGGGAGCCTGCATCCCCCTCTCTCTCTACCTGCCTCTCTGCCTACTTGTGATCTCTGTCTGTCAAATAAATAAATAAAATCTTTAAAAACAAAACAAAAAAAAACAAAACAAAAAAAAAAACCTCTTTCTCCCCATTAAGAGGAAGAAAAAGAATAGAGACTGGTGAAAATATCTGTAACCATATTGCACATATTGCCCATATTCGATAAAGGACTAATATCCAGACTATATTTCAAATTTCAAAATCAACAGTTAACAAAAAAAATTTCAATTAGAAAAGGGACAGAGACATTGCTATGGATTGAACTATGTTTCCTCAACCCCAAAGGTGACTTTACTATGGACTTTAAAGAGATCAGCAAGGTTAAATAAGGTCATAGGGGTAGAGCTCTAATCCAGTAAAAATGGTGTTGTCCTAAGAAAAGAGAGAGACAACACTGATGCACACCCACAAAGAAAAGGCCATGTGAGAAAAGAGAAAGGAGACAAATGTAAGCCAAGCAGAGGCCTCAAGAGTAATCAATCCAGGATTCCAGTATCCTGGAAGAACTATGAGAAACCATGAGAAGTAAATCTCTGCTGTTTACACAGTCTGTATTGTTATGACAGCCATAACAAACCAATAGATTTTGGTACCCAGAAAAGGAATGCTGCTACAACAAACCTAAAAATGTGCAAATGGCTTTGGAATTAAGTAATGGATAGAGGCTGGAACAGTTTGGAGGTGCATATTTAAGACAAAAAGACAAAAAAACAAAAAAGCCTAGATTGCCTTAAAGAGAATGTTAGTAGGAATATGGATGTTAAAGGTGATTACGATGAGATCTCAGATGGAAATGAGGAGCATGTTATTAGAAACTGGATATTAGAAACTGGAAGAAAGGCAATCCTTGTTATAAAGTGGAAAGAACTTGTCTTCTAATTTTCTTCTAGTGTTGTATGGAAAGTGGAAGTTAAAAGTGATGAACTTGGATATTTAGCTGACAAGATTTCTAAGCAAAGTATTAAAGGCACAGCCTGGTTTATCCTTGTTTCTTATGATGAAAGTGAGAGAGATAAACTGAAGGAAATGTTAAGCAAAAAAGAACTAGAACTTGAAGATTTGGAAAATTTTCAGCCTATCTATATTGCAAAATACAAGAACTCATCATCGAACCTTTTTCAAAAGTGTGGCTAGAAAATTATTTCACCAAGATATCATGGGTACTAACTCATGAATATAATCAGGTGACAGAGCAGAAGCCCAGAGAGAGATGGGATTATACCACAGAGACACTGCCAGCTTGGAGTAAAAGGGAGAGAAGAAACAAAATGAGGGAAGTCTGTCGGACTTCGGGATTCTACACAACCGGACAGCATGAGGACACAGAGAGATGTCAGTCACTGGTACACCAAGGAGAGGGGCCTGAGAAGAAACCAAACCTGCCTTTAGTCTGACGGTAGACGTTTAGCCTCTAGAACAGTGAGAAATAAATTTCTGTTAATCAAGCCACCCGTTCTGTGGCATTCTCTGATGGCAGCCTTGGCAAACTAATATAGACATCAACAATTCACTAAAGGAAATACACATTGCAAAAGGCATATGAAAAGATAATTGCATTACCTATTAGGGAAATACAAATTAAAACGACAGCAAGATATAACTACATATATATCAGAATGGCTCTCATCTAAAATTAAAAAAAAAATGGGGCACCTGGGTGGCTCACAGTTGGTTAAGCACCAACTCTTAATTTCAGCTCAGGTCATGATCTCAGGATCACGAGATTGAGCCCCGCACTGTGCTCTTCGCTGGGTGTGCAGCCTGCTTAAGATTCTCTCTCCCTCTCCTTCTGCCCCTCCACCCACTCTCATATGCTCTCTCTCGAAAGAAAAAAAGATTAAGTTAAAGTTAAAAACAGTAACAACACCTAATGATAGTGAGAACAGAGAGGAACTGGATCACTCATTTACTACTGGTAGGAATTTAAAGGGTTACAGCCACTCTGGCAGTTTGGACAACCAAGTAATTTCACTGTTGGGTATTTATCTCTGGGAAATGGAAACTGATACACAAAAACCTGCACACGGGAATTCATAGCTGCTTTCATCCCTGTTAGCCAAAATGGAAACCCAGATGTCCAACAACAGATGAATGGTTTAGCATGGAATACCACTCATCAGGTTAGATAAACTATTGATACATAAGACAACTCTGATTAATCTCCACAGAAATACGCTGAGTGAGAAGAGTTAATTCTGGGGCGCCTGGGTGGCTCAGTGGGTTAAAGCCTCTGCCTTCGGCTCAGGTCATGGTCTCAGGGTCCTGGGATCGAGCCCCGCATCAGGCTCTCTGCTCCGCGGGGAACCTGCCTCCTTCTCTCTCTCTGCCTGCCTCTCTGTCTAGTTGTGATTTCTCTCTGTCAAATAAATAAAATATTAAAAAAAAAAAAAAAAAAAAAAGAAGAGTTAATTCTAAAAGGCTAAATACTGTATTATTCTATTTATATAATTGTGAAATAACAAAATTATAAATTATAGAATAAAAAAATAAATACAAATTATAGAAGCGGAGAAAGATCAGTGGCTGCTGCACATTAAGATCAAAAAAGGGAAAGGTGGTTATAAAAGGGCAAGACAAGATGGAACAGTTATGCATCTTTACTGGTGTGATGACGATACATGACACAAAACAGAAAAGAAGACACACACACAAGTAAGTACAAGTAAAGTCTTAAGTTCAATCTAAAAAATCAGTTATATAACAATTAATGGTTCATTTATAAGAAGACAAAGAAGCCAATCAAAAATGAATGGTTAAAAAAAAAAATGGTTAAGTGGTGCCTGGCTGGCTCAGTGGAACATGTGGCTCTTGATCTCAGTTATAAGTTCAAGCCCCACCTTGGCTGAAGGGATTACTAAAAAATAAACCCTTCAAAAAAAAAAAAAAAAAAAAAGAATGGTTAAAATATGTGAAGACATTTCACAAAAGATCAGGAATGCCAGTAAGCATATTAAAACCCACTTAAGATTATTAACTATCAGGAAAATCCATTATTAAATGAGATATCATTACACACCCAATGGAATAGCTGATATTAAGAGACTGACAATAACAAATGTTGCCAAGGCTCTAGAGAAATGAGAATTCGCACATATTGTTGGTAGGACTGTAACAACAATAAGCACACACACACACACACACTTTGGAAAGCTGGGTGATTCTTACAAATTTAAACATAAGCCTATCATGTGACCCAGTCGATTCCACTCCTCAGAGAAATAAAAACATATTTCCACATAACAACTTACGTGAACATTCATAGCAGCTTTATTTATAATAGTAAAAAACTGTAAGAAATATAAATACCTATTGGGAAAATATGACTTAGCCAAACACTGGAATACTACCCAGCTATGAAAACTAATTACTAATAGATGCAACACAGTGGATGAATTCTTAAAATCATTATTCTGAGTGAAAGAAGTCAGACACAAAACAGCATGATTTAATTCATTTAAACTTACAGAAAAGGCAAACTAATCGAGACTGAAAGCAGATCAGTCATACCCCAGGGCCATGGAGTAGAGGAAGAAATGGAGAGCCAAGCAACGTAAGAAAACTTTATTCCATAAGACGGTGGAAATGTTCTGTATCTTCTTCACTGTGATGGTGACTTCACTTGGTATAGATAATCTGTCAAAACATCTAATTACCATCTTTGGGTGGATAATTTATTATACGCAAATCATACCTCTGTAAAACTAATAGTAAAAACATTCATAATGTTTTATTCACATGTGTGAATAAGATGCCGAGTTCTCCAAAAGAAGACCAAAAGACATAAATCTACTTCTCAGAAAAACATTATGAAGGATCAGATAAGCCACCACTTTACACTCAGAAATCAAGATATTATATTTAAGTGTCACTCATGCTTACTCAAGAATTTAAATCACTACATATTGTATTTTAGTACATCAAAGCAAAATCTTCCCAAAGAAACTAAAAGGAGGGGCGCCTGGGTGGCTCAGTGGGTTAGAGCCTCTGCCTTCGGCTCAGGTCATGATCCCAGAGTCCTGGGATCAAGCCCCCCATTGGGCTCTCTGCTCAGCGGGGAGCCTGCTTCCTCCTCTCTCTCTGCCTACTTCTGACCTCTGTCTGCCAAATAAATGGATAAAATCTAAAAAAAAAAAAAAAAGAAAGTATGAGAAACCCTTGCTTAGGTCTATGAATAAACCAGATAAGCTTCTTTAACTATACATAGAAAGCCCGGACACAAAACTACTAACTAGTTTTTGCACACTTTACGAATTTAAGCCTCATGTAGGCAGTAAGCACTTACCAAGAATGAATGATCAATCAGATCATTATTACCGGCTAAGTTGTGTATCTTCCAAAATTCCTATGAAGTCCTAACCCCAAAAATGTGGCTATTTGGAGACAGAGCCTTTAAAGTGGTAATTGAGCCAAAAAACGAGATCAGCATGGGTGGACCTTAATCCAACATGACTTGATGTCTTTGTAGGAGATTAAGACACAGACAAAGACAAAGGGATGACCAGGTAAGGACACAGCAAGAAGGTGGCCATCTGCAAGCCAGGGAGAGGGGCCTCAGAAGAAATCAGAACTGCCCATTTTGATCTTAGACTTACAGCCTCCAGAAATTGGGAGGAAATAAGTTTCTTTAAGCCATAGGTTCTGTGTCTTTCTATTATGGCAGCCATAGCAAACTAATATGGAAGGTAAATGTTACAAATGGTCATTACATAAAAACATAAATAAACAAATAAATACTAAGTACATTTTTTTCCAAAGAGTAGAGGCAATGAAATTTATTATGAAAAAAAAAAAATCACTCTTCTTTTCGAAGCAGCTCATAAAATTAAATGCAATGGTGACCACTAATGGGACAGAAAAATAGTTAAATAATTAAAACAGTGACTTTTCTCTAAACTTACAGTTAGAAAATACACAAGTAGTAGAGAAAGCAATACATAAAAACTGTATCTGAGGATATACAACTACCAAATAATAAAATACCATAACCGTTCACTGGATTACATTTAGAATCCCTTCTTAAAACTTGTCACTCTTCTACACTGCAAAGGTAACTGAAAGGGAATATTAAAAATAATACATCTGGGTGACTCAGTCAGTTAAACATCTGCCTTTGGCTCAGGTCATGATCCCAGGGTTCTGGGATAGAGTCCCACATTGGGCTCCTTGCTCAGCAGGAAGCCTGTTTCTCCCTATGCCTACTGCTCTCCCTGCTTGTGCTGTCTCTCTCTGACAAATAAATGAATTCTTAAAAAAAAAAGGTAAGTTTGCTTCAATTAGAGAAGTAGACATACAATATATTAAAAAAAAAAATGGAACCACACGAAAGGTTTTTTTTTCCCCATCTACTTTATTTTCCTTCTACTTTTTATTTTTGTTTGACTTAATGACCATGTATACTTCCATAAACAAAAAATTTAAACCCTTCCTTATAAAATCTTAAAAATCTTAGTGGGGTAAGAAAGCAAAAAAACTGAAGTAATTAGATAGGGGGAAAAAAGACTATTTGATCACATATACACATATCAAAAGTAAAAGAAAGTTCATTTGTTCATGTCTGCCCCCCTTACACTTTCCCCAAGAGCTCTCCACCATTCTTCACCAGTGTTAGAGAAGTGAGCAATGAAGAATAACAAGGCACTAATTTTTAGGACAACCCAACCTCTCCAATCCTAGGAGTCATTTTATTCAGGGCCTAATGGAAACTTGGTTTTTTCCCTTCAAGTATGAGATACCAGAGTCCCCTTCCCAACCACTTTTAGGTACTGACACACACTCTCAAATTAAAAGTAAGAAAACAAGATCCCAATATTAAAGCCAAGGTTTTGCAGCTCATGTTTAATGAAGTCTTCAACAACAAATATAAGTATTTTTTGTTTTAACACAGGCCGATAGTAAGTTTGAGGTTCAGAGAAGATACTAGAAATACCCCAGGCACTGCTTCAACTTGAAGTAATATTCAACTTCACACAGGTGTATCATGAAAACTATTAAAAATTCTGATACAAATTACATTATTTCTTCTCAAATTCCCCTTTGTCACCAAAACAGTAAAGGCTTGGGAGAGTTAAAACAAACACCTCAGGGACACCTGGGTAGCTCAGTCAGTTAAGCCACTGCCTTCAGCTCAGGCCATAATGCCAGGGTTCTTCTGGGATTGAGTCCCACATCGGCTCCTTGCTCAGCGGGGAGCCTGCTTCTCTCTCTGCCTCTGCCTGCCTTTGCTCTCTCTGTCTGTCTCTCTCTATTTGTCTGTATGACAAATAAATAATCTTTTTTAAAAAAAACCAAATACCTCAAAAAACAAAACAAAACAGAACACACCTCATTTACCCTCAAAATAAGTACACTCGTATAGGGTCATTTTAGGTCTACCTCCTTCCTTATCTGGATTCAAATATGGCCTATTAACATGTATCACTTAGTTCATTAATCTTAGAAATTAAGAAATTCCTTCTGCTAAACATTAAGAGAGTTGATTCAAATAATGCTGAATTGGCAATACTTTCACTGACAGGTGAAAAACAATACTTGTTTCAATTTTTTTTTTTTTTTAATTTACCTGCTTTTTTATTTACCTACTGACCAGCAGCTTTCCAGCTTTGAGTACTAGGATACCAGCTTTATTTTTACATAAGTGACATCTTGTGGTAATAAGTGGTATAGCTTTTCCTTTCATTTTCAAAATATATCTTTTTATAGTTTAAAGGAAAATATGTAACTGGAATTAGAGAATATCTTACTATTACCAGAAAGTCACTCTCATCAGCGCCAGTAAAAAACATCACCTATAATCAAAAAGCAAAATGTTACCAATTATACATAAGAACTTAAGAGGTAGGAGAGCTTTAACATTGTATAAATTACCTCTTTTCTTTAAAAAAAAAAAAAATCTATAATCCAGGGGCACCTAGCTAGCTCAGTCAGAAGAGCATGCAACTCTTGATTTCAAGGTCATGAGTTCAAGACCCATGTTGGGTGTAGAAAGTACTAAAAAAATAATAATAAAATGTCTATAATCCATAATTCATTTAAATCTTTCACTCCTTTTAAAAAGAATGTGAATTAAGGGAATGATTAAGACTATATAGCCTTATACACTGTATCAGTGATACTCAAAGTGTGATCCAAGAAAGTTCAGTCCAAGAACCATCTCTAATCCACAAATTCTTTTTACTAATCCATGAGGAGACATGTACAGAAACTGAAAGCAAGCAAAGCTAGAAACTTGACAATAATTCAACAGTATAATGTTATATCTTTTGAATCTAATAAAAAAAAATTGGGGCTTGCATTTTGCATGCTTTCTTTCATTCCATTTTTCCAGTAATTTAATTCTTATTGTATTTTACAGAAGATCCACGATGGACTAGAAATTTGAAAGAAAAAAATAATAATTCTTTCATCAGTTTGAAAGCACTGCAATATACACAATCACCTTCTTTTTCCTCAAAACATTCACCAAAATTTGTGTACCATAAAAAGCAACATCTGAAACTTAAACCCAGGAATGATGGACTAGGGAAAGTAACATGGAATAACAATTTCCAGTTGGAGGTATGTCCCCCAAACGACATATCAAATCTTTGAGAGGAAGGTGGGCCTTTTCAAGCCCTGCCAAAAAAATAAAAAAAATTCTAAAACACAGGCACCTCTGCATGCTTTATGAACCACTTAAATGAAAAATGTTTCTACTTAAATGTTACACTGTACAAATAGGTATGTTAAAAAAAAAAAAAAAAAACAGCTGGGAACAAGAGTCAGAATTTACTTTTTTCTAGTGCTAAGTAGCCAAAGGGAATGGTCTTCATGATACATTTATGTGCACAACATAAAAACTTATTAGTAACTTACACTTCATTTATGGCCTATACTTTCCTTGAATGACACTCAAAACACTATATAGTTTTGGGGACAAAGTACTGACTTAATAATACAAGAGTAAATAAAACAAAAACTCCCAACTACCTATTCATCCATCTATTAACCCCCTAAAAAAAGAACACAAATTATCCAAGTAAATACGAACTTTTCCTTCTATATTGTTCACAAAACTAAAAAAGGAACAGTGTACAATTGCCATCACCACTTCTTCAACCTTGGGTAATTTTCTTCTCTCTTACTCCTCCATTAAAACTTCTCTCACAAAGGTACAACTTCCTAATTTAAAAATCCATGCAAAAATTCCATGAATACTTTTAAATTATTCCTCTACATTTGATATAATTAACTACTACTCCTCCATCTTAAATTCCCTCCCCTCTCAGATTCTGTAACTCTACTCTCATCTGGCTACCACTTATATTTGTGCCACCCCAGTGAACAAAAATGATCAAAATCCTCACCCTTATAGAGTTTTCATCCTAATAACTAAAAGAGACAAAATAACAAACATAATAAATAAATTTTAAATCATGAGGTGATATGAGGGAAAAATAGAGCAGAGGGAAGAAAATGCAGTAGGAAATGGAGGAGGCAATTTTAAAGAGGGTGGTCAGAGTAAGCTAAATAAAGAGACATCTGAACCAAGATTTCCAAGTAAAGGAGTCAGTCATGCAGACACTGGGAGTGAAGGGTATGGAGGAAGAGCACTCTAGGCAAAAGAGACAATGAAAGGGGAGTAAATAATATGTTTACTCCAAATGAAAAAAGGAACCACGGGAGGGCTTTGACTAAAGGAGAGTCATGATCTGATATATGTGACAGAATCATTCTGGTTGCTATGTTTTTAATACACTGCAGGGATTTCCACATCTGCCCATGGGTCTGTAAGAAACTAAACCTGCCACAGAAAGTAAGTATAAAAGCTGGAAGAAATAAGTAACTTTCTGAAGGCACTAGAGAGCAACCAACCAATGCAGTCAGGACTTAAGGGGACAAAATCCTGCAAAGAAGAGAAGCAGACAACAAAATGAACTCCTTATTTACACCAGTTTTTTCCTTGAATATATTTCCCAAACCGCCATTTGGGAGACTAGAACTCAACAAGAAATGGCAGTTTTAACAGACTGAGGAGACAAATGTTGAAATTTATAGGTAATAAAGGAAATGGAACTTGAAGGACAAAATTACAAAAGAGAGAACCAATGAAAAGATACACAAAAATCCCTTCAAGTACTCATCTACATTTTCACAGGGCATGATTCCAGAAAATCCAGCAAAAAACAGTTCAGAAGCTAAATATCTGTGCAGGGATTTCAGCAACTATGCACTGCTATGTAGAGGAGTTGGAATTCAAGTCTCTGGCAAGTACAGAGGTATGGTATATATCCCAGCCTTTCAATTAAGATTTTAAGAATTTTTCCAAAGTAATGAAAGACATAAGCCCACATATTTTAAAACCTGAAGAAAACAGAAAACACACACACACACGCAGAGAAAACCACTCTAGGCATAGTGTGGTCAAGCTGATGAAAATCAAAGAAGTGAGAAAAATCTTAAAAGTATGCAGAGAAAAAAAGACATTTCCTTAAGAAAAAGTCTGCAGAACTTTTCTGTAAAGGACCAAATGATAATTTTTTTTTAAAAGATTTATTTACAGAGAAAAATCAATAAAAAATAAGGTTAGTATGTACTTTGAATATGTTGTAATGAAGACTTAATGAGATCACTGTAAAGTACTCATTACCATGTCTAGCAAGTTCATTAATTCAATATCCACATGCCCCAGAATCTGTTCAAAATACTGGTATCCCTGACTTCTTGGGACTTACATTCTAAGTTTGAACACAGAATGGGTGGGAGTAAGAGGAATGACAGAAATGATAGAAGAAGGAAAGAAAGGGAGGGAAGGAAAAAGGAAGGAAAACAACAAAAGTGGAGAGAAACACCATATAGTAGTACTGAAAAAAATTAAAATAGGGTAATGAAATAAAGTAAGACTGGGTGATCATAAAAGTCCTCTCTGGGTAGGTAATCATTTAAGCTGAGGTCTCAAATGAGGAGAAGGAGTCAACCAAAGAAATTCTGCAGATACTATGGCAAAAACAAACCTGGATATATGAGGATCCAACAGAAGATCTACAAAGGATTTATAAATGAAGGCTATGGTTGTTTTCTCAAGCACACTTAACACCTTACAGGCCCATAAAAGGCACACAATAAATATTAGTTTAAAGAATAAATGAGTATTTGCTACACACTAACATGTTCCTTAGAAACAGAAAAACTCCAAGCTTTCCCTGGATTCTCAAAAGGCTCCATGACCCAATAAAGATTAAAAACTAGGATTACATTTTCTAGGTATACAACCCATGCATCCAAGTTTTTTTAAAAAACCATGATGCCACACATATATCACAGCAAGTCTCCATGTTTGCCAAACCTTTTATCAATGACCTCAGCTACTTGCTTTCTTGAAAGGCAGCAAAAAGTAAATTCTACTTTCGCTCAGGACATTAGGATGTCTTCCAGAATATGACAACTCATCCTTAAAGTTTTCAAGAAAATCTCACAGAGCACTGAGCCAGCTGAGTTTATATGTGCTGAGACAAAAAAACTGATTGGCACAAGGAAAAATTTCACTGTTGAAGAGCACTATAAACCAAAATGCCACTTTCTATAAAAGAAAAAGGACTGGGGGAGTCTCAGAAGCAAAAAAAGAAATATATAAACAGAAAGTTTCAAACTTTTACACGCAAAAAATGCCACAACTAAGTAAAAAATGAGTAATTTTCTTAAATTATATAGGAGCCTTAACTAATCAATTAAGAGCTGACAAACAGGGAAATGGATAAAAGACACTTAAAAGTATTTACTGAAAGAATAAACCAATAAATATGAAGAAAAAGACTTAATACACTCACAATCATGAAGACTCAATGTAATAACATTTTGCACTTTAAGACTGGCAAATGTTATGAAATTGGATGGTACCCAGTATTGGCAAAGGTGCAAGGGAAACAGACTTCACTGGTGGTGGAGGGAGAAAACTGGTGCAACCCATCTGGAAGGTAATTTAGCAATATCTATCATAATTTAAAATGCAATAACCTTTGACCTACAACTCTATTTCTAGAAATTTTTACTACAAATAGATAAATTCTCACAAAAGCTTATGTCGCGTATTGCCTATATTTAACAAAAGGTGAAATCAATCAAATGCCCCTCAAAATGAGATTAAATAAAGGGAACAGTAAGAAATATTATATAGTGATTTAAAAAAACACTGACATGATTTCATATGCTAATATGGAAAGGCCTCCAAGATGTATTAAAGGATAAGCAAGACACATTAGAGAACAGTATATATATTATCATTATGTTTTTTAAAAATTTCGTGGAAGGGTACATTAAGAACTTTCTCATTTGCAGTTATCTCTGAGAGTATGGGAAAGAGTTATGTATTTTCCACACTACCTTCTACCTTGCTACTAATATGCCTTGCATTTCTAACATATAATTAATATATTTAGCTACCTGACAATGGTATTGTTTTCTATAACTTATAACACCACATTATTTTAGGACAACAAAGTCTCTATGACACATGTTTGGCTTTATTAATCCCACTTGCCAGGATAAGAAAATTGAAGCTCAGGAAATACAAGACAGCATACAAGCAGGAAATTATACAGACATAAGAAATTGTGAACTCACACAGCTTTTAAGTATACCACCACAGAACTAGGGAATGGCAAAGCAAGAAATTAAATGTGAATCTTGTTTTGAAATCCAACATTCTTCCATTTACCACATTGCCATCAACTTCTGTTATAATTCAAAAACTATAAAGTAATATCCTGTAAGAATAAGATCTGTAACTGCCAGTGCCACAGTACTTCCTCTCTAGTCAATAATCTACCACAGGAGAACTGTTGTATATTTTTTCTCTTAAACTCACAATTTTTACGGAAAGAAAACTGATCCCTGGAATCATAATGAACACTAATTCTAACTATTCTCAATAGTAGTCTAAAACATCTGTGATACACTTCTGCATAAGTCAAAATAAATTTTATTTTCACTGACATTACTTTGACTGTATTTGGTTAACTTTATCTCATGTAGATTCATCAGCTCAAAATTAATTAGTATTACAGAACAGTGTATTCCATCCAAACAATTCATCTTTGTTGGCTCACATGCCTCACTGCTATTGGCATGCCCCCACAATAACGGGCATGGTGCCACAGTAACAGATGGGCATAAACACAGACATGCCAAAGAGTCAGTATGTGCATCAAGTTTGAGTATTAGTATTAGATTTTCCTCCAAGAAATTCATAAACTATAGTAGAATAAATATAAGTGTTCTACAACTATGTTAATAAGATATGCCAACTCAAAGCTAGATTAATTTTTAAATTCTTAAAAAAAAACACACACACAATTTTCCAAGGCCACAGAAGGCAAGTTTTCCATCTGATGAGTTTGGATCAGCCTTCTGTGTAGGGAATTGAGGAAACCAATATGCAATCTCTACCTTAGATAAGCTTTGTCCCTGAAGCACTTGAAAATCTCACTAAAAAGTTTAGTTTTCAGAAGTCACATGGCAGTGTTACAAGACATCAAAGTTCTAGAGATCTATCATATGACAATGTGAATATACCTAACACTACTGAACTGTAGGTGGGGTTAAGACGTAAATTTAATGTTATGTATTTTTTACACTTTTTTTTAAAAAGTCGTGTTTCCTGATGTTGGCTGTGTAGGCCTTGAAAAAGAAAAAAGGTCCTATAAATTACTATTTGACAGAAATAGAATCTAAAAGTACAAATCACCTAAATTTACATTATTATTTTAAATTCTGCCATCTCTTAAAAAGAGTGTCATCTCTTCAAAAAATTATTTCTATGTGATTTTAAATTTTTGAAATATAAAACATACTACTGACCAAATCACACTGAAAATTTTTATAATTTTTTACTACATTAATGAAAGGTTTCAAAATACTACGAATACTAAAGAAAGTAAGAAAAAAACATTTGTGGTGACTATCATCCAAAATCCTTTGTTAAGAAATATATAAGGTGGGGCGCCTGGGTGGCTCAGTGGGTTAAGCCTCTGCCTTCGGCTCAGGTCATGATCCCAGGGTCCTGGGATCGAGCCCCGCATCGGGCTCTCTGCTCAGCGGGGAGCCTGCTTCCTCCTCTCTCTCTGCCTGCCTCTCTGCCTACTTGTGATCTCTGTCTGTCCAATAAATAAATAAAATATTTAAAAAAAAAAAAAAAAAAAAAAAAAGAAATATATAAGGTACCAGTATATACAGCATTCTGCGTGCGCGCGCGCGCGCGCGCGTGTGTGTGTGTGTGTGTGTGTGTGTGTGTGTGTGTGTAAACAAAAACATCTCTGACTTTCAGGCACATTTTCTCTTTGAAGAAATGTTCAAGTATCCAATCATCTTAAGAAAACCAATCTATTATTTTTTAATTGCTGATATTGTTAGATATCAGCAATAGGTTAGATAGAAATTATGAGAACTATGTGTTTCTAACTTTAATTTACTTTCAATTAACCCTAGCATTTCTATAATATGTACTATTAAATAAGAGTCATCTATTTTTATTTTATTAAAGTACATAAAAGTGTGTGAAATTCTTACTGCCCCCAATGGTTTTGAGTTTATATATTCAGAAGAGTGTCCCAAGCTTCTGGATTTCAAGGACTGGGTAAGATTTCAACAAAATTTCTGGACAATGACACACAGTTGCCCACTTTGTGGTATCCCACATAAAAATATAACAAAAACTACTCTCTATGGACACTATTATTTCATATATGGAAATAGGAAGTATGTTTGCATTCCTTTGATTACTAGAAGCCATTTGTATTTCTTTAGTAATCTAACTACTCACAATATTTCGGGCTAATGTTCTTTTTTTTTTTTTTTTTTTTTTTGATTTTATTTATTTGACAGCTAGAGATCACAAGTAGGGAGAGAGGCAGGCAGAGAGAGAGAGAGAGGAGGAAGCAGGCTCCCTGCCAAGCAGAGAGCCCGATGCGGGACTCGATCCCAGGACCCTGAGATCATGACCTGGGCTGAAGGCAGCAGCTTAAACCACTGAGCCACCCAGGCGCCCCAAGGGCTAATGTTCTTTAGATACTATGCTTTTACCTTTTTTTCATTCCCAAATATTTCTGGGCCAATGTTACACTGACCTTTCCTATTACCACAAACCTATCTCAAGAACAGATTTTTGACAGAATTTCATTAAATCTAATGACAAGTGCATTTAGTCACAGACAATAAGTACTGCTCTCTCACCTCAAAACATTTCCAAATATACACTGACAGTTCTGATCTCTCCTGATCTCTCTTAACTACAGTCCAACATCACCAATGAAAATGTCTTTTTCCTTCCCAAAGGTCCTCTCAACCTTTCCCCATTTCCCATTTCAGTCAACAGTTCCCACATTCTTCTAGCGTGGCTAAAAACCCTCACTTCTCAATTCCTTCCTCCCCTCAACCAAATCCAATAAGTAAAACCTCTAAGTTCCCCTTTCATAATGTGCTCACAACTTCCTTCCTCTTCATACCCACTTACACCAACAGACTCCAAATCATCATCACATTACTCTTGGACTTTTATAACAACCTCCATTATGGTCCCCCTCTGCCTCCAGATTCTTTTCTCTGATTTATTCTCCATACAACTCCAGATTAATCTTCCCAAAACACCACAGCAAAAGTCACTTGTAATCATCAACTCCTATTCTTAGAACAGAAGTTAAAGTTCAATTTTCTTCACAGTCTAACAACTACTTCTCAAATTTTCCACTGCTCTTTTCCAGGAACTCCCCTCTTTATCCATACTGCTTCATTCACTGTTGTCAGAAAAAAAAGGCAAAATACATTACCTTCGTTCATACTGTGAACCCGTATCATACCCTACTAAGAACATCTTTCATCCTCAGGGTACCTGGCTGGCTTAGTCAGTAGCACATGTAACTCTTGATCTCAGGGTGTGAATTTGAGCTCTGTACTGGATGTGGAGATTACTTAAAAATAAAATCTTTTAAAAAAGAAAAAAAAAGAAAAGAACACTCTTCATTCTTTCCTTCCTTATATCAATGCCTAAATCAAAGTCCTACTCTCCAGCAGCTCCAAGCCTTCACAGACCATTGTCTCCTTCAATATCCTGGAGCACTCCTTATTCCATTTGATACTAGGCAAGTATTAACTTTTTTCCTTAATGTTAGCATTCTGACACCTCAAATAGGAATTTTCTAAGGGCCTCCTAGCCCTGGTTTTATGAATATGTGAATGTAGTATTTTATCAATAAAATTTAATGTATTAACCATTAGTTTAAATTTAAATGAGAACACTGTTAGACAAATATGAAGTTACCTATCCCAGGTTGTAATGTTCATGTTTTGGGGGGTGGGGGGTGTTAAAGATTTTATTTATTTATTTACTTGAGAGAGAGAGTGAGAGAGTGCAAGCAGGGGAAGTGGCAGAGAGAGAGAGAAGCAGGCTCCCCGCTAAGCAAGGAGCCTTGCTTGCTAGTCCTTGGGACTCAATCCCAGGACTTGGGATCATGACCGAAGCACAAGGCAGATGTTTAACTGACAGAGCTATTCAGGTGTCCCGATGCAACACATTTTTAAACCAGTTTTTATGATTTAACAAACACTGCAATGTCATATAAGCCACTATTAAAATTGGGTCCTCGTGAAAAAAAGAAGAAAATGTTTTGCAAACTAATATATGACCAATGGAATACTGTTTTCAAAGAACAAATATAAAAGTCCTGGAGTTCCAAAGCCAGGGAAGAATGAGGGAATAGCACCCACGAACCCAGACAACATGCAAACTACTTCTCTATTTTGGAAACTAAGAGACCCTACAGATAATTACACATATGGGATCATAACAGAACTCAAAAAAAAGGAGAAATAGTACAAGTATGTAGGCATGGTGTCCTATAAAAACCGAAGGTGGAATCCAAAACAAGTGAACCTAAGAGTATCTAGTAAGCAGAAGAGTGGTCTGTTTGCACCTTGCATTTGATGCAAATAATCAAGGCAAAAGAAGCCTGGGTTAAGGAGAATGTAAAGATGTCTGCAGTGTGGGGTTTAAGGATGGGGAAAAAAAAAGTACCAAGTCTATCGACAATGGGTGATTTTGAACAGAAAGAATCTAGACTTACTTCTGTCACCAAGATTCCACAGGCAGGACAGAAGACAGGACTAGTATGTTACTATGAAGACCAGGGAACTTACGAATTCTTGAGGCATATGGGATGGATGGCCAGAAAACTACGTAATACGAAAGTACTCTAAAAATATAAGGTATTATTACTGTTATTACTACTATTACAATGCTGGTTTGTGTCCCCAATCCAAGAAGAGACAAAACAGAGAAGCCATTCAATAAAGGCTTGACATAATATGGCAATGGTGGCATGGAATAGGAGCAGTGAGTATCAAAAGTAACTGTTAGGGGCGCCTGGGTGACTCAGTGGGTTAAGGCCTCTGCCTTCAGCTTGGGTCATGATCCCAGGGTTCTGGGATCGAGCCCTGCATCGGGCTCTTTGCTCAGCAGGGAGCCTGCTTCCTCCTCTCTCTGCCTGCCTCTCTGCCTACTTGTAATCTCTGTCTGTCAAATAAATAAATAAAATCTTTAAAAAAAAAAAAGTAACTGTTATTGTCTCCCATAATTACTTACGTACATTTAGTTATGTACTGTCCTGTTCCCCAACTTTAAGAGGGTTATTCAATTACTCATAATAGAGAGCAACCCTTTAAAATTTTAATGGGGAAAGGAAAAAATAAGGAAATTAAAATAAAAGCAAGAAAAAAAAATAAATAAAAGCAAGAGTAAGGCTAATACGCCACAAAGCTCCCTACACTTGCTAGTCACACACCACAAATTTTGCTCTAAGTTTTCTAACAGTCCCTGTGTAAAGGAAACAATGATATTCACTGTTGATAAATAAGGGGGAAAGGGAGGATCAGAAGAAATCATTATTTCTGATACTAGACTTAATGCATTCATAGCAAAAAAATCTTCAAAAATAAACACCATTGAGATTAACTACTTCTTTTATCCTTGCTATTGTGATTTGCTACTCTTTACTCAAGACATTTTAGCCACTGGTGATTATTCTGAGTGACTTTAACATCCAGTTGGAAGCCCATCCAATACTCTGATTTCTAAATTCCTGTCCTAATCATTTTTACTGATTCTCAGCTCCAGGCAACTTTCAGCCATTAACTGCCACAGTCATACCCTAAATCATACCCAAACCTTGTGAACACCCAAAACTATTCTGAAATATTAAATTCATACAACTCTTTCTGATCAGTCTCCTCTCCTTCCAGCACTCTCATTCAGTTATTCCCACACCATCTAGTCCTTTGACTTCTTAAACACTTCTGGTCCCCTGATACTCTATTTTCTTCCGATCAGCTCTCTACTACCTTAACTTTTCTTCCCACTCCAGCTTAGATACCATCTTTAAGTAGTTCAGCATCTTTCTTACCAATATCCTCAACTTCTTGCTGAACTGTCATTCATAGCACCCACCTAGCTAAACCTCAATCCTGCCATACGAACTGACCATTTTCTTCATATTTATGAAAGGACTGCTGAGTGCTACTAGAGAAAAAGATCAGACTGTTGACAGTATAAATCAATGATTTCTAACCTCTACTAGGCAACCCCTCAATATCATCCCACAAGCCTTCCTGGTTTTCTGTCAGGACAAGCCTTCCCCACTGTCTCTACCAACTACTTCAGACTTTTTCTAAAATATTCATCCCTACCACTTCCTCTCCCACTCATCAGGCGATCCAGCCATTTTTTCCCTCTCATTTTTTATTTTTATTTATTTTTTTTTAAAGATTTTATTTATTTATTTGACAGAGAGAGATCACAAGTAGACAGAGAGGCAGGCAGAGAGAGAGAGAGGGAAGCAGGCTCGCTGCTGAGCAGAGAGCCCGATGCGGGACTCGATCCCAGGACCCTGAGATCATGACCTGAGCCGAAGGCAGCGGCTTAACCCACTGAGCCACCCAGGAGCCCTCCCTCTCATTTTTTAACAAAAGACTATACATTTGGCCTCCAACCTTTCCTCCTTTTCTTTATCATGCTCTAGACCCATCTCTCTTGTTTTCCAACACCATTCTCTACTGCCTCCTTCCAATCGGCATTTAAGTATTCTCAGCACTCTCAATCCTTAAAATAAAAAGCTCCTTAGATTCCATGTTCCTATAATTCTACCCTTTCTCATCTCCATGAAAGCCAAAGTTCTTTGGAGAAGTGGTGCTCCTTTCTTTACTCACTTCTCACCCATTTGTCAATCCACTGCAATCTGATTTCCCTACATTATTGTCAGCACTACCACCAAAGTCACCAACAAGTGCCTTATCACTAAGTCCAAGAAAAACTTCCTCTGAATTTATTTTACTGGCCTATTCACAGCAGCAGCTCATACTGCTCACCACTTATCTCCTTCATGAAACACTCTTTATTTGGTTTCTGTTTAAGCAAGACATACATAAGTTCCTCTTCTTTTAGGAAAAATGAGAAAGGAACTCCTTCCTTTAAGAACAGTTTAAAAGTAACAGAATATCCACAACACTGAAGGTTAAATAAAAAGCTTAAAACAAACACATTTTTACTTCCCTATACCATCTAAAATCATCATTCCCAAATCCTTGATATCCAAACAGAATTCACCTAGTCTTTGTTAACTTCTTTTACTTTTATGTGGTGCAAATTAAAGATACTCCATATAATTCAGTAGTTTGAAATGTTTGTGAAATGTGATTCAGTAAAACAATAGTGTGAAATTTAATAATATCTGAAATTTAACTATATAATCTCATTTGTATTATAGTAATTGTTCACTTTTCTAAAAGTTTAGTGCTTCTTACAAATTAGTGGCTTAATTACAATCTGTCCTAAAAGAACTATCACTTTAAGAAATGAACAGACTCCAGGGCGCCTGGGTGGCTCAGTGGGTTAAGCCGCTGCCTTCGGCTCGGGTCATGCGGGACTCGATCCCAGGACCCCGAGATCATGACCTGAGCCGAAGGCAGCGGCCCAACCCACCGAGCCACCCAGGCGCCCCATGATCTCAGGGTCCTGGGATAGAGTCCCGCATCCGGCTCTCTGCTCAGCAGGGAGCCTGCTTCCCTCTCTCTCTCTCTGCCTGCCTCTCTATCTACTTGTGATCTCTCTCTGTCAAATAAATAAATAAAATCTTTAAAAAAAAATTAAAAAAAAAAAAAGAAATGAACAGACTCCATATACTAGCAAATAAAAAGAACAAAACGTAACACCATATTACACTACAAAAGCATACAGTTTGCTTTTAAAATACATAATATACATACATGCAAAAGTAAAAAAAAAAAAAAGAAAAAAGAAAAGGGAATATCTATATTATGTTAATGGATTCTATCTGGATATTTAAATTAGGGTTGTTATTTTTTTCATCTGTTTTTGTTATTTCATATTCATATGTACGTATTGCATCTGTTGTTATTTTTTCATCTGTATTTGCTAAATTTCCTATAAGGATAAGAAATATCAGTCCAGTGAGTCTTTAAATCAAATAAATTTGTTACTTAACTTGTAACATCGCCAGTTACATCACCAATTTTTCCTCCTCTACATCAGATGGTTCTATCAGCAAACAGGGTAATACAGTTTTTCCCATTAAAAAAAAAAAAAATCCCTTGACTTATTAACATTCCTTTCCAAGTACCACTCCATTTCTCTGCTCCAGTACATACTAACAGCAAGTCCTCTCTTTTCTTGCAAGCCCAGTCCACTCAGGCATTCAGCCCCACTACTGCACCTAAACTACTTGTCAAGGTCACCAAAATCCTCCATGGACAAATCCGAAACCCACTTGTCAGTAATCGTCTTACTTGACACTATTGGTACTATTTGACCCAGTTGCTCCCAGGAATAGCCCCAGGGCTTAGTACTCTCATCTTTTCTCTTCCTACCTTCACTCCATTGGTGTCTCATCCAATCCATGGAATTTACTACCATCTATAACCTGATGACTCCCAAATATAGATCTCTAATCTGAAACCTCCGACTCATTCACCCAACTGCCTATTTATTATGTCCACTTAGACATCTAATAAGCATCTCAAACTTAACATGCTCAAGCTCTTGATTCCGCTTTCCTTTAAAAACTTCCTTTTCACACTTCTGGATTTTAGTTGACAGCAAATTTCAAACTTAACAGCTATTTGGGCAAAAAGCCTTGTGTTCATCCTTGATATCTTCTTCCTTCACATACCACACCCAAATCATTAGCAAATTTCATTGGTTCTGCCTTCCAAATAAATCCCGAATTTAACCCCTTCACTCTATTAACACCAATCTGATTTGGTCACCATCTTCACTTACCTGGATTATTGCAACAGTCTCCTTGTCAGTCTCCGTACCCTAGATCTGGAGTCTATTACTAGTTCAGGAGACAAAGCAATCCATTTAAAAGCTAAATTGTATCACCTCACTTCTATGTTCAAAACCTTCCAATACCT
The DNA here is from genome assembly GCF_922984935.1 of Meles meles. Lineage (NCBI taxonomy): Eukaryota > Metazoa > Chordata > Mammalia > Carnivora > Mustelidae > Meles > Meles meles. The sequence continues at coordinate 79,440,736 of NC_060068.1, read as the reverse complement.
TCCCTTCTCACTCAGAGTAAAATCAGAGTCCTCACAATGATTTACAAAGCCTTATGCAAACTGGTTCCTTACCTCTCTGACCTCCTCAACTACCAACTTCCCCCTTTTTCTTCATTCACTCTACTCCAGCCAAATTGGCCTATCTGTTGATTCTCACACAGGTCAGATGTTCTCCTGCTTCAGGGGCCCTACATTTGCTATTTCTTCTGACTAAATAGTCTTCCCAAGACAGCTGCTTATCACTTGCTCACTTCCTTCATGTGTGTGCTCCATTAACAAATTCTCAAGGGTACATTTTCCTGACCCTGATATTTTAAACTCCAACCCAATCTCCATCCTAATCCTTTGTCCTCTTTTTCTGCTTTACTTTTCTCCACTACACTCCTTATCATCAAATGATCAACTATATAGTGACTTCTTTATTGACCATCTTCCTTCCACTAGAATATACGCTCCATGAAAGTAGACATTTTTTTCCACTACTTTATCCCCAGCATCAAAAACAATGCCTAGCATACAGAAGACATTCATATTTGTTAAATCAGTAAATTACTTAGGTAACTTTTTTAAGTTATTAAATAAACATTGGAAATGTACAAGCAGGTCCCAAGCACCCCCACAGACTATAAGCTTTTTGAAGCAGGAAATATAGCTGGTACACAAAGGGCACTTAACTGAATGACTTCTATATGTCCATAATGCTCAAAACCCTCCACTGGCTGCTCCTTTGACTCAAAATAAAATCCAAAGGCCCTACACAATCTAGCCCCCCATCTTCCAATCTGCTACCTACCTCTTTGCCCTCAAAGTACTAACTTCCCCCTCATCCTTCATTACCACATTCCTACCTAGGCTTAAAGAAATTTTGAGAAAACCCATTCCTAGAGTAAAGCTGGGTGATGTGTAGCTCTGCCAACCCAGGATTTGAAACTAGCTTTATTTATGCTTCTCTCCCTTGCCCAGCTACCATGCCAACTCGCTCAACTGAAAGATTAAAGACACTGGCCTTCTAAATAGATCAGATCCTATCAGCAATATAAATAATCAGCCCATCAATAGCAGACACTTACTATAAATTGTTCATTTCTCTATACCTATGAACTCTTTCCAACTGATAAGCTAAGTAAGTCTTACCTAAATATACAAATGAACGTTATTCATAATAATATGAAATAAGGGAAAATCATTTCCTTCTTGATTATTCTACTTTGGGTGCTTCACTTTAAATTCAGAATTTGGATTACAGGCAATTTGTTTTTGTCAGTAGTTCATTTATATATACAGCTACAATACTGTCAAATTATTTCACTATAATACATTTGTCATTCCATGATCATTTGTAACTTTTCATGCAGTAAAAAAGAACATTTCAACCAACCATCTGTCTCCTTTTTATGTTTGTTTTAATCATTTGTTCTAGGAACGTTGTTCTAAATTCTAAATACTTTTTAGAAATAACGGGCGCCTGGCTGGCTCAGTTGGTAGAGCATCTGATTCTTGATCCCCAAGTTGGGAAAGAGTTTATTTAAAACAAACAAACAAAAACCTGCCTAGAAATATGTCACATCTTGGATTTTAACTGTAAGGATTGGAATTTAAGTATTCCAGATTTTCTCCTTGGATTTCACCAGATCAATGCTCTTAACATACTCCAGCAAAAGATGAATATTTCTTGGCTGAACATTTATTAAGGTAAATTATAAAAGTCAGAATTATAAAAGTCAGTTAAAAAAATTATAAAAGGTAAAATATAAAAGTAAATTATAAAATCTCCAAGAAGAGATGCAAGCTAAACAATAAAATGGAGCACTTTTATAATCTGATAGAAAGCAGGAATCTGCTTACAGGCAGTATTTCATCATTTTGTTCAATGTGGTAAAATCTTACTTGATTTAAAGTATATTTCAAAAATTACATTATAAGAACCCTACTGCACCACTGGCCATCCTTATGTAGTTGTCCTTTTAATAAAACTAGAAATCTTATTTATGTGAAGATAAAAACAACCAGCTCATCTAGCTGGGAATGTGATGCAGATACCATTATACAGTTTCTTCTTCCATTAATAGCCATCTTGGAACACATGGAATTAACTAAGTCAAAAATCAATAAAATACTGAAATTGCCTAGAATTTTATGTGCCCTTTATAAACAAACAAAAATGGATCCAACTTACATATATAACATGGCAAATATGTTGTTAAAGACAATAATATATTTGGACATATGTCCTTCAAATGAAGGACAACAGTATACAATAGAAATCCTAAGTGGAGTGTATTTTCATCCTTGCAATCTGGACTTATGAGCACAGAGAATTTACAATGAGAAGCCTGTGCCTCTTCATAATATGCTAACAGCTCAGGGCTCCAACACTTCCAGCATCTCAAACTAAAATGTTTGACATTTCAAAATTCTAGCATTTCTATTTTCTTCAGAAGAAAGAAGTGAAGGCCCGTTATTTCTAAAATGTAAGTGAAAGCTTAAAATAAATACCTTTTGTAGGTATAGCACACTGAAAAGTTGAGACATATTATACAATTTAACATTAACTATACACTGATACACTGATAATACTATTAGCTCACTTTCAGACTTATCTCACCAACTAAATTTTAAGTTTCTTAAAGACAACATAAAGGTCTTATAATCGCTTTGTATTTTTGTGCTAAAAATACAGAAGAATGAAATACACATATGGAATAATCCCAAATCTGCAAGTAAATATGCCTTTGAACAGTTAGAAGAGAGACTTTAAAAATCCTGATTGGAGGGCGCCTGGGTGGCTCAGTGGGTTAAGCCGCTGCCTTCAGCTCAGGTCATGATCTCAGGGTCCTGGGATCGAGTCCCCCATCAGCCTCTCTGCTCAGCGGAGAGCCTGCTTCCCTTCCTCTCTCTCTGCCTGCCTCTCTTGTGATTTCTCTCTGTCAAATAAATAAAATAAACAAAATCTTAAAAAAAAAAAAATCCTGATTGGAAAGTTCACTCAAAACTTCATGACATTTTCAAGTCAATTAACCCTAACACAGTAAAGACTCAAGCAATGCCATGAAGAAAATGGCTATTCTGGAACTATATACAATTAAGTCAGAGTGATGCAATAAGATATCAATATTGTACAATACAGTAAGGATACCAGACAAGGTTTTTCCTTCCATGGATGGTCCAATAAATCAATCACACTTTATTTTTTTAAACTACACTAGTTACAGAGACAATAAATATCAATAGAATCTGAATCATTCAACTGAATAAAGGCCATGAAAATATTTATTAAGAAAAATTATAGGGGCACCTGGGTGGCTCACTCAGCTGGGTGTCCAACTCTTGATTTCAGCTCAAGTCAGGACCTCAAGGTCATGAGATCAAGCCCCACATCAGACTCCAAGCTACGCACGGGATTCTCTCTCTCCCTCACCTCTCTCCCCCTGCACACGCTCTCTCTCTCTCTCAAAAAGAAAAAAAGAAGAAGAAAAATATAAGCCAAACACTTCACTCATAAATTATTCCTTCACATAGGTACATGTGGGTGGCTCAATTGGTTGAGCCTCCAACTCTTGCTTTCGGTTCACATCATGATCTCAGGGTTGTGAGATGGAGCCCCACATTGGGCTCAGGCTCTATGTTACACATGGAGCCTGCTTAAGATTCTCTCTCTGTCTCTACCCCTCACCCCACCTCCTGCACATGCTCTCTGGGGGGTGGGGGGGAATATTCCTTCACATAAATTATACTACCTAATAATAGCTGAGTTTATGAAATAGATTCTTTTTTTTAAATAAGCTCCTTGCCCAACACAGAGCCCAACTTGGGGCTCAAACTCACAACCACGGAATCAAGACCTAAGCTGGGATCAAGAGTCTGGCGCTCAACCACATGAGCCCCAAGATGCCCCAATAGATTCTTTTATATAGTAGTCAACAAATATTCATTTAGTAACTACATAACCTGAAAATACAGGGTGACTGAATGAAATAAAATTACCAACGAGAAATACTAGTACAAGTGAAAACAAAGTAGAACACTTTGAACAACAGTAACTATAAAAATGCATTAAATGAAAAAATAACAAAAATATAGTATAAACCTGAATTAAAAAATAATATGGGGCGCCCGAGTGGCTCAGTTGGTTAAGTAACTGCCTTTGGCTCAGGTCATGGTCCTGGAATCCCAGGATCGAGTCCCCCATCGGACTCCCTGCTGAGCAGGGAGTCTGCTTCTCCTGCTGACCTCTCTTCTCTTGTGCTCTCTCTCTCTCTCTCTCAAATAAATAAATAAAATCTTTTAAAATAATAATAATAACAATATAAATAAAAAATGGAAACAATCACACAAAAACGTTTGGAATCTCTTAAGAGATACAATGACTCTTTTTAGCATGCCCCAAAAAATAGGTTATTATTTATAAAGTACTAACATCTGGGACTTGTTTATCTTTATTTTTAATAGAGTAAACTCAAGAACATCCTTTAAAAAGTTTTTATTCAGCTGCACTTCCATATGCCTTCCTGAATGAGAGAACAAGTGGCAGAGATAACATTAAATTTGCTGTAATTACATAGAAACCACAGACTCGTGTAATCTGTCTACAAGACTTCCCTGATAAACACTGATACAAAAGGTTAAAGGGTTATACGTAATTTTCATGGCTGATGTTGTAAAGTTGACAATAAATAAAACTTAAGTTAAAAAAAATAAGCCAGGCTTCATTAATGCAATACAAACACACTGCTGTAACACTGACTACATCATACTACATGACATAGTATGACTACAGGAATACACTGTAGCCCCCTGTTTGGGTCTAAATCAGCTCTGTGAATCTAAACAAATGAAAAGCCCACCCCAATCTCAGCAGAAACTAAGAATGCTACCTTTCAAAGTTGTTGAGGAGGTACTATATTGCTGAGTTACTGGTTGCTAAGGTCATCCTTTATTGTTAAACCTAATGGCCTCTTTTCAGCCTTCATTCTAATTATCCTCATTATGCAACTCCTAACACAGTTGTCATTTCTTCTTATTAACAATCCTCTTAGCTCCCCCCACCCATTATTTTTTTTTAACCTTCCTCTGGTGTCCTACCCCTCTGAGCACTGTCTCTTTCCCTAGTTCTTCCATTCAATCTTAAATGTCAGTGTTCTCTCAGGTTTTGTCTAAACTGCCTTTTTTCCTAAACAAGAGTTCTCCTGGGGCAAGGGGATGGAGGGATCATTTGCCCATTCCCATGCTTTAATGGGAATGGGCAATAAATATTTATGCCCAAATCTGTCTCATCCGAGTATGCATTTTCTTTTGCAACTCTGAGGAACTCCCCTTCTGCTCCACCTGGCAAAAACTGCTCAGTTAAGACCTAAAATGTCACCACCTCAGTGAAGCTTCCACCACTTTTCCAGTGTTAGAAATCGCTTTCCCCTCTGCAATCTCATGAGAACCTCATAAAATATGCAAGTATCAAACCTTTCTAAAAAAGAGGACACTTAAGTTTGAAGAGATCAAGCAACCTGTACAAGGAAACATTACTACAAATGGGAAGAGGCATGTAAACCCAGGCTGCCTCACTCCACATTCAATACTCTTTCTAATATACCATGATACTCTCAAAAGAAAGGAGATTTGGAAATTTAGTAGTTTTACTATTGTTAAGAAAAACTGGTTTCCTCTGTTTCTAGAAATTGTTTAATCTAGAAAAAAAGTTACTAAAATTATTTTTAATTACACACAAATAACCAAATTGGTTAAGACAAAAGAACTTCTTTAAGGCAAAACAGGAAAATAACTTAGAAAAAAACTAAAAGCAATAAATATTGACAATTGCAAAAGAAAAGAATGCAAAGAAAAATAACTCTTTACTAAATGAAAAAAATGAAAATCTTGAAGCCAATAATCAAATACACAGTCTTAATTAATCAATAATGATATACAGGATCTGTTTTTCTGAAATGATCTAAAATTCCCTAATTCTGGTTTTATTTGAAGGGAGAAAGGAACAAAAATGGTTGATAAATAAGATTAAATTCAGAAAACAAAATCATCAATAATTCCATCATGAAGAAGTGTTTAGACATCCTTGAGATGGTCAGTGAAGGATCAAAGGACATATAACTTTAGGACAAGAGGACAAAGAGAAGAAGAGAGGAAGTCAAAGAGCTAGAAATCAACACTTTGCAGCCATTGTGGTTAAGAATGGTTCCAGAGAGGGGGCGACTGGGTGGCTCAGGCAGTTAAGGGATCAACTCTTGATTTCAGCTCAGGTCGTGATCTCAGGGTCCTGGGATCAAGCCCTGCATTGGGCTCTGTGCTCAGTGGGGAGTATGCTTGGGGATTCTCTCTCTCTCTCTCTCTCTCTCTCCGCCCCCCCCCCCCCCGTCCCACCTCCTGCTCACACTCACTCTCTCTGAAATAAATAAATCTTTTGGGGCGCCTGGGTGGCTCAGTGGATTAAGCCGCTGCCTTCGGCTCAGGTCATGATCTCAGGGTCCTGGGATCGAGTCCCGCGTCGGGCTCTCTGCTCTGCAGGGAGCCTGCTTCCCTCTCACTCTCTCTGCCTGCCTCTCTGCCTACTTGTGATCTCTGTCAAAATAAATAAATAAAATCTAAAAAAAAAAAAAAAAATTATAACTAGGTATACTGACGGATGTTAACTAGACTTACTGTAGTGATCATTTCTGAATATGTACAAGTATCAAATCACTGTTATATACCTGAAACTAATATGTTGTATGTCAATTATACCTCAATTTTAAAAATGACAGCAGAGAAACAGGGTAAGTTTTAAGTTTTTTTACATAAATTTTGTCATTTGGTTTAAAAAAAAAAAGTTAAAAAAAAAAAGAACTATCATGATTTTATAAAAGAACGTAAACTCAAGAGAAATTAAAAGACCCCTTTCAGGTATCTCCTTGCTCCTATACAACCCCACTAGGTTGCAACTCAATGGCCAAAATGTTTCTTATTCCTGGAAGCTTCCAGGAAATACACTGTCTACTGCTACTTTTCAAAGTTTTAGACTTTTAATGAGTTCTGTGCATTCTCTAAGGAAAGCACCATAAATTTCATCAGGTAATAAGCAGCATATCCAAGTGCTTGAGAAAATGGGCTTTCAGATTAGAATGTCTGTGTTCAAGTTCAGAGAGTCCAATGTTATAACCTTGTGATCTTGGACAAGTTAACCACTTGTGCTCCAATTTCTTCATCTGCAAAGCAGAATCAGATAAGTACCTGCTAACAAGCCACTGAGGTTGTAAGGAGAACTGAATGAGACAATAAATGTAGAATAATGTGCACAAATGCACAAGCACTCCATAAATGTTAGCTATTTTTATTTTAAATCCAACCTGCTTGGTCACCTCACCAGTTCTTAGTCAAAGCTGTACATCTTTCCCCAAACCAGGCCCAAATCTGACAAAACAGATTTCTAAGAGAAAAACGTGTTAGATGTTAACAAACCATAAAAGTAAATTAATTGTAAGTAAATCACAGGCAAAACAGACTGATACTGACTTATAGGGTAATTCAGCAACTGAACATTTTGCTAATAGACGTGTAAAGCTACAACAAGCTTCCTATTAGAACAACCCATCATCCAAATACACTGAATGAAAAATGAAAAGAAATTGGTTATCTTACCTGAGAACAAGGCGGGGGGGGGGGGGGGGGGGCAGAAAACTGTATTCCATATGCTGTATATAAGATTTCAGTCAGCTTAGTACAATCAAAATTTAAACCCCAATGTCAAAGACTAGCAGTTTTGCAGACTACCCGATTTTATTAGTACAACTTAAATTACATTTTAATTTTACTCTTCTGACACCTGCAAAGCCATCAGCACAGCTTTCACCTAATTCAGTATGAATCCAGTGACAGCCTATTATGTGACCCCAGACGAGTAATGAGACATTAAATATAAGAGAAATGTAAAAATGATTCCAATAAAATACAAAGTTACCAGAATTCTGTAAGTTTAAAACCCCTCCCACCAAAAGGTTCAGGGAGGTTTTCTCTTCAGTTTTCGATGGTACTTAAATATTTTGCTTTTAAAAACTATACACTGGGGGCGCCTGGGTGGCTGAATGGGTTAAGACTCTGCCTTCGGCTCAGGTCTCGATCTCAGGGTCCTGGGATCTCAGGGTCCTATGATCAAGCCCCGCGTCCGGTACTCTGCTCAGCAGGGAGCCTGCTTTCCACCACCTCTCTGCCGGACTCTCTGCCTACTTGTGATCTGTCTCTCCGTCAAAAAAACAAATAAAATCTTTTTTTTAAAAAACTATACACTATTTAGTATTTTTTAAAATTCACGTTATTAATTTGTAAAACTTCAAAGTTTGTTCACAGTCAAATTCTAAATATTCTCTACTCGTATGCTTATTACTCTGTTTGGAATTGAGCTTTTTTTTTTTTTTTTTCCTGTAAAGCAAAGGATATTACCCAAGAACATGAATGTTCGTATGAACGGTTTGTCCATTCATAAAGCGCCTAAAAGACCTCCATGCTCCTACACTCCATGGTCAGAGGACAGTTTCCCATAAGCAACACTCTAACGCGCCCTCTTAACTCCCCAAACACCTCTTTCACCATAACGCGCCCATTCTCCACGCTTGACCCAGCAAATATTAAATTAGCTAGAAGTGTTTGTTCACAACTCAGATTTCTGTGCCCCAGCCCAGACTAACTTAATCAGAGTCCTTAGGAATGAGACCTGAAGCTCTGCAAACAGTTCTTTTCTCACTAAAGTTTGAAAACTACGAAAGACCCCTACGCACACTCACCCCAAACTCTCCAACGACTCCCACCACTCCCCAATGACCCGACCCGACCCCACCCCCAGAGGGAAGCCTTACCGCCCGGCCCCAGTACGGTCCCAGGGCGACTTCACCCTTCTCCCGGGAGCTCAGTCCGGTGCCCGCTCCTCCCGGGTCCCCAGCTCCTCAGTCTCAACCCCACACCCCAAACCTTTCTCCTCACTTCTTCAAATCGCTGCTAAAGAGGCCGAAGGCGCCGGAGGGGGAAATGGTTGAAGTCGCCTCCTGACCCAGTTCCGTCGCCTCCCCTCCTCCGGATTGCTCATTGTAAGCGAAGCTGTTGCTGGACATTGCTGCGGTGCTGGCCGGGGTCTGGTTGGTCCTGCCGAGGGTTCTTTCTGAAGGGCTCCAGTGCCGAGGACCAGGAACAAAACTACTTCTCGAGCGGAGGGGCGCGCGCAGCCGCTTCCGGACTCGTCACGGCTCCCTAAACCGACCTGGCGGCCCACCCCCTGCGCATGCCCAGTGCGCAGGCTGGCCGGAGCCCACCGTCGGCCTCTCCAGGGCCTGACTGGATTTACTTTCTCCGGGTTTTTGAAGTGACTGAGAGGCTCCGACCCAGTGCGGAAGGGACGTCTTGGGCGGAACGAGCTGGGCCTCTCCGGTTTTAAAGGGTTTTTTTTGGAGAGAAATAACTGCTTGTGTCCGTTTTGCTCCCCAGCCCGGTCAGTTTTACCTGACTCTTGCTGTAAACCAGTAGCATTCAGACTTCTTCTGAAATACTAGTTAACACACCTGATCAAGTTTCCTAAATCCCTGACGATTGCTTTTCCTTTTGTGAGCAGATTTCTACTCTTCTTCCTCCAGCCCTACATTCACAACTGTCACCACGAAGCCCTCTCCCAAATCTCTCCACTTAAAGGAAACCTCTCCAGATTGTGCCTTTGGGGATCCACTGACAAGTGTTCGTTCCACTGAAAGCTTTGAATGAAAATCCAGGACCAGCAGTTCCCAGGAGCTAAAGGAGTTCTTCCCACTGGCCTCTGGCTACCATAAATAAAATAGAGCCACATAGGGTGCCTGGAGTGGTGTATCATCTGGACACGTCTTTACCTCTTTCTTTCTCACTGTTAGCACCCCCCAACATCTGTCAGGGATGTTGCACTGAATGTTGCCTGGCCCCGCAGTAGCACTTGATAAAGCCTCTTTCCGGGCATAATCTCCCCCAGGCTGCCGGCTCAGAAAAATTTCAGCCTTCCTTATCTTTCCTATTCTTTCTCCCTCTGGGCAGGCATTGAAACCTGGAGACCCAGGAGCCAGGAACTGTCAGAAGCCCAGTGCAACACAGACCGGGGGCCCAGCCCCTCTAGGAGGAGGGTGGAGCCTGTTCAAGGGTCAACTCCTCAAAAGGCCACACAGAAAATTATGAAATACCATTGCACACCTATTAATATAACCAAAATCTGGAACACTAAAAGGCTAAATGTGACACAGTAGGTACTCTCACTCGTTACTGGTGGGAATGCAAAGTGGTACAGTCATTTGGAAGACAATTCGTCAGTTTTTATAAAATTAAAGTTATCCTATCATACAACCCTGCAATAGCACCCCTTGGCATTTACCTGAAGGGGTTAGAAAATATACCCACGCGGGTCGCCTGGGTGGCTCAGTGGGTTGGGCCGCTGCCTTCCCCTTAGGTCATGATCCCAGGGTCCTGGGATGGAGTCCCACATCGGGATCCTTGCTCAGCGGGAACCTTGCTTCTCTCTCTGCCTCTGCCTGCCACTCTGCCTGCTTGTGTGTGCGCGCGCGCTCTCTCTCTCTGGCAAATAAATAAATAAAATCTTAAAAAAAAAAAAACTTGTTTAAAAAAATATACCCACGCAATAACCTGCACATGGATGTTTTTAAAAGCATCATTTGTAGTTACCAAAACTTGGAAGCAATCAAAATGCCCCTCAGTAAGTGAATGAATAAGTAAACTGTGGCCCATCCAGACAGTAATATTATACAGCGCTAAAAAGAAAGGCAGTATCAAACCATGAGAAGACATAGGGGAAACTTAAGTGTACATTACTAGGTAAGAGAAGCAAATCTGAAAAAGCTACATACAGTATGATTCCAACTATATAACATTTTGGAAAAAGCAAACTATGGAGACAGTGAAAACATCAGTGGTTGCCAGGAGTTGGAGAGGGGGGAGGAGGGATGAATAAGCAGAGCGAGGAGGAATTTTTAGGGCAATGAAAATACCCCTGTACCATACCATTATAATAGATATATGTCATTATACATTTGTCCACACCAGAGAATGTTCAACACCAAGAGTAAACCCAAATGTAAAGTAGGGACTTGGGTGATAATGATGTGTCAATGTAGGTTCATCAACTGTAACAAATGTATCACTTTGGTGGAGGATGTTGATAATGCAGAAGGCTATGCGTTTGTGGGGGTAGGGAGTACATGGGAAATCTTTGTACTTTCCTCTCAGTTTTGCTGTAAACCTAAAAGTGCTAAAAGAAAAAAAAAAGTCTTAATTTAACAAATGAAAATAAATTTAAAAAATAAAGGCTACACTGTTACTGTGTAAGTACCCATGACCATGACTGAGTCTTCAGTTGGAGAGGAGGGAACATTCTCCCAGCTTCATAGTATGGATAAAACTTGGCAGGTTTTTCTTTCAGCTATTGAAATACCCCTCCAGGGAGCCCAGGGGACTCAGTTGGTTAAACAGCTGACTTCAGTTCAGGTCATTATCTCTGGGTCCTGGGGTAGAGCCCCATATCAGGCATCCTACTCAGTGGGGAGTCTGCTTCTCCCTCTCCCTCTGCTTCTCTCTCACTCACGCTCTGACACAAATAAATGAATAAAATCTTTAAAAGTAAAATAAAATAAAATACCCCTCCAGAAATGTAATGATGAAATTTGTTATATATCAATATTGATGATATTGATCAATTCATGTAACTACCTATTGCCGATTATTCTTTTTTTTTTAATATTTATTTTTATTTGTTTATTTACAGCATAACAGTGTTCATTGTTTTGGCATCACACCCAGTGCTCCATGCAGTACGTGCCCTCCCTATTACCCACCACCTGGTTCCTCAACCTCCCACCCCCCACCCCCCTGCCACCCCTTCATAACCCTCTGGTTGTTTTTCAGAGTCCATAGTCTCTCATGGTTCATCTCCCCTTCCAGTTTCCCTCAACTCCCTCTCTTCTCCATCTCCCCATGTCCTCCATGTTATTTGTTATGCTCCACAAATAAGTGAGACCATATGATACTTGACTCTCTCTGCTTGACTTATTTCGCTCGGCATAATTTCTTCCAGTCCCGTCCATGTTGCTACAAAAGTTGGGTATTCGTCCTTTCTGATGGAGGCATAATACTCCATTGTGTATATGTACCACATCTTCCTTATCCATTCGTCCGTTGAAGGGCATCTTGGTTCTTTCCACAGTTTGGCGACCGTAGCCATTGCTGCAATAAACATTGGGGTACAAATGGCCCTTCTTTTCACTACATCTGTATCTTTGGGGTAAATACCCAGCAGTGCAATTGCAGGGTCATAGGGAGGCTCTATTTTTAATTTCTTCAGGAATCTCCACACTGTTCTCCAAAGTGGCTGCACTAACTTGCATTCCCACCAACAGTGTAAGAGGGTTCCCCTTTCTCCACATCTTCTCCAACACACGTTGTTTCCTGTCTTGCTAATTTTTATTGCCGATTATTCTTGATGATGATAATGATGATAATCATAGATATACTTAATAGATGGCTTAATATGTACTAAGCACAGAAGTGATTTACATATATAATTCATTTAATAGTAAAAGAAGCTAGCTTTGGTTTCCTTAATCTGTAAAATGAGGAGATTGATACATACCCTAGAGAATCTCTGGCATATATATCTGCGTATAGAATTTCTTGGTTGTAGATTACATGCACCTTTACTGAATAGCCCAAGTCTTTCTCTAATATAATTTTAGTAGTTCACCGTCCCACAGCAGTGTATAAAAGATCTTCCTGGGCACCTAGGTGGCCCAGTTGGTTAAAGGTCCAACTCTTGATTTTGGCTCAGGTTGCAGTTTCAGGGTCATGAGATCCAGTGGGGAGTCTGCTTAAGACTCTCTCTCCCTGGGGCACCTGGGTGGCTCAGTCGGTTACGCATGTGCTTTAGGCTCAGGTCACCATCTCAGGGTCCTGGGTTCAAGCCCCACATCAGGCTCCCTGCTCAGCAGGGAGTCTGCTTCTACCTTTCCCTCTGCCCCTCCTCCCCACTCGTGCTCTCTCTCTCTTGCTCACTCTCAAATAAATAAAATCTTAAAAAAAAAAAAAAAACGACTCTCCCTCCCTGTCATGGGGTCCCTGGGGGGCTCAGTCAGTTAAGCGTCTGCCTTTGGCTCAGGTCATGATCCTGGAGTTCTGGGATAGAGCCCCACATCCGGCTCCTGCTCAGCGGAGAGCCTGCTTCTCCCTCTGACCCTCCCCCTTGTCGTGCTCTCTCTCTCTGCCAAATAAATAAATTAAATTTTAAAAAAAAAGAGCCTTTCTCCCTCTCCCTCTGCCCCTCTCCTCCACTCTTTCTCTCTCTCAGATAAATAAATCTTTTAAAGAAAAAGATCTTTCCTCACATTCTTACCAACACTTGGATTTCTAAAAAGTTTTTATTGTCATCAGTATGATAGATATGAATATTATTTTTGTAATTTTCATATTCATGGTCATAATGAATTTGAGTATTTTTATATAATTATTGTTCCACTTGCATTTTACTTTCTAGGAATTGAACATGAACATATTTACCCAATATTACATTCAGTAATTTGCTTTTCTAATAGATTTGAAGTTCTTTATTCTTCAGTCTGTCATTTTTAATTTACTGGTTGATTTTACTTGCTGACATTTTATTTGGTAATATTTATTCATGCAGGAGATTGACCTGTAATATCTTTGACCTTGAATGGTGTAGGTATTATGGTTATAAGTTCCTCAAAATGGTGATTGGGTAACTTTTTTTTCTCTTCTCTGGATTATTTTGTATAAGATGCAAAGCGTATATTCCTTGGGAAAACAGATAAAACTTCCTTTTATTACTAAAAAAAAAATTGGAAAGTAAAGACTTGAGGACACTTCCTGTCGAAAGATACTAAATACTATATTCTAGAAATACAAAAATAGTAACTACTTAGTTTGCGATCTACTATTTCTTGTCTCTTCAGAATTCCAAAACTTTTTATATAGTCATGAGTTTTTTGACAGAGGAAAAAGGTCATGCTTCCAACCAGAAGAAACAGCAGCTCTAATAAAAACAAAGGATTATCCTTTGATGCATGTTACCAAGCCAAAACCAAATTTTCTATTTTCTACCAGCATATACTGTATTTCAGGATTACTGTTGAGTAGGCTATGTTTTTTCAAAAATGATTTTTCCCTTAGCATTTAACAAAATTTTTATTGGATTCTTTCATTTTAGTTTCTATTCAACTAAACTCTCATGATAATAGGCATTAAGTTTGGTGCGTATATTTTCAAACTTGTTTTCTAAGCATAGAAAAACAAACTATATATGTGTATATTTTGTCAAATGTCAATTTATACCATAATACCATTTTGTGTCTTAATTTTTTCTCTTAATTTATTATGTGTAATATATTAATGTATATATTATAATGTATAATATATTAATATATACATACATATTATGTATATACATATTATGTATGTCTTCTCTCAATATGTTATGGATTATATATTTGTACCTTAATTTTTTCCTCTTAATATATTATAGAAATCTTTCCATCCTGATATAGTCACCTCATTGTTTTAAACAATAACATAATATTCATTTTATAAGCATACCTTCTTTTATTCAATCAGCAACATATACAACTTTGCCCATACATGTTATTGTACAGTAGCATCAATATTTCCAGAAGTTAAGAATTTGCAAGTCCATAGTTAGATTAAGTGACATGCACAGTTAAAATTTTAATAGATATTGCCAAATTTATAGCCCCAAAAGAGGGTACCAATTATCTCTTCCACTGTTACCCTGTTTTACTATACCATTTCCAGTGATGGATATTATAAATTTTTTTTAATGTTTGTTAATCTGATTGTCAAAAATAAATAAAACCCTCACTATTATTTAAACTTTCATTCTGTTTATTTCAAGTAGGGAAACGATATAATTTAGTGTCTCTTCGACACATGGTGCTAGCAAACTTCTAAGACTAAACTTAGAAACTTGCCAGGGGTTGCACAGGGGAGAAGAGGGATGAATAAGTAGAGCTAGGAGGACTTCTAAGGAAACTTCTGAAACTAAAAGGTGATACAAATCATAATTTTCCTGGAAAAGCACATATAAACCAGGACTTTTCCAGGCAAACATAGATATATGATTGCCCTAGATATGATGGAGTTAAAGCATATATTAAATGGCCAACCGAATGTTTCTTCTGTTAATTATGCAGACTTGGTAATTGTTTATTTTTAAGTGGGTTATCCATCTTTTTGGTTGATAGGCACATTATATTATATTATTATAGATAGTAAATGTTAACCTTTACTCATTATTTTCTAGGAAAGCCTAAGTTATAAAAATTGATTCCAAAAGTTGTAGAAAACCTGAATAGATTAAATAATTACAGAAAAAGTTGAAAGACAGAATTCTATAACCAAAAAGGAACTAAACCAATGCAATTCTATTAGGTCTATAAGGAGTTTGTTATTTCTGTTATTTTAAACTATTATTAACTTTCAAAAAAGAAAAAGACAAAGTACTTTCGAATTCATTCTGTAAGATTAGCATGACTAAGATCCAAGCCTCTATATTTTTTAAAGATTTTATTTATTTATTTGAGATAGAGGGAGAGTGAAAGTGAGAAAAATAATGTGAGAATACTAGCTGGGGAAGCGCAGAGGGAAAAGGAGAAGCAGACAGACTCGCTGCTGAGCAGAGAGCCCAACACACGTCTTGATCCCAGGATGCTTAACCAACTGAGCCACCCAGGCACCCCCCTCCACCCACTGGGAAACATATCTAGAAAAACTTCGCTAAGGCCTATGTCCGAGAAATTACTGCCTGTGTTTTCTTCCAGGACCTTTATGGTTTCATGTCTCACATTAAGTCTTTAATCCATTTTTTGTTTAATTTTTATTTTTGTTTATTTTTATTTATTTATTTATTTTTAGAGAGAGAGAGAGAGAGAAGCAAGCGCATGTGCAAGCAGAGGAGAGGGGAAGAGGGAGAATTCCAAATAGGCCCCATGCCCAGTGTGGAGCCAGACATGGGGGTCAATCTCACAACACTGAGATCGCGACCGGAACTGAAATCAAGAGTTGGATGCTTAACTGACTGAGCCACCCAGGCGCCTCAATCTTCAATCCATTTTGAGTTTATTTTTGTATATGGTGTAAGAAAGTGGTCCAGTTTCATTCTTTTGCATGTAACTAGAACCATGTATTGAAGACATTGTCTTTTACTTATTGTATATTCTTGCCTCTTCTGTTGTAGATTAATTGACAATGTAAGTGTGGGTTTGTTTCTAGACTCTCTATTCTACTCTATTGATCCATTTATCTATTTTTGTGTCAGTATTGTATGTATTGTTGTGATTACTACATTTTTGTAGTGTATCTTGAAATCTGGGATTGTGATACCTCCAGCTTAGTTCTTTTTCAAGTTGCTTTGGGTATTCGGGGTCTTTTATGGTTCCATACAAATTTTAGGATTATTTGTTCTAGTTATGTGATCTTTTTAAAATTACATTTTCTTTTTTAACAAATTTATTATTATTATTATTATTATTATTATTATTATTATTATTTTAGACAGAGGGCTGGGGCAGAGAGAGAGGGCAAGAGAGACTCCTAAGCAAGCTCCATCCCCAGTGCAGAGTCCATCACAGGACTTGATCTCATGACCCCGAAATCATGATGTGAGCCAAAACCAAAAGAAAGATGCCTAACAAACTGAACCACTCAGGCACCCCTACATTTTCTAATTATATATTATTTATGCCTAGAAGTGCTATTGGATTTTCTCTGTGGTCACTCTGATGAATCATTTTAAAGGTCTAATAATTTTTCTTTTGGATTTTCCAACAGGACAATTACATCAACTATAAATATTATAATCTTTATTTTCTTTTGCAGTACTTATTTTTTTAATTTATTTTTCTTGTCTTATTGCATTAGCTAGAATATACAGAACAGTGTTAAATGGTTATGGTGGTGGGGCGCCTGGGTGGCTCAGTGGGTTAAAGCCTCTGCCTTCGGCTCAGGTCGTGATCCCGATGTCCAGGGATCGAGCCCCGCATCGGGCTCTCTGCTCGGCAGGGAGCCTGCTTCCTCCTCTCTCTCTGCCTGCCTCTCTGCCTACTTGTAATTTCTGTCTTTCAAATAAATAAATAAAATCTTTAAAAAAAATGGTTATGGTGGTAATAGAAATATCTGTCCTTTTTCTGAATTCAATTGGAATATCTTCAGTATTTCACTATTAAATGTAATGTGTGTTATACTTTTCATATTTTGTGGAAGCATTTTAACATAATCTATATGTACATCACTTTGTACATGCATAAAAATGGTAAAGATATTTCTATTTCTATGTTATTGAGTACTTCTTTAAATCAAAAGAGCTGTTAAGTGTCACCTGGGTGGCTCAGTGGGTTAAAGCCTCTGCCTTTGGCTCAGGTCGTGATCCCGATGTCCAGGGATTGAGCCCCGCATCGGGTTCTCTGCTCAGCAGGGAGCCTGCTTCCCCTTCCTCTCTCTCTTCCTGCCTCTCTGCCTACTTGTGATCTCTGTCAAATAAATAAATAAAATCTTTAAAATAAAAAAGGTAATTTAAAAAGAGCTGATAAAGTGTTATGAATTGCATTTCCAATGTCTATTATGTATATAATGCAATTATATAACAATAAATACAATAAGAGTTTTAATGTTGAAAAATTCAGTTATTACATAATAAAGCTGACTGGGTAATTTTATGTTTTCACTTAATATTTATCTAGTATTTTATTTAGAAGATCTGTAGTTCTTTTTTGTTTTTTGCTTTTTGTTTTTTTGGGGGGTATTAATTCAGGCTTGGGGGTGCCTGGGTGGCTCAGTCAGTTAAGTGTCTGTCTTCAGCTCAGGTCATGATCCCAGGGTCCTGAATAGAGTCCCGTGTTGGGCTCCTAGCTAAGTGTGGAGGCTGCTTTTCTCTCTGCCCTTCCCTCCTGCTCTACTCTCTCTCACTGACTGTCTCTCTCAAATAAATGAATACGATCTTTTAAAAAATAAATAAATAGGGGCGCCTGGGTGGCTCAGTGGATTAAGCCGCTGCCTTCGGCTCAGGTCATGATCTCAGGGTCCTGGGATCGAGCCCCGCATCGGGCTCTCTGCTCTGCAGGAAGCCTGCTTCCTCCTCTCTCTGTCTGCCTGCCTCTCTGCCTGCCTGTGATCTCTGTCTGTCAAATAAATAAATAAATAAAATCTTTAAAAAATAAATAAATAAATAAATAAATAAAAATGGGTGGAGGACCTGAATAGACATTTCTCCAAAGAAGACACCAAGATGACGGACAAATACATAAAAAGATGCTAAATAGCACTCATCAGGGAAAAGCAAATCGAAACCACAATGAGATCTCACTTCATACCTGTCAGAATGGCTAAAATAAAAATCTCAAGAAACAACAGGTATTGGCAAGGATGTAGAGAAAAAAGAAAAAGAACCCTCTTGCACTGTTGGTGGGAATGCAAACTGGTGCAACCACTGTGGAAAGTAGTATGGAGGTTCCTCAAAAAATTAAAAATAGAGTTACTGTATGATCCAGGAATTCCTCTACTTGGTATTTACCCAAAGAAAACAAAAATACTAATTC
This sequence comes from Meles meles, assembly GCF_922984935.1. Lineage (NCBI taxonomy): Eukaryota > Metazoa > Chordata > Mammalia > Carnivora > Mustelidae > Meles > Meles meles. The sequence continues at coordinate 79,422,119 of NC_060068.1, read as the reverse complement.
AAAAAGATATCCGTACTCCTATATTTATAACATTATCAACAATAGCCAAATTATGGAAAAGAACCCAAATGTCCACTGACTAATAAATGAATGAAGTAAGATTTAGTATATCTATAGATACATATGTGTGTCTGTGTGTGTATGTATGAATGTTACTCAGCCATAAAAATGAATGACATCGGGGCACCTGGGTGGCTCAGTGGATTAAGCTGCTGCCTTCGGCTCAGGTCATGGTCTCAGGGTCCTGGGATCGAGCCCCGCATCGGGCTTTCTGCTCCGCAGGGAGCCTGCTTCCTCCTCTCTCTCTGCCTGCCTCTCTGCCTACTTGTGATCTCTCTCTCTGTCAAATAAATAAATAAAAATCTTAAAAAAAAATGAATGACATCTTATCTTTTGCAAAAATATGAATGGATCTATTGGATATAATGCTAAGTGAAATAAGTAAAAAAAAAAAAGATAAATATCATATGATTTCACTCATATGTAGAATTTAAGAAACAAAACAAATGAAGAAAAAAGAAAAAAAAAACCTAGACTCTTAAATGTAGAGAACAAACTAGTGGTTGCCAGAAGGGAGGCAGGTGGGGGGATGGGTAAAATAGATAAAGGGAATTCTTAAAATGATCCTATTCCACAGTAGCAAGAAATAAGGCTTTAGAAACAAGCCTTAAGAAATGTATAAGATCTAAGTGAAGAATAACTATAAAATTTTATAGTTTAAATATGGGGGGAGAGGGGAGACCTGGAAGGAGAGTCTGTATTTCTGAATAGAAATATTCACATATTTAGTGCATGTTCAATCAAAATTCAAAAATTTTTTTTACTAGACAAATTGAATCTAAAGTTCATCTGGAAGAATAAATGCAGTTTTTAAACCAAAAAAAATTTTTTTGGAAAAAAAAAGTACAGCATCATGAAGGAAAACTAGATTTCTATATTAGTTTCCAATGACTGATATAATAAATAATCACAAATTTAATGGCTTGAAACAGCATAAATGTATTCCCTTACAGTTCTGGAATCCAGGATTTGAAATCAAGGTACAAAATCTAAGGTATGGGCTGGGCCACTCCTTCTAGGAGCTGGAAGGGAGATCTGCCCTTCCTTATCTTTTCCAGCTTCTAGAGCTACATTCCTTTCATTCCTTGGCTCTTGGCTCCTTCTTTCATTTTCAAGGCCAGCAGCATAACATCGTGAAATCTCTCTCCTATCTTCACATTGCCTTCTTGAATCTCCCTCTTTCCATAATTTACAGGAATTAGGATTTGTATAAATCTGGGAGTCATCATTTTGCCTATCACAATCTCTAACATAATACCAAAAAATAAATTCCAGGTTGGCTAAAAATAAACCACAAAAACTGAATGAATTTTAGGAAACTATTTGCAGGATTGAAGAAAGAGTGTCATTACTGAGGAATGGAGTAAGAAAGCCTCTTAGCACAAATCTGAAACCCCATGACTGATTATAGAAACAATAAACAAATATTTATAATACAATAAATTCTATACAAATGGTTTTAGCCCCCTTTACAATTAGAAAATTACTCTTCTTATGGTTTTAAATGGAACTGACATTTTACAAAGTTAGTGAAGACATGAAGCTCAAAAAATAAGCGTATTTTCCAAGTGTTTGTTTGAATTTATTGTAAGAATTAATTCTACTCCTATTTGAAAAATAGTTAAGTTTGAATTATGAATAAAACAGTAGTATGATCTCTAATAACTAAGAGTTTTCATTTACTGAGCTCTTAAAGTGTTTCAAGTTCCAAGGTAAGGAATTTACATGCACGTACCATGATTCTATTGCAACTGGCCCTCATTTGTACCTCTTGCCTTCACTGAGACACACATTACCTGGAATACTACACTTTGGGCAGTCTGGTCTTTCTGTTCCTTGATCCACCATGCTTGCCCTAACCTAAGAGACCTTAGTTACTGCGTTTTCTCCAGGAATATTCTTCCAGTGGGTCTTCCAAACTCTGTCTCTCTGAGCTTTATTTAGGTTTTATTCTATTCAGGTATTAGCTCAAATATCATTTATTCTTACTCAGAGATGTCTTTCCTCCGCGCCCAATCTAATATGGCACCTCTTCCCAATCCCCATCCTTATTGGTTACAGAATTGATAGAGACAGCTGATTTGTTTAATTAGTTATGCCTCACTCTCTGATACATATCCCTTTGGAAGTCTTGCATGTTAAAGAGGATAATATTCCCAGATAAAGTATGAAGTTTCTTTCACCAAATGAACATGAGTTGTCAGGCCCTCCTATTTAAAGAAACCCCATGACTAATTATTTTGGAACATGAAGAACACTTCTGTAATTGAATTTATGCCATCTTCCAATTTACCAAGCATTTGGGGATTTTTGTACTTCAGGATTTCTAAAATAGTACATACCTGCAAACTTCTCCTTGAAAATGCCATGACTTCATTATTGTATTTTATAGTGAAACTGATCTGGAAAAAATGCCACGTGATCAACCCTACATCAGGCAAAGACTAATATGTATTAAAAATGATGATCTATGGATGAAGAGAGTGTATCACTTAATAACACAAAGGGAACATTTTAAGCCACTTATAATTCTCTGAATTTATTTAAGCATTTTAGATGGCCTTGATCTCAGAGGCAAAGGCTTAAGTTATGTAAAATTATCTTGCTGTTATACTTTTTCTCATGTACCTAAGACACTGAATATTTTTATTCAGTCCTGCGTCTTGAAAGAAAGTTAAGTAAGTAGGTAATATGTTCAGGGAAGTGAAGCACCGCTGAAGGACAGGTGCCCCAGAAATCTCCTCCCTTACGTCCTGTCTCTTTGGCTCATTTACAAAGTCAGGGAATATAATTTTCCTTCCTGCCACTCTGTTTTGGCTGAAAAAACAACAACCGGATCCAGATTTGATCTCCAACCATGTCATTAGCTAGATCCACAAAGGCATGCAATTTACTAACCTTTCTGAGACTCAAAGCTTCTAAAATCTATTAATTCTAATACTCATTTAAAACAATTTTTTTTAAAAAAAGGAAAAGAAAATAACACTTTTAGAATCCCATTCCAGGTTAAAATAGACTACCTAACTTCTATTGTAACCAGATCTCTGGGCTTGCCCCTCGATTTTGAAATTATAGGTATTGTAAACTCATATACTCTCTTAGACATCTAAACTACTCTCTGATTATGAAAGCTCTGAAATCATATTTATAGGCAGAGAGGAATCTGAGTGTTTCATTAATTCCATCAACAAATACCTGCCGAACTTGCCTTGTACATGGAACATGCTGGAGATCATGCAGGGTACACACTTGAAGAAAAGCCAAGCCTTGTGCAGAGGACATTATAACATCATAATAATAGAAGAGACAGTCCTCTAGATAAGGACGCCTAATACTACAGCACAAAGCAGTAACAGGGAAAATATTTAATGTCAATTCATTAACAGAGATTTAATTTTTCATTTTATGAAGTATTGCATAATTTAAATATCATTTGTTCACATCTCATTGTAGTTCAATTATTTTACTATGGGCCAGGTACTGTTCTAAGCGTATGCATGGATCAACTCATTTGATCCTCATAGAACTTTGTGTGGTAGTTATCAAGAGCATCCTCATTTCACAGGTGAAAAAATTGAGGAACGGGACCTGGGACAAGTTACATAGCTAGTAAATAGGAGAGCCTGTCTTTGAACCTAGACTGGACATCAGAGTCCACACTTCTAATTACTCTGCTATACCACTTCTTCAGATACTTAGTAATATATCTTGGAGATTATACCATATCAATATATAGAAACACCTTTTCTTGTTTATAATTGCATAGCATTCCATTTTATGGCTGTATCGTAATCCATTAAAACTGGACCCCAATGAGCTTTTGATTTGTTTTTAATCTTTTGCTATTACAAGTTATCTTTAATTATACTTCCATAAATAATTTGATGTTAATATATTTTATATTGTATTGCTACCGATGAGTCTCTGGAAGGCGAGTCTGAGGCTACTATAGGACTCTAACATGGCACTACTCCCATTATTGCATTACTTTTGATAGATATGAGGTAGATGAGTAAATATAGTAAGAGGTAAAAACAAATTGTGAACAAAGCGATAAAAAATCACACAGAAGACAGTAACATCTGAACTAGATGTTAATATATGGAAAAGTGAACGTATGCAGGTAAATGAAGTATACACAGACTTCATGGTAATGCAACAATTGGAGCCATTTTCACAGACATTAGGATGACAGAGTAATTCTATGTCTTAAGCGAATGTAAAGTTCTGAAGGCTTAAAATTGAACAATATTGTTTTTGAGGATAACAGTTAAAAGAAATCATAAAGCAGGCCCTACAAGGGTAGGAAATAAATCTTCATGATACCATAGAAAATTTCCTAAACCACTGACATACACACTAATGCATTCAAATGTGCCCATGCAGCTGGAGCTACAACAGTTGGTATAATCGCAGATGGAATGATTATAATGGAAGTAAAAAAGCAAAAGGGGATGAAGTAAAACCAAATGGCCTTCAATTACGTGGTAAATCACTCAATTTTAAATCTTGTAGTTCAGAATTCAAACCAAGCCCTATGTTTAAGGAAACTAATGGAAAATTTACTAGAAGTCATTCAAAAGGCACTGGAAAAGAAAACTGCATTTATAATAGAAAATATTTCAAATCACTTTAAGGTTCAGTGTTAGCAGAACAGTTAAGAAAACCACGGCCATACAACTTGAAGATATATGCGCCACTAAATATTATAAATACAAATACCATTTTCTTTTTTTTTTAAATATTTTATTTATTTGACAGAGAGAAATCACAACTAGACAGAGAGGCAGGCAGAGAGAGAGAAGGAGGCAGGTTCCCCGCGGAGCAGAGAGCCCGATGCGGGGCTCGATTCCAGGACCCTGAGACCATGACCTGAGCCGAAGGCAGAGGCTTTAACCCACTGAGCCACCCAGGCGCCCCTACAAATACCATTTTCTTAATCACGACTATTTTTGTTGCAAGCAAAAGAACACCTGGCAAACCAATTTAGCAAAAAAAATAAATGAGAAAATAAAAGGATGTAGGGGAAGAGATTTATTGACAAAGATGAGTGAATCTAAGGACTCAAATGGAACCACTAGGATTTCCTGCCCCGCCCCTCAGCTCTGCTTTCTGTCGGTGTCGACTTTATTCTCTTAAACTGCGGGTAAGCTAAGGGCATACATAGCTGCAGGGAGCCTCGGTTGTACAAAATCACAGTTCAGCAACCCACACATAGTAGAACCTTTCCTCTAGCAAATTCCCAGGAAAGGACACTGCTTGGAAATTGCCAGGAAAAGGCACTGCCTGGCTTAACTTGGGTCATGTACCTATCACTGAGAGTCATTATTGTGGCTGTGGAGATGAATGATTATGACTGGATAGGTCTGGGTCACCCACTTATAACCTTGTCAGAAGGAGGGACCCTAGAATCAAATGATCGGGGTAAGGGAAGAACAGTTCCAGAAGAACTGCTGATACTGCAAGGGGGAGCAGGGATGCTAGCTAGGCAAAAACAATACTCATTACAAAATGTTAGGTAAAAAGGGTAGAATAAAAATTGTATCTATGTCGTGATTTCAGGTACAGAAAAACTTGAATTCATATTTACTGGAGAATAAGGAAAGCTGATACCTAAAACAAGAACCACCACCCAAATAAGAACCATTTGGCAATGGTTCTCAATCAGAGGCAATTTTGTGTCCCTCTACACTAACCTCCAACCTGGGACATTTGGCAATGTTTAGAGACATTTCTGATTGTCGCAAATGGAGAAGCGCTATTGGTATCAAATGGGTAGAAGTCATGATACTGGTAAACATCCTACAATGCAGCCCCACAACAAAGAATTATCTAGACCAAAATGTCAGTAATGCTGCTATTGAGAAACAGAAGTTTCTGGCAGACACGAAACAGAAGTGATTTGTCTTCTTAAAAGGTTCTGTTGTTTGCTCTACAGAGGAAGGAGAAAAAGGAAGGAAAGAGAAGGTGGTTGTAGAGAAGATGATGAAGAATCAGGGACACAGGATGTCGAAAATCAAGATACTTTATCTCTAGTCTTATCTCTACAATTAACTGGCAGTGCGACATGGCTAATCAGAGACTCTTGGAGTTTATGGTTTCTCACTGGTAATACAAGCAATCAAGCTAATTAACTTGCCTCTGAGGTTCTTCCAGCTCAAAAATTCTAACATTTTCTTAGATAGTTAAGGAGATTCAGGAAAAAGACAATCAAGTTTTAATGATCTGCATATTCGTGACTAGTTTTAAATATTGGCATCCCTTGTATTCATAGACACATTATAGGATTTCTTCTTTTAATCAACATTTTTGGTATAAAATGAGTCACATTGCTAGACTAAAGAATGTAGGCACAAGAGTTAGGCTCTTTCTCAGGCATTGGTAACAGAAAACAGTAACAGTCCATTTCTCAGCATTCTTTTTTTCAATTTTTTATTTCATTTTTTTTTTTTTTTTTAATTAGGAAAGAACACGGTATGTCTGCTTGGCTCAGTCAGTTGGACGTCTGAGTCTTGATCTCAGTTCAGGTCTCACTCTCAGGGTCGTGAGTTCAAGCCCCATGTTGGGCTCCACTTTAAAAATAAATAAGAGAGGAAAGAAAAAGAGAAAGAGGGAGAGAGAAAGCAAGCAAGCAAGCAAGCGGGAGGAAGGGAAAAAGAAAGGAAGAAGACATAAATCCGGACTCTTCAAAAAATTCTAAGATATGAGTATAAAAGTCATGGGAACTGCTTCCAAGTAAAAGAGATTAAAAGAGCTAAAGCCAAATGCAATGTGTGAAATTTGATTGGATTCTGGATTTGGAACAAACAAACAAAAACTAACGTAAGAGATATCTTTGAGACAGGCAAATGTGAATAAGGACTGTATGTTAGATGATATTATTGAATTAATGTCACCTTTTTGGGTGCCATAATGGTACTGCAGTTACATAAGATAAAGTCTTTGTTTTTAGGAGATTCATGCTGAAACATTTATGGGTAATGTGTAATGATATATGCAACTTCCTTTCAAGTGGATCAGGAAAAGAAAGTTTTAAAAGTAAATATATATGTGCATATATACACACAGTAGACACCATATACATGTATATATATAAGAAAAATGTGGCAAAATGTTAATATTTGGTGAATCTAGATGAAGAGTGTACATATATGTATTCATTGTCCTTTCAACTTTTCTGTAAGTTTGAAAATTTATTGTAAAAACTAAAAGAATAAAGCAAAAACACTATATCTCGTATCTCAAGGTTGTAAAGTCTCTGAAAGTTCTAACTTCTTCAGTGTACCTAATTGAGAATAGATTGCAGTATAAATTGGAAAGCTTCAAATGACCTGCTTCACCCACATAAACCATTGATCTATGTGAGTGCACATTATGTTGTAGAAGTCATCCACTAATACCATTGATGAAGGGAATGCATTATTAACTTTCAATTAAATGTGATTATAAAAAAATTTGATAGTCATGTAAGGCTTTATTACCAAGCAAACAAAATAAACCAGAAAGATACACTTACAGCATTTTTCTAGGGAATGCATTTGCCCAATTACCCCATTACTTGTTTCCATATGCCCAACTTGGGAGGGAAAAAATTCTTTTCCCTCCCCTTTCTCAAATTCAAGCCTTGAAAATCAATGTAAAAGAGCTCATGATATTAAATACTTTTTTATACTATTGCACACTGTATTAGAAAACTCCAACTTTATACATGATGTCTAAATCATGGAAATGCTGAATAATTTTTCACACATCAAACTGATTAAAAAATACATGAGAGGCATACAGTCCATTATAATTTCAATGTTATTTATTGGCCAGCTTAGTAATGAAGGGAGGAAAGTAAGATGCTGTGGTCTACTAATGCAAATGCACCATTCTATTCAAAGATACAGGATTTCTCTCAAGCCAAAGACATTGAGAGCCTGTCCTTTAGTGTAGCAGCTGGAGCAGTAATGTGCTACAAGTGATAGTTACACTGCCAATTAGTTGCAGAGATGGGACTTAAACTGCTTTCCCAAGTCACCCAAATAAAATGCTCAAAGAATTAATGTTGTATCCTCCAGGGATCAATGGATTTCATTCCTTGCAGAAAGGTGACTAATGACATCTGCCCTATCTTTCAAACCCTATGTGTATCTCTTAGAAAAGGTAGAAGGTAGAATTTATTTTAACATAACTGAGTCCAATATTACTCCCATATGTGTCCCCACTGAATGATTCTAATAAATTACAAGATTAAATAAAGTGTTTTGGACCAATTTTAACTAATCTGAATGTCCCCATTTAGATTATAAATTTCTCAAGGACAAGTGTATCTTACACTTCTTGATGTCTCTACCTAGCACAATGCCCTAGAGACTCAGTAAATGCTATTGGTGATCATGTTTGCAACAGTGATGATATTGATGATAATTTCTTGCAATAAAAATAAAGGAAATGGCTAAATCTATTAGCCCAGTGGAATTTTTGGAAGATGATAAAGTTCTTTATAATTATTTCATATTACCTACACAAGATTCTATTGTTTGAAGAGTTTAGAAAAGGTTATAAAATTTAATTAACTCAGAGAGAGTGAAGGATACTTGAGAAGATTTTATTTTCCCTTCATAATTGCAATCGATATGATAAAATTGTCCTCAAGCAGTCATTCCTGTCACATTAGCATATACAGTTAGTTTGAAGTCCCAAACGATATATTCTCCCGTTGTTTCATGTTTCTTGACTGTTAAGGTTAATAGAAAGGGCCCGCATTCATTACAATAAGATGGTACTAAAAATATAATCTGACCCAATTAGTGAAAGAAGCTCTTGTCTCATATAAGTGATAATTCCAGTTGTAAGCAGCAGAGGTAGTTGTTTTCACAGAAAATGTAAGGTACTAATTGCTCATATTTACATTGTCCCCCAATTATAATTTCAAATGTTAAAATCTTATTAATTGTTGATCTTAAGTATTATAATTCCTTCTCTCTCTCCTTTTTGCCTTTCTTCAGCAAGTTTTTTTTTCCTAGACAGGTCAACACTATCAATTATTTTTTGTTTATTCAATTTTTAACTCCCCAATTGAGGTCCTCAATTATTATGACAAGCATAAATATCCCAGGGTGGACATTATTATAATTAAACCACTATTAAAAATAACTGTTTCTTGTTGCTCTTATAAGAAGATTTTAAATTATATATAACAAATATTTATTGAATAATCACAATGTGCAAAGTACTGTGGAAGGTGGCATGGGAAAAATAAAGATGAACAAATGCGTACCCTAACGTAAGAGGTTTAAAGCAAGAGTTTGTGGATAATGAATACAAGACATTAACCTCTGAAAACTGTTTAATTCCAAATCTTCTCTATCTTAGGGACATAGCTCCCTGAGATAAGACTCTCATGTCAACATTTAAATGGACAAGACCAAATCATGTTGACCTACTTACTACCTTCTTCCTCCCCCATTTATGTTCCTGCTAGAGCAATTAGCTCTGTTTAATGCATAATCAGTTGGGATTCTGGGTGGCTTATTTAACTATTCTTTTTTTTTTTTTTTTTAAGATTTTATTTATTTGACAGATAGAGATCACAAGTAGGCAGAGAGGCAGGCAGAGAAAGAGGAGGAAGAAGGCTCCCCACGGAGCAGAGAGCCCCATGTGGGGCTCGATCCCAGGACCCTGGGGTCATGACCTGAGCCGAAGGCAGAGGCTTTAACTTACTGAGCCACCCAGGTTCCCCTAAATAGTAGTTCTTAATTCTCTTTCTAAGTGTCTCCCAACTGCACATCTACCATACTGGAATGTCCGTGTTTTGGACCACAAGGCAGTAGGCAAAGATAAACGACAATGCTAGGGTGATGGCAGTCATAATTCTAGCTGCCACCATTACGAGTCTGACTTTGAAGCTTTTTTTTTTTTTTAAGATTTATTTGTCTATTTATTTGACACACAGAGAGAGAGAAGAACAAGAGAGAACACAAGTGGGAAGGACAGGGAGAGGGAAAAGCAGACTCTCCACTGAGCAGGGAGCCTAATGTAGAGCTGGGTCCCAGGGCCCTAGGATCATGACCTGAGCAAAAAACAGACACGTAACCAACTGACCCATCCAGGCGCCCTGATTGAAGCTTTAATGTCAGATAATTTTCTTCTATTTAATTTGTGTCCTTTCCCCCTGCTCCCCTCGCTCCTCAATCTCTACTCTACTCTGAGAATCCCAGCATAACAAGTCTCCTTTCCCAATGAGTGCCCTATTTTCATAAAGTTCAGCTGTTTGAAAAGTTGGAGATATAACACAGCAAAGAATACAAACTTGATAAAGAATAATTTTGATGGTGACTTAACAGCAAAGACAGGAATAAGAGTAATAGCAATTTAACATATTTCATTTCTCTGATTTGGGAAAATTGAGCAAGATTCCTAAGAAAAACAAATACTTTAATCACTTTAAGTATGTTAAGAATCATTTTAAGGCATTGCCAAAGAGTCCAGAGATGGTGATAATGCCTTATTTAACTAGGTTGTGTTTGTTTTTGCCATATCCATGATGAGCTATAACATTTTTACACTAAAGTAGATACGAGTGTGTGCTATCCTCATCTCATATCTTTGAAGCCCTAGGCAAGTTAGTAAGAACAGCCCAGTGTTTTTACCCTCTTTTAAGAGAGGGAACAAATAAATAATTCAACCAAAACCTGGTGTCTGTTATGCTGATCATGAGTTCAATTAAAAATAAATACAGGGGTGCCTGGCTGGCTCAGTTAAAAGAGCATGTGACTACTAATATCAGGGTCATGAGTTTGAGCCCCATGTTTGTGTAGAGGTTACTTAAATAAAAAGGTTAAAACTTAAAAAAATAAATATAGAAAAATTTATGGAATATATGACATGGAAGCTATATAGGAACTATATAGGAGAAAACCTCTGCTTTGCTATAATTAAAGTAAAAGAATTCTACAAATATTGAAGTGGCAAGAACTAACATAAGTGTAACATTTTGGTATATGTTTACCAAGAGCATATTTCCTTGGAATATTTTTATTTGGTAAAATTTTTTAATCTAACAAGATAATATTTTACAGTGAAAAACATATGATCTGATTTTATTTTTTCTGCTGAGCTCAAGAAAAAACAATTAAACCTAATAATCACTAGAGTTCAGCTATACTAAAATAGCTAAATAGCTGAGGTGGTCTTGGTTAATCATTCATGGAAATGTAATTTTGATGATAATCTAACATTATTTAGTAAAGGACTTCATTTCCTATCTAAAAATTATTATTTCCAATTAGAAAGTCTAACTCCAAATAATTTTATATTTTGTTTTGTAGTAGAAAAAATTACTTGAAATGGCTGGAGGCAAAACGAAATTACTCTCTGAGCCCAGCAAATCATAACATTTCAATATAGTCTAATGAGTAGAGTGAATCGGTAATGCAGAATCATTGTGAACTATTTCTGCTCTTCTTCCTGGCACTACAGTGAAGCACGAGATTGGAATATTGAGCATTTCGGGCAAGAGCCAAGGTAATTTAAATTTTTATTGCTACATTTAGTCCTTGGCTTTAAACAAACCACAAAAAGAACCCTCAAAAAAAGTAATTTACTAAATCATGGTACCAATCAAATCATGAACAATCAAACTGCAACATTTGGCTTTCCTTAGTTTCTTTTTGTATTGCTAAGACATTAGACAAGTCTGAATGACAAGCAATATTTTGCTGCAAAGGACTTTAAAATGCTCTCTTGGCAAGGCTGAGGATAGGGTTATGTACAGAGACTCAGTCTATCTTCTTATTTTGTAACTAAGATGGCTCTGCTGCATTTTCCTCTTGCTTTAATTGCCCTTGGGATATTAACATTGGTTCCTAACTCCCAGTCAACAGGCTAATTAATTTGGTGAGGCTCCAGTAAACCTGTTAGGCAGCTTGGGTCAATGGCCATCAAAACTCTATGATTCCTTAGAAGAGCCACCAATAAATCAAAATGTTGATCATCAGGGATCAGGGTAACACACACACGCACACACACACACACACATACACACACACACACACACACACTGCAACAGTGGTTTTTAAACATAACATAACCTTTTTTTCCAGTCGAAATCTGAAATTTCACTCCTATTCAATGAGCATCTAAAAGATCCGAAAAAATAATAAATCTATATTCATTTTAAAGTGTATTAAAATTCATTTTAAAACGTGTTGAATTTCTGCTGTACAAAGTTACTATGCTGGACTCAGAAAATATAAATAATAACAGCAACCAATAAACCTGTATTGAGTGATCACCGTGTGCCAGACACTATTCTAAGTTCTTTACATGGGTCAATCCACTCAATCTTTACAAGCTGTGGTTCTTTCTCTTAGATTCGGGCAAGAAAAGCCCCACTCAGGTCTTCCTCTCATTGCACTACTCTCTGCAGGATAAGGGGGCGTGCCCATCCAGAATGTGCCACATCCTTTTTAAACCACTTTGTTTACCCAGGGCCTTGGCATTGCCTGACTAATTGACCCCAAGAACATTTCAGGGACCATGTGACCCTTTCCCCTTTCTGCATCCTCCTGTGAGGGGACAGTGCCACCTTTATTGCACCTGCAAGTCTTCTGATTAATGTTGAGAGCTCATTGTTCTCTTCTCTTTAATAGTTTCTTCACATGACTTTTGGCTCACTTATCCTCTCTTGGTTTTTCACTCAGCTTACTCACCTACCTTGTCTCCTTTGCTACTTGCTCTCTCTCTCTCTCTCTCCTTCTTTTCAAGGTGGGGCTTGAACTCATGACCCTGAGGTCAAGATCTGAGCGGAGATCAAGAACTGGTTGCTTAACCAACTGAGCAACGCAGGCACCCCTGCTACTTCCTCTCATATCCCCAATATATGAATGTTCAAGTGTCTCAGGGCTTAGTCTTCAGTCATCTTACCTTTGTAGTCCATTACTAAATGGTCTCATTCTGTCTCATGGTTTTAAATGATGTCTGTCTTGACAACTCTCAAATATATATTTCTAGCTTTGATCTTTCCCTTGAAATCCACCCTTTTATATCTAACTGCCTACTAGATGTCTCCATTTAAATTTCTTTTTTTTTAAGATTTTATTTATTTATTTGACAGAGAGAGAGAGATCACAAGTAGGCAGAGAGGCAGGCAGAGAGAGAGGGGAAGCAGGCTCCCGGCTGAGCAGAGAGCCAGATGCGGGGCTCAATCCCAGGACCCTGAGATCATGACCTGAGCCGAAGGCAGAGGCCCAACCAACTGCGCCACCCAGGTGCCCCTCCATTTAAATTTCTAAAGGCATCTCAAACTTACATCCAAACATATACAAAACAAAATCTTATTTACCAACCGCCTCAACCTACTTTTCCCACAGCCTTCTCCATTTCAGCAAATGGCAATATTCTAAAAAAAAAAAAAAAATGGCAATATTCTTCTAGTTGCTCAAGCCAAAAAAAGTCATTTTTTTCTCTTCTGTTTCATAAACAAGCCATTAGCAAATCCTGTAGGTTTTACTTATAAAGCATATCTAGGGTATCAACCTTCTACCACACTGTACGATATTAAGACTGAGGTTAAAATTAGAGGCGTAATTCTGAGTGAGGGAGAAGCACTCATGGGTCCTGTTGCAGGTTGAGTTTTTTGGCAGAAATGGAGTTTCATGTGCAGAATTTTTATTAGGAAATGCCTTTGTGATCAGCCCCTATGTAAGGAAAAGAACAGAAGCATGATTAGGCAGAGGGAGAAGTCATGTTACATTACAGGACCAATGACAAACTCACTGATAACACCATGACTTTTAGAACAAAAATGGCCTGTAAAAGTTGTCCTGCATTGGGCTGAAGTGGCCAAGTATTTATACCCTACCCTGATCAGTCATTGGATGTCGTCCTCCCTAGGAAGGGCATGAACTTGGGCATGGTAGCTTGCTACCTCTGAGGCAATCCCTCAAAGGGCGGATGGCTCAAGGCTCTCTGCTGACCATACGGCCGGCAACTGGGGCAACAAGTCATTCCTTGAAGGGATATGTGGGTGGAGCATCTCCAGGTCTACTTCAAATCCTTAATCCTGGGGCACCTGCATGGCTCAGTGGGTTAAAGCCTCTGCCTTTGGCTCAGGTCATGATCCTGGGGTCCTAGGATTGAGCCCTGCATTGGGCTCTCTGCTCAGCGGGAAGCCTGCTTCCTCCTCTCTCTCTGCCTACTTGTGATCTCTGTCTGTCAAATAAATAAATAAAGTCTTTTTTAAAAATCCCCAAGCCTGGGTCCCATTTTATGTGTGGTAAGAAGTGTTGTAAATATGGAGCAGAGGACTAACAAATCTGTGTATGTGGACAAACCAGAGTTCCCTTGGAAGAGCCACTTGCAAAGCAAGGTTCTAAAGAAGAGCTTAGGGGAACCGTTAAAGGAACTAGGTATATATGTCTAACCTGGCGGAGGTAAGACGTTGGATATATAGTAACTGTATGTCTTCAAATATTTTTAAAGGCTTTCAGGTAGAAGAGGGATTAAGCTTTCTCTGCAGAGATACAGTAGGGAGAGTCAGGACAAGTGATTGGGAGTTTGAGAGTGGAAGTTAGCAGATAGATGCAGAGCTTTCTAGTGCAAGAGCACAAATGGCTTGTCTTTTTTTTTTTAAAGATTTTTATTTACCTATTTATTTGATGGAGAGATCACAAGTAGGCAGAGAGGCAGGCAGAGAGAGAGGGGGAAGCAGGCTCCCTGCTGAGCAGAGAGACTGATGTGGGGCTCGATTCCAGGACCCTGAGATCATGACCTGAGCCAAAGGCAGAGGCTTAACCCCCTGAGCCACCAGGCACAAGACAAGACAAATGGCTTGTCTTGACAGAGGGTGAGTGCCCTGGCATGTGAAGTATGTGCTCATGGTTTGGGATATGGGGGATGGGAAGAGGACAGGGAGGAATCATGCAGAGATGATTTCAAGCACTGGAAAAACAGACTATATAATCCTTGAGTCTACTCTATTTTGGAAAATCTAAGATTAATTCTCGCCTTAATAAAAATAACCAAGATAGTCATCACAATCCCAGGAGAGAAAATTAAATCTGGCTTATGATAAGTTAAATCCAATGAAAACACAAAAGTTTTGTCACTGCTTTCACATTCATTTTTTATTCTGTCCTCTTTCATTTTCAGAAATAAATTCATATGAAGCAAATCTATAAAGGAGAGCAGTAGAGTTGAAAATATCAGGGGAAAAAGCAGTAGTTTGACTAGTAAACCCATTGAGTTGAGACAAGTGTGAAACTCGTTACAACCTGAATTTCTCACACATCTCAGTTTCTCCTCCCTTTTAAACTTCCTAATAGAAAAAGTTGAATTCCCATTATTGGCAACTCCACTATTTGCCCTCACTTCCATCAAAAAAATAAATAAATTAGAAATACCTCCTTTTCCACATTTTTTTAATCTAGACTGTTGTGGTCTCTCAGGGTTTATTTTATGGTTTCTCAAAAGACCAAATCTTGGAAATCTCACTCTTAAATCCATGGGGAATATGCCTATTTCTACTTTATTTGGGCAAGTGGATTGAGAGGGAATGGAGTTTGGTTTAATACCTCTTAAATTCTGTAGACTATGTATTAAAGGTGTTGCAGAAACAGTAAACATTGCAATAAAGTTCTATTTTATTCCACATTTGAAGATAATATTCCTGGCCATTATATTATTTATAGATGAAAGAAACTGGGGGAAAAACAACTTATAATCTTAACAGCTTTTATCAGTGGTATATTTTCTTTCTCTAATACAACAGTCTTGCTAACTTCTTAAGGGCAGAAAAAATCTTTAAAATCACTAAATCTCTAACAAATCACAAATCACAGGTAAAATAACAGTGATTTATTGAGCACCTCTTTTGTGCCAGGTAATTTATACATATAGCTTTCTGGTGTTAACAAGCTATGTTTTATTTACAGACAAGAAATTTGATGCTTAGGGAGCTTTAGTTACTACTTTTCCAAGGTCACATAACTAATAAGTTGCAGGTCCTGGAGTCAAAGTCTGGCTTCTGTTACCCCATCCAGCACTCCTACCTGCGATGAGACACTCCCTACAGAGCATGATGTGGCAGAGGCTGCTTTGCCTACCAAGTATCTATTCTCTCTTCCTTCTTGTAACAGAAACCTGAATTTTAGCTGAATGAGTACTTCAGCTACCTCTTTTCAGCTTCCCTAGTATCTGAGGATGAACATGTGACTAGAAAGTATATAAAGTCTATAGTTGGTAATATGTAAATGGAATATTTCATAGAACTTCTTCCTCCTTACTCCACCCTTGCTTCATGAAATGTAGGTATAATGCCTGGAGGTTTAGCAGCTATCTTGACCTATCAGGTGACCTTGACGATGCATGTCAAAGATGGAAGAGCTTATCCTAACGTTCCCTAAGTACATCATGGAGATGCCATGCCAATTCTGGTCTGCCCACTCTCAGTCTTCTTTTACATGAGCAAGAAGGAAACTTCCATCTCCTTGAAGACAGATGAACTTATTCCTAACTCTTAGACATAGTACATTATGCTCAGCATCATGCTCAGTATTTTTATGGAATTAAATTTGATTCCTCCTGCGTGATACTTTCTCCTTCTTTCTTTTAATTAAGTAAGCTTTACCCCCAATATGGGGCCTAAACTCATGACCCCGAGATCAAGAGTTGTATGCTCCACCACCTGAGTTAACCAGGTGCCCGCCCACCCACAACACTCTCTCATGTGTCTTCTCTAATCTCTTTCCTTTAGAATTTCGGTTAAATTCTTACTCGTCTGTAAAGCTTTCCCTAACCACCATTTTATCTATGGTGAATTTCAAATAAGTTACCAGACATTTATAATTTTTTTTTTTTTAGTTTTTTATTATAGGAAATTTCAAACATGAACAAACATGGAATGACATTATGAAGAATATTTTACAAAGCTTGTTCCATGTTAGTCACAAGGGTTAATTTGTCTTTATAGACCGAGTTTCCCTAACCTCCCTCTTCCATGTGCATCTTTCTGCAGTTCTGGGCTCAGAGGAAGGGAAGGCCTCTTCTAGATATTTACCAACAGCCAGCTTTAAAATATGTTGGAAATACATTGTTGTTTGATGTTAATATATATAAATACTAGATAGTTTCTACTATCCAGTTTAGCGGTACCAAAAAAAGTTAGGTTAAGCAAAAACATTATGGAAATTGGCCCTAGTGAGCCCACTTAGGTGTGGGCCAATCAAGTCTGAAGTATAAGAATGGTATTTTGAAAAATGCTTATGTAGGTAAATAAACAGACAGAGCCTGACATAACCAAAAGACCCTAGAGATTAGAGTCAAAGACCTACTTTCAAGTCCATAGAGACAGAAAATAGATTAGTGGTTGCTAGTGGGTACAGAGTTAATTTAGGAGTGATGATAATGTCTTGGAAATAGATAAGGGTGATGAGAGCATAAACTTATGAATAAACAAAAAATCACCAATTATACACTTTAAAATGTTGATTTTTATAGCATGTGAATTTTATTTCAATTAAAAAATAACTGTATATAAATAATTTCATATGAGTATGGGTTTTTTTGGGGAGTGTGAGGGGGACACAGGGGACAGGGCAGAGGGAGAGGGAGAGAGAATCCCAAACAGGCTCCATGTTGGGGCTCAATCTCACAGTCCCGATATCATGACCTCACTCAAAATCAAGAGTGGAAGCTTAACTGACTGAGCCACTCAGGTGTCCCAAGTATGGGTATTTTTATAAGATAAAATCCCAGAAGTGGAATTGGTGGGTCAACGGGCAGACGCACTTTAATTTGTAATTTGCATAGATTTTGCTGCATTTTTCTCCAGGTGT
Organism: Meles meles; assembly: GCF_922984935.1. Classification (NCBI taxonomy): domain Eukaryota; kingdom Metazoa; phylum Chordata; class Mammalia; order Carnivora; family Mustelidae; genus Meles; species Meles meles. Next base: position 79,404,237 of record NC_060068.1, on the reverse strand, counting down.
TATGCCAGTTTACATTCCCATCAACATCTATAAGATTTGTTTCCCCACTGGCATTCAACAGCTGTGTTGTCAAACTTACAGAGTTTTATCAATCTGATAGATTTAAAAAGTGGTATCTTGGTGCTGTTTTAATCTGTTGCCCTCCTACTATGAGTGAAGTTGAGTTGGTACTGTTTGTTTTTTTTGTTTGTTTGCTTTTTGCCTATTTCCTACAAAACAGACTTAATTCATGGAAAATGCTTGCTTGCACTGCCATGTTTTGCTATGTAAAATCTCTAATTCTTGTGGCAGGAAGGAGTTTGCTCTGTTTCTAACCCTCTCAATCAACCCCAATTTCAGTTCTACCCTACAGTTAAGTATGTAATTATTCAAATTAGCGATGATTCTCTCTGGTAACAAACTGAACCTCTACAGAAAATGAACCAGCTACCATAAAAGGAAAATAAAAGCTGAATTTTTAGCCTTTGAATCTGAGCTTTTGAAAGCCAAACAAAAGGCTGCAGCCTCTCCAAATTACTGATTACATAATAATCTCTGAATCCTGACATCTGGGGTTTTTTCCCCCCAGGGTTAAACCAATGACTTATATGGCTCTTTTCTTCTACCTAGAAAAAGAGATGCAAACACTGGTCGTTCCTTAAATACATTTATCTGCATAGTTCCTTCCATAACTGAAGATAAACCCTCCTTCTGTGTCATAACTTGGATCACAAATTGTGCTCATTTTCTGGGTAGAAAACACATTCTGATGAAAATCTTCATGTTGAGATCAATGGCAAGGCTGCCTTCCAATAAAGTCTAGCTATTTCAGTCTTCAGTAGCAATTCTTTAGACTCTACAGTTTTAAAACAAATGTTTTTAATGTAATTTTTATAGGACTCTCAATTAAATTTATTTCCAGGCAAATATGTAATTTAAGAGTTCAGTTGTGCTTCACACTCAAGAGTTCTTCTTGGTAGCATTTTCTTTATCCAGACTTGACATCTTATGTCTCTGAGTCTTAGGAAGGCTGTTCAACATTGTAAAAAAAAAATGAAAGCCAGACTGAGAATAATGTGAACTAACATTTATGGAGCATTTACGATGTGCTGGGCTTTGTTCTAAGAAGCTGAAGTATGCTAACTCATTGAACTTTCACAGCAGCCAGTGAGATATGGATCATAATGAACCCCTTTCTTTGAGATGAAGAAACCAAAGCCCCTGGTGGTTAACAATCAGAAAGTCTGATTCTCCTGCCTGTGCTGCTAACCATTACTCTATATTAACCCTCTGGGGCAATCTTATCTAACATCCATTTTAGGAACAAATTGCCTGAAGCCCACAGTGGTAAAGTTCCCAGAACTCCAACTCCATGTTCTTGTTCTTCATTCAATACCACACAAGGAAGAACAGGATGATAATTTCCCTTCCATATCTTAACATGAGTTATGAATTAGCCCAGTCTAACTTAGTTCAGAGAAATAACAATATAATTAGTTTTGGAAGCCATACATCTAGGCCTGTCAAATAAAAATATAGACATGAGATTAAAATTGAATTTCAGATCACTGATGCATAACTTTTTAGTGTAAGTATATCCCATGCAATACTCAGGACAAACTTATACAAAAAGACTATTCATTGTTTATCTGAAATTCAAATTTAATGGGTCATCCTATATTTTATCTGGCAAAATTACGTATACAAAAAGGTAAAATATGTGTGTCTTGAGGAGGCGAGGTGGTGTTGCTTTCCAGGCACTTTACTTCTTGCTTTACCCAATTCCATCTTGTTCAAATTATTTGCAAATACTAAGATCCTCAAAACCTTTCCCTAAACAGATCTCAGCTTATGCCCTGACCAAACCAGTCTTTGACAGGGGTAATAGGATTATTATGATTTGCTAGATCTACTCCAGGTGAGCAAAGGGGTTCTGTTAATAATAAAAACATATCCTTAACCCTATCAATTATTAGAAACTGGACCACCCTCTTAACATCATACACAAAAACAAATTCAAAATGAATAAAAGACCAAATTGTGAGAACTGAAACCATAAAAAAATCTTCAAAGAATGTACAGGCAGTAATTTCTCGGACGTTGGCTGTAACAATGTCTCTCTATAAATGTCTGCTGAGACAAAAGAAACAAAAACCAAAATGAACTATTGGGACTACATCAAAATAAAAAGCTTCTGTACAACAAAGGAAGAAATCAATAAAACTGAACGATAGATTATCAAATGGGAGAAGATATTTGCAAATGATATACCCAAAAAAGGTTTTGTGTCCAAAATATATAAAGAACTGATAGAACTCAACACCCAAAAACCAAATAATCCCATTTAAAAATGGACAGAAGACATGAACAGTCAGTTCTCCAAAGAAGACACCCAGAGAGCCAATAAATCTTTTCATGTTTCAAAACATGAAAAGATGCCCAACATCACTCATCAGTGAAAGCAAATCAAAACTACAGTGAGATATCACTTCATACCTGTCGGAATGGCTGTAATGAAAAACCCAAGAAATAGTAAGTGTTGGCGAGGATGTGGAGAAAAGAAACCCTCGTCCACTGTTGGTGGGAATGCAAACTAGTGCAGCCAATCTGGAAAACAGTATGGAGGTTCCTCAAAAAGTTAAAAATAAAGCTACTTTATGATCCAGTAATTGTGCTCCTGGGTATTTATTCCAAGAATACAGAAACACTAATTCGAAGGGATACATGCACCCCCATGTTCATTACAGCATTATTTACAGTAGCCAAATATGGAAGCAACCTAAGTGTCCATTTGCAGATTAATGGATAAAGAAGATGTGGTATACATACAATGGAAGACTGTTCATCCATAAAAAATTTTGAGGGGTGGGGCGCCTGGGTGGCTCAGTGGATTAAGCCGCTGCCTTCGGCTCAGGTCATGATTTCAGGGTCCTGGGATCAAGCCCCGCATCGGGCTCTCTGCTCTGCAGGGAGCCTGCTTCCTCCTCTCTCTCTGCCTGCCTCTCTGCCTGCTTGAAATCTCTGTCTGTCAAATAAATAAATAAAATCTTTAAAAAAAATTTTTTTTGAGGGGTGCCTGGGTGGCTCAGTGGATTAAGCTTCAGCCTTCAGCTCAGGTCACGATCCCAGGGTCCTGGAATAGAGCCCGGTGTCTGGCTCTCTACTCAACAGGGAGCCTGCCTCTCTGCCTACTTGTGATTTGTCTGTCAAATAAATAAATAAAATCTTTAAAATAAATAAATAGATAAATAAAATCTTTTTTTAAAAAAGGCATTAAAAAATTTGAAATCTTCCCATTTGCAACAATATGATCTAGAGAATATAATGCTAAGCTAAATAAGCCAATCAGAAAAAGACAAACCCCATATGATTTCACACATATGTGGAATTTAAGACACAAAACAAATGAACAAAGAAAAAAAAAAAAGACAAACCAGAAAACAGACTATTAACTGTGGAGATCAAACTGATGGTTACCAGAGGAGAGGTGCGTGAAGACATGGGTGAAATAAGTAAATGGGATTCACATTTATCTTGATGAGCACTGAATCACTTTATTTTAAATTTTTTTTTCTTTCTTTATTTATTTGACAGACAGAGAGAGATCCCTAGTAGACAAAGAGGCAGGCAGAGAGAGAGGGAAACAGGCTCCCTGTGGAGCAGAGAGCTCAATGCGGGACTCGATCCCAGGACCCTGAGATCATGACCTGAACCGAAGGCAGAGGCTTTAACCCACTGAGCCACCCAGGCGCCCCTGCATCACTTTATTGTACACCTGCAACAAACATAACATAACACTGTATGGGTGCCTGAGTGGCTAAGCATCTGCCTTTGGCTCAGGTCATGATCTCAGGGTCCTGGGATGGAGTCCTGCATAGGCCTCCCTGCTCAGCAGGGAGCCTGCTTCTCCCTCTGCTGTTTGCCCTGCTTGTGCTCTCTTGCTTGCTCGTTTTCTCTTTCTCTCTCAAATAAATAAAATCTTTAAAAAAAATGCTACATGTTAATTAAACTATAATTTAAAAAAAAAAGCTAGCAGGGTGGCTGGCTGGCTCAGTCAGAATGTGACTCTTGATTCTCACGGTAGTGAGTTTGAGCCTCACATTGAGTATAGAGATTACTTTAAAAATAATTTTAAAAATCTCTTTTAATAAAGCGAATTATTGGGGTACCTGAGTGGCTCAGTGGGTTAAGCCTCTGTCTTCGGCTCAGGTCATGGTCTCAGGGTCCTGGGAATGAGTCCTGCATCAGCTCTCTGCTTGGTGGGGAATCTGCTTCCCCCTCTCTCTCTACTGCCTCTCTGCCTACTTGTGATCTCTCTCTCTCTGTGTCAAATAAATAAATGAAATCTGAAAAAAAAAAAAGCGAACAATTATATACCAGGCACTGTTGCTTAAGAGCTTTAGATGATTTGGAGTGCCTGGGTGGCTCAGTGGGTTAAAGCCTCTGCCTTCGGCTCAGGTCATGATCCCAGGGTCCTGGGATGGAGCCCCGCATCGGGCTCTCTGCTCAGCAGGGAACCTGCTTCCCTTCCTCTCTCTCTGGCGGCCTCTCTGCCTACCTGTGATCTCTGTCAAATAAATAAATAAAATCTTAAAAAAAAAAGAGCTTTAGATGATTTAATTTATTGAATTCTCAAAATAAAATTGGAAGATAGGTACTATTATTACATCCATTTTACTGAAGACAGAACTAAGTAATTTGCCAGTAATAATTTCTTATATGTCGGCACTGCGCTATCAAATGTGGTAGCCACAGGCCACTATGGCTATTTAAACTGAAGTTAATTAAAATTAAGTAAAATTCAGTTCCACTTTTGCAGTAGCTATATTATATTAGTATACAAGCCATAAGTGATTCATGGCTGCCATATTCAACAGTTCCATCATTGGTCCCATCATTACAGATGGGACCAGCTTCAAGGGTATGTAACCTGTAGAACTGTACATGGCCTCAAACCTAAAAGGGCCTGTGTTTGATTTAATACTTTGCACTTGGCTGTCTTGCTTTTATTAATATTTTAATATATTAATATATTTTATTAATATATATTAATTTTATTATATATATTAATTATATTATATATATTAATTATATATATAATTTTATTAATATATATTAATAATTTTAATATATTAATATTTTTTAAACAAAGGACCCTACATTTTCTTTTGCACTATAACTGGTAAATTATATAGTGTGTCCAGAAATTTGTATTGGACAGCACTATTATTCATGAAAGAAGTAAAGAGGACAGACTATAATAGGAATAGACTTTACTGAAAAAGAAGACTTGAACTGCTCCATATTGTCAACAGCTAGCTTCTCAGACTGCAGTGAAAATACTTTTGCAGCCTTCCCTCTCCCCAAAGTTCCAACCAGAAAAAAATCTTTAAACAGGATTTGTATTCATATGCAGTCAAGTTGAGTCCTGGCCCTCTGGAACCGTCTCATGAGCTGACCAGCATTTTGTTCTTAAAAAATATCCAAATATAAAATCAGTGAACAAGTTCTCAAGGAGAAATAATTCTCCCATGGGCACAACTATCATTTGAGTTCAGTCTTCCCATTGCCTGAATACTTCCAGCTAAAGTGCCACAAGGAAAGGCCCGCAAGCCTGTACTTAGATGCCTAGTGGTCCCATAAACTGCAACAGTCAAAACTTGCTGACGTACCTTGACTGCAGCACCAAACCTTAACACTTCCTTTTCTCACGCCACAAAGTTTTCACAATTATAAATGTTGGATTGGGGTGTCTGAGTGGTTCAGTCTGTTCAGCATCTGCCTTTGACTCAGGTCATGATCTCAAGGTCCTGGGATTGAACCCCACATCAGGCTCCCTGCTCAGCGGGGTGTCTGCTTCTCTCTCTCCCTCTGCTCCTCCCCCCTGCTCATGCTCTCTCTCTCTCTCAAATAAATAAATAAAATAAATAAATAAAAATAAAAAATAAAAGGTGAGATTGTTTTATACTTTCCCCTACTTTAACATGCAAATGCCAACCCTGTTTTTTCACTTAACTGCATACTAAATAAACTTACCCATTACGGTGACAATAGGTTTTAGAGAACCATGGAGTACCAGAGCATAGCAGTCAGTAAAGATCTGTCTGAGGTGCTTTCCTTGAGTGTGAGGGGTTAGAGAACTGTCATTGTCAAAGAGAACCCAAGGATTTCCAGATGTAAATCACCGGTGAATTTATCTCCAGGGTTATTGGGAAATGAATAATGAAACAAGAACAAGCCATGTGCCTGGGAGGAAAACTTCAGGACAATAATTACCAAGATTATAATGAAAACCAAGTGGTAATTAGCTCCACTGGTTAAACTAATTAAGTGAGCGAAAAAATACTTTCAGAAAATAAAATTTCAGATGTTTAATATGAAAGCAGTTTTAGTACAATTTCAGAATAGCTTGGAGAACATGTAAGTGCAATTTAGAGGACAGTTCCCTCTATAATGGAGTGGTAGAAGTAGCCATAAATGAAGTAAAAAGCCCATTGAAAGCTGTGTGTAATTCACAAGTCCATACTTTGTGTTAAGTATGCCGGAGGGTGCTCATGCTTAATGTTATATTTGACTCTTCATTATATTGTTGCTCTTTCTAAGCTTCTGTGACTGCACACCACAGCCTTGGGCTGGAGTTAACCCAGGATATTTTTCCCACACAAATTATTAAAACCTGTGTTATTTATCATTACTCAACACAAAGAGAAAAAAAAAAAGAAGTGCCTTATACTGAAATTAGTTTGTGCTCTCACAACCAAACTCTCCTGGATGGAGACCCTGTATCAGTGTGTTTATCCATTCATGCATTGGCTCATTTGCTCATTCATCAAACCCCTGGATGCCCACCTGGTTCTTCTCCAGGCACTGACCTAGGACCTAGGGTTATAAAAACAAATAGGATAAGGTCCCTATCATCAAGTAGTTTACAATCTGGTTGGAGGGGACACATTTGTAAATAGATGAATGCCACTGTTGTTATGGCTTCCAAGTTACAAGTACCTGTAGGCTGTGGTGGGGCATGAGGGGAGAGTGGAGAATGAAGGAATGGATGAGTATAAGATGGAAAGCCTATAGAAAAGGAATTGCTGAAACTTTGGTGTTTTGTCCCCTTTTATCATTCTGTTCCCTCTTCCCAAGATACCCTTCCTTCACCTCTTTTTTTTTTTTTAAGATTTTATTTATTTATTTGACAGAGATCACAAGTAAGCAGAGAGGCAGGCAGAGAGAGAGCGGGAAGCAGGCTCCCCGCTGAACAGAGAACCCGATGCGGGACTCGATCCCAGGACCCTGGGATCATGACCTGAGCTGAAGGCAGAGGCTTCAACCCACTGAGCCACCCAGGTGCCCATCCCCCTCCTTCCTTCTCTTCTTGACTAAGCTAACATTTGCTCAAAACTTTAAAAAAATCATGTACACGGTGCCTGGGTGGCTCAATCTCTTAAAGCTTCCAACTCTTGATTCTGCTCAGGTCATGATCTCAGGGATGTGAGATCCAGTCCATTGTCAGACTCCATGCTGGGTATGGAGCCTGCTTGAGAGTCTCTCTCCTTCTGCCCTTCCCCCTCCCTCTCTAAAAAATGTTTTTAAATTAAAAAAATAAATTCCAGGATCCTAAAAAAAAAATTTTAAAATCATGTACACATTTTCAGGTATACATGAATGCATTTCAATTTTTTTAAATATTGTAATACAAAAATATTTAAATAGTGGAAGTATTTCTTCACCCTGCTCCCCATTACTCTTCTACTTAGAGGTAACATTTTTTTAAAGAAGATTTTGTTTATTTGCGAGGAAGAGAGAGAGCGCAAGAAGGGAAGTGGGAGGGGCAGAGGGACTAACCAGAGTCCCTGCTGAGCATCAATCCCGCAGTGTGGCTTTATTCCAGAGCCCTAGGATCATGACTGAGTCAAAGGCAGATGCTTAACCAACTGAGCCACCCAGATGCCCCAAGAGGTAGCACTTTTAACACTTTGTATGTATGTTTCCAGAACTGTTTCTGTATATTTACACATATTCACATATATTTGCATTTGCATATATACAAGTATGTACCTGTATTCATATATAATTATATACGAATGGTAAAATAAGTGTTGTTTTTCTACTTAACAATTACTTTCCACTTAACTCTACTTTCCACTTAACAATTTATCGTGGATATAGTCTTACTACAGTACTCTGTAGGAAAATCCCATAAATATGATATGGGATTATCATATTTATTTAGCCAATCTTCTATGGATAGAAATTTACAATTTTCTTTAAAATTTTCACTATTAGGGGCGCCTGGGTGGCTCAGTGGATTAAGCCGCTGCCTTCGGCTCAGGTCATGATCTCAGGGTCCTGGGATAGAGCCCCGCATCGGGCTCTCTGCTCTGCGGAGAGCCTGCTTCCTCCTCTCTCTCTGCCTGCCTCTCTGCCTATTTGTGACCTCTCTCTCTGTCAAATAAATAAATAAAATCTAAAAAAAAAAAAAAAAGAGCCTCTCTCTTAAAAAAAAAAAATTTTCACTATTAGAAATACTGAAATGAGCACCCACAAACATTTTTACACACAAACATTTTTACACACATTTTTACAAACATTTTACCCACAAACATTTTTACACACATTTTTACCATACACCAAACAGTGGAATAATTGATTTAAAATCATGATAAATATTGTCACATTGTCTCTAAAAGACATTTAAGCAATATGTACATACATCAACTTGGTAGAAGACTGCTTGTTTCCCCATGCTTTTACTGGTTGAGAATATTGTAAGTCTTTTTTTTTAAAGAAAAGGCTTTTTTTTTAGAGTAATTTTAGGTTCACAGCAAAATCGAGAGGAAGGTATAGAGATTTCCCATATATACCCCCTACCCCACTATGTGCAGAGCCTCCCCCATTATCAGCATCCCTCACCAGGGTACATTTGTTACAACTGATGAACTTACACTGACACACCATAATCACCCAAAGTCTGTGGTTTATATTTGGGTTCACTTTTGGTTTTGTTGTATGGGTCTGGACAGCACATAAAGACATGTATTCATCATTACAGTATCATACAGAGTACTTATGGTGCCCTAAAAATCCTGGTTTTTGTCAGTTTGACCCCCCCTTCCCCACATCCCAACCCTTGGCAACCACTGATCAGGGTCATGGAATCTAGCCCTGCATCTCTGCCCCACCCCCAACCCCATGAAAATAAATAAATAAATCTTTAAAAAAAAAATAAAGTGGGTTTCTTTTTTTTTTTTTTAAAGATTTTATTTATTTATTTGAGAGAGACAGTGAGAGAGAGCATGAGCAAGGAGAAGGTCAGAGGGAGAAGCAGACTCCCCATGGAGCTGGGAGCCCAATGCGGGACTCATCCGGAAACTCCGGGATCATGACCTGAGCGGAAGGCAGTCGTCCAACCAACTGAGCCACCCAGGCGTCCCTAAAGTGGGTTTCTTAAAGACAGAAAGCAGTTAGGTTTTAGGTTTCCTTTCCTTTTTTTTTTTTTAAGATTTTATTTATTTATTTGACAGAGAGAGAGAGAGATCACAAGTAGGAAGAGCAGCAGGCAGAGAGAGAGGGGAAAGCAGGCTCCCCGCTGAGCAGAGAGCCTAATATGGGTCTCAATCCCAAGACCCTGAGATCATCACCTGAGCCGAAGGCAGAGGCTTAACCCACTGAGCCACCCAGGTGCCCCAGGTTTTAGGTTTTCACTCTACTCTGACAATCTCTATCTTTTAATTGTTGCATTTAGATCATTGATGTTCAAAGTGATTTATTGCTATTTCTTGATTAACATCTACCATATTTTTTACTGTTTATATTGGTTGCCTTGTTCTTGTTCCTATTTCTTTCTGCCATTTGTGGTTTTGAATTACCTTTTTATCTGATTCCATTTTTTTTCCTTTATTTACATATTAGTTACCTGTTTTAACTTCTTTCAGTGGTTGCCTTAGAGTTCGCAATATATATTTACAACTAACCCAAGTCCACTTTCAAAGAACACTCTATCTCTTCACAGGTACTGTGAATACCTCATAATAACAAAATAATCCTAATTCCTTTATCTTGCCCCTTGTATCATTACTGGTGTTCATTTTACTTATATATATATGCATATATACACATGATATATATATATATATATATATATTTATATATGCAGACATAATTGAACGCATCATTGCTTTTATTATCTTGAACAAAATATTATGTTAGCTCAATTAAAATAACAGAAATAAAATCTTTATTGTACCTTTACTTATACCTTCTTCGATGTTATTTATGTAGATCTGTATTTTCCTTTCCTCTAAAGAACTTCTTTGGAGCACCTGGGTGGCTCAGTGAGTTAAAGCCTCTGCCTTCGGCTCAGGTCATGATGTGAGGGTCCTGGGATCAAGCCCCTCATCGGGTTCTCTGCTCAGCATTGACCCTGCTTCCTCCTCTCTCTGCCTGCTTCTCTGCCTACTTGTGATCTCTGTCAAATAAATAAATAAAATCTTAAAAAAAAAAAAAGAACTTCTTTTAGCATTTCTTACAAGGTGGATCTACTGGCAATAAATTCCCTCAATATTTTATTTGTCTGAGAAAATATTTTTTTTTCTTCCTTCACTTTTGATGGATAATTTTACAGGGTACTGAATTCTAGATTGGCTTTATTTCCTCTCCCTCTCAATACTTTATTTTTTTCAAGATTTACTTATTTATGTGAGAGAGAGAAAGCAATTGAGCCAGGGAAAAGGCAGAGTGAGAGGGAGACGGACAGAAGCAGACTCCCTGATCAAGTGCAGAGCCTAACATGGGGCTCGAGCTCACAGATCTGAGATCATGACCTGAGCCAAAATCAAGAGCTGGATGCTCAACCCCTGAGCCATCCAGGTGCCCCTTTCTCTCAACATTTTAAATATTTCACTACACTCTCATCTTGCTTGCACCATTTCTGAGGAGACTTTGGATGTAATTTTTATCTTTGCCACATTATAATAAGGCATTTTTTTCCCTCTTCCACCCGCTTCTTTCAGGATTTTTTTTTCTTTATCTTTGATTTTCTGAAGTTGGAATATGATAGGCCTCTGTGTAGTTTTTTTAAGAGCATCTATCCAGCTTGGTATTCTCTGAGGTTCTTAGATCTATGGTTTGGTGACTAACATTAATTTGGGGGAAATTCTCAGCTATTATCATTTCTAATATTTCATCTGTTCTTCTTCTTCTCCTTTTATTATTCTTTTTCTCCTTTTATTATTCTAATTTTGCATATATTGCATCTTTTGTAGTTGTCCATAGTCCTTGGATGTCCTGCTTTGTTTTTTTCATCTTTGTTCTGCTTGCTTTTTAGTTTTGGAAGATTCTACTGATATATCCTCAACCTCAGAGATTCTTTCCTCAATTGTGTGTAGTCTACTCACAAACTCATCAAAAGTAGTCTTCATTTTTGAACAGTGGCTTTGGACTCTAGCTTGTCTGTTTGGTTCTTTCTTAGGATTTCCATCTCTGCTTACAGTGCCAATCTGTTCTTGCATGCTGTCTATTTTTTTATCCATTAGAGCCCTTAGCATATTAATCATAGCTCTTCTAAATTCCTGCTTTGATAATTCCAACACCCTTGCCATATCTGGTTTTGATGCTTGTTCTATCTCTTCAAACTGTTTTTTTGCCTTTTGGTATACCTTGGAATTTTTTTGATAGTTGGACATGATGTGTCCGTTGAAAAGAACTGCTGTAAATATGCCTGATCTAGTGGTAAAGTGCTGGGGAGAGGAAGCATTCTGTAGTCCTAGGATTAGGTCTCAGTCTTTTATTGAGCACATGTCTCTGGAATGTGAAATTCACAAGTGTTTCTCTGGATTTTTTTTCTCCCCTGTTAAATGGGGCAAGATGGTGGGGAGTGGGAGTTGCTGGAGTTGGCTCTTCCCCTTCCTCCAGGTCAGTCAGGCTCTGATAATACCACAGCAGGATAAGGATCAGGCTATGGTTATCTAGATTCTCCCGAGGGCAGACATTGTCAAAAACAGAATTGTCTGACATGTCAAACTAGTCCCTTCCCACGGCCCTCTTTTGCTAAAAGTATGAGGTAATTTTTCTCCAACATTCACTGTGGGAACATGGTTAAAATCTTAGAGGCAAAAGTCACAAAAGCATGAGGGCTCCACTATGAATAAGACCTTTTGGAGTTTTCAACTCTCAGATTTGTCCTCATTGAGTCCCAAGCAGTTTATCAATTACTGTTCCAAGTTTTCCCACCTTGGCACTGGTTCCCCTATCAGTTTTTGCTGTGAGTCCTGCTCCAGTAAGTCAGGACATTGTATTCTCCAGTCTGTCATTCGCATCTTGGGGGCAATGATTTTCCTTGTGTCATCTCTTATGAACCCAAGAGGAATTGCTGATTTTTCAGTACGTTCAACTTTTCCCTTGTTAGGATGGAGTAGCAACTTCCAAGCTCCGTACATGTAGAACTGGAAACCAGAAGCAACATATTTTAAATATTTTAATATTTTGATTGTCAGATAAGGAGAACACTTATTATCTTAATTTCCACTTCCCTGACTTTTGGTGGGATTGAGCATCTTTCACATATCCCTTTGAATCTAATCTTAGAAGATGAACCAGTGTTCAGCAGAGGGAAATTGGTGAGCAAAAGCATAGATCTATTAATTGCACAGTGCGACCATGGTTTAGAGGGACTGGAATTACTTAGGATAGGGAATGATAGGGTGACTTAAAGAAAAATGAAGCTCAGAGAAGTAAAGGGATGTCAGGGGACAGAGGGCCTAGGATGCCAGTTGTTTAGACTTTATCCTGGCCCATAATGGGGAGCTTTTGAAAGACTTTAAGCAGGGCTGCAAATGGCCAAATTCATTTTTACAAAAAGTGATTTTTTAGTGGAGAGAAGAGTGAATTAAGGTGAAAGTGCAGAGACTGAAAAGAAGTGAGCCAACTTGAGAGAACTGTGGTGGCTACCCAAGTGAAGGCAGCCATGCTGGATCCACAGGTGGAGGAGAGCAGAGATGTTAGAAAGATGTGAACCATGGCAGGGTCTCTGCCTTGTCTGTCATGATGGGGAAGCAAGAAGCCAGAAGTCTGAGAGTCAGTTTTCCATCAAGTGTATTGGTATGAATGATCATCCAAGAAATTTTGGCGGTAGCCAAAAGAAAAAAGAAAAAAGAGCCAGTAATAAATGTATCTGCAAGGAAAAATAAGAGAAAAATATTTTTAAAAATGGATGAAGGAAAGTAAGAGGAGGTAGAGGAAAATATCAATGGATTTTAAATTTTTATTTTTATTCTGCTCATTTTACACACACTAGCATTAAGCTTTGAAAAGAATGTATTGAAAAATAGAGCATTAATTCATGGGGGACAGTAGATTCTGAACAGTATGTATGATAAAATCTCCAAGTGACAGCTAACTGCTAGTAATGCCTGTTAAATTCTCTTGAGAACCTGAATTTCCCCATGTAGCACTCTCTTAACCTCCTGATGTTATTCAATCTGAAAAGAAATCATTATCTCTTTTTTATAGATGCATGAAATATAAATATAAACGTATGAAAAGGTTACCTGTACACGTTACCAGTTAGGTATCTGAATGTCTTAGCTATTCATTATTAGTCATTTATTTGGTTGCTGGGATAATTTTCATGAGAGGTCTGAATCCCCTCACATTCTAGTTCTCTTTCTCCTGGACTAAGTTTGCCCTTCTCAAAGTTTCTTTCTTAGACACAGCAATTATTGCTGCTATTTCTTTCAACCTGTACACACCAGTCCTTACATAAATAATGATTTATCTTAAAATCAGTGGCACTTTTCTAAAGCATGTCTATAAAAAACATCTTTGGTTGGAGAGTTCTGTGTAAAAACCTAATGCTCTGTTATTAGCATTTTCATAAAATGGCCATGGAATGAGTAAACAAATATAATAGAGAAGGATCCCTGTGTCCCCCCCAAATTCATAAGTTGAATTTCAGACGTCCAGGGTAGTGGTGTTAGAAGTGCGGCCTTGGAAGGTGCTTAGGTTGTGATGGTACAGACTTCATGCGTAGAATTAGTATTCTTATTAAAGGGTACCAAAGCACTCCCTTCATTCTTCCCCCATGTAAGCACCAGCCAGAAGGCACTATGAACCTGGAAAAAGGCCTCACCAGAAGACAACCAGGCTGATGCCTTGAACTTGGACTTCCAGCCTCTAGAATTGCAAGAATTTTGTTATTTATTCTTTGTTTTTGTTGTTTATAAGCCATTCAGTTTTTGGTATTTTGTGATAGCAACCTGCACAGATTTAAATAAGCACAAAGAAAAAGAACTCACCCATATTCCCAGCACGTGGAACTAATCACTATTACCATGTTGGCATGTTTCCTCCCATATTTAAAAAAGAAAAATTGGTCTATTCTCATAGTTACTGTAAGAATTCCAAGGATAGAATTGCGCAAAAAGTTCAAAAATCCACCTCAAATTTAACACGTAGAGATGTCCTTTACTAGCTTTAGGTTATAATATATATCTTCCTAAGTATACACACAGAAGAAATATTTTTATAAAAAAGGGATCACACTATATTAAATACATTTAACTTAAACTTACTTTAATTTATTTAATTATTTTTAAGTAAGTTTTAGGTCTCGCATGGGGCTCAACCTCACAACCCCCAGATCAAGAGCTGTGTGCCCTACTGACTGACCCAGCCAAACACCCCTACTTACTTGAATTTAAGAAAGGATAATTTGAAGAGAAACTAGGATTCAAAATTCAAAGGAATTGTTGAACTCCAAACATTTCTCTAGCACCAGATATATTATTTCCTAAAGGGTTTTAAATACTCTAAAATGTTAAAGGGCTATGCTCAATGTGCTTAAAAACACACAAACAAACAAACATGTATTTTGATTGTGTATGGTCATCAATGACTCCCTGCTCTAAAAGATGAGAGCATTGGGGCACTGGGTGGCTCAGTGGATTAAAGCCTCTGTCTTTGGCTGGGGTCATGATCCCAGGGTCCTGGGATCGTGCCCCACATCAGGCTCTTTGCTCAGCGGGGAGCCTGTTTCCTCTTCTCTCTCTTTGCCTGCCTCCCTGCCTACTTGTGTCTCTGTCTGTCAAATAAATAAATAAGATCTTTTAAAAAAGATGAGAGCATTAACAACTTCACACTCCTACCCAACTCTTCATCCTTCTCTCAGTTTAAAATAGTCACTCCTATTTTATAATCATAATTTTCATAAATTTCAGCAGGTGCACCTAATGTATTAAAAAAATCCTCTGTCTATACCTCAGTCATTCTCAAACTTGGACTCAGTTGCTTCTGAAAATTCTCACCCCCACTGTCAATTCCCAATCAAAACATCTATGTAACTCATGTCAAAGGCTATAGACTTTCTTCTCCCTTTCCCCATCTCTCTAATAAGGCCCAAGAGGAAAAACAAGTGAGAAAATGCCTAGAGAATGAACAACTCCTGAATCTTACTTAGCTTCTGGGAAGAGAGAAAGAGACCGTGAACCCTAATGCATTAATAATTTTGACTACACTAGAATTCTCTGGAATGACAGATGAGAGCAGTAGAACTTAGAGGATACAACTGGCTTTTGAGAACTTACTGAGGAAGTCAGGGCAGGCGTTCCAATTAGAATAGGGTCAAAAGGCAAGGACTGAGGGGAATGGCATCTTTTCCAGTGTTAGGGAGCCTGGCAGAGGGACCGTATCCTCATCTCAGAGGAACACAGCCAGCATCTACTCATCTCCAGGCTTCCTACCCATTTAAACAGAAAGCTCAGTATTTAGAGTTAAACATCTGGCTTGACAGCAGGGAACATTCAGTTAATAGGTAGTTCAGGGCAATTGCTGTGTTTGCAGCTGTTTCTTCTTGATAAAATAATTGTTGTTTCAAATGGGAAATTATTATGTAGAATCGGACTGGAATGAAAAAGTAGTGTCTTATCACAGCTTGATTTAGTAGTACATAAATAGGTTTTGGAAAAGGAAGGTATCACATTAAAAAGTGAGATCATTATAAATGGTGGATACATGCTGCCTCAAAGAATGAAAGAGAATAATGCCAGGAAAACATGACATGGGACTGAAGTGGCACAGGTCACAGGTCAAATCAAGATTTTTTAACCCTGTATCTTGGAAAACACACACACTGAAGACATGGTATTTGGTAATCTGCTTTGATCAGGCTGAATCTCAGCGGTTACTGGAAGGCACAGGAAAGTTGGTAGGGACAGCTCTAGGTATGATTTGAAAGTATTTCAAAGGTTTTGTACCAAGTATCAAACTATCATTTGTCTGCAATAACTAACAGTTGAAGAAAATAAATAAATAAGTGATATATTTTTTTTCCTGTATCTGCAAAGAGCAATTGAAAGAGAACAGATGACTCAGGTCCTAGAGCAAGAAGGGAGCCTGGGAACCTCAAAAGAACAGCAGTTAAGTGAGACAAACAGAGATTTCAGAACATGCTGCAAGCCCTGATTGTCTCTTCCCATGATACCTGGCTGTGGTAGAGACCCTAAATGGGCAATACATAGAACATTCATAGGTTCCATACCAAAGGAGCAGAATGGGCGGATTGAATGAGTGTGGGGTAGCAAGAATTTCAGAACTGGGCAAGTCCAGACATGGAGCCTGGGTGTAGTATAAATTGTTAACAGGCACAGCTGTGGCTCTGTGGTCAGAGAGACCATAATTCTCCTTAGGGTTACTTTGTCAGGGCCACACTGGACCCAAATAATTCCTCACCTTGTGCCTCTGCCTTAGCACATCCCAAAGAGGACCAGAAAGAAGTCACCAGAAGGTCTTGCTCACTCTAATGGATTTTTGTTTACACTGCTTGCATTTCATTTTAGACTTTTGGTAAAATTTATGATAGAACAACTCATTATACATGGATTTCCTTTTTATCATTCCATTCCCAAACCTGATCTTGTCAGTCTTGGACCTGAGACTTCTAAAAACCATGTTCATATTTATAACTTGTGATTATGTTGATTCAAAATATTATACACTCCTTATTTCATTTGTTAATAGTACTGTTTTGCCCTATTCTTTCGATATCATGTTGGATTTCTTGAAATTGCCTTTTTTCCCTCAATGCCAAAATTAGTGGGATCCTAGGGCTTGGCCTTTAAAAACTGGGGGGCATGTGTGGCTACTCCCTCTCAATGCAGCTGAAGAGAAAATCAAACAGTACTTTGCATCATGAAACTGTTCTTGCAGAAATTAATTCCATCAAAAGAATCTCCTTTTCCTAAGTGGCCAGAAAGTAAATATTTGAGACTTGCAGGTCTGTAGCCTTTGTTACAACTACTTAATTCTGCTGTTGAAGCATGAAAGCAGCCAAATGAATGGGCATAGCTGTGTTCCAATAAAACTTTATTACAAAAACAGGAAGTTGGACTGGGCAGTAGTTTGCTGACCCTATTACCTGCCAACTCCTCTTAGACATCGGGACTCCAAAAATTGTTGCTATGGCCTGTGAAAGTAATTTTAATTCTTAAAAGGTTATAAACTGGTTGTCTTTATAATGTGTTGCCTAACTTAAATACTTACGTTGACGTCCCTGTTTTACAGAAGGCAGAAATACTTGTGAATTTTCTTTGTTGACCAGAAGAGAATTACTAGCTTTCTTCCTTCTCCCTCAGGCATGAAGGTAAACGAAAATGATTATCTTACACATTAAGTTCTCTAGGAGCAAAATATGAGGTAGAGCTTTAGGAGCAAGATGTTTCATTAGGATCAATACTTGTGAAAAGTAGGGAGGGAAACAGAACTGGGCAGAGAGAGAAGGAGAACTCCTGTGCAGGTCCAAAAAATTCATCCGACATGGCAAGGAACACTGGAAGAATGGTATCCCAAATGACCAAGACTATAGCTTTCCCTTGCTCAATCACCAGATCCAGAATACCTTAGGAAGATAAAGGTTTCAGGCAAAGCAGCTCTCTGGAAAAAGTTCACAGCTAGAAGTTAGTTGTCTGCTGGCTACATTCCCCACTGCTCTGGCATCAAGTCCTTTCTTGGAGAGGGTCTGGACAAGGAATCTTCATACCTATTTAAAC
The DNA here is from genome assembly GCF_922984935.1 of Meles meles. Lineage (NCBI taxonomy): Eukaryota > Metazoa > Chordata > Mammalia > Carnivora > Mustelidae > Meles > Meles meles. The sequence goes on along the minus strand of NC_060068.1, from coordinate 79,386,220 downwards.
AAAAAGTCTGAGAATGTATTTCGTATGTTAACACCAGTGGTGGGGTAAGAACAGCCATAGAGCTATTGAGCATGTTAGCTTCATTCTTTTGATTATGTTTCCATGATTTAAATGTTTAAATATCCCTTTTCATGTGGGAGAAGAGAGTATAGGACACAGACATCATGATGAAGAAATACATGAGCATCTTTTTTTTCTCCTCTATTTCTTCACTTATCTTCTCTAACTAGTTATCATTCACCTTCCGTTCTACCTTCTTTCATTCTACCTCTTACTTTCTGTTTTCTCCATCCTTCATTCACTAACCCCTTAAGTTCTGCCCAGCGTTGTTCAATAGCTTCATATATAAAGCAGTACCTAGGGCTTGTAATGGAGGATGATTTCAAAAACCGCATTCAACATTTCCTGGTTTTTGAATGCTACATACTATGTTGCTATGAATATTCATGCAATTTTTGGGTGGCTATATGTTTTCAACAATTGTGGTTATATACCTATAAATGAAATTGCTGGGCTATATGGTAACTCCATGTTTAGTCCTTTCAGGAGCTGCCAAAATGTTTTCTAAACATTTCTAAATGTTTTACTTTCCCACCAGCAATGTATGAGGATTTCAACTTCTCCACATCTTTGTTAATACTTGTGTTATTGCCCATCTTTTTCCTTACAGTCATCCTAGTGGATCTGAAGTCATATCTCATTGTGGTTTTGATAGGCATTTCCCCAATGACTATTGATGAACATTATTTCATGCATTGTTTCTTTTACTGTATCTTTTTTGAGTTAGTTTCTTAGTGGCCGCCCACTAAGACACTAATTGTAGTAAATGATAACTAGTATCTTAGCTCAAAACAATCAAATTTGGATCAGTAACAACTTAATTTCAGGAATGAGTAAAAACTTAGTGTTTGAATTGCTTTATGCAATTACCTTTTAATTTAAGTAGGAGAAGAAAAGCATTATAAACAAAAATACATTTTTGTGGACTTTTATAGTTACCTATATTTCTTTTTACTAGTGTTCTTTTACTTTTTCAGGTGAATTTAAGTTACTATCTAGTGTTCTTTCATTTCAGCTTGGAGTCCCTTTAGTACCTTAGTACCAGAGTAACTTTGGTACCAGAGAGAGAAAGAGAGAGAGCACAAGTGGAGAGAGGCAGTGAGAGAGGATCTCAAGCAAATTCCGTGCGGAGCGCAGAGCCCAATGCAGGGCTTGATCTCATGACCCTGAGATCATGACTTGAGTCAAATTAAGAGTCAGATGCTTGGGGTGCCTGGGTGGCTCAGTGGGTTAAAGCCTCTGCCTTGGGCTCAGGTCATGATCCTGGGGTCCTGGGATGAAGCTCCGCATTAGGCACTCCGCTCAGTGGGGAGCCTGCTTCCCCTCCCCCCTCTGCCTGCCTCTCTGCCTACTTGTGATCTCTGTCAAATAAATGAATTAAAAAAAAAAAAAGAGTCAGATGCTTAACCAGCTGTGCCACCCTAGCACTCCACCCTTCAGTACTTCTTGTAGGGCAAGCCTGCTATTAAAAATTTGCTGGATTTTGTTTTGTTTTGTTTTTTGCTTTGTTTTGTTTTTGGACTGTCTGAAATTCTCATTTTTTAAGAACAGTTTTGTAGGATATAACATTTTTGATTGAATCTTTCAAACATTTGACTATGCCATCTCACTGTCTTCTGGCCTCCACAGTGTCTATGAGAAGTCAGTTGTAAATTTTATTGAGTAGCCCTTGTACTTATAAGTCATTTTTTTTCTTGCTGCTTTCAGGATTCTCTCTTTGTCTTTGTGTTTAGACAGTTTGTCTAAACTGTCTAAACTATCTAGGTTTTGATTTCTTTGAGTTTATCTTTTGTTGTATATCTTTATGTGTAGTACATTAGTGATTTTCATCAAATTTGATTAATTTTAGAGTAATATTTCTTTTTCTGTTTCTTTTGTTTTTTGGGTTTTTTTCCCCCTTCTTTCTGGAACTTTCATAATGCATGTGTTCGTTTGCTTTATGATATTTTGACGGTCTCTTGGAATCTGTTCTTTTTGGAGGGCACCTGCCTAGCTCACTCAGAAGAGCATTAGACTTTTGATCTCAGGGTCCTGAGTTTGAGCCCCACACTGGGTGTAGAGGTTACTTAAATAAACAAATAAATAGATAAACTTAAAAAAATGAATGTAGACATTTTTCCTTCTTTCTTTAAGTTAGATAGAAAGAGAGAGAACATGGGGCGGAGGAGCAAAGGGAGAGGAAGAAGCAGACTTCCTGCTGAGTGGTGAACCTGACTGGGACTGGATCCCAGGACCCTGGGATCATGACCCGAGCTGAAAGCAGACACTTAGCTGACTGAGCCACCCAGATGCCTGGGATGTGGACATTTTTCTTCATTCTTTTTTCTTTCTATTCCTCAGACTGGAAAATCTTAATTGAATGATTCATTCTTTTAAACTCACTGATTCTTTCTTCTGCCAGCTCAAATCTGCTTTTGAATCCGTTGAGCATGACTAATAAAATTTATTTTATTAAAAGTATCGATACAGGGTGCCTGGGTGGCTCAGTGGGTTAAAGCCTCTGCCTTCGGCTCAGGTCATGATCTCAGGGTCCTGGGATCGAGCCCCACATCAGGCTCTCTGCTCAGCGGGGAGCCTGCTTCCCCCTCTCTTTCTGCCTGCCTCTCTGCCTACTTGTGATCTCTGTTTGTCAAATAAACAAATAAAATTAAAAAAAATATATCGATACATATGTAACATGGACACTTACTTTTTTCTCTTTGTCCTGAAATATTTACTAAAAAACAGGCTTATATTTTAGGCCAAAAAGAGAATATTGAAATTTAATTTATGTAATTTATATTGGCTACATCCTCAGATCACAAAATACAGTAAAAATTAATCACTTTAAAATGAAAGAACACTCTTCTAAGTAACTATTGGATTCAAAAAATGAAATAAAAATGGAAGTTAAAGATCATTTGAACATTAATGATAATGAGAATACGACACTGAAAACACATGGGAGTGGTTCCTATATTTAGAGGCAAATCTATAGTTGTAAGTGATTTTATCATTAAAAAATTTTTCAAATAAACAAAACATTTATCTTAAGAATCTAAGAACAGAAATGCAAAATAAATTTTAAAAACAGAATTAATGAAAATTATAGACATTAGTGAATTAGAAAGGGAAAAAAAAGACAATCTATAAACTCCAGAATGTACTTTTTAAAAATTGTATCTTGTGTTTTTGTTTTTCGATTTGATTCTTTATAAGGACCAATAAAATTAGGATATTTTGGTCAGTGGTTCTTTCATGCGGCATCTTTCATAGACAAACCACGCCATAAAAGGCCTTACATAGGCTATATTACAATAATTGTTCTCCTTATGTAATAATGATTGATATTTAATAGTTTTTACTTGATAGCATTTCTATTTCATTCACACCCATATGTTTGAATAACCCATACAGTGGCAGTGTGCCTACATTCTCAGTCATGTCTAGGTAGGAGTGTGTTTAGGAACAATTCCATAGCAGAATGAATTAAATACTGTCAAGAAAGAAGCATTGTTTGAAACCAAACAAACAAACATGTTTCTCAGTGTAAATGGGGCTTTTGGACATTGGATGCTATAAGACTAACTGAACTTCTGGCAACTTAAAGCACCAGAGAATTCAACCAGCCAGGGCAAAAATGGACTATAACCACACACTAGAGTAACTGGTGCCTCAGGGAAATTGTTGAAACTAGAAAATCATATGACTCTGGTGTGAGCAGTTTCTGCTTTCTTGTCAGTGGAATTTGTCCTTGAACCTGGAAACTCTTTGCTCTTTGTTCTGGGTGTGGCTACTGTGATGAACTTTTACAATGATTTTGTTGTAAACCAGTACCTGGCCATTGTTCTTTTTTTTAAGATTTTATTTATTTATTTGACAGGCAGAGATCACAAGTAGGCAGAGAGGCAGGCAGAGAGAGGTGGAAGTAGGCTTCCTGCTGAGCAGAGAGGCAGATGTGATGGGGGAGGAGGGGCTTGATCCCAGGACCCTGGGATCCTGACCTGAGGGGAAGGCAGAGGCTTTAACCCACTGAGCCACCCAGGAGCCCCCTGGCCATTGTTTTTATGGAAATCCTGACTGAAATAGTAAATTTTGTTTAGCAATTTAAATTGTGTTAAGTCTTTCTAGAATGAAGCGGTTAAGGAGGGAAATCTTTCTACTAATTCAGAAATAATTGTTTTTGTGAGCTGAGTGCCTTTTTATTCAGTTATTTCCTCACAGAAAATCATGAAACTAGAGAATCCCATAGGTCTAATTTCTTCCTCTCTGCACACGTTAAGACTGTGAAGTGAAACTGCACTGGATTGTTGCAGCCCACCCTGTACTGGATAATTTGTGTCTCCCATGGGATGCCATTTATAACTGAATCAGGCAGAGTTTGGAAAGTGCACTGTCAACTACTCACTTACTTTGCAGATAGGTTGTGGGGGCCAAAGGATCTCTGAGGGTGAGGGTAGGAATATTTCTCCTCAAGAAAATGGTAGACCCATTACCAATTTCCTGGAGTAAAAATAAAGATGGCCTTGAATTAAGGGAAGGAAGAACTTTGTTCTCTCACTTGGTTAGTAGCAGTGGGACCTGACTCTGGTAGAGGAGGACATGGTAAAGATACACGACTGTGGAAGATAAGATGACCTTGGCTACTTGTGACATACCAAGGAGTGAGGAGGGAAATGGCTCAGTGCAAGGTAATGGCTGATTGACTTCTGAACCAATATCTAAATTCCCATTTTATATTTTTTCTTTTGTTTCTTCTGATTCCCCTTTAATATTGTTGAGCTTTTGGTAAAATTTTAACTGCTACAGTCCAGTGCTATCCATGCTGTGGGGTCTTAGGAATAAGCCTGTATGTGTAGCTGAAACAAAGTAGTGTAGGAATGAAGTTTTCCCCCACTCTGCTTTCTTCTGTGGAATCAGCTTGGTGGTAGATATCAGAAAATTGAATGGACATCCTGGCTGAGTAGAGAGTATTTGTCCCATGCCAGGCAATAGCTGAGTGCAAGTGGACACTCTTGCCAGCATGACACAGTTCACCCATCAATATTACAAAGGGAGGAACTTGGTTAGGTGATCAGACATATTCTGATATTTTATAGATGGGACAATCTGATCAGTAGATATTTTCGTTATAGCATATCAATCACACAGAAAGAGTCATTAGTGCCTGCTAAGATAACTTGGTAATCAAATCATGGTAGCTTGTGGTACTGTATAAAAAGCATAGAAAATTCAGTGGAAGAAATAAATTACCCATGGTTAATAATTAATTATAAAATAAAAGATTATCTTCTTAAAATGTCTAGTATTGAGAAGAATATGATAAGAACAGAAAATTGATTTTATACTAAAAGGAAACCAGATTCAAAAATGAATGCAGCCTGTTTCCCCATATGACATTTTCCCTTTGATAAGACTAGAGGAACACGTGGACCATCAAGACATGGAGCAAATATTTATATGTTATAAACAGATGTTGATTGTCATTTCTTTGTTTACGGGCCAAAGGTATAAATTCCTCCTCCTTCCTGAGAAAGCATTCAAGATTGTTAATCTTGAATTATTAATCACAGTGTTTTCTGTGATTTTTTTTTTTTTTTGATGTGTTAGGATTCTTATTATGGTGCTCTCTAGTCCTAAATGCATGCTGAGGGGATTATTTGCTTACTACAATAGCACTGTAGGAAACTTCAGTTGATTTACAAAGAACTGCAGTTCTTTAAAGACACAAACATTGAAAACATCTAATTGGAGATGAGCAGCCAAGAGGGAAGCACACACATATGTATTTGTTTTCAGCATTGATTCTGTCACAAAATGTTGCAGTTCACTGAAGTGAACTGATTCTATGTATATATAAAATAACTGCAGTGAAATTAGTCAAAGAAAGACAAATACCATAGAATTTCACTCATATGTGGAAATTAAGGGAAAAAAAAAGAATAGAAAAAGTAGACAAAAAACAGACCGTTATATACAGCGAACAAACTGGTAGTTGAGTGGGGAGGTGGGTGGGGGATGGGTGAAACAAGTGAAGGGGATCAAGAGTGCACTTATGATGATGAGCACTGAGAAATGTATAGAATTGTTGAATCATTATATTGTACATCTGAAATATAACACTATGTTAATTATATTTGAATTTAGAAATCAGATATAAAAAATAGAGAGAGAGAAATTAAGAATCCACCACAATTATTAGGAAGTAGTACACAGTTTTAGATTGAAATTTGCCTGAAATAGACCTTTCAGACATGGAGACTATAATAAATTATATGTAAACACCAAAATATAAGTAAAACATCTATAGATTTTTATAATTATAGATTCTGTTTTGATTGGTAGAATATTCCAGGTTGTTTGGACACAATTACGAATTTTATGTGCAATACAACAAATTAGATGTGTACTTACACTGGACAGATATTTTAATGAGCTAGAGCAGGGGTTGGCAAACTATGGCCTGAAGACTAAATTATACTAGAGATGTTCATTTCGTGTTCATTTACATATTCTCTATATGCTCTGAGTTAGTTTGAGGGCAGAGTACCCAAGACCACTATCACTTCTGCAACCCCTGTAAGTTAGAAAGATTCCCAGAACTATCCTCAGGTTTGGTAATTCACTAGAAGGATTCATAGAACTCACTGAAAGTTATACTCAGGATTATGGTCTATTAGGGGGAAATGACAGAGATTAAAATCAGCCAAAGGAAGAGACACACAGAAGACAGTTTGGGAAAGTTCCAAAAGCAAACCTTTCCTCGTCCTCTCTCGTGAAGTAATGGCCCATTTATCTGTGATAAGTGATGTTTGATAATAATAATTTTATTATCAACCAGAGAAGATCACCTGAGCTTTGGTGTCCAGAGTTTCATTGGAATTTCATTCATTAGGAATAATTGATTGATTTAATGCATGCCTACAAAGTTGAACTCAAATCTCCAGATTGATACCATGTGACTCAAAACCCTCACCCTAAATCCTGTGGTTGGTCTTTTGGTATGGCCAGCCTGCATGCTAAACAAAGACACTGCTATTCGTTATGGCAGAGATCACCTGCCAGAAGCATTTTTGCACCTGTTGATCAAATATAAGTTAGTTACAAATTTAAAATATAGTTAATGTCAGTGTCAATGTCTAGTCCTAAGACATTCAGGGACAAATTATACTGGGAAGAGAAAGGATAATATCTATGAGATCTTCTGGCTGGGGTTGGATTTAAACCTCTGGATGTTATGTTGGTTGTTTTTCACCAAGTGAGGTGACCAAATTTGGAGCCAATAGTAAGGGGATTTAATACCATCAATACACTTTTACAGAGGGTCTCCTTTCTGCAAAGTAACTGTTGGGCACACAGTTCTCCAATGTTTCACTTATCTGTTCTGGACCATGAGAGAGAACAAAGGTGATAAATAAGCTAAAGCACAGATTCATTTGCTTCAGAACAGTTTATTTTAGTTTGTAAAGCCAGTATCTGTTATAAGTCCTGTAAAAATTTGGGGGTTTTTACACACATCATTTAAGTAAAAACTAAGCCATATTCTTTCTTCTAAACTTATTTTTAGTTTGTGAAATGGATGGTCTTTAAATAAATGGAAAATAAGTAGAAAAAAGAAAAATTGTCCATTGTCTTATCTATCTTTGGATTTTAGGCTTAAAAATATGTATTTTTTTCTTAAAGATTTTATGTCAATCTCTATGTCCAACATGGGGCTCAAACTTATAACCCCGAGACCAGGAGTCACACGCTATACTGACTGACCCAGCCCCTATACTTCTATTCTTTACACCCTAAATAGCCTGCCTCTTCCCATTCACATTATCTTATTTTTTCATGTTATTCCAGAATCTTTTTTTCAAATTTATACAAGCTGATAGGGTATTCCAGAACCTTTCTTCTAACAGATGTCAGATGGTTGTATGATCAAACACACACATTTATGTATGAATATTTTAATAATCGAGTCATTTTTTTAATTTATAATTTTCTTAACCTTGACAAATATTATAACATATTTAATACTATGTCTCATGTGTATGTTTAATGGAGTTGAATTTCCAGAAACTCTGCACCTGAGGAAGGAAGAGAAATCAGCGTTGCCTAGTAAGGATCGGCGAAATTTGTCTCAGTCTGTGTGGTTTGGCCTGAGATGTGTAGTCACAGGGTTGGAGGATTAGTCCTTTATGATTCCGCTGACCAGAAGGCATGAAGTATGGTTTTACTTTCAACTCTGCCCCTTTGTTGATGGTGGCCTTGACGTCTCTGCCCTCTCCACTTGATGTTACTACTTTTCTCTGTAGTTTCCATCATGACCTCCTTGTTCTTCTGCCCAGAAACTGGAAGTACGCCACGTTGCCCCTCTGCTGCTCAGCCTAACCTCTTCTCTGCACTCTCCCAATACTGGCAGTTATTGGTTTTAAAATGAGGTATTTCTTTCCTCACATGAAGCAGAGTTATCTGTTCTCAGTTCCTCACTGTGCTTCTAATGATAATATCTCTTTATTTCGTTTCCTCTCTATTACGGCCTCCTGGTCCTTAGGAATTTGGCATGAGTTCCTGAAGGCTAGACCTGAAGACAAATGAGTGATGCATCTTATGCTGTATCCAGAATTATCTTTTCTCTCAGGCTTTAGCCCCTGTCCATAGAATAAGCCTGGGCTCTCTCGTTCTCTCCTCTGGGACTAAACTCTTTTCCCACCAAGCACACTGTCTGTGAGAGGATAAAGGAAGAGGTTTTTTTCCCCAGTGGCTTCAGGGCCTCAGGCCTCGAGCTGGCTGTCAGCATCTCCTACTGTCCCTCCCATTATGTTTCTCAGTCCTATTACGGCTGCGCTCTGGTGAGTCTGTTTGCCGGCTACCCTGACATGTTTAGACCTGCCTGAGTTCTCAACTTCTTAACTTGAACTAATGCTCTGGGACCCTCACTCCATTGATTTAGAAATTATTGGACTTGATTATTTTTGTGTTAACATTAATTTTAAAAAATTCACATCACCAAATCTCCATTGACTTTACGTTTCAAATTCATTTGTATACCAAAGTACAATTTAATCAAGAAACTGGTCTAATACCCTTGTGAAAATGTGATTAATTTCTTCAGAATCTTGTCTGACAACAAAGATGTTCTCTATTCTTATGGTTCTGTCACTGACCTTCTTGTGCCCTTTATGGTGAAAAGTGGGTGACAAAGCAGGCAAAGGGAAGGCAAGTTGTTTTCCAATTTTGTCTTTATACAGAAGTTTCATCGTTCCTAAAAAAATCTTTTTTAGAAACATTTGTTATAGGTTTTATGTGCTATGATAAAATAAAGCATTAAAGGACAAAAATCTAGAATACATTGTACAAACTACTATTAACAATGCAAGTCAGAGGGCGCCTGGGTAGCTCAGACATTAAGGATCTGCTTTTGGCTCAGGTCATGATCTCAGCATCCTGAGATCAAGCCCCAGGTCAGCCTCCCTGCTCAGCTGGGAGCCTGCTTCTCCCTCTCTAGTTCCCCCTGCTTGTGTTCCCTCTCTTGCTCTCTCTCTGCCAAATAAATAAATAAAATATTAAAAATAAACAAACAATGGAAGTAATTACAAGAGGTTAGAAAACTGTTAGGTGCGTGCAAATTTGATGTGAAAGGAATTTCTTTGGCTTTAACTACACCCATCCATGAAATCATTCATCTTCAGCGTTATACCAGACGTTATGCTGGGTATCAAGAATGTGAAAATAATCAAGGTATGGTGTGTGCCCCAGCATCTTCTGGAGGGAGACAGAAGTATGCCAAAGGGGTGATAGACATCATTGAAGCCCATGGTTGCATTCCTTTGGCAACCTCTGACTTGAGCTCTGGTAGACAGTAACCATGTATGTTGATGGTTTCTCACTACTAGTGTTCACTGAGTTTCTGAGCTTTACTGCCTCAGGGATTGCCTCTGTGTGTGTGTGTGATTAACGTGCCTGGGAAGTTCCCTACCAATAAGGGCTAGGAGTTGGTGGATAAATGCCTCTGTCCTTTGGAGAACAATTATAAGGAATATTCTACATGGTTCCTCAGAGGATCCCCACTGGGAATGAGCCCCAATTACTTATAGTTGTAAATTTCTTTTCTTTTTTTTTTTAAAAGATTTTATTTATTTATTTGACAGACAGAGATCACAAGTAGGCAGAGAGGCAGGCAGAGAGAGAGAGGAGGAAGGAGGCTCCCTGCTGAGCAGAGAGCCCGATGCGGGGCTCGATCCCAGGATTCTGGGATCATGACCTGAGCCGAAGGCAGAGGCTTTAACCTACTGAGCCACTCAGGCGCCCCTAGTTGTAAATTTCTTAATAATTCATTTATTGGAGGGATTCCTGGGTGGCCTAGTTGGTTAAGTGTCCAACTCTTGGTTTTGGCTCAGGTCACGAGCTTGGGGTTGTGGGATTGGACCCCACACTTGGTCCACACTCAGCTTGGAGTCTGCTAAAGATTCTCTACCTCTCCTTCTGCCCCTCCCCCCTGCTTGTGTGCTCTCTCTCTCTCTCTCTCTCAACTAAAAATCTTTTAAAAAATAATTCATTTGGGGAACCTGGGTGGCTCAGTGAGTTAAAGCCTCTGCCTTCAGCTCAGGTCATGATCTCAGGGTCCTGGGATTGAGGCCCGCATCAGGCTCTCTGCTTGGCGGGGAGCCTGCTTCCCCCTCTCTCTCTGTCTGCCTCTCTGCCTACTTGTGACCTCTCTCTCTCTCTAAAAAAAAAAAAAAAAATTCATTTATTGGATTTTCCTCTCTAGCTGTTTTGTTCTTCCCTCTCCCTCACTTTGGGTTCCAGGAAACACCACTCAAATAAGCTATTTATACCCAAGTTCCTTGTCACTTTCACCAAAATCAAGGTCCTGATTTTGGCAAAATCTGATTTTTGCATTACCAATATAAAGTAGTGATTTCTATGCATGATAAATATAGAAACAGAGTTCTCTGGTTCTATAGAAGATGGATCAACTAATTCCTTGAGTAGGAGCTGCCAGGAGAGACTATAGGTCAACTGCAGAAGCCAAAAGAAGGGGAGAAGTTTGAAATTGATAGTTGAAAGGTAAGGCTCTCCAATGTCTTAACTATTGCTCAATAGGAGATGTTTATTTAATAAAAATGGAGGCTAAATTGCATATCTCTTGTTATTTGAATGAATGATATTTGCCTAAGACCTTATGGCTTTTGGAAGGAGTCAATGAGACAAGTTGGAGCTAATGCCTGGGCCTTGGATTCAGCAGTTTTTTTTTTTTAAAGATTTTTTATTTATTTATTTGACAGAGAGAGAGATCACAAGTAGGCAGAGAGGCAGGCAGAGAGAGAGGAGGAAGCAGGCTCCCTGCAGAGCAGAGAGCCCGATGCGGGGCTCGATCCCAGGACCCTGAGATCATGACCTGAGCCGAAGGCAGTGGCCCAATCCACTGAGCCACCCAGGCGCCCCATGGATTCAGCAGTTTTTAGAACCAAGAATATGAACAAATCTATGCTTTGACCTTTGAAACCATCTCTTGATTCATGAGGATGGCTCAAGGTAAAAGAATGTCATGATGGCCAGGGTTGGTCCAGGGATATTGGTGTGCTTAAAGATAAAGGGAGAGTTTGCTCTCCGTTTTTGTGTTTGCTCTCACCACTGTGTGGTGGCTTTCTATTGTCTTGTAACCAAGCTCCTAGGTCAGTATGTCAGGTTCCATGAGAGAGGGGCTGTGAAAATGTAAAGAGAGGGCCAAAAGATAAAGTTGTGATTCATCAAAGCATTATTTAAAAAAACTAAAATCATGAAAACCTCCCTGTGTAAGGCCCTCCCCTAGGTGAACCCAGTGCCTTGGCTAAGATGTCTAAAGACTATGAGATTTGAGCAGGATTGTACTGGGATTTGTGGGAGGAAAAAATATCCTGCCTCAGCCCCCTGGCCTAAGACCATACCAAGAGACAGGCAGAAAACTGGCAAGGGGGAAAGTGGAGGGAAACCAGCTGTGGCAGCTGCCCCAAGGACTCTTTCAGTGAAGGGAGGTGATGTGGTGGGGATGGAGGAGAGCTTTGGTTCTCAGACCTAGAGACAATGGACGTAGTTATCCACATCCCTGTCAGTATTTCTCCCCAGTCAACTGGTAGTTGGGCATTGGGTTACAATGGCATACATAATGAACCAACAAGGTTTTGCCCCTTCTCTTAACAAACAAACAAACAAACAAACAAACAAAACCCAACGTGGAATTCTATCCTTGGGCAATATAATAAAGCCTCATGTAGAATGCAAGAACAAACAATACGAAACCCTAGACATGAGGCCTCTGTTTCACATAATTCTTAAAATAACTTTTAGAGGGCTCCTAGGTGGCTCAGTGGATTAAGCCTCTGTCTTGGGCTCAGGTCATGATCCCAGGATTGAGCCCCACATCAGGCTCTCTGCTCAGCAGGGTGCCTGCTTCCCCATCTCTCTCTGCCTGCTCTCTGCCTACCTGTGATCTCTTTCTCTGTCAAATAAATAAATAAAAATCTTTAAAAAAACAACTTTTAGATTCACTTCCACTCTGAGTTCTCATTTTCTCATTTGTGAACTGATGATAATAATATTTGCTTCCCAAAGATGTATTGTATAGGAGAAAATGTATGTTGAGCCTCTAGAATTTCAGGGCTTGACCAATGCCAGACATACAAGAAATCTGAACTGTCTCTATATTCTTTTCCCTCTTTACAATAGCTATTCTTTTTTTTTTTTTAAAGATTTTTATTTATTTATTTATTTGACACAGAGAGAGAGATCACAAGTAGGCAGAGAGACAGGCAGAGAGAGAGGAGGAAGCAGGCTCCCGTGGAGCGGAGAGCCCGATGCGGGGCTTGATCCCAGCACCCTGAGATCATGACCTGAGCCGAAGGCAGCGCTTAATCCACTGAGCCACCCAGGCGCCCCTACAATAGCTATTCTAAATAAAACTGATTTATTTTTCAAAATTCTTAGCTAATTGAAGAGGGAGAAAATTAAAGTAAATTTTCTTTCTATAAAAACTCAATAGGGCTCAGTGGGTTAAGCCTCTGCCGTTGACCAGGTCATGATCTCAGGGTCCTGGGATCAAGCCCTCCCACCCAATCAGGCTTTCTGCTCAGCAGGGAGCATGTTCCCACCTTCCCCCCCCACCCCCCGCTGCTCTGCCTACTTGTGATCTGTCAAATAAATAAATAAAATCTTAAAAAAAAAAATCAATAGTTGGGGCACCTGAGTGGCTCAGTAGTTAAGCGTCTGCCTTTGGGTCAGGCCATGATCCCTGCGTCCGGGGTTGAGCCCCTCATTGGGCTCCCTGCTCCACAGGAAGCCTGCTTCTCCCACCTCCCCTGCTTGTGTTGCCTCTCTCGCTGTGTCTCTGCCAAATGAATAAATAAAATCTTAAAAAAAAAAAAAAAAAGAAAGAAAAAAACAACCAAGCCCAATAGTCAGATTTGGGGTATTTATTTTGGGAGATTAGAAAATGGGTTAGATTGCTGTGATTATTTCTTCTTTTACAAGAGTTCCCTGAAGATTTATGCCTAATTTGCAGCTTAAGAATTGTAAACTGCCCTTACTTCGAAGACTTTTATGAAACTGCACAGACATTAGATAATATCAGGTGTAATTATAAAATTAATTGTTCATGAAAAAAAACCAAGATCAGTTTTCTGAACACGTACCTAGAATAAAATAACAGTAGTCCTAGTTCTGCTTCTCACACTAATGTCCAAAGGAGTTGTAGGACTGTAACACTTATTTTACTACTTTACTATATTTATATATTACTATATATACATTACTAATCATTACTAAATATATTACTATGTATTATATATTTTACTATTATATAACTACTATAGTACTACATAATTTACTGTATATACTATAATATATAATATAGCACATATTATATACTACAGAATTTACTATATAGTTTATATATTTTACTACAACACAATTTACTTTATTTTCCTTTTTTTATACTGTTTTAAATATGATCACTGGTTAATGCCTCAATATTTAGGTATATATGTGTGTGTGTGTGTGTGTGTATAACATACATGTTATGTATTATTTATTTGTTTATTTATTTTGACAGAGACCAGCAAGAGAGGGAACACAAGCAGGGCGAGTGGGAGAGGGAGAACAGGCTTCTGGCAGAGCAGGGAGCCCAATGGGGGCTCAATCCCAGAACCCTGGGTTCATGACCTAAGCCTTAGGCAGACAGATGCTTAAGACTGAGCCTCCCAGGTGCCCATACATGTATGTATAATAATGTTTTGCAAAATGCATTTTGTCTTGCAAAATGAGGATAATTTCACCATAATGTTCTTATGCAGACTCTTCTAGCCAATAAAATGAACTCTACAGTTAGTTCTTTTTTTTTCTTAAAGATTTTATTTATTTATTTGAGAGAAGCACACGAAGGGGTGGAGAGAGAGGGAGAAGTAGGCTCTCCTCTGACGCTTAACCATCTGAGCCACCCAGGTTAGTTTCTGCATTTCGTTGGCCTACCATTACAATGTTTCTATGACATCATTGTTTGGAATTTAGAGTTTCAATCCAGAAGATTTTATCATAGTACTTGTACAACTCTGTTTATATTGACTACTAAAATGGTTGTTCTTAATCTTGTGTTTGGGCTTATTCTGAGCAAAGATGTTATGTGGGATTTCTTTTTATAAACTAAGAAATGTTAACTGTAAATAATCATTTCTAATACTTTTTTCTTTTTTTAAAAACAATAAAAAAAAAGATTTAATTTATTTATTTGACAGAGACAGAGCAAGAGAGGGAACACAAGCAACGAGAGTGGGAGAGGGACAAAGAGACTTCCCACAGAGCAGGGAACCTGCTGCCGGGCTTGACCCAAGACCCTGGGAGGGGCGCGTGGGTGGCTCAGCGGGTTAAGTCTCTGCCTTCGGCTCAGGTCATGATCTCAGGGTCCTGGGATCGAGCCCCACATCAGGCTCTCTGCTCAGTGGGAGCCTGCTTCCTCCTCTCTCTCTGCCTGCCTCTGCTTACTCATGATCTCTCTCTGTCAAATAAATAAATAAATCTTAAAAAAAAAAAAGCTTTAAAAAAAAAAAAAGACCCTGGGATCATGACCTGACCTGAAGGCAGATGCCTAATGACTAAGCCACCCAGGTGCCCCTCTTGAATACTTTGTTAATAGCAGCAGTCACAGCAGAAAATCTCCAGACAGGGTCCACTGTGACAGATGATGAATTTCAGTTTTAACACATTAGTGAACCCAGAGCCCAATGAACCTTTTGAAGTAAAAAATGTAAATTTCTAACCTGACATTTTATCAGCATTTACCAGCTATATGTTAGCAGTGTAGAAAACATGGAATGTAGCTTATAAACCCCGTCCAACAGATTCTCAAATTTAATTTGTTAGACTGAGGAAGCAGCAGCATAATGGTGTGAGGCATACCCTACAGGAAAAACAAAAACAAAACAGAGTTAGGGAGGGGTGACACATTGCCACGGGTTAATAAAATATTTGAGCTGTTCAAAGGACCCAAAATATCATTTAGCTATGTTGTAGGCCTTTTAGGAAGTTTCCTGGGAACAGTCTCTACATTTTTTATCTCATTCATTGCTTTATCCTTAACATCTAAAACACTGTTTATCAGTTAGTAGGTGCTCCATAAATACTTGCTGAATGATTAGTGTAAAACTTCTGATCAGAGAGGGGAATTGATTTGAGAAAGGTCACACAGCTGGTTTATGGCAGATCTGGATCCAGAAACTAGTTTTAATTCTTCATTCTTTGTTCTACCAAATTTAGGGGCACTTGCTTGAAAATGAACAAGTCTAACCAGTGAAGCCTCCCACATGCTGACTTTGTCTTCCATATAGCATTTCGTCTTCCTTTATGAAATATACCACTAACCAAATCTATCAATTTAATGTCTGAAATGTGAGCTGCAAGAATGGAGTTTTGTTCCTAGTTCCTCTATTCCCTCACTCCCTTTGCCACTGAGGCAAATTACGTAACCTGACCAAAGACAGTTTCTTCTCCTGTCATGAAAGAGCTCAGCTCCCTTTCATTTCTCATGTCCTAGGAGTCTAGATTTCATGAAAGTTAATCAATAAGCTCACCCATGGACCATGTGTCTGAACATCCTTATATCAGGGTTCTTAAAGTGTGGTCAGCATATCACTTCTTTTTTTTTTTTTTTTTTTTTTGAGATTTAATTATTTATTTGACAGAGAGAGAGGGAGAGATCACAAGTAGGCAGAGAGGCAGGCAGAGAGAGAGGGGAAATCAGGCTCCCTGCCGAGCAGATAGCCCAATGTGGGGCTCCATGCGTGGATCCCAGGACCCTGGGACCATGACCTAAGCTGAAGGCAGAGGCTTACTTAACCCACTGAGCCACCCAGGTGCCCCTAGCATATCACTTCTATCAGAGTCACCTGCAGTCATTTAAAAATGCTGATCTTGCAACTAAAATAGACTAAAATAGACACATAGTTGTTGATTTGGAGGGATTTCCACCAGGCAATGCTTCCCAGGGCTTTTCAGTTCTATAGTCATGGTACACATAAAAAGTGAGAATACTGGAATACTTGGCTGGCTTAGCCAGAAGATCATGCAAAGTTCAATCCCCTCTTTGGGGGTAGAAATTACTTAAAATATATAAAAACTTTAAAAAAGTAGTAATATTTATGAGGTGTATTGGGGTAAGAAAGCTTAGACTGTCTCTTTGCTAATGCACATTTCACTGAGAAACTGCCAGAAATATCATTGAATGTGAAAAACAAGTTTCAGGAAAATATTATATGTGATCCATTTTCAAGACAATGCTAAAACTTTGTATGTGCAATATGTCTACATGAATATGTATTATGTATTGTGTATGATCATGTATTATGTGCATGTAGATATACAATGTTATAAGAATGCTGAAAGGATCATACTGGCTGTTAAAGTAGGGGAAGAGAGAAGGGAAAACAAAGAATAAAGAGAAAAAAATTGAGAACACCAGTATGTATGCAGATCCAGGCCCCCTATCTGAGATTCCTTAAAGCAGAATTTAAAAGATAAAAGATGTGCAGAGGTGGGTGTCTGCATCATTAACAGGATTCTGTAACAATAAAGTCTGTTAAGTCTTTGCATTATGTGATAATATCATTAGCTGTAAACACACTATATTGGAAATTTCCATCCTGCAATGCAGGCTTAGCTGATACTCATTGTCTTGGAACATAGTAGATGCATAATAAATAGCTTCTGATTATTTGAGTCATTTGGAGGACAGGTGGAGGGAGTAAGGTCCAAAGTGGTGAGACAAGCAGATCAGGTGGGCAAAGTCAATCTTAGGAGAGTTGAGGAAAAAAGCATCTGACAACAGTGGACTGGGCCTTCTTGCCATTTTCAGACATTTAACCAATATTTGTGAGGCACTAAATACACGCAGGACACTTTTTCTAACTCTTACATAATTCCCAAATAACCTTTTACAGATTCAAAGATATTAAGGGATAACACTAGTCCCATCAGAACCGGGATTTGAACCCCACACATGTTTTGAGCACTAAACTAATGAACCAAACACCAGGCAGCTGCGGAGGTTAGGGTGGTGAATCCGTTAGCTCTTTTTTATATCTAGAATCTTGAAGCTCTGCCATGATCTTCTCTGTCCTCACTTATCAGTTGACCCTCCTAGTCAGATGCCTAGAAGCAGCTTCTTTGTCCTTATTTCAACTAGGATCCTGCCAAGAGATTATAATAAATATGGTTTTTTGTCATCATTCCTATAACTAGTGTTTTCAGAGTGGGGAAGAAGTATCATTTCCCAGGTGACTTTGCATAGTGCAAGCTCCCCTTCCCCCAGCCCCCCTCACAAGCTAGTAAGACTAATAATTCTAGTTTTTTCCCCAGATCCTAGGGACAGACCAAGTGAGAATTCTGTCTCGTCATTGCTTCATCTGCTAAGTGCTTTTCTGTTAGAGCAGAAAGATGAAAGTGGGGAAGGGGATGCCCTCTCATTAACTTCAGAGGTAGGATAACAAATAGTACAAAAATTCTTTACACGTACCCATTTTTCTGTGCTCTCATCCCTGCTGTTGGGGGCTGTTAAGGAAAAAAACCAGAGGTGTATATTTTGCGCCCAAATGCCTTAAAGTAAAAACAACAACAAAAACATCCTTTTATCACCACCAACATTAACTTGAGGACCTTGATTTCTAAATTCGTTTCACCCTCATCCCAGCCCCATTCGTTTCCGGAAAAGTAGCCATTTTGCAGATTCCGGAGAATGGGAGCAGGGGCTGGAACCTAGTACTGGATCTTTTCACTTTCCGAAACCCCTGTGGAGCCATTCCAGATCGGTAACGCGAGACGAGTCTCCGTGATTTATTAGTAACCTAGAGTCCAGGGACCGGAAGGCGAGAGGCTGCGATTCCCAGGTGGGGTTAGGTGGGGTGTGTGTGCAGAACTCATTAGCGAGGTCAGGTCCCCATGGGACGTTGTCTTTGGAGCCGGTGCGGAGCTTCTCCAGCCAGGTGCTGGAAGCGTGGTTAAATAGCTGCCCCCTCCCATGGTGTGCGGCGTACTTCTCAGGCTGCCTTCCCAACCTGGGGAAATGGGGTCAGTGTGTGTCTTGCTCATAGAATACTACCTCTTCCCCAAGTCACGTTCGCACACCGGCAGCCTATCCTAAATGGATAGTAATATAATTCTAGCCAAACTCAGCAAGACACGTAATCTTGGGCCCATGGAGCGTGCGACGGGTCACCACCCTCTCCTCTCCCAACTCCCTCCGCCCCTGGTCCCCACTCGGTCGCAGCCAAAGCCCGGAACGATGGATCCAGGCCCGGAAGAACGGGATCACGAACGAGAACGGCGCCGCCGGCCGGGAGCCGGTGGCACCGGGCATGCTCAGTGGCGCGGCCGGCTGGGTGGCCCCGAGAGTTGCACCCGGATCTGCTTGGCGGCGGCGGCGGCGGCGACGTGAGCGCGCAGGGGGGCGGCGGCCTCGCCTCGTCTCCCTCTCTGCGCCTGGGTCCGGTGGGTGACGCCAAGCGCCAGAGAGATGTCGGATTTCGACAGTAACCCCTTTGCGGACCCGGATCTCAACAACCCTTTCAAGGTGAGCGTGTGGTCGCCAGCAGCCTTCCGCCGCCGCGACGCGTTGTTGTTTGTGAAAACGGCAAGTTCCTTCGCGCCCACCGAGCCCGCCCCTCGGCTCCCCTTAGCCGCCTGGACAGGGGCTCGGGGCGGCCCGCTCCCCATTTGGGGGTCGCGTCCGGGCCCTCGCACCGCTCGTTTGGGGGTTGTAGTGGAACGTCCTCCGCTCCCTCTCCCGCCGCCCCCTCCGCACATTGCCGACTGGGGACGGTCGTGCCCTCGCCCGGGAGTGGGCCCGCGCGTCGGGAGGGTTCCCGGCCCGTCTCTAGGGAGCGAGGAGAGTAGAGCTCAGGGCAGGTGGAGTTGTCACTTGACAGGCGAGTGTGGCGGGCCGGGCCCGGGCGAGGGCCGGGGGCCGGGAGGCAGCGGAGGGGATCGCCTTCGGGTGGGGTTGTCATGGGGACCCGCAGCGGCTGCGAAGAGCTGCGTGGGGGGTGATGGCAGAGGTGTAGAAGAGAGGTGAGGGCGTCGAGTATGCTGCAATTTAAAAAAAAAAAAAGCTTGTGTTTTTATTTTTTAAACTTGTGTTGCGTCCACATACCACCAGCGGCGCTGCTCCCCCCTCCCCCATTTGATTGAGGTTGAGAGTATTGATATCGATGCCGAAGTGAAAAATAAATAAACACACCTGGGAAACAATAGTGCACGTGGAAGACCATCTTCTTACCTAACTGCTCTTAGTAAGGTGAACGACGGGATGTTTTCCAAGCTCCTGGTGCGTCACCGGTTCTCTAGGCTGTGTGAGGATAGCATTTCGTCCATGAGCTTCTTTCCTTCTTGGAGTGAACCTTATCAACCCCGGCTTTGGAAGGGCTTGGCACAGAGACGGGCAATGAGGGAGGAGGCTAAGATGTTTATGGTCAGTTCTTAAACTCCTGCAACATCTGAGTAAATACCTGTTTAAAGAATAATAGTCTAGATTTCTTAGTGAGCCTCAGCTGCTTACAAGTATAATTTGTTTCCAACTGCTGGTCAAAGTTTATTAATTGTTTTTTCTGGATATGTGCAATAGTAACTTTAATTTGTAGTCAAACAATAGGAAAGAGTAACTTTATTTTGTGGTCTCACAAGTGTCACTTTTGCCTTGAGTTTACATCTCATTACTCCTGGTTTTGTCTCTTATTACGAATCCTGGAAGGGGGTGGTACCTGCCTGGCTCAGTCCGTGGAGCATACTACTCTTGATCTTGGGGTTGTGAGTTCAAGCCTCATGTTGGGTGTAGAAATTATTTAAAAATAAAACCTTAAGGGGTACCTGGGTGGCCCAGTGGGTTAAAGCCTCTGCCTTCGACTTAGGTCATAATCTCAGGGTCCTGGGATCGAGCCCCGCATAGGGCTCTCTGTTCACCAGGGAGCCTGCTTCCCTTCCTCTCTCTCTGTCTGCCTCTCTGCCTACTGTGATCTCTATCAAATAAATAAAATCTTTTTAAAAAATATAAATAAAACCTTAAAAAATTCTGAAGGGAAAAATATCTTTTTTTTTATTATTGGCCTTTTAATTTCATGGGGGATTATTTTAATTAAATGGTGATGGTTCTTGACAACTTGATTCACTGTGTAGGAATGTAGAATCAACTCAGTCTACTTTTGCTACTAGTGTCCTTTAAGAAGATTCTGTGCAAACGGCCTGAAATTTTTCAGGCTTTTATAACTGATACGATTGCACTTTAAGGAGAGTACTTTCCTCCCTTCCGCACCCCTCTTTCCCCCATTTAGTATTTGGTATTCGATCATTCCATGTTGTGGAATATCTGATTATTCTTTAATTATAGACATTCTGAATACATGTTTCATAACTTGCAAAATAGGTGTCATTTTAAAATATTTTGAAGGTATAATATTGAGAACCTGTTAGCTTTTCCTAATTCAGATACTTTGTTGATGTTATTTATTCAGGATCTGACAGTTTGGCTCTTTTCTATTTGGTCATTCCATTTCATGACTCATTTTGTGTAGCTGAGTCCCTTGTTAGGACAAGACATTGTTTTCTTCTTAACCTGGACTGCTTTTTTGTGATGTGATGTTACCATGACACTTTGCTTTTCTGCCATAGGTATGGTCTTTGTAGTAATTCTAAACTCAAAAGTGGTTTCATTTTTAATTTTTTTCCCCAAAAGTAGTTTTAAAGATTTATTTATTTTTATTTTAGAGGGGGAGGGCAAGCATGTGAGGAGGGAGAGGCACAGGAAGAATCCTAAGCAGGTTCCACACTCAGTGAAGCCTGATGTGAGGCTCAATCCCACAACCCTGACATCATGACCTAGGCTGAATTTAAGAGTAGACTACCTAACCATGTGAGCCACCCAGGTGCCCCTCCAAAACTAGTTTTATTTTATTTTTCTATTTGACAGTGCGAGAACACAAACGGGGAGCAGCAGAGGGAGAGGGAGAAGCAGGCTCCCTGTTGAACAGGGAGCCCAAGGTGGGGCTCAAACCCAGGACCCAGGATCATGACCTGAGCCTAAGGCAGATGCATAACAGACTTAGCCACCCAGGTGCCCCCCAAAAGTAGTTTTAAGTACTCATTTGTGGTGGCATAAAATTACAAAACTTTTTTGTTGCTTATAAGGTGGATGCACTCAGAGGACAATGACTATTAAATCCATAAAATGTTTCAAGGGATGGATAATCTAGGCCTAAAGATTTGGTTGTACACATATTCCTGTTTATGGCCTTACCCTGTTTTTGGTGACTGTCACAGGACTGTATATATGACCGTTTATCTTTCCTTTTGTGTCTATCTGCCCTGCTACTTAGAGTGAAGCTTTACCACGTTTTGCATGGAGCACTGGGTGTTGTGCAAAAAGAATGAATACTGTTACGTTGAAAAAATAAATAAAATGAGAAAAAAAAAAAAAGTGAAGCTTTACATCTACTGCATAGTCTTTCCTATATGTGATTTTTGAAATAGCATTTCCCGTCCTCTGTACTTAAATATAAAAGTTCCTGGACTTGGGGCGCCTGGGTGGCTCAATGGGTTAAAGCCTCTGCCTTTGGCTCAGGTCATGATCTCAGGGTCTTGGGATCGGAGCCCCATATAGGGCTCTCTGTTCAGCAGGGAGCCTGCTTCCTCCCCACCCCCCTCACCCTGCTTGCCTCTCTGCCTACTTGTGATCTCTGTCTGTAAATTTAAAATAAAATAAAATAAAATAAAAAAAGTGCCTGGCTTTATCTTTTTGTTAACTCATGGTCCTTTCTTTTCAGACCTGTTCTCATTTTCAGTATCGCAGTATTGAAAAATTTCATATTTTCAAACTATGATATTTCACATTTGGCAACCTTCCTAATTTCTTCTTGGTTAAAAGTTATTCGATTTTTGGGGTACCTAGGTGGCTCTGGTGCCTGACTTAAGCATCTGACTCTTGATTTTGGCTCAGGTCATGATCTCAGAGTTGGGAGTTTGAGCCTGGCATCCACACGGGGTGTGGAGCCTGTTTAGGATTCTCTCTTCCCCTCTTTGTCTATCCCTCCCCCACTCTTCTTTCTCCTTCTCTGAAGAAAAAAACAAAATCCAAACCAAACCCCCGAAACCATAAAACAAAACCTATTAAATTTTTTAAAGTTTTGTATTTAAATTCTAGTTAGCATATAGTGTCATATTAGTTTCATTAGTAGAATTTTATGATTTATCACTTAAATACAATACCACAAGTGCCCTCCTTAATACCCATCCCCCTGCCCGCCTCCCCTCCAGCAACCCTCAGTTTGTTTTCTATTGTTAAGACTCCATTTTGTGGTTTGCCTGTCTCTTTTCCCTCTATGTTAATGTTTATTTCTTAAATTCCACATGTGAGTGAAATCACATGGAATTTGTCTCTTTCTGACTAATTCGTTTCACTTAGCATAGTACACTGTAGCTCAATCCACATTGCAAGTGGCAGGATTTCATTTTTTGATGTCTGAGTAATATTCCATCATATATATGTACTATAGTTTCTTTATCCATTATTTAGTGAACATTTGGACACTTTCCATAATTTGGCTATTGTTTATAACGCGGATATAAGCATCAGGGAGCATATGTCCTTTCGAATCAGTACTTTTGGATCCTTTAGGTAAATACCTAATAGTGCAGTTACTGGGTCATAATATAGTTCTATTTTTAACTTTTTGAGGAACCTCCATACTGTTTTTCCAGAGTGGCTGCACCAGTTTGCATTCCCACCAACAGTACTAGAGGGTTCTCCTTTCTCCATATCCTTGCCAGCACTTGTTTCCTGTTAATTTTAATTTTGCTAATTTTAGCCATTCTGCCTGGTGTGAGGTGATAACCTCATAGGAGTTTTGATTTGTATTTCCCTGAAGTTGAGTGATGGCGAGCATCTTTTCACGTATCTGTTAGCCATCGGGATGTGTTCTTTGGGAAAGTGTCTATTTGTGACTTCTGCCCATTTCTTGACTGGATTATTTATTTTTGGGGTGTTGAGTTTGATGAGTTGTGTATAGATTTTGAACACTAACCCTTTATCAGATATGTCATTTGTAAATATCCTCTTCCATTCAGAAGATTGCTTTTTAGTTCTGTTGAATGTTTCCTTTGCTGTGCAGAAGCTTTTTTTCTTGATGAAGTTCCAATAGTTCATTTTTGCTTTTGTTTCTCTACCTCCAGAGATGTATCTGGTAAGAAGTTGGTACAGCCCATGTCAAAGAGGTTGCTGCCTGTGTTCTCCTCTAGGATTTTGATGATTGCTCTCTCACATTGAGGTCATTCATCCATTTTGAATTTATTTTTGTGTATAGTGTAAGAAAGTGGTCCAGTTTTATTCTTTTGCATGTAACTGTCCAGGTTTTCCAACAGCATTTGTTGAAGAGACTGTTTTCCATTGGATGTTTTTTCTGTTTTGTCAAATAGTTGACCATAGAGTTGTGGATCCGTTTCTAGATTTTCTATTCTGTTCATTGATCTTTGTTTTTTGTGCCATGACCATACTCTCTTGATCAATACAGCTTTGTCATATAACTTGAAGTCCAGAATTGTGAAGCTTTCAGCTTTGCCCTTCTTTTTCTTTTTTTTAAATTATGTTGTGTTAATCACCATACAGTACATCATTAGTTTTATTTTTCTTTTTTAAGATTTTATTTATTTATTTGACACAGAGAGATCACAAGTAGGCAGAGCCGCAGGCCGAGATGGGGGGCGGGAAAGCAGGCTCCCCGCTGAGCAGAGAGCCCGATACGGGGCTTCATCCCAGGATCCTGAGATCATGACCTGAGCTGAAGGCAGAGGCTTAACCCACTGAGCCACCCAGGTGTCCCACGTCATTAGTTTTTGATGTAGTGTTCCATGATTCATTGTTTGCGTATAACACCCAGTGCTCATCACAACACATACCCTCATTAATACCCATCACTGGGCTAACCCAACCCCCCCCCCCCCACCTCTCCTGTAAAACCAGTTTGTTTCCTGGAGTCCATGGTCTCTCATAGTTCATCTCCCCCTCTAATTTCCCCCCTTCATTTTTCCCTTCCTACTCCTAATGCCTTCCCATGCTATTCCTTACGTTCTACATATAAGTGAAACCTTATGGTAGTTCTCTTTCTCTGCTTGACTCATTTCACATAGCATAATCTTCTCCAGTCCCATCCATGTTGATGCAAATGGTGGGTATTCATCCTTTCTGATGGCTGAGTAATATTCCAATGTATATATGGACCACATCTTCTTTATCCATTCATCTGTTAAAGGACATCTTAGCTCTTTCCATAGTTTGGCTACTGTGGACATTGCTGCTATGAACATTGGGGTGCATGTGGCCCTTCTTTTCACTACATCTGTATCTTTTGGGGTAAATACTCAGTAGTGCAATTGCTGGGTCATAGGGTAGCTCTATTTTTAATTTTTGGAGGAACCTCCACACTGTTTTCTGAAGTTTGCCTTTCTTTTTCAAGACTGCTTTGGCTATTTGGGGTCATTTTTGGTTCCATACAAATTTTAGGGTTGTTTTAGCTCTGTGAAAAACCATGGTGATATTTTGATAGGGGTTGTTTTGAATGTGTAGATTGCTTTAGATATCCTAGGCATTTTAACAATAATTGTTCTTCTAATCCATAAGCTTGGGATGTTTTCCCATTTCTTTGTCTTCTCTTCAATTTCCTTCATACATATTCCACAGTTCTCAGAGTACAGATCTTTTACCTCTTTGGTTAGGTTTATTCCTAGGTATCTCAGGTTTTTTTGTGCAATTGTAAATGGGATTGAGTCTTTGATTTCTGTTTTTGCTGCTTCATTATTGGTGTATAGAAATTCCACAGATTTCTGTAAGTTGATATTGTATCCTGCAACTTTAGTGAATTGTGTATCAGTTATAGCAAATTTCTTTGGTAGTCTTTTGGGTTTCCTATATGGAGGGAGTATCGTATCTTCTTTTTTTTTTTTTTTTAAAGATTTTATTTATTTATTTGACAGAGAGAGATCACAAGCAGACAGAGAGGCAGGCAGAGAGAGAGAGAGGGAAGCAGGCTCCCCGCTGAGCAGAGAGCCCGATGCGGGACTCGATCTCAGGACCCCGAGATCATGACCTGAGCCGAAGGCAGTGGCTTAACCCACTGAGCCACCCAGGCGCCCTCGTATCTTCTTTTAATGATGACAATTTGACTTCTTCCTTGCTGATTTGGAGGACTTTTATTTCTTTTTATTGTCTGATTGCTAAGACTAGGAGTTCCAGTACTATGTCAAATAACAATGGTAAGAGTGGACATCCCTGTCTTGTTCCTGACCGTAGAAGAAGAGCTACCAGTCTTTCCCTATTGAGGATATTCTCTGTGGGTCTTTTGTATATGGCCTTTATGATGTTGAGGTATGTTCCATCTATTCCTACCTTGTTGAGACTTTTTATCAGGAAAGGACACTGTATTTTGTCAAATGCTTTTTCTACACCTGTTGACAGGATCATATGGTTCTTACTCTTTCTTTTGTTACTGTGGTGTATCATTTTGGTTTGTGAATATCCAAGCGCCCCTGCAACCCAGGAATAAATCCCATTTGATTGTGATGGATGATTCTTTTAATGTACTGTTGGATTCAGTTTGCTAGTATTTTGTTGAGAATTTTTGCATTCATGTTCATCAGTGATACTGGCCTGTAATTCTCTTTTTTAATTGTCTGGTTTCGGAATCAAGGTAATGCTGGCCCATAGAATAAGTCTGGAAGTTTTTCTTCCACATCTATTACTGGGAACAGTTTGAGAAGAATAGGTGTTAACTCTTTAAATGTTTGGTTGAATTTCCTAGGAAGCTGTCTGGTCCTAGACTATTGTTTGTTGGGAGACTTTGATTATGGATTCAATTTCTTGCTGGTTATTGGTGTGCTTAATTTTTTTATTTCTTCCTGGCTCAGTTTATATGTTTCTAGGAATTTATCCATTTCTTCCAGATTGCCTAGTTTATTTGCATATACTTTTTCATAATATTCTCTTAGAATTGTTTTATTTCTGCAGTGTTGGTTGTGATCTCTCTAACTTGTGGTTTTATTTTTTTTAAGATTTTATTTATTTATTAGAGAGAATGAGTAGGGGGAGAGACAGAGGGAGAGGGAGAGAGAGAATCTCCAGCACACTCCAGGTGGAGCACGGAGCCTGACAAAGGGCTCAGTCTCCTGACACTGAGATCATGACGTTAGCTGAAATCAAGAGTTGGATGCTTAACTGACTGAGCCACCCAGTTGTAATTTTATTTCTTTGGGTCCTTTCTGTTTCCATTTTGATAAGTCTGGCTAGGGGTTTATCAGTTTTATTCATTCTGAGTACAAGCTCCTGGTTTCATTGGTCTGTTCTTCTGTTTTTTTGTTTATTTCTTTATCATTTATTTCTGCTTTAATCTTTATTCACTTTTCTGCTGGCTTTAGGCTTCATTTCTTTTTGTAGTTCCTATAGGTGTAAGGTTGTATATTTGAGATTTTTCTCGCTTCCTGAGGTAGGCCTGTATTGCTATATAATTCTTTATTATGACTGCTTTTGCTGCATCCCAAGGTTTTGGACTGTCATGTTTTCATTTTCATTTGTTTCGATGTATTTTTTTTTTAATTATTCTTTAATTTCCTGTCAACCCATTCATTCTTTAGTAGGATATTCTTTAACCTCCATGTATTGGTGGTCTTTCCAAATTTTTTTCTTGTGGTTGACTTGAAATTTCATAGCATTGTGGTTGGGAAAATATGCATGTTATGACCTCAGTCTTTCTGTACTTGTTAAGGCCTGATTTGTGACCTAGTATGTGATCTGTTCTGGAGAATGTCCCATGATGAAATGTTCTGAATATATCTGTTAAGTCCAGTGTATCATTCAAAGCCATTGTTTGCATTTTGCTTTTCTGCTTAGATGATCTGTTCATGATCTAAGTGGGGTGTTGAAATCCCCCATTATTATTATTATCAATGAGTGCCTATGTTTGTTATTAATTGTCTAATATATTTGGGTGTTTGCAAGTTGGGGGCATAAATATTTATAATTGTTAGATCTTCTTGTTGGATAGACCCCTTTGTTATGATATAGTGCCCTTCTTCTTCTGTTACAGTCTTTGATTTAAAATCTAATTTGATATAAGGATGGCTACTCCAGCTTTCTTTGACTTCCATTAGATGATAAATATTTCTCCATCAATTCACTTTCAATCTACAGGTGTCTTTAGGTCTAAAATGAGTCTCTTGTAGGCAGCATGTAGTTGGGTCTTGGTTTTTTTTTATTTTTTTTAAGTTTTAAAAATTTTTTAAAAATTTTATTTATTTATTTGACAGACAGAGATCACAGGTAGGCAGAGAGGCAGCCAGAGAGAGAGGAAGGGAAGCAGGGTCCCTGCTGAGCAGAGAGCCCGATGCGGGGCTCGATCCCAGGACCCTGAGATCATGACCTGAGCTGAAGGCAGAGGCTTTAACCCACTGAGCCACCCAGACGCCCCGGGTCTTGTTTTTTTTAATCCATTTTGGTACCTGGTGTCTTTTGACTGGAGCATTTAGTCCATTTATGTTCAGAGTGATTACTGATAAGAATTTAGTGCCATTGTATTACCTGTGAAGTTGTTGTTTCTGGAAATTTTCTCTGTACCTTTCTAGTCTTTGTCGTTTTTGGTCGTTCTCTCTCACTCATAGAATCCCCTTTAATATTTCTTGCAGGACTGGTTTAGTGGTCACGAAGTCCTTTAGTTTTTGTTTGTCTGGGAAACACTTCATCTCTCCGTCTGTTCTGAGTGACTGCCTTCCTAGATAGAGTATTTCGACTGCATATTTTTCCCATTTAGCACATTGAATATATCCCGCCACTTTCTTTGGCCTGCCGAGTTTCTGTGGAGAGATCTGGGATTTCTTTTCATTTACTGCTTTTAGGATTTTTTTTTATTTCTGTATTTTGCAAATTTAACTGATTTGTCTTGGTGTTGGCCTGCTTTTGTTGATTTTGGTGGGAGTTCTGTCTGCCTCCTGGATTTGAATGTCTGTTTTCTTCCCCAAAGTAGAGAAGTTTTCAGCTATAATTTCATCAATTAAACATTCTGCCCCATTTTCCCTCTGTCTTTTGGGATTCTTATTATAGGAATATTACTTTGCCTTAAGGAGTCTTTAAGTTCCCTGAGTCTGCATTCACAATCTAATATTTTTCTTTTCTCTTCTTTTTAGCTTCATTATTTTTCATAATTGTATGTTCTGTGTCACTTACTCATTCCTCTGCATCCTTCCATCCATTATATCCAGTTGGTTTCATATCTCAGTTTCCAGTGTTTTTTAGTTGAGCCTGACTAGTTTTTAGGTCTTTGGTTTCTGCATAAGGGACTCTCTGGTGTCTTCTATGCTTTTCTTAAGCCCACCTAATATCCTTATGATTGTTGCTTTAAATTCTGGATCAAGGGGCACCTGGGTGGCCAGTTGGTTAAACATCTGACATCAGCTCAGGTAATGATCTTGGGGTCCTGGAGTTGAGCCCCACATTGGGCTCAGGGGGTGTGGGGGTTCTGCTTCTCCCTCTGCTCCTTTCCCCCACTTGTGCTTTCACACTTTCTCTTTCCCTAAAATAAACAGAATCTTTAAAAAATAAATTCTGGATCAAGCATATTACTTAGGTCTATTTCAAGTAGATGCCTGGCCGTGACCTTTTCCTGTTCTATGGGATGAATTCCTCCTCTGTCTTGGCATTTTCATCTCCATCTTCTTTTGTGTGTTCGGAAAACCTATTATGTTTCCTGTTCCTGAGAGTATTGACTTTATAAAGAAGAGGTCATATACTATTCAGGGCCTGGCGCTTCAGGAAGTGTCTCCGGTGTATGCTGTGTGTGCTGTGTTGCTGTGTTTTGCTTGCTCTTTCCCTGAGGTCAGTCCTCTGCAGTGTTTTTCCTTGCCTGCAGTGGGGAGTGTTTGGACATGGGCCAGCATCTGGTGAGTTTTAAGTAGGTGTGCTCTGGTCTGTTTGCTAAAAAAGACCTGATGCTGTATCCACTCCAGCTGAAGCTTTGCACAACTATGTGGGGCTCGATCCCAGGACGCCGGGATCATGACCTGAACTGAAGGCAGAGGCTTTAACCCACTGAGCCACCCAGGTGCCCCCGGCTTTACCATTTTTAATGAATGATCAGATTACCGGTTAATTATGAAGGCTACAATTCAGGAATGGCCCAACAGAGGAGATGCCTAGAGCAAGGCCTGAGGTGAACATCTGGCCTCCAGGCTTAGCTGTCTCCCAGTACCTCCATAGGTTCAACCTGGAAGCTCTCCAAACCTCATCTCATAGGGTAGGCGGAATGAAGTAAATGATCAAAAACTATTTGGTTTCTATTGCTTTTTTAGTCTTCAACATTTCTTTTCCTTCACTTTTATGTTAGCACTTTTGCCAGCATCTTCATTTGAACTCTCATGAAAATAATTTCTGAGGATAATCTTCTTAGATAATGTTAACTGTAATGGCTTACTTGTTTTTATCAGCTGTTGTAAAATAATTTTGCTGGATTCAGTTTTTTTTGTTTGTTTGTTTGTTTGTTTTAGCTCCTGCTTGATTCTAGTGGTTGTGATAGGCTAAATGAAAGAGTTTATGGAATTTGAATAGTTTTTATTGTGTATCAAGAAACTTGGAATAACTGGAAATATATAATAATCTGCAAAATAGATTGTTATGTGAATGTTTCTGAGATCCACTCTTGAGTTATTAGTTGGCTGTAAAGCTAGAGAGGAAAAAATAGTTTTCACATAGCCAACATTTATTAATTATTTTATGCCTCTTGTTCCATTCACTTACTCATTTATTCAGTAGATATTGAAGAAATTTATATCCTTAAGGTTATTCATCTAACATGTAGACAAAAATGTTTGGAAAGTAAAAAGTAGAATAATCATCAGACATTAGTTATATAATATGGCTTTTACAAGTCAGTGTAAATATATGAGTAAGTGCCAGAATGAGTGCAGTTTACTCAAAGGATAGAAAAATCAATAAGTGATAAAACCTTCATACCTTTTTAATATGTTTTAGCATATTAATATGCTTATTGATTGGATTGGAAATTCATTTTGGAAATAATATTTTATGTAGTTTTAAAAAATGGAATCAAATTTTTGTAGCTGGGAAAGGAAAAATCTTATAATGGATTTATTCAGACTCATTCTATGTATGAAAAAAGCCCAGAGATAGGATGATTGCCAAATGTGAAATAATTTCTTCTTGATTAAAAACTATTTCATTTTCATTGCTATCTTGCTCAGTATCTTATACCCAGGTGTAGGTGGTACAGAATTGGCATTAAAATTTAAATCTTATACCTAGTCTGTTACTGATGGCACTCTGTTTGCTTGTTGATTGCATTTCTGACACCAAATTCTTGTTTTGTTTTGGGACTTTGGACTTGAGGCTCTCATACAGAGACAGCAGAGGGTAGTAGTTAAAGGTTTCTGCTCAGAAGTTCATTTTTTTTCCCCGCATGTATCTTTTATTCAGATTCCCTGAAAGTTACCACTTTGACATTTTATCATATTGCTTTATCATTCTTTCCCTCCAACATACACACATACGCACACACACACGTGTGTGTGTGTGTGTATATATGCATATCACACATTTGTATTTTGCAGCCATTTGAGACTAAATCACAGATATGATGCCTCTTTCCCCCCCAATACTTCAGTATATATTTCCTAAAAAACAAGAACATTCTCTTACAAAATCTGCTTAAGAGTTAAAAAAAAAAATCCTGCATTTGATTCTGGCTTTGCTACTAACTTGCTGTAAGACCTTGGAATGTTACTTAGCCTCTCCATATGTCTGTTTATCCTTCTGTAAAGCAGGATAATAGGACCTTCCCCACAGGGTTGTTAATCGGATTAGATAATCATATATTTAGCATGTAATAAGTGCTTGATGCATGGTGGCTTTAATTAGATCATAGTAAGTAGTGTTAATAGTAATTCAAGAAATTGATTTAATTACAGTGAACCATATTCTTAGCTTACTAATTTAGTGAAGTTCATGGTTGTTTTTTTTTTAATTGATGTATAGTTGACATACAATGTTACATTAGTTTCAGGTGTACAACATAGTGATTCTACAAGTCTATGTTATATTATGCTCACCACAAGTGTAAGTTACCATCTTTCACCATACAACACTATTATAATATGATTGATTACATTCCCTATGCTGTACTTGCCCAAGACTTACTCATTTCATAAAACTTTGTGTTCCTTTAGATTCTTCAAGGGTGCTGTTATCTGTTGGGCCAATCATAGTTGAGAAGTCAAGGCCAAACATAAGTGGTTTGCCCTAGACCTGACCCTGGTTGTCTGAATTTTAGTGCTTTGTCACTGCAAAGGCTTCCTCCCTAATAACTCTGTTCTTTTATTTTGGGCCTCAAAAATTCTACTCTTTTAAAAAATAATCTCTTAAAAATGGGCTACAGTTCACCATTCTTATTTATGATATTTAAGTTAGAATAATACCAATGGTATCCTAAGAGTTTAATTGGAGTTGAAAATTGAAAACCTCATCATTAAAATTGACTCATCCTAGATGTCCATCAACAGATGACTGTATAAAGAAGATGTAGTATGTATGTATATACGTATGTATACATATATGTGTATTTATACACAGACACACAGACACACACACAGGAATATTATGCAGCCATCAAAAAACCAAAATCTTGCCATTTGCAATGTGGATGGAACTAGAGGGTATTGTGCTAAGCGAAATAAGTCAATCAGAGAGGGAGAATTATATGATATCACTGATTTGAGGAATTTGAGAAAGAAGACAGGATCATGGGGGAAGGGAAGGAAAAATGAAACAAGATGAAACCAGAGAGGGAGGCAAACCTTAAGGGACACTTGGTCTCACGAAATAAATTGAGGGTTGCTGGAGAGGAGGGGGAATGGGAGGGATGGGGTGGCAGGGTGATGGACATTGAGGAGGAGGGCATGTGCTATGGTGAGTACTATGAATGGTGTAAGACTGATGAATCACAGACCTGTACCCTGAAGCAAATAATACATTATATGTTAATAAAAAAATTGACCCATAGTTCAAGAATGTTATCAAAATTGTTTTTATTATTTATAATAAATATTAGTTAGTTGATGTCAGTCTTGCCTCATCCGTTTAAAATTTGTGACTGGAGGTTGGACAGCACTAGGAAAGAATTTTGAGGATTTCTTCTGTGGTAGTCTAACATTGCAAACTTTATCTTTCAACATTTATCTGGGACATAGTAGTAGTAATTTGTGGTCTGTGTTATTTTATGGTAATGTCAACTGCATAAGTTCAGCCATTTGAGACTAAATCACAGATATGATGCCTCTTTACCCCCCAATACTTCAGTATATATTTCCTTGTCTTCCTCAAGTTGATATTTTTAAAAAGCATGTGTTTAGCTGCCTATTGTATTTCATCAAAATAAGATGCATCATTATTTTATTTATCATTGTCTCAGTTACCTAATGGTGTATAACAAATAATCTGTAAATTTAGTGGCTTAAAACAACAATTATTTGCTCACTATTGTTATTCCAGTTGGACTAAGTTGGGTAGTTTGGTTTTGAATGTTATTGCCTGGAATCACTTATGTCTCTTCAATTATCTGGCAGCTTGACTGGGCTAGATAGTTTAAGATGTCCTCAACTCAAGTATCTGGCAATTATCTGGAGTTGTCATTCGGGGCAGCAGTTGGTTCTCTTCCACATGGCCTTTCTACTAGGAATAGCATGGACTTTTTACAAAGTGAGAGTAGTGTTTGAAGAGGTCAAGAAGGGATGCTAAAGACTTCTTGAGTCATTTCTTTTCTGCTACATTGTGTTAGTGAAACAAGACAAAAAGCCAGACCATATTCAAAAAAGAATGGGACGGATTAGATTGTACTCCTTGATGGGAGGAGGTTATGTTCCTCCTGATACAGACGTAAGAGCTGAAGAGATAATACCCAGCATAAAATGGTGAGACAAGTACAGGATAACCCCAATAGACATTCCCATTCAAGTAGGGGAGGAATGGGAAACAGTTAGCAGTTGCTGGTCTGTGGCAAGTCTGAAATCCATCCAGGCCCATCCAGGCCCATTTTTGAGGGTCTCCTAACTGGGACAGTGAGTGTTCCTTGAATAGGGCCCAGTTTTGTCTGCTACCTGGAGGTCTTTCCCTAATCTATTATTTTCTTCTGGTTTTGGTTCCACTCACTAGTAAGTCCTTTTTTACTTATAGAAGTGTTTGCAGCTGAGGAGAAGTGTTTTCATGGTGTTGCTTATGCACTGGAATTTGGGAGTCCAGAAGCTTCTTTTCATTTTGAAGTATCACTGTTCCTTTTAGTCCAGTGTGGTCCATTTCTCTTAACAGTTTTTTGTTAATTTTACCAGGGTCAAAGGATCCCTTAAAACACATCTGTAATTCATTTTGAGACCATCTTTTTTTACTTAAAGTAGAGTGTTAGGGTGCTCTGCATCAGTACTATTTTTTTTAAATTGCTTTAAATATATTTAAAAAATTTTTTTATTTATTTGTCAGAGAGAAAGCACACAGGCAGGCAGAGTGGTAGGTGGAGGCAGAGGGAGAAGCAGGCTCCCTGCTGAGCAGGAAGCCCGATGTGGGACTTGATCTTAGTACATCGGGATCATGACCCTAGCCTAAGGCAGCCGCCTAACCAACGAGCCAGTCAGGCGTCCCTGCATCAGTATTATTTAACCATGTAGGAAACTTTTTGTCCAGCTTGAGCATCTCCTTTGGCTACTGAAGGCTCTCAGGCAGGTTCAGTGGGAGGCTGTTAGTGTAGTGGAGTACCTCTTAGAGATGCTACATGGCAAAACTAATATTTGAATGTGATTTTATTTTGGTATCATGATTTTAACAATCGTAATTGAGATGGTGATGGTAAAAATTTTGAAAGTAAACAGTTGCTGATATTAAAAATGATTTTTTGGGCATACAGTTCATATTTAGTAGTGCTGAAATGCAGATCCAGGAAATTTACAGGGTATTTTCTTAAGATAAATCACTGGAATCATATAGTTTCTGAAAAATTTTTATTGGATTAATGAAATAAGTGATGGTTCTAACGATGAATCAACAATATTCTGTTTTTGTCCAACCCACAGGTTTTGTCTTCAGTTCCAAATGTGTATTTAAAGAGTGGCTTGAACAAAACAGGATGTGCCCAAAGAAGTGAGAATGGCCATGGGTCTGGAATCAGGTCCTAGGTCCATGGCTCTGGAATCAGAGTAATTAAATTACTCTGGGGTGTAGTCTACAGAAGGCTAAAGAGAAGTATGAGATATTCAGATACTTGAAGGGTTCTTATGGGGGTGAATAACCTGTTTTTGCTTCAGAAAAAAAAAATTAAGTTAATTGGCAGAGTTTACATGAAGGTCAACTTCATCCTAAAATTTTTTTAAAAAAGATTTTATTTGAAAGAGAGTGAGGGAGAGAGAGAGAGAGAAGGAGCAGGGAGAGGGGCAGAAGGAAAGGGAGAAGCAAGACCCCTGGTGAGCAGGGAGCCGGAAAGGGGGCTCTGTCTGGAGACTCCAGGATCATGACCTGAGCAGAAGGCTAACGTTTAACCGACTGAGCCACCCAGGTGCTCCTAACATAAAGATTTTTAAATATCTATTAGAATAGCCTGATGATGCTTTTTTTGGTATGGAGTTCCCAGCATTTGAAGGAATTCAAGCAGGATTTGATATACCAGAGATGTTAATGTAGAGTTTTTTGTGTTGCAAGGTTTTTTTCTACTTTGAAACCATATAGTTGTTGAATTTTTATACCTGTGTGGATCATTTTGTGAGCGCATAAATTCTTTCCTGTTGTAATATGTTAGATATTGGGATTGCATCTGATCATAAAAGCTGGAGAGGTGGCTTTATATTTTAGGAGCGTGCTATACTCTGAGCCTCAGTCCACTGAGGAAGCAGCTCAAGTGGTTGCTTAACATGGTAGATGATCATGTCCTCTGTTGTGTGACCCTTGCCATGCTGTCCTCACTTGACTAATCTTAGCAAAGTTACTTGGCCCAAGGAAAGCCTTTCTCTGAGATGATCAGGAAGAGATAAGATTGCTTGGTGCAAAATTTTGCTCCAACAATAATGGTGATAGTTAAGTGAACTATCTGTCTCAGGGACTTGAGCTGAAAGCACAGAGAAAAAATCCCGTAGTTATGGTGGGAATAACCATGGAATGATAAGGGGAAGGGGCCAAATTAACTAATTATAGAAGACTGGAGTACTAATTGACCAGGGTTTTTGAGGTTAATTTTCTATAATTCTTGTGTATTATTAGAGCTGCTCTTGAACTACAAGAAAGGTTACCACATTTTGAAGAGTTCTAGTCTTTGAAACCTGGCACCCTTTTTCCTGTATGTATCTTTAAAATATCCTCCTTTCCCCAGCATTCTATGTGACTTGAGTCTGTTTTTTTCAGTCATAATTGCCAAAAGGTTATTGCAAAGTTATATTTTCTTGACAAAAGCATGATAGAGTTAAACGTGTATTTAGATCAAATATAGATCTAAAGCTATATTTAGCTTTCCTTGGGCCAAGTAACTTTGCTAAGATTAGTCAAGTGAGGACAGTATGGTAAATGAGAGAATACAGGTCTACATGATATAATTAAAACTGTGCTTAGTTTTTGGTAACAGGTAATGAAAACCCAAACACAAGGAGATGTTTTTAAATCACGAGGGGGGCATTTTCCAACTTTGAATACGTGAAGGAACTAAAAGATGATTTGTAGGGGTACCACTCAGTTGGTTAAGTGGTTAAGCTCAGGTCTTGTTCCCAGGTCCTGAGATCAAGCTCCACATCGAAGCTCCCTTCTTAGCAGATAGTCTGCTTCTCCTCTTTCCCTGATTGTGGTCTTTCTTTCTCACTCACACACTCCGTCTCTCTCAAATAAATAAAACTTAAAAAAAAAAAATGTGTAAAGGTTGGTTGGATTTGACTTTGTACCAAGTCCCCTTACCACTTTTATTCCATTTCATCTGTTCCTACCAAGACAGCCTGTAGTGCTATATAGCTTTTGCCTTCACATTATAGACAAGTGTTGGAGGCCTGTGTTCCCCTTCCTTGTGCAAGAATTGCCACAAGAACTCTTTGTCAACCTGTACGAAGAGAGCAATCCAGTAATCTCTCTGGCATTTGGTTTTGAGTGCTTTTAAGAATTAGTAATGCCAGGGGCACTTGGGTGGCTCAGTTGGTTAAGTGGATGCCTTCAGCTCAGGTCATGATCCTGGGGTCCTGGGATCGAGCCCCGCTTCGGGCTTCCTGATCGGGGGGGGGGGGTCTACTTCTCCTTCTCCCCCACCTGCCACTCCCCTCCTCTTGCTTGTGCTCTCTCAATCTCTGCCAAATAAAATCTTAAAAAAAATTAGTAATGCCCATTCATTACTATTTGATGGACTTTTGGGTAGTTGCCACCTTTTGACTATTATGAATACTGCTGCTGTAAACATTTCTGTACAAGTTTTCGTTTGATACTTGTTTTTCTTTTTATTATTTTCTTTAAAGATTTTTATTTATTTATTTGACAGAGAGAGACACAGCTAGAGAGGCAACACAAGTAGGGAGAGTGGGAGAGGGAGAAGCAAGTTTCCCGGTGGAGCTGGGAGCCTGACATGGGACTCCATCCCAGGACCCTGGGATTATGACCCTGCTGAAGGCAGATTCTTAAGGACTGAGCCTCCTAGGTGCCCTGATGCTTGTTGTAAATTGAGTATGTAACTAGGAGCAGAATTTCTGGGTCATATGGTAACTATGTTGAATCATTTGAGGAACTGCGAGACTGTTTTCCACACGGGTACTCTATTGTATATTGGAACCAACAGCAGATGAGGATTCTGCTTTATCTACATTCTCGTCAACACTTGTTATTATTTGTTTATGATTCTAGCCATCCTAGTGGGTTTGGAATATCTTATTGTGGTTTTTTTTTTAAAAGATTTTATTTATTTGACAGAGATCACAAGTAGGCAGAGAGGCAGGAAGAGAGAGGAGGAAGCAGGCTTCCCACTGAGCATAGAGCCCAATGTGGGGCTCCATCCCAGGGCCCTGAGATCATGACCTGAGCTGAATGTAGAAGCTTTAACGCACTGAGCCACCCAGGTGCCCCGGTGTTGAGCTTTTTTATGTGCTTATTGGTCATTTGTATATCTTCTTTGGAGAAATATCTATTCAGATCCTTCGCCTATTTTTAAGTTCAGTTTTTTGTCTTTTTTACCACTGAATTGTAAGAGATTTTTATACATTCTTGATACAAGTCTTTTTTTTTCTTTAAGATTTTTATTTATTAATTTGACAGAGAAATACAATAATAGAGCACAAACAGGGAATGGGAGAGGTAGAATCTAGCTGCCTGCTGAGCAGGGAGCCCAACAGCAGGCTTGATTCCAGGACCCTGGGGTCATGACCTGAGGCAACGACTGAGCCACCCAGGGGCCCCTCCATACAAGTCTTTTACTGAAGTACAGTTGACCTTGAAGAACAATGTTTGAACTACATGTTCAGTTATCTTTTTTTTTTTTTAAAGATTTTATTTATTTATTTGACAGAGATCACAAGTAGGCAGAGAGGCAAGCAGAGAGAGG
The DNA here is from genome assembly GCF_922984935.1 of Meles meles. NCBI lineage: Eukaryota > Metazoa > Chordata > Mammalia > Carnivora > Mustelidae > Meles > Meles meles. Next base: position 79,348,040 of record NC_060068.1, on the reverse strand, counting down.
AGGAAGCAGGCTCAATGCTGAGCAGAGAGCCCAATGCAGTGCTCAATTCCAGGACCCTGGGATCATGACCTGAGCCATTCAGGTGCCCCTGTTCACTTATCTTTAATTAAATACTATATATACTGTTACTATAAATGTATTTGCCTGTCCATATGATTTTCCTAATGTTTTCTTTTCTCTAGCTTTATTGTAAGAATATAGTATATAATATATATAACATACACAATATGTATTAGTTGACTGTTACCAGTAGGGCTTCTGTAGTTAAGCTATCAGTTTTTGGGATGTCTAAAGTTACATGCTGACTTTCTATTGCCCCTGGGGGTGGGACCAGCCCCCCTAAGTTCCTGCATTGTTCATGTGTCAACTGTAATGATTTGTAGATAATTTCTCCTATTTTGTCAATGATCTTGTCAATGTCAATGACATTTCTTGTTAATGTTCTTTGAAGCATAAAAGTTATAATTTGGACTGAATCAAAATTTATGTTTTTTTTTGTGGTTTGTGTTTTGATGTTGTATCTAAGAATCCTTTGCCAAATCTGAGGTAATGAAGATTTATCCTTATGTTTTTTTTCTTAGAGTCTTATAGTTTTAACTCTTAAATTTATGTTTGTGATTCTTTTTGAGTTAATTTTTGTATATGGTGTGAAGCAAAGTTGAAGTAAGGTTGAACTTCATTCTTTTGAAAATGTGGGTATCCAGTTGTGTTGAACAGATTGTTCTTTTCCCATAGAATGATCTTGGCACCCTCTTCAAAAATTTCTGTATTCTTTCTTAATCTTCTTGCATAAGAAATACTTTTATCTAAGAAAGCCCTCATACTTTATGCAGAATTGCTCCCAATTACCTGAGTGTCTATAGAGTATATATATTAGCTTGCCTACCTTCCAGAGTTGCCAGAGCTAGTGTTGCAATTGCTTGTAAATCTGTGCTTGCATCAGTATGTTTTTATATATATAAAAAAGTTTAATGTAATGGGTTTATACTTGTTTTTGGAATGCAGTTAGGAACACATTATCAATATTATCAATTTGATACTTCTTACATATATTTTACAGAATATAGATGAATTACTGGATTTATTTTTGCAGATAAGCAAAAATATTAGCCTCTTTAACTACTAAAGTAGGAGTGTATATGATAAGATGCATTTTGAGTATTTGTAAAGTGACTTTACCTGGGGACACAGGGAGACAATAATATTCCAAAGTATGGACAGTTTACACGAGGGACTTCCTTCTCTGTCGAGCAGTTAGTATATATAAAGTCTCAAGTGGACCCTAGGAAGAAGGTGGAGGGGGTTGGACTCAAAGATAAAGTAGACTTTGATCTTGCCCTCTATTTTTTTTCTTTTTAAAGATTTTATTTATCTATTTGACAGAGATCACAAGTAGGCAGAGAGGCAGGCAGTGGGGGGGGGTGTGGGAAGGGGGGAAGCAGGTTCCCTGCTGAGCAGAGAGCCCAATGTGGGGCTCCATCCCAGGATCCTGAGATCATGACCTGAGCTGAATGCAGAAGCTTTAACCCACTGAGCCACCCAGGCGCCCCAAGATTTCTATATTTTAGAGACAGCAAGAGCAACCGTGGGTTGGTGGGTGCAGAGGGAGAGAATCTTCGATTAGAATTCATGCTGAGTGTTGGGCTCAATCCCAGGACTCATGAGATCATGACCTGAGCTGAAACCAGGAGTCAGACCCTCTACCAACTGAGCCACCCAGGTGCCCCTTCCTATGGCTATCTTCTAATGGTGGTTAGAATCCTCATGTGGTGATTTGGAATACATGTGGAAAGTGGTGAGAAATGAAAGTAGGAGGTATAGGAAAAGAGCATCAGGAATCTTGGTTAGAGACGGCCAAGGGCTAGTATTCTAGTATAATGTTACCACCATTTAGCAATTTTACTAAAGCTTTTGAGGCTTGTCTTAGGTTGATTTCATCAGTCTTGTGGTTTTATTTATGGCATAGCACACTTAATTTTTGGCATCTGAAGTAATCGTAAATTTTAGTGAATTGTTTACAAGTCAATAGTGTATTGTAAAAATGCAAATTAATGTATTCCCCAAGGTTAAAAGAAGTGTATTATATACTTGTATTTGATTAAAAAAATTTTTAAAGATTTAATTTATTTGACAGAGAGAGAACACAAGTAGGCAGAGAGGCAGGTGGCGGGTGGGGGTGGGGAGCAGGCTCCCTGCTGAGCAGAGAGCCCAATTCCGGGCTCGATTCCAGGACCCTGAGATCATGACCTGGGCTGAAGGCAGAGGCTCAACCCACTGAGCCACCCAGGTGCCCCTAAAAATTTTTTTTTTTTAAGATTTTTATTTATTTATTTGACAGACAGAGATCTCAAGTGGGCAGAGAGGCAAGCAGAGAGAGAGGAGGAAGCAGGCTCCCTCTCTGAGCAGAGAGCCAGATGCGGGGCTCAATCCCAGGACCCTGGAATCATGACCTGAGCCGAAGGCAGAGGCTTTAACCCACTGAGCCACCCAGGTGCCCCTAAAAAAATTTTTTTTATGGAAACGTTTGTGTTTGAGTCTCAGGGGAACTTAATCACCATTTAGCATTGAGTTCATAAGAAAATGTTCTGTGAAGTACATATATTACAGACAGGCATTTCTGTATTTTTAGCCTGGTATTAGGGGCATTAGGGGAAGGGGTAAATCAAATTTGCGGAGGTTTGTCCTCACTTGTTAAGGGTGGGTCCGGAACCAGGCCGTCTAGGTTTGCTTCTCTATCTCTTCCTTGAGTGACCTTAGACGAATTACTGAATTTTTCTGCCTTCAATATTTGATTTTTTAAAAAATATTTCTTATAGGAATATTTCTTTTGAATCAAGGCAAACATGGGAAGGTCTTAAAATAACCGAGGAAGTAATGGTGCAAGATTATCTTTGGTTATAGCATGTGATTTATTCTTCTTTTATTTTATCCCTAAATTGCCTATATTTTCTCAGATGAATTTTTTTTTTTTTTTTTTTTATTTTTTTTTTTTTTTTTTTTCTCAGATGAATTTTTATTAACTTTTAAACTTTTTGTTTTAACAGAAATAGTAACAAAAACAAAACATACAAATTACTGGTTGTATTACAAAGCTTAGACCTTTTAGAGGTTGTTATACATCAGAACATGAACTGAGGGTAATAAGGAAAGGTCATTGTATTTTTATGACTTAAGTTTTGTTTAAATGTTAGAAAGTTTTGCATTTGTTTGCTTAATGTTGATTTTTGGAGAGGTCATCTGTTTTATTTATTTATTAATTTTTTATTTTTTATTACATTAAGACCTAATAGTTTTGAAAGCTTATGATTGCTTTTTGAAGTCATGGGAAGCTAGCAGGAGATGAATCCCTTATGTCACAATTGAACTTCAAACATTTACCTCCCATGGAATATTGTTGTACAGAATGCCTGGCTTTGGTGGTGTTTTGATTTTAAGTACTGGCCTGGGTACTTGTACTGGGTTTTAAGTACTCTTGTTAACTACCAAGTTGGTGGTTAACTTGGTGGTTAACAAGAGAAGCTAATTTAGCCAGATTTTGTTTCATAAGGTAGTGTTCTATGAAGTATACATTTATTTTCAGATGGAAAAATTAATTTAAAAGTTCACTGCCCATAATATGACAAAAAAACCCAAAAAATAAAACAAAAAAAAAACAAAACCCAAGACCTTTTAAAATTTGTTCATAGGTCTTTGGTTGTCATGTTTAGTGGTAAATTGTTCTGGTAATTTCAGTATTTGGTATGTTAAAAGATAATGATCAAAAACTCATTAGTCTTTGTGAAGAACTACTGTGTATGATAAAGCAACTTTTTCCGTACAAAAATCTAACAGTTCACTGAAAAATGGGGGCTATTTTTGTGGGAAGAGTGCTGTTCTCTGATTACAAGGCTATCATAGTCAAAGGTGATTGAACTTGCAGGTCATTGACAGATATATGACCAATCATGTTCTTCATGATTACCTTTTTTTCTTCTTAGGTCTCTAGATTTCAGTGCATTAGTACTGGGGCACATAGCTGTATTAGTTACCCAGTTTCTCAAATATCAGAAGAAATTTTGGTGATTTAGTATAACAGGAAATTCTGATGTTATTTTGGTCTCTGATAGCCTAATACCCCTGCCCCTCTATCCTGATTTCTTGACTAATGAGTATTTCTCTTTAATGAATGATGTGGTATTTAGATTTTGAAGACTTAGAGATTTATAGCTGGTTGGCAACATTTATTCTAAGAAATATTACATCTGATTACCTTTTTAAAAAACAGCTTTGAGATATAATACATATACTGCATAGTTCACCCACCTAAAGTATACAGTTTAGTGGTTTTTAGTATATTTGCAGTTGTGCAGTCATCACTATCAACTTTAAAAACTTTCATCACCACAAAAAGAAACCCCATTGGCAGCAATAACTCCCCATTTTCCTCCAATTCCACTAGCCCTCGGAAGCCACTAATATGCTTTTTGGAGATTTCTTATACATGGAATCGTGCCCTATGTAGTCTTTGGCAGCTTTCACAGAGCATAATGTATTGAAGGTTTATGCATATTGTAGCATGTAGCAGGACTTCATTTCTTTTTATTAGCAAATAGCAATTTTATTGCATGGATATACAGTATATTTGTCAGTTGATATAAATGAGAGGGTTATTTTCACTTTTTGGCTGTTAGGAATAGTGCTGCTAGGAATATTTGTGTACAAGTTTTTGTGTGGGCCCATGTCTTCATTCCCTTGGTTGTATACCTAGGAGTGGAATTGCTAGGTACTTTGGTAACTTCCAAAATGACTGTAACGTTTTACATTCCCACCAGCACATTAGTTTTTTCATACCCTTACCACCACTTGTCTCTGCCTTGTTTGTAGCCGTTCTAGTAGGTGTGAAGTAGTATCTTATTAAATCTGCTTGGGTGTGATTGCTTCAGTTATTTAAATTTACTAAGTACTGATTTGGGTTTACAAAAATTAGTCTGTGAGTTGCTTTTAGATTTGACGAAGACTGTCAGGACTTGTAATGAAAATGGCAACCAGTTTTTAAGTTATGACTTACTGAATAATTTCTAGTAATTATTAAGCACTTCTTTCGATCTCTTATAAAAGATTTGCCAAATACATGTTGTTTTATAGTCTTGCTGAGATTTTTAATGGCTTCTTATAGTTCCTTTGGTTTTTAAAGAATAATTGGGGCATCTAGAAATAAGTAATTCTCCAGGTAAGTGAAATTCTCAGTATTTGTTAAATTCATGTGGTTATAGTAGCTCTGAGAAGTACAAAGTAGGAAAAAAAAAATTAACTCTCTGAAGGCAGGGCCTCTCATAACCTCTAGGTTGGGACTTTTTTTTTTTTTTAAAGATTTTATTTATTTATTTGACAGGCAGATATCACAGATAGGCAGAGAGATGGGCAGACAGGAAGGGAAGCAGACTCCCTGCTGAGCAGAGAGCCCGATGCAGGGCTCGATCCCAGGCGGAAGGCAGAGGCTTTAACCCACTGAGCCACCCAGGAGCCCCTAGGTTGGGACTTTTATTTAATCAAGTTGCCTAGTCTAGTGTATAATATTGGTTGGATTAAGTAGAGCTATTGAAGAGTATTTTAATTAAGTTTTGTGGAGCAATGCCAAGTTTAAGTCAGCCTTTTTCTTTTGAGGAGATATTGTTTTAAACATAAATTTGTTTTCTTTATTACATTTTCTTCTGAGAACTCAGTTTTTTTTTTTTTTTTTTTAAATTTATTTTTATTTGACAGAGAGAGAGATCGCAAGTAGGCAGAGAGAGAGAGAGGGAGGAGGAAGCAGGCTCCCTGCCGAGCAGAGAGCCCGATGCGGGGCTCGATCCCAGGACCCTGGGATCATGACCTGAGCCGAAGGCAGAGGCTTTAACCCACTGAGCCACCCAGGCGCCCCCTGAGAACTCAGTTTTGGGGTCAGATTTGAATTTGAAAGTTATATGACTTTGGCCAAATTACTTTTAACATGTGTGAGGTAGTATTGTTAGCAGTGAAGGAAAGGATATAGAATTTAAGTCATATGGCTGTTCTGAGGATTAAATGACATAATTAAATAGTCTAGTAGTGTGCTAAAATAGATGAATTCTCTTTTTCTCCTTGAATCTGTCTTTGCTTTAGCCTTTAGTTTTCACAGGCATGCTTGATAGAATTAAAAATATGCATTTTCTTCTAAATGTTTTTAATATTCAAATTATTGTCTTCTAGCATCTCATGTATAAAAAGGTGTGAGGTAAGTGAAAAAGTGTAGTAAAAGTCTACTGCTGTGTTATGTGAAGACAGTGGATTGGGGAGCTTCTGATCAGGTCTCTTGTCTTTTTTTTTTTTTTAAGATTTTATTTGTTTATTAGTGAGAATGAGAACGTAAGCAGTAGAGGGAGAGGGAGAAGCAGACTCTCTGATGAACAGGGAGCCTGATGCAGGACTTGATCCCAGGTCTCTGGGGTCATGACCTGAGCTGAAGGTGGATGCTTAACCAACTGAGCCACCTAGGTGCCGCTCTTGTCATCGTTTGTGATTTTGAAAAACTTACAGGAAACTCGGCTTTAAATACGAGTTTCTTGTTTTCTGTGTGACTAACACAATTGAATTTGTCCAAATGGGTGAAAGTGAAATTATAAGCCAATCTTGAATAAATTGCACTGCTTCACTCAGAACTGTCCAGTGGAGGGGTGCATGGGTGGCTCAGGTTAAGCATCCAACTCTTGATTCTGGCTCTGGTCATGATCTTAGGGTCATGAGAGAGAGTCCCTCAACTGGCTCCCCAGTCAGCAGGGAGTCTCTTTCTACCTTTCCTCTACTGGTGTGCTCTCTTGTGCTCTTTCTTTAAAATAAATCTTAAAAAAAAATTATCCAGTAGAAATATAATTTGTGATATGTATGTAATTTAAAATAACCTAGTAGCCATTTGGGAAAAACCAGGTGAAATTCATTTTAATAATATTTTGTTCTACTCCATACGTACAAAATAATTTTTCAATACATAATTAGCATAAAAATCATTAACGAGGGGCACCTGGGTGGCTCAGTGGGTTATTAAGCCTCTGCCTTTGGTTCAGGTTATGATCCCAGGGTCCTGGGATTGAGCCCCGCATGGGTCTCTCTGCTCAGCAGGGAGCCTACTTTCCTTCCTCTCTACCTGCCTCCCTGCCTACTTGTGATCTCTGTCTGTCAAATAAATAAAAAAATCTTAAAAAAAATCATTAATCAGATATTGTACTTGTTTTGTGCCAGATCTTTGAAATCAGAAACATGGTATGTTCTATACATACTGCATTTGTATATGTACATATACACATGTATATATATATACATCAACATCAATTTGGACTAGTTTCAAGAGTCATGTATACTAGCGATCGATAAATGTTCATGCTTAAAAAAAATCTTTTTCTTATAGCAGATTTTATTGAAATATAGTTAGTGGCAGTAAACTGTCTTTACATAGTTTTAGCAGGAACATGAAATGGCAGAGAACATTGATATCCACCAGTTTCTGTTTTAAAACATGGAGACATGCTCAGGTTACCTCAGGTAACAGAGATTTATTGAAAGGATTGTTGCGGGAGGAAAGGTACCCCAACAGAGTCCATCTCTGCAGTGGTAGTGAAACAGTCTCTGGAAGCTAACCATGTGTTTCTTCAAATACCCTCTTCTCCTCCCCCACGATTCGCCTCCCTCCCACCAAGGAGTGGAGGTCATTTTCATGTGAAATCAGCATTTATAAAACATAAAAATTGCACTGTACTGGTTTAAGTGAAGGTTAGGGGGCTGATCTCTGCCATCCTCTTTTCCCTCTTCTGCTCTTCTCCTACTTCTTTTTCCTTCATTTTGAGGCCCTTCTGAGATCTTCCGGACAGTGAAAACTCCTGTAACACCAAGTCATTCCTCACCAACTGGAATAGCAGTAACTCTGCTGGCCCTGTTTTGCTTTGTTCACCCACTGGCAACCCTGGTAATTGACATTCCCCTCAGATTCTGTTCCTGCTGTTCCCTTTTCTGGTCACCTTTTTAGCTTCTATTTGTCTTTTTACCATGACTACTGTTAGCTTCTTCTGCTGCTACTAATTACCAATCTTTATGTATCCTATTCAAGTAGCTCAAGAAATAGCATCTAATTAATCAGCTATTGTCCAATATAGAGTCACTTCTGTTGGGGTCTGTCAGGCTTCCCCCTCCACTTCTGAAAATGGCTGCCTTTGGCACAAAAGCCTATTCCTCATCCTTTAACATGCAGCTGAGGTAACAGGGTCACATGACACAAAGGTGAGCAAAGAATGTCTGGTTGCTTTCCTCACAAGGTGTCTGTGGGTATTTTGGCCTGTTCACCATATATGATGTGCTATACTTTCTTAATATCTCAGTTAATTATAAATGGAAACCATTTTTGTTTTATCTTTAGCTTGGTAGTAGTGGTAATGATAATAGTCTCAACTATCACTGAGGATTTTCTATGTGCAGGAATAGTAGCAATCATTTTATATGTAGCAACTCATGAGCTCTATGATACGTTTTACTGGTGAAGGAACTGAGTCACATTGATGTATGAATTGCCTTGTTCAAAGTTTACAGCTTTTCTTTAGTGTGAATGGGATTTGAATATAGGCAGCTTTTTTCCAAATGGGAAAGACTTAAAATCTATAGCTTAACATTTCAGAGCTTCAGCTGACCAGACAGTATCTATCAGAATTTTTCTCTACTTTACAGATGAGAAAATTGACAGGTTAGGTGTCTTGCCTAAGGTCACAGAGTCTAGTCATTGTTAGGAGCTCAGAGTTTCTAATTCCTAGACTAGTACTCTATTACAGAGCAAGTACCTACGATACATGAGGTTTTTAGTGTTGATCTTGAAACTCAAACCTGTTAAGTGTTAGCAGATAAAGTGGGTGGATACATAATACATGGTTGTACACAATTGTCCATCTAGGCTATTATGTTATTAGACTATTTAGCTTGAAGATAGTATATATATGGAGAAGAGAAGAATAAGCAGGGTATTGAAGTTGATTAGCTACAAAACTTTTTTATTTACTTCATCTCCTTGCATCTAGCTGAAGGTGAGTGTACTTTCTGCTAGCTTAGAATCTTCCTCAATTGGACATTTCTCCATCACTCCACACATAACCTCTCAGGAGGGTGTTATGTGTTATGTATGGAGTGATGGAGAAATGTCCAATTTAATGCATGGTGGGTGAAATAATTTGAAATATAATGAAGGCACACTACCTTAGAAGGTTTGGTAAAGAACCCCGGATTAAAGATGTAAAATAGCTAATTATACTACATGTGAAATTTTAGTTACTCTCTTTGAAAAAACATTTATAACATTATAACTGCCTTATAAATGTTTTTTCAAAGAGAGTAACTAAATGTTTTTTTTTGTTTTTGTTTTTTTTGCGTGTCACACATCTTTAACGTAGTGCATTCGTAGAAAAAAGGCCAGCTTCCGCTCCCAGGTGTGCTCTCGTCCTTATATTTTAATATCATGATTTAGAAGATGGAATTTTTAAAAAGATTTTATTTCTTTATTTGAGAGAGAGTGAGTGAAAGAGAGCATGAGAGGGGAGAATGTCAGAGGGAGAAACAGACTCCCTGTGGATCTGGGAGCCCATTGTGGACTTGATCTCAGGACTCTGGGGTCATGACCTGAGCCAAAGGCAGTGGCTTAACCCACTGAGCCACCCAGGCATCTTAGTTTTTAATGAAATACGACTATGAAGTAATTGTCTTACCTAGGTGTTAGCAGAATAGCCTTAGCTTAGGGGTACGTGGGTGGCTCAGTAGGTTAAGCCTCTGCCTTTGTCTTGGGTCATGATCTCACGGTCCTGGGATCGAGCCCCTAGTTGGGCTCTCTGCTCAACAGGGAGCCTGCTTTCCCCCCTCTCTCCGCCTGCCTCTCTGCCTACTTGTGATCTCTCTCTCTGTCAAATAAATAAATAAAATCTTAAAAAAAAAGATTATTCGTTATTAAATCTTAAGCTTTGTTGTTTTCTTCCAGTTTACAGACTATTGCTTCCTCAATACTGTTTACATGTATTAAAACAAATTTGAAAATGATAGTCATGTAGTAATTCAGAGATAACAGTTCTTCCTAAATCATTCTTGGCAAATCCTGTACGTATTCTATTGCTTTGTCACGTAATACTACATTGAGGAGAAATTCCAGACCAACTAGAAGTGAACTCAGTTCACTTGACAGTGATTTTGTTAAACTGCCCATTAACTCTCAGCCTGGATTAAACCCTTCTAGAATCTAGAGGGAAACCAAGTACATTTTCAGTATGTAGTTAAAAGTAGAAAATTGGAAGAATGATTTCATTCTAAATCTCTTTGGAGCTAAGTTATACCTTAGGTAGGAGTTAAAAAAATTTAATGTGAATTTTAGGACACTTGATAATTTGCTCTGTGTATTTATAAAATGAGAATTTGGACTCCTTGGACTCACTGTATTTTGCTAGTATTGAAAGAATGACATCTTTTCATCTTTTTTTAAAATTTTTTTTAAAGATTTTATTTATTTGACAGAGAGACCGGGAGAGAGAGAACAGAAGCAGAAGGAGTGGGAGAGGGAGAAGCAGGCTTCCTGAGGAGCACGGGGCCTGATGCGGGGCTGTATCCCAGGACCCTGGGATCATGACCTGAGCCAAGGCAGATGCTTAATGACTGAGCCACCCAGGCACCTCTGATTTTTTCATCTTGTTAACCATTTACGTAAACACATACACATTAATTTTCTTCTTAAATAAGAATAAGAAGTAACATTTTATTTATATTGTTTGGCACCTTTTCCACTCATTCTATGGCAGTGTATAGATGTTCTTATAGTATTTTACAACCGTGTAATGCTCAGCTGCATAGTACTTTATCATGTGCGTGTACCATAGTTTATTCAACTATATTCTATTGATAGATATTTAGGTTGTTTCCAGTCTTTTGCTAAATTCCTAGAAGTGAGATTGTTGGTCAGAGTATAAATATAGGGGGCGCCTGGGTGGCTCAGTGGGTTAAAGCCTCTGCCTTTGGCTCCGGTCGTGATCCCAGGGTTCTGGGATCAAGCCCCGCGTCAGGCTCTCTGCTTGGCGGGGAGCCTGTTTCCTCCTCTCTCTCTGCCTGCTTCTCTGCCTACTTGTAATCTCTGTCTGTCAAATAAATAAAATCTTTAAAAAAAAAAGTATAAATATAGATGTAATTTTGCTGACTATTGCCAACTGTCCCTCCATAGAGTTGTAACAATTTCTCTTTCCTTTAGTAATGTAGGAGAATTCTTATTTTCTTACACTTTTGTCACTTGGCTATGTTAGACTTGTAGATTTTTTCTAGTCTGATAGATGAGAAATACTATGTTAGGGTAGCTTTAATTAGTATTTCCCTTATGAGTAAGATCACCTTTTCCCTTACATTTTTGAACTAGCTTCATATTAGTTCACTTTTTTCCCCCCAGGGAGTATTTTTTTTCTTTCTTTCTTCTTCTTCTTTTTTTTTTTTTTTTTTTTTTTTTGGTAAAGATTTTAATTTATTTGGAAGAGAGGGAACACAAGCCAGAGGAGTGGAGAGGGAGAAGCAGGCTTCCCACTGAGCAGGGAGCCCGATGTGGGGGTGGGGGGTTGAGGGGTGGGGGACTGGTAGATCCCAGAATACTAGGATCATGGCCTGAGCCACCCAGATGCTCCTCAGGGAGTCTGTCTGTCTGTCTTTCTTTCTTTCTTTCTTAAAATTTCTTTTCAGCGTAACAGTATTCATTGTTTTTGCAGCACACCCAGTGCTCCATGCAATACGGGCCCTCCCTAATATTCACCACCTGGTTCACCCAACCTCCCCCCTCCCCTTTCAAAACCCTCAGGTTCTTTTTCAGAGTCCATAGTCTCTCATGGTTCACCTCCCCTTCCAATTTCCCTCAACTCCCTTCTCTCCATCTCCCGATGTCCTCCAAGTTATTTGTTATGCTCCACAAATAAGTGAAACCATATGATACTTGACTCTCTCTGCTTGACTTATTTCACGCAGCATAATCTCTTCCAGTCCCGTCCATATTGCTATAGAAGTTGGGTATTCATCCTTTCTGATGGAGGCATAATACTCTATAGTATATATGGACCACATCTTCCTTATCCATTCGTCCGTTGAAGGGCATCTTGGTTCTTTCCACAGTTTGGTGACCGTGGCCATTGCTGCTATAAACATTGGGGTACAGATGGCCCTTCTTTTCACTACATCTGTACTTTGGGGTAAATACCCAGCAGTGCAATTGCAGGGTCATAGGGAAGCTCTATTTTTAATTTCTTGAGGAATCTCCACACTGTTCTCCAGAGAGGCTGCACCAACTTGCATTCCCACCAACAGTGGAAGAGGGTTCCCCTTTCTCCACATCCTCTCCAACACACGTTGTTTCCTGTCTTGCTAATTTTGGCCATTCTAACTGGTGTAAGGTGGCTCAATGTAGTTTTAATTTGAATCTCCCTGATGGCTAGTGATGAACATTTTTTCATGTGTCTGATAGCCATTTGTATATCTTCATTGGAGAAGTGTCTGTTCATATCTTCTGCTCATTTTTTGATATGATTATCTGTTTTGTGTGTGTTGAGTTTGAGGAGTTCTTTATAGATCCTGGATATCAACCTTTTGTCTGTACTGTCATTTGCAAATATCTTCAGGGAGTATTTCTTGATTAATACTGGTGCTACTATCCTGAAGAATTACTCTTTGGATTTTTTTTTTTCCTCTTTGGGAATGGCAATTATCACTCAAACAGTATTACTATGCATGTATGATTAAATAAACGGGACCTATTCATGTATTTTTTGTATTTAAAGACGTGACCTTTTTAGTTTGGGAAAGGGGACTTGTATGAAGATCATCATGAGTCAGTGAAATAAATGCTGGTGAAAATAAATGCCAAGCGCTTTGGAAGCACTTAGAGTGGAATGCAATTACTTCGGTATCAGCAATTTTATTAGTTAGCATGTGAAGTGTTCTTCAGATTGAATCTTTAAGGAAGAGGAGATCACTAGGGTTATCCTACCTTTGTGTATTCCTGCCAGAGGAAGCAATGCCAAGGAAGAATATGATGCTGAGGACTCCTAGGTCACCTGGTTTTGCGGGTAGGGATAAGGGGTATGGGCATTGAGACTGCATCTGGACCAATGGGACTTGGGACTTGGGACCAATGGGACAATTGAGACTTACCACAGTAAGTCTCTACCTGTTGATCCTAAACCCACTTCTTAAAATTACTTTTTATTTTTTAAGAAATCTCTGCACCCAGCATGGGGCTCAAACGCAAAACCTTGAGATCAAATATTCATGTTTCTATTAATTTTCTCCCTGAGGCATACATTGTCTCTTGATAATCTTCCTGCTCCTCACGTTTTTGAATAAACTTGGGAAGAGAATGCTGGGAAGTAGAGTGATTTCATTCCCTCCTTCCCTCCTTTTTTGGCAAGCTTAAAGTTTTTACTTTTGTCTGTGCCATACTTTAAATTTATTATTACATCTTCCTTTTTGCCAAGTTTAAGGCTCCTTATGCAATAGCTTGTTTGACTTGGTAGAGAGTGAAGATCTGGCTAGGGGAAGGACCTTGTGGCAGAGTTTATTAGTCTGGAAAGTTTATTATTCTGGAAAGCTAGGTGGTCAACTGCCTTGTATCTCATTTTGAGGAATTTGTATTTTGTCTTGAGAGAGCCTTTAAAAAACCTGAAATGGGTGGGGAACTGAGGAGAGGGGTTGGAGGAGGGGAATGACAAGATAAGGTTTTCATTTTGGGAGGTAATTTTGATGACTGTGTTGAGGAAGATGGATTGGAGAAGGTGCAGTATAGGTGAGAGAGCAGTGCTTCTCCAAGCAGAAGTAGCATCACATGGTAACTTTTTAAAAATGAACATTCTGATGCCCCATTCCAGAACCCTGGGGGTGGGTGCAGCAATCTGTATTTAGTTCTGATGCATGCCAAAGCTTGGGCCTAGGGATTGAAAAGTCAATGAGGCTGTATTAAAGTTTGCAGTGCTTTTTCATGTTAATTATATAGTTGGTTTTTGTTGAGATGTCCATTATGTTTGTGTCTTACATTTATTCACAAGAAAAGTAGATGAACTCTCTATGATTTGGGGACTTGCTTATTTGAAAGCCTAATTGGAAAAGCTGGGATAGTATGGTAATATATTATAGTTGGAAAAGGGGAAACAGTACAGGGCAAAGTAAACGATAGTCAAACAAAACTGTTGGGTAGAATACAAGTGGTGCTTAATCTTGGATGTGGTAGATGTTGCCTGTATATGACATTGATTTGTAATATGGTGTTTGTATCAGCAGTAGGGAAAACTGATAGAAGATATTGTAAAAGAGGAGGGGGGTTGGGGGGAACACGAACTCATTGTGGAATCCAAAGGAAAGGATGGTGGGTTTGCCCAAGATTTGCTAAGACGCTGTGCAGTCAGTTCCACATAACTGTTTTCATTCTTTATATAATAGCAGCTGATTTGTATCTAACCCATTTTTTCACTGAGGGTATGAGGGCTGTGGGTATAAATTTCAACCTTGTTGGAACGGGACTGAGTAAATCTGATAATCTTCTTTGTTCTCCTCTGTTAGCTTTGCTCGTTGACCAAAAGTACAGATAGAGCAAGTGCTTTGTAACTATCAAAACAGTGCCTTAAAGGATAAGTAATCTTTTTTCTCCTTTGAATTTTATTCCAGGATCCATCAGTTACACAAGTGACAAGAAATGTTCCACCAGGACTTGATGAATATAATCCATTCTCGGATTCTAGAACAGTAAGACTATCTTAATTGGACTACTTTTAAATGTTGAAATTAAATAGAAATTTGTATTTTGGTTATAATTTCTTTTTTTAGTCAATGGATTAAACTTGTATCAAATAAGCTATTAGTGTTTAACTTATAATTTAGAAAGTTAAATTTTTTTTAAACAGAAAGGAATATCAGTAATAATTGGAAATTACCATGATGGTCCCAGTGAAACACTACAGATTTTCTTTTATGTTCTACATTGCTACTATTCCCTCTAATAAGTCAATATTACTACAGTTCTTTAAATAGGAGAGGAAGCTACTTTTTGGTATAAGTGTTGTCTTCATGGTAAAGTAGGGGTGATGTTTTCTTATAAAACAGAACATTCTACTCTGTGGTAGACAGACTAGAACCTCTGGAACTTTACCTGGCTTAGGAACATACTCTCCTCAAAATTTAGTCTTGATTTATGTAGGGGTATGAAAAAAAAAGCCTTAAGAAACAGGTTTCCTCCATCCTGGATGCATATTAGAAGCACCTGGAGAATTTTATTACATTTCTCATTAGGACCCTACTCTCTCACTATTAGGACACTTGTGTTTTTTATTGTAGCTGTTTTGCTGATTTTATTCACCAAACTGAATTCAAACTGATTTTATTCACTCAAAACTGAACCAGTTTTGAGAACTATTGAGGTAGGTTCTGTTGAGAATTCTTCCCCAAAATTTCTCTGGCAAATAATTTTGTTACTGTATTTTGAGTCTTTAGTGTAATTCATACACTCAAGAGGTCTCATAGTTTAAACACCATTGGCTTTTGAAATATAACTCATTCTGGTGAAGATACTGAAGTTCTTTTTTTTTTTTTTAAGATTTTATTTATTTATTTGACACAGAGAGAGAGAGAGAGAGATCACAAGTAGGCAGAGAGAGAGAGAAGGAGAAGCAGGCTCTCTGCTGAGCAGAGAGCCCGATGCGGGACTCGATCCCAGGACCCCAAGATCATGACCTGAGCCGAAGGCAGAGGCTTAACCCACTGAGCCACCCAGGCACCCCAAGATACTGAAGTTCTTAAGTTGTATGCTTAGTTTTGCAGATCAGTGTAATTATTGTTACTTGATCATTTCTTCCTGATGTGTGTTTTCCATAGTCTGGAAAATAATTCTCAAAGATATTGTAGGTTTTAGCTTAGAAATTTATTCAAAATGTTTTATATTAACATTTTAGTTTAGGAAGAGCTTTGTACAAAGTAAAAGCATTAAAATAAGAATGAACGGGGCGCCTGGGTGGCTCATTGGGTTAAAGCCTCTGCCTTCGGCTCGGGTCATGATCCCAGGGTCCTGGGATTGAGCCCCGCATCAGGCTCTCTGCTCTGCAGGGAGCCTGTTTCCTCCTCTCTCTCTGCCTGCCTCTCTGCCTACTTGTGATCTCTGTCTGTCAAATAAATAAAATCTTAAAAAAAAAAATAATAAAATAAGAATGAACTTTTACATTTCACTTTATTTCACAGCCCTCCCCCCCATTTTTATAAAAGATTTTATTTATTTGAGAGAGAAAGAATGAGAGAGAGTGAGCATGAGATGGGGGAGTCAGAGGGAGAAGAGGACCCCTTGCTGAGCAGGGAGCCTGATGTGGCAGGATCATGACCTGAGCCGAAGCCAGTTGCTCAACCAATTGAGCCACCCAGGCACCCTCAAAGCCCTTATTTAACAGACTTTGCTTATATATAGCAACTACACCCCAGCCTGGGTTTACTAAACTGTTCATTGAACAAGTAAATTTCAGATTGAACCATTGGAGATAGCCAATAAGTTGACCAGTTTTGACATGTAAAAATGGCAATTTCATATGATTCAACCATATAGTAAATTTGTGCTATGAATGTATGAGAGTGCATTTGGTTGTAGTTGAAAGGGAGAAAAAGAAGAGCTGTATATTTTATTCCACCATCTGTAGTTCTCTTAATATGATTTTGTGGATTGGAGATGGGAACCAGACTCATTAAAATTTGTTGGTAAAGAATGAAAAGATGTTTTCATGTAATTTTTTGTAAGATTTTACTAGCAAGAAGTGTTGTAAACCTTTTTGAAGTAGCAACTGTGGGTTGTTCTTATCAGTAGTATTAGTCCTTTATATCAGGATGTCTATTCTGTGTCTTGTGCTTTACCTATTACTGAATTCCTATTTCAAATGGATATTTTTAATTTCCTTTTTATTGATAAAGAGTCTGAGACACTGGTCATCCAGATAGTAAGTGGCAGAATTGATTTAACTGACTTATCTATTTTCTCTAAAACTTTTACCTTTTACATTTTGCTAGTTCTGTCTTTAGGAAAGTTGCTTAAGAATAGAAGGTACAGTCCTAATCTACGAAAAATTTCTCACCTAATTGGAATTTAAAACAATTACACAAAGAAGATCCAGGAAAAATAAAACACAAAAGTGTAAAATATAGTTTGAAACATAGAATTTTTGCAGTGAAGAAAAGATTTTCTGAAAGAGAATAGTCTATGTATGTAGCTAGGCAATACGGACTAAGCCAATTTAAAATGAAACACTTAGATTTGAGAGAGTATCAGAACCAGGGAAATGTAAATTATTGTAACACGTGCATTTTCCACTGAACTTTTTTACAATTGAAATTGTAATTGGAATAATAAAAAAAAATTCATTTGTTTTCTCTATGGTATCAGAAACTTGTCTGTTTTTTCTTTTCTTTTTTTTTTAATTGTTGTGACTATTTTCCAAAACAGTTTAGATATATTTGGATAATTGATTTAAATGATATGTTAGAACTCAATCCAGATACTGTTTTAGTTGATTAGTGGTATTCATATTTGTTTTAGAAAAATATTAGTGAAAATCAAGCTTCTGAATTGTTGCGTAAAGGTGTGGTGAACTATTTAAGGTCAGGAAAGAAGATCCATCAGCAGATTGAATGTCTAAACTATAAGATTTAGGCTCAGTGGTTTAAGCCGCTGCCTTCGGCTCAGGTCATGATCTCAGGGTCCTGGGATTGAGTCCCGCATCGGGCTCTCTGCTTGGCAGGGAGCCTGCTTCCCTCTCACTCTCTCTGCCTGCCTCTCTGCCTACTTGTGATCTCTCTCTGTCAAATAAATAAATAAAATCTTTAAAAAAAAAAAATCAACCTAAATATTAAAAAGAAAAAGTTCCTGTTTTATGTTTCTTACTTATGTCTCCTTTTATAATTTTATGTTTGAATGGAACCTAAGGTATTTAATGGAGGCAACAAATAACTTTTTTTTTTTTTTTTAAAGATTTTATTTATTAATTTTGACAGAGAGAGATCACAAGTAGGCAGAGAGGCAGGCAGAGAGAGTGAGAGGGAAGCAGGCTCCCTTCAGTGCAGAGAGCCCGACGTGGGACTCGATCCCAGGACCCCGAGATCATGACCTGAGCCGAAGGCAGCAGCTTAAACCACTGAGCCACCCAGGCGCCCAACAAATAACTTTTTTTAAAAAAATATT
Organism: Meles meles; assembly: GCF_922984935.1. Classification (NCBI taxonomy): domain Eukaryota; kingdom Metazoa; phylum Chordata; class Mammalia; order Carnivora; family Mustelidae; genus Meles; species Meles meles. The sequence goes on along the minus strand of NC_060068.1, from coordinate 79,329,811 downwards.
TTATTTATTTGACAGACAGAGATCACAAGTAGGCAGAGAGGCAGGCAGAGAGAGAGAGAGAGGAGGAAACAGGCTGCCTGCTGAGCAGAGAGCGGGATGTGGAGCTTGATCCCAGACCCTGAGATCATGACCTGAGCGGAAGGCAGAGGCTTTAACCCACTGAGCCACCCAGTCATCCCAACAAATAATTTTTTTCAAAAGAGTTTTCATTTATTTATTCATTTGAGAGAGAGTGCAGTGAGGAAAAACATAAGTCTAGGAGAGAAGCAGAGGGAAAGGGAAAGCAGGCTCAGTGGGATCATGTCCTTTACTGAAGGCAGACACTCAACCAACTAAGCCACCGCAGGCATCCTGTTAATATTTTAATAATAATTTACATACTCACTTGATGTTACAAATTCAGAGAAAGGAGTTGTCCCAAGATACATTACAATATAGACTGGCCATTGTGTTGGCAGTATAAAGGAGGGCTCTTGAGCACTTGAAATGTGGCTAGTCTGAATCGAATGTGCTTTAAAATGGAGTGCAGTCTTGAGTTACAAAATAATTTTTTGTGTGAACTCAAAATGCATTTTCCTGCTGAAAATTATGTTGAACATGGTGGGTAGGTTCCCTTGCCTACCTTCTAAAATTTAGTGAATAAAATATTAGAAAAATTGGCTCATCCTTGAGAACTGTTATGTATTTATGGGGGAATGCTTTCCTTTGAAACAAGGTAATAGTTTAAAATGTCTACTACAGTGTGACTGTCACTAGTTTCAGCCACTGGTAATGGCATTTATGGCTTCAAACAGAATATCTTCTGGTAGGTATTGAAACATAGGAATTAGGGTCACCTGTGTGTGTGTGGAGGGGAGTGTAGTGCTCCTTAATATAGATTCTGAGTGACATATCTCAGAGCCTAGTATACTGTAACATTTTTATTTCCTTCAGGAATATGTTGCCTCCTTTCTGTTCTGCCAGTTGTTGCCATATATGATTTCAATCACATAAACCAGCAACAGGATCTGTATCTTCTGGATACAGAGAAAAAAATTCTGAGTATTGGCATGGCCACATTTTTTTTTTTTTTAAGTTTTATTTATTTATGACAGAGAGAGCAAGAGAGGAAACACAAGCACAGGGGAACTGGAGAGGGAAAAGCAGGCTCCCTGTCAGTAGGGAGCCCAATATGGGGCTCCATCCCAGGACACGGATCATGACCTGAGCCAAAGGCAGACGCTTAATAACTGAGCCACCCAGGTGCCCCACATTTTTTGTTTTTTTAAAGGCTAGTTTTTAAAGTAAGCTCTGTGCCTAATATGGGGCTTGAACTCCCCATTCTGACCAACATCAAGTCACATGCTGTACTGACTAAGCCAGCCAGGCACCCCGGCATGCTGATATTTCCGACCATAAGGAAAAGTAAATAATTGGTTTATATAAGAATTGCTTCTAACATAATTCTGGACATTAGTTAGACTGAGAGTCGTAAGACTTGGATTCTAAACTAGACCCTACCACTGGTAAGTTGGTGACTTTAGGCAAACCACCTAGTGTCTTTGGAAATCCTTTTTTTTTTTTTTTAAATGGGTAATGATGGGAGAGGAAGATGTTGAGGTAAATAGTTTTAAGATCAGTTTCTCTTGAAAATGGATGAAACTTTTAGCTCAGGGACTAACTGAATATATTTGTACACAGTAGTTTACCTATCTTTAATACTGCAAAAGCATTTTCTACACTGTAATAATTGTATTTTCTCTTGCTCTTCGTTTCTTTTTGTATCTTTTCTCCTTTGCTTCTTACTGTCTTGTCTCTGTTGGAGCTGATTATCTGTCCCTTATGGAACCAATCTTCTTTGTTTTTCTTTTTATTTAATGTTAACTATTGCCTTCTATCCTCCTATCTAGCCAAGTGTCATTGGCTAGAAATATCTGAGTCTTCTTTGGCTCAAATAGCTTCTTTTCCTATCTCTATTTGCCACATCCTGTCACTTGTATCTTCAGGAGATATTACCTGTCTGTCCTTCTCATTCCTACTAAACCACCCTAATTCAAGTACTCAGTGTGAAATAATACAATGGCCTATCTACTTTACCTTTCTCCAGTTTCTCTCCTTTCAGCTTAAATTCTACATTCAGTCATTATTATTATTATTTATTTATTTGTTATTTATTTTTATTTTTTTAAAGATTTTATTTATTTATTTGACAGAGAGAGAGATCACAAGTAGGCAGACAGAGAGAGAGGAGGAAGCAGTTCCTGCCCCTGTGGAGCAGAGAGCCCGATGCGGGGCTCGATCCCAGGACCCTGAGATCATGACCTGAGCCGAAGGCAGCGGCTTAATCCACTGAGCCACCCAGGCACCCCATTTTTTAAAGATTTTATTTATTTATTTGACAGAGAGAGAGATCACAAGTAGGGGGAGAGGCAGGCAGAGAAAGAGAGGAGAAAGCAGGCTCCCCGATGAGTAGAGAGCCCGATGTGGGGCTCAGGCTCCCAGGACCCTGGGATCATGACCTGAGCCGAAGGCAGAGGCTTTAACTCACTGAGCCACCCAGGTGCCCCACATTCAGTCATTATTGTCACTCCCTTGCCTTCCCTTCTCTCCCTTACTTTGACATAATTTCTGGGCTAAAACCCAAGTGCTGGTTATATACAGTTCTGTCTACTTCTGCTTTCTACCCTACCCTAGCAACTAAATATGGCTGGAGAAAGTGTGCCAGAGGGTCTCACTTTCGGTTACTGACCAGCTCAGTAGAGTACTAGAACACCGAATATTCTGGTTATGTAATTGTCCAGCTTCTTCTTCCTCTCTCCTCATCTGTAAAATCTCTTCCTTTATGCTCACTCTTAGATGATGACCTTGCTTATTTCACTAAGTAACTTGAAACAGTCCATAGAGAACTTCCACAGACTCCTATCACCATATCTACCTATCAGCATTTTACCCATGTTTTCTGCTTGCCTGTTATTTATAAATGAGCTACCTATTTGTTCTTCTGTCTGATGTCATCCTTCTATGTCTCGGTAATCCATGCATTCTCACCTTGGAACTTTGCTTAATTGCTCCCTCCTACCTCATTAGTTTTTCCTTCTATTGGATCATCATATCTTCATAAAAATATGTTGTGTTTTCTCCCATATTAGAAAAAAAATCACAAAAATTTATTTAACAGCTTCATTGAGATAAAATTAATATGTCCATTTTAAGTATATAATTATGGTGCTATCAGGATTGCCCAGCCATTGTCAAATTCTAATTTTAGAATATTTTTGTGGGGTGCCTGGGTGGCTCAGTGGGTTAAAGCCTCTGTCTTCAGCTCAGATCATGATCCCAGGGTCCTGGGATCGAGCCCAGCATTGGGCTCTCTGCTCCGCAGGGAGCCTGCTTCCTCCTCTCTCTCTCTCTGCCTAGTTGTGATTTCTGTCAAAAAAAAAAAAAAAAAATTAGAATATTTTTGTTTCATCCCAAAAGTCGGTCCTTTCAGCAGTCACTTCACATATCCTTTCCCTCTCCAGCCATAGGCAACTACTAATTTCTGTCTCTCTAGATTTGTCTTTTCTGGGCATTTCATATAAATAGAATTATATAGTATGTGGTCTTCTGTAAATAGTTTCTTTCACTAGGATATTAGGATAATATTTTAAATATTCAACTGTATGGTGGTATGTAGCATCAGTACTTTATTCCCCTTTTTTGATTTTTATACCACATTTTATTTAGGCATTCATGTGTTGATCGGCAGTTAAGTTGTTTCCAGTTTCTGGCTCCCAGGAGCTTCTATTACTTTTTCTGCAGTCCTGTGTTTCCATTCCTCTTGTAGATAAACACATCGCAGTGTAATTGTAGTGTCGTATGTAGCCCAGTCTGGTTTCCAAAGTGGGTGTACCATTTTACATTGTCATTGGTAGTGTGTAAGTGTTCCACTTTCTCCACATCCTTGCCAACATTGGCTGTTGTGACTTTGTGCTTAAAACCATCCTAGTGGTTGTGAAGTAATTTCTCCTTGTGGTTTTGATTTTTGTTTCCCTGATGGCTAATAATATTGACCATTTTTTTTAAAAAAGATTTTATTTATTTATTTGTCAGAGAGAGAGAGAGCGCGCGAGAGCAAGCACAGGCAGACAGAGTGGCAGGCAGAGACAGAGAGAGAAGCAGGCTCCCCGCCGAGCACGGAGCCCGATGTGGGACTCGATCCCAGGACGCTGGGATCATGACCTGAGCCGAAGGCAGCTGCTTAACCAACTGAGCCACCCAGGCATCCCAGTATTGACCATTTTTTTCCTGTGTGTATTTTTTTTTTTTTTTTGGAGAAATGTTTAGATATTTTGCCCATATTTTAATGGAATTGTCTTTTTTTTTTTTTTTATTCATTTGATAAACAGAGATCACAAGTAGGCAGAGAGGCAGGCAGAGAGAGAGAGGAAGAGAAGCAGGCTCCCTGGCAAGCAGAGAGCCCGACGTGGGGCTCGATCCCAGACCCTGATATCATGACCTGAGCCGAAGGCAGAGGCTTAACCCACTGAGCCACCCAGGTGCCCCAGGAATTGTCTTTTTAATAGTGAATTGTGAGAGTTTGTTAAATATTCTAAATACAACTCTCTTATTAATACGTGATTTGCAAACATTTTCTCTCATTCTGTGAGATGTCTTTTCACTTTATTGATAGTGTTCTTGGCATGGAAGTTTTAATTTTGATGTCACATTTGTTTATTTTTTCTTGGGTTCTTATTATTGGTGTTCTAAGAAACCATTGCCTAACTCAGGGTCCTAAAGATTTACTCCTATGTTTTCTTCTAAGAGTTGTATAGTTTTAGTGCTTACATTTAGGTTAATGATTGATTTTGAGTTAATTTTTGCACATGGTATGTATGCAGTAGTTGTTCAACCCCATTCTTTTGCATTGGACACCTGCTTGTTCCATCAACATTCGTTGAAAAGACTATTTTTTTTTTCTATTGGATTATCGTGGCACTCAGGCTGAAAACCAATTGATAATTTAGGGGTTTATTTTTGGACACTTTATTCTATTGATACCCATGTCTATCCTTACTCTAATAACACACTGTCTTGATTACTATAACTCTGTAGTAAAACTTAATCTTATTTCCCTGTCCAGTTCATTTATGGCATCTTCTTTCCTGCAAAACTTTTTCTGCTCTCCATTGCTGCAGAAATCTTCTGAAGGATACTCTACTTATTTTAGTTCCTCAGCCCTTTCTCTTGAAAGATACTTTAGTAAGGGTTTTGCTTCTAACACTCCACCAAAATGTACTTGTCAGGGTAGCCAGTCTTCCATGTTGCGAGATTCAATAGTAAATTTTCATTCTTTTTTTTTTTTTTTAAAGATTTTATTTATTTATTTGACAGAGAGAGAGATTACAAGTAGGCAGAGAGGCAGACAGAGAGAGAGGAGGAAGCAGGCTCCCTGCGGAGCAGAGAGCCCGATGCGGGGCTCGATCCCAGGACCCTGAGATCATGACCTGAGCCGAAGGCAGCGGATTAATCCACTGAGCCACCCAGGCGCCCCTAAATTTTCATTCTTAACCTTAATCAGCAGCATTGAGAGTTGATCACTATCTCATTCTTTTTTTTTTTTTTTTTAAATTTTATTTATTTGACAGAGACAGCATGCATGAGCACAAGAAAGGGGAGCAGCAGAGGGAGAGGAGGAAGCAGGCTCTCCACTGAGCAGGGAGCCTGATGTAGGGCACAATCCCGGGACCCAGGACTCAGGACCTGAGCTGAAGGCAGACGCTTAACTGACTGAGGCACCCAGGAACCTTCATTATATGATTCTTAGAACATTTTCTTCATTTGGCTTTCAGAGCAGTTCAGTTTTTCCTTCTCAGTCTCCTTTGTTGGCTTGTCTCCTCCCGTCTGCATTTTCACTTGCAGTATTGGAGGGCACCTGGAATTAGGCTTTGCTTCTCTTCTTCATCTGCGTTTGCTCAGATGGTGACTTCATCCAGTTTTATAGCTTTAACTTGTATTTACAGCTTTAAATACATGTGGGTGACTTCCAAATTTACATCTCCAGTACAGATCTCTCTTCAGAACACCAGGTTCATATTTTAACTGCTTACTAGATATGTCTACCTGGATGTCTGAAAAATTGCAAATTCAGTGTCATGAAAATTGAACTGAATCCCTTGATTGTGAACCTGCTCATTTTCAGTCTTTCTCCTCTCTATCCTACTAGTTACTTAGGCCAAAACCTTGGCCTAAGGTTTTAAATTTCACTGTTTGCATTTCCTTGTATCTCATGTCTTTCTGTCAGGGAATCCTGTTGGCTCTCCCTTAAAAATACATCCTGATCTGATCCTTTTTCTCCATAGCTGCCACTTGGCTTGAGCTGTGATCATCCCTTGCCTGGATTACTGCAGGGGTGATTTCCTAATTACTCTCTCTCCTTCTACCTTTGCCCTGTTTCGTCCCTTTTCAACTCAGTAATCACATGACCCCTTGAATTTGACCATTTCAGTCTCCTGTCAAGAACTCTTCACTAGCTTTTAATTTTTTTCAAAATAAAACCAAGAGTCCTTAAAAGAATCTGGCTCTTAACAACTCTTTGTTCTTTATCTCCTCATACTCTTTCCCTCATATATTCCTGTATCCAGCACACTGGTCTTGGTCATATATGTCAGGCATTCTCCTCACTTTGTACTGACTGTTGATTCCCTCTACCTAAGATGGTCTTCCCCCAGATACTTGCGGGGTTCGACTTCTTCACTTCCTCAAAGTGTTTACTCAGATATCGAGTTCCTGATCACCTTTGTAAAATTAAATCCACTCAACCTTTATTCTGATACCTTTACCCTGTTTTTTGTTGCTATTGTTGTTCCATAACATTTATTCTAAAATGTGTTTATTATGTAAATTATTTATCTTCCATTGCTAGTATGTAAACTCCATGAGAGTAAGGATGTTTACATGTTTTCTTCATGAATGTATCTCAAGTGACTATAACTGTTGGATGTTGTAGTTCATCAATAAATATTTGATGTATGTATGAATATGTATGGTCACACTTCTCTTCCTTCATTTACCCTTCTTTACTTGGAAACTCCCGCACATATATATTCCTTCTTTCCTCCTGTAGTACACCTTTTCCCCCAAGTATTCTAATCTTTAAAAACCTTGTTTTAAAATGGTTATCTATTCTGATAAAATTATTTGTCTTGATTCTGCCATTAATGTGTGTAATTTTCACCACTCTTAATAACAAGAAAATCTATGTTAAGCATAGCTACAGTCCATTCTTGTTTGCTTAGAGACTGAAAAAGTCAATGAAAGTTGCAAAAGTTTTAGGTTTCTTTTGGCAGTCTCTTAAACTTTGTTGCCTTAGAGAGCTATTTTAAAAATGCACATCTTTTCATTCCCCTGAGTTTTTTTTTTTTTTTAAATCTTTTTTTTTTTTTTTTAAGATTTTATTTATTTACTTGACAGACAGAGATCAGAAGTAGGCAGAGAGGCAGGCAGAGAAAGAGGAACGGAAGCAGGCTCCCTGCCAAGCAGAAAGCCCGACGCGGGGCTCGATCCCAGGACCCCGGGATCATGACCCGAGCCGAAGGCAGAGGCTCCAACCCACTGAGCCACCCAGGCGCCCCTCCCCTGAGTTTTTGAACCTGCGTGTCCAGAGTGGGGACCAGAGGCTGCATTTTTTAAAAGATTTATTTATTTATTATTAGAGCAAGAATGAGTGAGCTGGGTTGGGGGCAGAGGGAGAGGGAGAGAGAAAATCTCAGGCAGACTGCCTTCTGAGCAAAGAGCCAAATACCATGACCTGAGCCAAAATCAAGAGTTGGATGCTTAACCAATTGAGCCACCCCGGTGCCCCAGGGTCTGTGTATTCAATAAGCATCAGGGTTTTCTACATGTTTATAGATATAAACATGTTAAGAACCCTTGCTTTAGACCCTGAGTAAATTTACGAACTTTGTTGGTTCACAGATGGAAGAGAAAGAACAGGAAAAAACAAGGGGGAATTTTCTTCAATAGGTGTTTAGAATATGGAAGAAAACCAGAAAGGAGAACATACAATTGTGCATCAGAAAGATAACTCATGGACCAGTGCCTTGAAGGGATCTTATATATTATTTATTTAATAATGAAACATCTTGAGAATTTTCAGTGCAGAGAACTCATTAGGTTACAGAAGAATCTCTATACTATTTATTGCCATGATTGTTATACTGTTTTTGATTCTGTTGAGCTAAAGTATGTTTCGAAATGAAAAATGTTGAACATTTTTTCATTTGTCTGTTGGCTGTTTAAATGTCTTCTTTGGAGAAACATCTGTTCATGTCCTCTGCCCATGTTGACTGGATTTTTTGCTTTTTTGAGTGTTGAGTTTGTTCAGTTTTTTATATGTTTTGGATACTAGCCCTTTATTGATAAGACATTTGCAAATATCTTCTCCCATTCCCTTTTAGTTTTGTTAACTATTTCCTTTGCTGTGCAAGAGCTTTTTATCCTGATGAAGTCCCAATTAAAACACCAGTTTTTTAAAATTGAGGTTTTTACAATTTTATCTTATTGTATTATTATTTTTTTAAGATCTTATTACTTACAAGATTTTATTTTAAGATTTTATTAAGAGATCACAAGTAGGCAGAGAAGCAGGCAGAGAGGAGGAAGCAGGCTCCCTGCTGAGCAGAGAGCCTGATGTGGGGCTCGATCCCAGGACCCTGGGATCATGATCTGAGCTGAAGACAGAGGCTTTAACCCACTGAGTCACCCAGGCACCCCATAATTTAATTTAATTTATTTTTAAAGATTTTATTTATTCATTTGACAGAGATCAGAAGTAGGCAGAGGCAGGCAGAGGTGGGGCGGGAAGCAGACTCCCCACTGAGCAGTCCCAAGACCCTGAGACCAGGACCAGAGCCGAAGGCAGAGGCCCAACCCACTGAGCCACCCAGGCCTTCTGTTTTTACAATTTTAATTCCAGGATACCTAGTATACAGTGTTATATTAGTTTCAGGTATACAATATAATGATTCCGCATTTCTGTACATTGCTCAGTACTCATCATGATAAGTGTACTCTTTAATCCCCATCACCTATTTCAAGTATTTTATTGTTTTTGATGCTATTGTGAATGGGTTGGTTTTCTTTTTCTGTTGCTTCATTATGAATGTAAAGGAATGCAGCTGATTTCTATGTGTTGATTTTTTATCCTATCACTTTATAGAAATCATTGATTCTAGCAGTTTTTGATAGGCTTTTTAGGATTTTTTGTGTGTAAGATCATAACATCAATAAAAATGATATTTTTATTTCTTCCTTTCCAAATTGGATGCCTTTTGCAGAAATGAAAGTCTTGAGTGGATGGTTTCATTAGTTTTCTTTTTACTGTATATGCGAAGGTGAAAAGTAGAAATAGAATTAGGAGCCATCATCAAATAGGTCTTTAAAAATTATGTCTAGGGGCGCCTGGGTGGCTCAGTGGGTTAGGCCTCTGCCTTTGGCTCAGTTCATGGTCTTGGGGTCCTGGAATCGAGCCCCTCATTGGGCTCTCTGCTCAGCAGGGACCCTGCTTCCCTCTCTTCTCCCTCTGCCTGCCTCTCTGTCTACTTGTGCTCTCTCTGTCAAATAAATAAAAATCTTTAAAAAAAAAAATTGTGTCTAGAGCTTTACTTGTTTGGAGATGGCTAATCAAGTAAATTGTGGCTGAAGAAAATACTGGGTCCCAGAAATGGACAATGATCTAGCTAACATCTACAGATTTGAAAAAAATTATTAGGTAAATAGCTAGTGGGTTAATATAACTGCTCCCAGAGATTTGTATCTTTCCAACCTTTCTCATCATTGCTATACTGCAAGCAACTATGACCTCACATATATCAAATTACTATCTCTAGTCCAGCCTTCATCTTTATCTTATGAATTGATTATACTTAATGCCTCATTTGTTATTTAAAACAGTAAAGAATTTATAGTAAGTTTTCAACTTGAGTGAATTTTTGGATAATTTCTTATGTAGTTTTTCTGAAGCGTGCTGCCAAACTAACTTTGCCAGTCTTTTTTTGGGGGTCATTATTCTGTTGTCTCAACATATTAAACCAAGAGAGTGAAACTTAAGGGCCAATCTTTTCTAGTCAAGAACAGTTAAGATTGATCAGCTTCAGTTTTGCTGCTTTTTAAGAGCTATTGGAGTGAGGGGAACAAGAAATTGGAACAGAGAATTTATAACTTTTGTGATAACAAAAGATTATCATGGAGATTTTAACCCACTGAGCCACCCAGGCGCCCCTATCATGGAGATTTTTTAAAAAACCCAAAGATCTTTTAATCTCACTATCTGGAAATAATCACTATTAATATTTTGATGAATTTAATAAATTTTAAAATTAAAAACTGACATAGTTTTATAACTTTTATCACTTATTATTGGTACCAGCTTTTCTGGTTTCATTAAATATTTTTTCAAGCCTTTTAAATAGATGCTTAAAATGGTCTCCTATGGATAAAACAGTTTATTTTCTTATTTGGACATTTGGGTTATTTCCAGCTTTTTGGTTTTGTAAATAATGCTATGGTAAGCGTCCTTGGCAGACACACATTTGTGCCTATCTTTGATCATTTCCTTATATTTTTTTAACACTATTTGTGAGTCATAGAGTATAAATACTTCTATGGCTGTTGTACATAATACTAAATTAAGCTCCAGGATTATTATATGAACAAGTTTGTACCTATTATCAATGTGTATAAATTTACACCCATTTTACATCTTTTCCAAAATGTGATAATCTTATGGTAGTAGTAACCTAAAAAATAATTAGAAGCTTACATTTTTATGGATCACTAATGAGGAGTTAACATTTTTAATATGTCTATTTTTTTGTATGTATTTTGTAACCTGCTTGTTGAAGGCTTTTTAAAATGCATTTTTCCTCAGTAACATGTTCATCGGGTTTTTTTTACTGATTTGTATGTAATGAAGTGTATTAATCAGTTGACAGTTATATGTGTTACTTACTAGATTTTGCCCTTTAATCTTGGCTACGAAGCACGTTATATCATCCAGCTTCTAAGTATTTACTAGATATATTACCTTTTCATTATGATTTCTTTCCCCTCATCCCTTTTAAATATTTAGAATACTTTTGCTCCAACCCTAGATCAAAAAGTCATCTATATATCATCTATGTCCTCTATATTATAGAACTATGCTATGTTCTAGTGTTTTTATAGTTTAACAAAAAATACCCATTTGAGATTTGAGAATATGTTACTAGAGAGCTTGAACCATTACTTAATATTTTTGTTTACCATTCCTGTTTTCTTCTTTGTATTGCCTGTTCAGATCTTGTGCTTATTTTTCTATTAGTAGTTTAGAGTTCTATGAATTTGTAGCAATTCTTTTTGGATTCTGGGTGGCATTATATATGCATTATAACCAATTTTCTCTAGTCTGTGATTTGACTTTTCACTCAATGTTAAGTTTGATTATACAGGTTTCCCCCATTATTGAAAAGTAGAGCACACCTATGAAACTTTTTGTAACCCCAAAAGACATAAAGTAAAAGGTATTCCCTGCTTTCCCAAACTTGATGTTACACCACTTTACTTTTAGAAAGACCTACATTAGTACCTGTTTTCGCTAACCTAAAGAAATCTGATTTTCTTTGATTTTACGAAAAAAGCTGTCACCGTACTAATGTAGGTCTTCTGAAGCGGTGTAAAGGAAACTTTCAGAAAGTGGGGGATACGTATAGTTGAACTTACCTATCTTTATTGTTTGTATGTTTTTCTCATGTTAACTTAACAAGCACTTAATGAGCATTTACTGTGTTCCAAGCATTGTTTTAGGCACTGGAGATACATTATTGACAAAATACATAGTGATTCCTAGAGCTCACATTCAAGAAGCTCTTATGTCTCCTAAGTTCATAAAAATATTCACCTATTTTTTTTTTCAAAAGTGTGTAATTTTTGCTTTTTCATTCTTAGATCATCTACCTGGAATTTATTTCATGTGGTGTTAAGTAGGAAATCTAGTTTCACTATTACATGTGGGTGGTCAGTTTTCCTAACATCATTTATTGACTAATACATTATTTCTCCACTGTTGTATAGTGAGTGTCCTCTCTCTTGGGTATCAAGTTTCTGCATTTGTGTGGGTCTATTTCTGTGTCTCTTCTGTTTATTGGTATATTTCTTTATCTTTGCCATCTGTACCACCCTCTTAATAACTATCTTTACAATAAGCTTTAATATCACAGGTCTGCTCTATTCTTCCTCAAAATTGTTTGACCTATTCTTAGCCCTTGGCTTTTTCATATGAATTTTATAATTAGCTGTATTCTTCAGTTATTTCTTCAGTTGTGCCTGGCTTCCTTTTCAGGACTGCTACTTGTTGTGTCGGGGTAGAATCCTGATACATTGGTGGGGTCTTCTGGCTTTGACAGTTTCAATCTTTGAACCTCCCTTCGCAGCCACTTGCTCATGTGCTTTCTTTCTCTTTTCCTTTTTTTTTCCTTTCTATTTTCCTTTTCCTATGGCCACTTAAAAGAATACTTAAAAATATGTATTTTAATTTTTTAAGAAGATTTTTATTTAATTCAGAGAGAGAGCAACAAGCAGGATGAGGGGCAGAGAGAGAAGGAAGCTCTCTGCTGAGTTGGGAGCCTGGTGCAGGCTCGATCCTGGGATTTTGGGATCATGCCTGAGCTGAAGGTAGACGTTAAACTGAATGAACCACCCAGGTGGTTTTTTTTAGAAGTATATTTTTTAACTTAAAAAACAAGTAATATATTGGGGGGTAGGTAAGTAATAGAAATGTATAAAGCAAAAGGTGCAGATTTCTCTGATACCAGTTTGCTAAGAGCTTCCAGATATTTTTCTGGGTGTGTACAAGTATGTGTTTATTATAGCAAAAAAATGGTCGTATGCTTTCTGTAGTTCACTTTATTTAATTATTTAAAAGGCTGTCTTCTGTAACTCTAAATCATTCCTTTTGATGGCTGGATGGTATGTTTATACAGTAATTTAACCAATTCCCCTTTGATAGACTTGTGGGTATCTATTTGCTCTTTGATCTTGCAGCTGCTTTCAAATACTCCTGGATCCAACTGGAAAAGTGGAGGTTTTGCAGTTTATTTTCCATCTCCCTAATGACTCCCCTCTTAGTCTTTCCAAAGGGTATTAGTGGAGTTCTGTCAAAAGCATTCCTATTTACTTTTTTTAAAAAAATCATTAAAAAAAAAATCATGATAAATGTTCTCTTTAATGCCCATCCCCTGTTTCACCCATCCTTCCACCTGCCTCCCCTCTGGTAACCATCAGTTTGTTCTTTATGGTAAGGGGTCTGTTTCTTGGTTTATTTCTATCTTTTTAAAATCTGCTTATTTGTTTCTTAAATTTCACATACAAGTGAGATCATAATATCTTTGTCTCTTTTTGGCTTCAGTCAGCATTATACTCTCTTGCTCTATCCATGTTGTTGCAAATGGCAAGATTTCCTTCTTTTTTATGGCTGAATAATACTGCAGTGTGTGTGTGTATACACATCTTCTTTATCTATTCATCTATCAATGGACACTTGGGCTGCTTCCATAATTTGACTATTGTAAATAATGCTGCCATAAACATAGAGGTGCATGTATCCTTTGAATTAGTGTTTAGGTATTTTTTGGTAAATACCCAGTAGTGTGATTTCTGGATTGTAGAGTAGTTCTATTTTTAATTTTTTGAGGAACCTCCAGTTTTCCGCAATTGCTGCATGAATTTGCATTCCCACCAACAGTGCAAAAGTGTTCTTTTTTCTTCACATCTTCCACAAGACTTTTTGTTTCTAATGGTTTTGATTTTAGCCATTCTGACCTCTGTGAGGTCGCAACTGATTGTAGTTTTGATTTGCATGTCCCTGATGAGTGATTTCAAACACCTTTGCATGTGCCTATTGTCAATCTGGATGTCTTCTTTGGAGAAATGTCTGTTAATGTCTTCCCATTTTAATCAGATTACTTGTTTTTTTTTTTGGTGTTGAGTTGTGTAAGTTCTTTATGTATTTTAGATGCTGACTCTTGATTGGGTGTGTCATTTGCAAATATCTTCTCCCATTGTGTGGGTTGCTTTTTTGTTTGCTCTGCTCAGCAGAAGCTTTTTATTTTGATGCTGATGATATTTTATTTTTGCTCTTATTTCCCTTGCCTCAGAAGACGTATCTAGAATAATATTCCTAGCTGATGTTAGAATGATCACTACGTGTGCTCTTTTCTAGGATTTTGATTCTTTCAGGTCTCACATTTAGGTCCTTAATCCATTTTGAGTTTAGTTTTGTGTATGGTGAAAGAAAGTGGTACAGTTTCATTCTTTTGCATGCAGCTGTCCAGCTTTCCCAAAAGCATTTGTTGGAGACACTGTCTTTTTCCCACTGTATATTCATTCCTCCTTTGTCAGAGATTAATTGACTTTATAATTGTTGGTTTATTTCTGGATTTTCTGTTCTATGATTTAATGTATCTGTTTTTATGCCAGTACCATCCTGTTTTAACTACTACCACTTTATAATATAACTTGAAATCTGGGATTGTGATAACTCCAGTTCTGTTTTTCTTTTTTAAGATTGATTTGGCTATTTGAGGTCATTGTGGTTCCATACAAATTTTAGGATTGTTCTAGTTTTGTGAAAAATGCTATTGGTATTTTATTTTATTTATTTGACAGAGAGAAATCAAAAGTAGGCAGAGAGGCAGGCAGAGAGGAGGAAGCAGGCTCCCCGCGGAGTAGAGAGCCCGACGCGGGGCTCGATCCCAGGACCCTGGGCGCCCCGCTATTGGTATTTTGATAGGGATTATATTAAATGTATGGATTGCTTTGGGTAGTATAGACATTTTAACAATAATTCTTCTCCCAATCTATGAGCGTGGAATATCTTTCCATTTCTTTGTGTTATCTTCACTTACTTTCATCAGCGTTTTATAGTTTTTGGAGTATAAGTCTTTCACCTTTTTAGTTAGGTTTATTCCTAGGTATCTTATTATTTTTCGTACATTATAAATTGGAATGTTTTCTTAATATCTGTTTCTGCTGCTTCATTTTTAGTGTAGAGAAATGCAACAGAGGCACTAGGTGGCTCAGGGAGAGAGGGAGAGAGAATCTCAAGCAGACTCTACCCTGAGTGTGGAGCCAGATGTGTGCTGATCTCACAACCCTCAGATTATGACCTGAGCCAAAATCAATCATATGCTCAACTGACCGAGCCACCCAGGTGCCCTAATATTTTATTTGAGAGAGAGTGAGTGGGTGACTAAGTGAGAGAGAGCACGCATGAGCAGGGTGAGGGGCAGAGGGAGACGCAGACTCCCCACTGAGCAGGGAGCCTGATGTGGGGCTCAATCCTGGGACTGCAGGATTATGACCTAAGCCAAAGGCAAATGCTTAATGACTGAGCCACCCAGGTGCCCTTTTTTACTTTTTGTTGTAGAATTGCTGTGGTTAGGACTTCCCATACTATGTTGAATAGAAGTGTTGAGAGTGGACGTTCTTGTGTTGTTCCTGACTTTGGGGGTAAAGCTCTGTTTTTCCCTATTGAGTATGGTGTTAGCTGTGGGGTTTTAGTATAAGGCCTTTATTATATTGAGTTATATTCTCTCTAGACCTACCTTCTTAAGAGTTTTTATCCATGAATGGATATTGTACCTTGCGAAATGCTTTTTCTGCATCTGTTGAAATCATCATGTGGTTTTTATCCTTTTTCTTATTGATGTGATGTATCACTTTGATTGATTTGAAAATACCGAACCTCTCTTGCATCCTGGGAGTAAATCTCACTTGATCATGGTGTATGATTTGTTAAATACATAGTTAGTAGTTGTTAAGGACTTTTCCATCTATATTCCTCAGAGATACTGGCCTGTAGTTCTCATTTTTATTTTTATTTATTTATTATTTTTTGAAATATTTTTATTTATTTATTTGACAAAGAGCGATCACAAGTAGGCAGAGAGGCAGACAGAGAGAGAGGGGGAAGCAGGCTCCTGGCTGAGCAGAGAGCCCGACTCGGGGCTCGATCCCAGAACCCTGAGATCATGACCTAAGCCGAAGGCAGAGGCTTTAACCCACTGAGCCACCCAGGCACCCCTGTAGTTCTCTTTTTTGGTGGTGTCTTTATTTGGTTTTGGAATTGGGGATATTGGCCTCATAGAATGAATTTGGAAGTCTTCCTTCCCCTTGCATTTTTTGGAAAAGTTTGAGAAGAATGGGTATTAATTCTTTAATGTTTGGTAGAATTCGCCTGTGAGATTTTTCTGGTCCTGGATTTTGGTTTTTTGGCTACTACTATTTGATTCGGTTTCATTGCTAGTGATTGGTCTGTTCAGATTTTCTAGTTCTTCCTGCTTTAGTGTTTTATTTTATTGTATTTTATTTTTTATTTATTTCTTATTTTTTTATAAGGATATAATGTATTTTTATCTCCAGGGGTACAGGTCTGTGAATCGCCAGGTTTACACACTTCACAGCACTCAGCATAGCACATACCCTCCCCAATGCTTCCTGCTTTAGTTTTAAAGCAGGCTATATATTTCCAAGAATTTATCTATTTTTTCTGAGTTGTCCAATTTTTTTTGTCGTGTAGGTTTTCATAATATTCTGTTAAAATTGTTTGTACTTCTGTTGTGTTTGTTATTATTTCTCCTCTTTCATTATTTTATTTGGGTTCTCTTCTCTTTTTTCCTATAGTGAGTCTTGAGGAATTTATCAGTTTTATTGATATTGTCACAAAACCAGGTCCTACCTAGATTCATGCATCTGTTCTGTTGTTTTTTTGGTTTATCATTTATTTCTGGTCAAATTTTTACTTCCTTCTTTTTCCTCGGTTTGGGTTTTGTTCTTCTCTTTCTAGCTCCTTTAGGTGTAAGGTTAGGTCATTTACTTGAGATTTTTCTTGCTTCGTGAGGTAAGCTGGTATTCCTCTAAACTTTTAGAAGTACTTTTGCTGCATCCCAAAGATTTTATTTTTATTTTTTTGGAAGATTTAATTTCTTTATTTAGAGAAAGAGAAACAGAGAGCGTATGAGTGAGGGGAAGAGGCGGAGGGAGAGACAGAGGAAGAGAGAGAATCTCACTTTATGGTGAGCATGGAGCCATCACAGGGCTGGAGCCCATCACAGGGCTCAATCCCATGACCCTGAGACCATGACCATTGACTTGATGACTGAAGTCAAGAGTCATACACCCAGGGGCGCCTGGGTGGCTCAGTGGGTTAGGCCTCTGCCTTCGGCTCAGGTCATGGTCTCAGGGTCCTGGGATCGAGCCCCGCATGGGGCTCTCTGCTCAGCAGGGAGTCTACTTCCTCCTGTCTCTCTACCTGCCTCTCTGCCTACTTGTGACCTCTCTCTCTCTCTCTCTGTCAAATAAATAAATAAAATCTTTAAAAAAAAAAAAAAAAAAAGAGTCATACACCCAACCAGCTGAGTCACTCAGGCGCCTAAATGACATCTAAAATCCTGAAGATTTTAGACCACTGTGTTTTCATTTCCTTTGGTTTCCATATAATTTTTGATTTCTTTGATTTCTTGGTGACCCATTCATTGTTTAATGGCATGTTATTTAATGTCCATGTATGTGTACTCTTTCCTTATTTTTTCTTGTTGTTGATTTCTAGCTTTATAGCATTGTGGTCAAAAAAGATGCATGGTAAGACTTTTTTTTTTTAATTTGTTGATATATATATATATTTTTCGTAGCCTCTTATGTGATCTATTCTGGAAAATGTCCAGGGTGCACTTGAATGTGTATTCTGCTCTTTTAGGATGGAATGTTCTGAATATGTCTTAAATCCACCTGGTCCAGTGTGTCATTCAAAGCCACTGTTTCCTTGTCGGTTTTGTGTTTGGGTCATCTGTCCACTGATGTAAATGGGGTCTTAAAGCCCTTTACTATCCCCATTATTGTATTACTGTTGATTAGTTCCTTTATATTTGTTAACTGTTTTATATATTTGGGTGCTCCCATGTTGGGTGCATAAATATTTACAGTTCTATCTTGTTGGGTTGTCCCCTTCATTATTACATAGCGTCCTTGTTTGTCTCTTGTGGTCTTTGTTGTAAGTCTATTTTGTCCAATATAAATATTGCTACCCTGGCTTTTTTGGGCATCCATTTGCATGATAAATGTTTTTCTATCCCATCGCTTACAATCTGCAAGTGTTTTTCCATCTGAAATGAGTCTCTTGTAGGCAGCATATATGTGGGTCTTACTTGTATATCTACTTGGTCACCCTGTGTCTTTTAATTGGAACATTTAGTCCATTTACATTCAAAGTAATTATTAATAGATATGTGTTTATGCCATTTTGTTACTTGTTTTGTGGTTGTTTTTATAGATTTCCTGATTCTTTTCTTGCTGTCTTTCATGGTTCATTGGCTTTCTTTAGTGATATGCTTGGATCCCTTTCTCTTCAGTCTTTGTATATTTATTATTGGGTTTTGATTTGTGGTACCATTATGTTTGTAACATCTTCTGCATATAGCAGTCTATACTAAGTTGATGGTTGCTTAAGTTTAAACTCATTCTTTGTTCCTTTCCTCCCACCTTTTACGTATATACTGTCGTATTTCACATATTTTTATTTTATGAACCTCTTCAATGATTTTTACAGAAATATTTATTTTTGCTGCTTTTGTGCTTTTTACTTTTCATACTCTCACTTATGGTCTTTATTTTTAACTCAACGTTCTCTTTAAAATTTCTTTTTTTTTTTTTAATATTTTATTTATTTGACAGAGAGAAATCACAACTAGGCAGAGAGGCAGGCAGAGAGAGAGGAGGAAGCAGGCTCCCCGCGGAGCAGAGAGCCCGATGTGGGGCTCGATCCCAGGACCCTGAGATCATGACCTGAGCCGAAGGCAGAGGCTTTAACCCACTGAGCCACCCAGGCGCCCCCTCTTTAAAATTTCTTAAAGGGCTGGTTTAGTGGTCTGCTTTTTGGAGGAACTCTTCAGCTCTCTATTCTGAATAATAGTCTTACTGGGTAGAGTATTCTTGGCTGCAGATGTTTCCCTTTTACCACTTTGAATGTATCATGCCACTTCCTTCTGGTCTGCAAAGTTGCTGCTGAAAAATTCACTTATAGCCTTATGGGATTTTCCTTGTATGTAACTGTTGTCTTTTCTCTTGCTTTAAACATTTTTTCTTTATTCCTATTTCTTGTTATTTTAATTGCTTTGTGTCTTGGTGTGGGCCTTCTTGGGTTGAATTTTTGGGGGCATCTTTCTGCCTTTGGAATCTGGGTATCTGTTACCTTCCCCACATTAGGGAAGTTTTCAGTTACTAATTCTTCAGATAAATTTTCTGCCCCACTCTTCTGAGATCCCTGTAATGTGGATGTAACTACGATTGATGGAGTTGCTGAGTTCCCTAATACTATTCTCAATTTGTATACTTTTTTTCCCTTTGCTCAACTTGGTTACTTTGTATTACTCTGTCTTCCAGGTATTAATTCATTCCTGCATCAAGCCTACTATTTATTACATTAAGTGTATTTTTAATTTCACTTATTGTGTTCTTGACCTCTGGTTTTGTTTGTTTGTTTTAAATCTCTGAGTTAAGGGTCTCACTGTGTTATGTCCTCCACTCTTTTCTCCAGTCCAGTGTGTATCTTTGTGATCATTATTTTAAATTTTCTTTCAGGTATTTTTTTTATATCCATTTTAATTTGGTCTCTTGCTGTGGTTTGATCCTGTTCTTTCACTTGGGAGATGTTTCTCTGTCTTCTCATTTTGTTTGACTTTGTGTCTGTTTCTCTGTGCTAGAGAAGTCAGCTACTTACCTTACTCTTTAACAGTAGCCGTTGAAGAAGAGGTATTATAGTGCCCTGTAGTGCAGTGTCCATGTTCCCCAGGTTATGTTGTGTGTACTCTGCTGATGAGTTCTGGCATCTTTTCCCTTCAGGCCAGATGTTTGCTAATGCTGTCTTTAGCATTAACAAACATGGTGAATAGCAAGGTGTACAGTGGTCTACTTCTGAAACAATACCTGCCACTGCTGGAACTGCAGTCCGCAGTTCACCCACAAAACAAGCAGTTCACGAGATGTGGTATTGGCAGGGTGATCTTCTGGGGGAGGGACTCCACAGCACCAGGACTCGGGGGAGCATGGCTGGGAAGGGCTGATCTGCCAAAGCACATGTGGCAGGGTTGGTTTGGTGTGAGCAAGTTAAGCAGCATGTGTCTGCACGGTGATAGTTTCCGCAGGTGGCTGTTATTTATGCCGGGGAGCAAGGGAGGAGAATGTCACCTCCCAGCTCCTTTGTACCTGGAAGGGTCTCCGCATGATCCCTGTCTCTCCAGGCCATGTTCTGAGTGAGCAAGTTTCTCTCCTTCTTGTCTGCCCATGGCATTTTTTGAACTGCTGGTTCTGCCTGCATCTGCATAGGTTGTTTTTCATGCTGTCTCTAAAAGATGAGGGACTCTTGTTTCCTAACACCTTCTGGGCTCACCCAGAGCTGAGCATGCTGGTTTTTAAAATTCTAGGTTTTAAGTCCTGGTGGTTTTAAGAATTCATGAAATTTCAGAGGCAACTATGGAGATTCATCTTTCCTGTTAGCAGCCTCCCCAGTCCGAAGGTTTGTTTGCCGGTCTTCTCCGTGCCACTGGCGCCTTCTCCATTGCGACTGACTGTGGTCCCTTTTGCTCCTAGACTGTGTCTTCGCCCTTCATATCACCTCTGATGTGGACTCTTCCCTGCCTTTCGTTGTGGAGTGTGTTCTGGAAGTCCTTGGGCTGTTTCCAGGGTTAATTCCGCTGCTGTGGGTGTTATCTAGTTGTATCTGTGGGAAGAGCTGAGTTTAGGGTCCTCCTACTCTGCCATCTTTCCAGCCAACCTTTCCTATTAACTTTTTAGGTGGAAACAATGGTGGACGTACCTCTCTTTGGTGGAAAGATTAACAGTTAACCTTGATGTAAATTCTTCGATTTGGCACTATCTTTATCTTACTAAAAAACAATCCTTCAAGGTTTGTTTTTTTTGTGTGTGTGTTTTCACATGTGGAACACTCAAGGAGAGTGTTTGTGTTATAGTGGTAGAGGTAGCAGCCAAATTGGAGAGTTGAGGAATGAGTGAGTTTGAGAAAATGGAGATGGAGAGCTGAAGCAGCACTTTACTGCATATGAGCAGAGGAAGAGAGGAGTTCTTGGTGTTTTGTTTTTTATTGGGGTTAGGCCTTTTGAAAGAAGTTAAAATTGGATCTCTATGTTATATAATTTGTCCTTTTCTTAATTTTCCTAGCCTCCACCAGGCACTGTGAAAATGCCTAATGTACCCAGTACACAACCAGCAATAATGAAACCAACGGAGGAACATCCAGCTTATACACAGATTGCAAAGGTTAGTTGATGTTATATGTGTAAATTTGTATTGGAAATTATATTATCAATAAGATCTTCAGAGTAGAATTATTTATACGTTGCTTTAACTTTTTTTTTTGCCCTACTTAATTTTTAACTTACTTTTGAGTCTGAGTTAGCTAGTTTTCAACCTTAATAGGGTTAATATTAACTATGTTAATAGCATAGTTCTTTTCAGCTTATAATATTTATTCTGTTATTAAGTTTTTGAATTCACTTATCCTCTTGAACAATTTGTTTTCTGAAATTTTTGTTGCCTTTTGTTGGTTTCACTCTTTAATGCACAATGCTATTATAGTACCAATAGAAAACATTGGAAAAGGGTTGTAATGGCTAAGCAAAGGACTATGGTAGGAAGTAGCAGGTGGTAAAAATATGACAATAAAGGAGATGAATAGGATGCCTTGTATTACATAAGGGCAGATGAAGTTACAAACCAGAATTTCTTAATTGTATTCTTCTTTCATCTTATTATCTTCTAAAATAGAAGATACTGTATATTCTCGCATTGGAAACCTAGGTACCATTCAAACCAATTTTTAAAAGAGATTTATTTATTTATTTGACAGAGAGAGACAGAGAAAGGGAACACAAGCAGGGGGTGTGGGAGAGAGAGAGGAAGAAACAGGTTTCCCGCCAAGCAGAAAGCCCAATGTGGGGCTCAATCGCAGGACCCTGGGATCATGACCTGGGCTGAAGGCAGATGTTTAATGACTGAGCCACCCAGGTGCCCCCAAACCAATTCTTAAGAGTCAATTGAGTTGTCATTTTCTACCTTTGTCTGTTTTGTTCCCTTTGTTCCTCATTTAGCACAGAAGTCACCTTAATTTTATTTTCCCAAATAGTACTCTGACTACTCTTACCGAGAGAATTTTGTCTTGTTCTAAATGTACCCAGTATTCTCACTGACGGTTTTCATAACCAAAAAACCAAAATCAGTCAAATAGCTCCATAATATCTTCTGAAACAGTAACCTTGAGTAAATTCCTATATATATGTTTTAAGATTTTATATATTTATTTGACAGAGAGAAACAGAGATAGCGACAGAGACAGAGAGCATGAGCAGGGAGGAGAGGGAGAACCAGGCTCCCCACTGAGCAGGGAGCCGGGTGATAGTGACCACTCAGGCGCCCCTGAATTCCTGTAATTTGGAAGAGCATTTGAATTGAGATTCTGACAGTGTACGACTCTTGATCTTAGGGTCGTGAGTTCAAACCCCACATTGGGTATAGAGAGGACTAAAAAATAAATAAACTTAAAGTTTCTGGCATTGTAGAGGGAGAGAGAGGGTAGATAGCATAGTCATGTTATAGGATTTTCCAACTCTGACAACCTATTCATTCATTGGTATTTTGTTTGTTTAAGGAACATGCTTTGGCCCAAGCTGAGCTTCTTAAGCGTCAAGAAGAACTAGAAAGAAAAGCAGCAGAATTAGATCGTCGAGAACGGGAAATGCAAAATCTCAGTCAACATGGTAGTATCCAAAGAAGTTTGAAATAAAAATAACTTTTAAACATTTTAAATTACGCCTGTGCTAGCTCTGATTCATTTGGTTTATGGATAAAGCCATGCTGTTTTTTCCTGTTCTAGCAAGATCAGACAGCAGATATCCTACTTGTTACTCTGTAGCTTTCTGATCTTGGCTGATTTGCATGTCTTTTGATAGATTATGACAGTGTTAGCCTTATCACACAGAAAGTGAATGTGAATATGATAATTTTGGGGTTTGGCCGGGAGCCTTTGATTCTGCACTTGGGCCCTCTTTGAATCTATTGAAGCCTTAAGAGTACATGGCAGTGTGCCCTAAATTTGACTCTTTTTGTTTAGTCAGCCCAGTTTCTAATTATCTGCCCCTGTCCTCAGAAATATAACCAACCCGTCAAATCATATTAAAAAAATGTGTGGCATGATTCTGGGAAGCCTCGGGTTTCTCAATTATATCAAAGAAATAAGTACTGAATTGATCATTTGCTTTGACATCTGTTTAGACTGTGACTACCAAAGGCCACTTCCAGGGTTTATCTTAAAGAAAGATAGCAGTATCTGGCTAAGGGATTAAAGATCTAGACAAGTCATTGTTACTCTATCTAGGATAGTGATGGAATGACAGGGCTAGGTCAGCAACAATATACTGAACTATTTTTTCCTTATCTTAGATTGTGTATGCCTAAGTCAGAGAACAACAAATACTGCATGATTTCACTCATTTGTGAAGTTTAAGAAACAAAGCCAATGATCATTGGGAGAAATGGGGGAAGAAAGAGAGGCAAACTAAGAAACACACTCAGTTGTAGAGAACAAACTGCTGGTTACCAGGGGGAGGTGGGTGGTGCTGGGGGTTAAGGAGGGCACTTGCTGTGATGAGCATCAGGTATTCTATGGAAGTGTTGAACCATTATAATGTACCATTGAAACTAGTATTACTAGTATGTTAACTAGCGAATTTAAATAAAAATGAAAAATAAAATTTATATATTCAAAGACTATTAAAAGAAATGTGTAAGCCTAGGGCCTCATGAGGACACATTCATCCTTGGCTATTTTGTTGGCTTGTGACATCAGAGACAACATCAGTAAAAGGAGAAACTAAAGGTTTATTTGAGATCAGTATTACTGAAATACCTATAATAAAATCTGTCTTATGTCCTTAGTATTGACTAATATAATTTATTTCTATGGGAGATATTTTTAGAAGTAAAGATAGTAACAAACAGTGAGAAATTAAGAGTTAGACTTTGTGGTGCGTTACACATATAAGTACTTATCTATTAACTCATTTAATTATCAGTATAATTCCCTGAATGGTGGTATAGTTGTTATTCTCTTGTTATTTCCACTCTTAAATTTATGAAGAAGTGTAAGATTTTATAGACGTCTTCAGATTTTACCAAGTCTTCAAGAATTTAAGGTACCCGGCGCCCCCTAGCCAATAAATGGCTAGGCACTTCTGTTTTCAGATCCTGATTCTTACATTGCTATTCTCTGCTCTTCTCAGATAGTATGGGACTTGTATGAGAAATGAATATGAAATTCGAAAAGAATTATAAATAGCGCAGACATGTTGGGAAGAGTCAGACATATGTCATTTTTTTTCTCCCACTATAAAGTTTTCTTCTTCTATACAAAGTATATAAATTTGAATTTTCAAAAATTGTGGCATATCATTTCCAAAATGAGAAGTGGCCTTTAAGTGTTGTGTTTACCTTCTGTTTTTAATGTTTTGACTTCTTTAACTTTAGTGATTTTATTGCTTCCACTGCTTCCAAAGCCCTATTTTCAGTTTCATTTCTTTATGACACATTTTTCCTTCTGATAGTTTGAATTTATTTTTCCTGTAGGTTTTTTGAAGTGTTATAATTCCTTAGCTTCCTTCTTCTGACTGTTTCATATTTTCTCCTAGTTTTATGGTTTTCTTACATGGATATTTAGAGTGTTATTTTTTCAGACTTTGGGATTTCCAAATTTGATTCCTTGGTATTAGTTAATCATGTGTTTCTTCGTGTAGTTAGCAGTAGAAAACTCAAGATTCAGAAGCTGGTCTTCCCTCTCCACATGGGCTAGGAATTATATTCAAAGACTTAAGATGCTGAAGAGGAAATTGTAGATACTTAAAAACTGCATGACCTTCTCATGCAGGCTCTTGGGACTTTGAGAAATAAGTCTGTTTTTAGGGTAGAGTCACAGGGGTATGTCTTTGTGCTCTTTTTTTGCTTCTTGTATCAACTGTACATATATGGTTCCTGGTAAGCGTTATATGACACTGGAAAAATATTTTACCATCCAATGTTTTCTAAAGTGATACTCTGGGGGAATTTTTTTTTTTTTTTTTTTAACGATTTTATTTTTAAGTAATCTCTACACCCAAGGTAGGACTTGAACCCACAACCCTAGATCAAAAAGTTGCATGCTGTATCAACTGAGCCAGCCATGGCCCTACTTTGGGAAAATTTTTAAAAATGTATGTAGAGATACAGCAGGAATGTAGAGATACAGCATTCGATTTATAAAACATCTATTAAAAGAACAAATAATGTTCTTTATAATGAAACCAAAAATAAGAATAGCCCATATTGGTCCTAATATAATTTTTTTTTAATTTGCAGGAAGAAAAAATAATTGGCCACCTCTCCCTGGCAATTTTCCTGTGGGACCTTGTTTTTATCAGGATTTTTCTGTAGACATTCCTGTAGAGTTCCAGAAGACAGTAAAGATTATGTACTACTTGTGGATGTGTAAGTATAAAATAAATTGTATATTCAACAGAGTGTATGTTTTATTGTCAAAAACCACCCTTTTTGGAATTCAGATATTAAGGATAGTATCACAAATGGTTTTTTTTTTTTGTATGCTCTTAATTTTCAGAGTGAAACATATTTAGGTATTGCAGAATTAAACTATGTGACAATCTAAACTGAGGAAAGCATATATGAGAACTGGCATTCTTGAGGAAAGGACTTCTTTGTCACATATAGTATTTTTTGAGGAAAAAGGAATAGTTGTAAAATATTATCTAGGTTATATTTGTTTTGAAAAAATTATTCTATTTTTATGCAATGAAGGCTGTTTAAAAATTCTTTAAAGCATTATGACTTTTTAAAATGGCCATAAAATAGTATTATAATTTTCTTAAAGCTTTGAGCACAATTTAGTTTTCATTTTCAAGTGGTTGATAAGTACCTTTATTACTGGAAGTACCTAGTTAATCTAGGATATTTAACTAAATAGAACATTAGGACATATAGTCAGGCTGTGGTGCTTGCATTGTTTTGAGTATAATTACAATTCATGTAATAACTAAAATAAAATGTAAAGCTCTTTAACAGTTTGTTCTGTGTACATAGAATTCCAGCTTACTGTGTGTTTCACTTTTATTCCAAACAGTAGTCTCAGCCCCTTTTAATGTTATTATGTTAGTAGGAGAGGTGTAGCTGTTATGACTTCTCACCTGCGTAACTGCTGGGAAATGAAGAATTTGTAGTGCATCCTTGATGGAGGAAATCTATATGTGTTACTGTATATTTGGGGAGCCGTTTTTTCCGCTTCCTAGATAAATGGGACTATTTTCCTCCAAATTTTTCCAGAGCATTCTTCACATATGTGAAGCTACTTTAGAATGTGTGTAGTGATTTCTTATGGATAGTACATTCTTACACTTGATCTTAGCCAAAAGGCCGAGAAGTGATGGATAGTACATTCTTAACTCTTAGTTTTTCTTTGAGATTTTGTTGTTCGTCTAGTATCTTGCTAAACTCCAGTGTAGGTAGTATTGTATATTTTTAACACTAAAGGTTTTGATTTTATATTTGTACAGGTAAACAAGCCATATATTTTATTTAATCAATATATAATATGTGCATATATATAGTAATTATTTCTTAATGGGCAGACCTGGCCTAGCATTTTAAGTATAAATCCTTTGACCTAGTGGGAAAATAGGCTTTGTATGGGAGAGATAGGTGTTGGAAGAAAATTCTACAAGGAATTGAGTAAATAAAGATTGATTGGGAAAGGTAATTAATTTTAACTGAATGGCTATGTTACTATTGCTAATTGTTTCAAAATAGGTCTGTTTTGTTTTAGAAATATATAACTTTCTGAGGTTTTTAGAATATAGTTTTTCTTAATCCTGTTGCATTGACAGATTTAAAGTATTTAAAGAGGTCTCAATATTTAAAGAAACATTACCTGGAATAAGGTAAGATCTAGCTCGGTGATGTTTCTAAATTTCATAGAATGGAGATTATTTTAATAAGTTATTTTCAGGCAGTGTCAACCTGTTAATGATTTCAGAGTTGATGAGTGCTTTCACCCTGTAGTAATAATTATGATGGAAGAGAACATTTATTGAGGATTTATTTGTGCCAGGCACAGTACTAATCGCTTTATATACATGATGTTATTAACTCCTGACTACACTATGAGCAGGTACTATATTACCTAAGATACGGAATCCAAAGCTTAGAGAATTGGAGTAACTTGTTCAAGACTACACAACAATTAGGATTGCAGTTGGATAGCTTGGCTCCAGAGCCCAGAGTCTAGATTTCCATGTTGTACAACCTACAGAGTACCAAAATGAAGAAGTAATTTGTGCTTTAAACCCAAATAAGATGAAGATATACTTTCAAAGGTACCTTACTTGAAATAAATAATTTACTCTGTAAAGGAACTGAAGCAATTAGTACTATCTACTGTCAAATGAATCTTAACCTCTTTGAGTATAATCTTGAATTTAAAGAAAAACAAGCCATTTAAAGATGAATTAGTGAAGAAGATAGTTATATTGTTTAAAATCTGTTTATGTTAGGTGTCTGTGTTGTAATGCAGAGCTTATCAAGAAGAATATTATAGTGATAGTTGCAAATTTAGGTCCACTAATAACAGATTTGAGTGCTTAATAAAGCAGATGGAAAGTTCCTGTGAAGTTGAGTCATTCAGTTTACAAATCATGTAAACAAAATGCCCTAAAAATTTCTTCAGTGTTATATGTACACCTGGAATCCAATCCAAGCAGTTTAGAACAGGATTGATATTACTAACAGAGAGAATCATGTGTTTCATATTACCTTGCCTTTCTGTGTATTTTTAGATCTGTGTGTAAGTGGACTGATAGTTTAGTAAGTAGGCCCGGACATTATACTTTTCTTTGGGGTACAAATAAATTACTTATTGATCATGGTTTTTGGTTACTATGATAACATGTGAAAGGAATTTTAATAGATTACACAAAATTAAATTGATATTTTTATCAATTGTTGGAGGAATTTTTTTTTTTTTTAAGATTTTATTTATTTATTTGACAGAGAGAGAGATCACAAGTAGGCAGAGAGGCAGGCAGAGAGAGAGGAGGAAGCAGTCTCCCTGCAGAGCAGAGAGCCCGATGCGGGGCTCGATCCCAGGACCCTGAGATCATGACCTGAGCCGAAGGCAGCGGCTTAATCCACTGAGCCACCCAGGCGCCCCTGTTGGAGGAATTTTTAATGAACCTTAATACACATATCCATATTTTTCTTTCTTTCCTTAGGCAAATTAGGAGATAAACCTTTAAAAATTCTCTTAAGGTTGAAGTTTGAAGTATAATGTTGTGAATACATAAAACTTTTTCAGGCAGTTGGATCCCATTTAACGTTAAAAAATAATAACTTTCTACAAAAACTACTTTTATTCTGAGGCAAAAAGATCATGAGTAAATTTATTAGTAAACTGGCTTTTGTGAAAGTTAGAAATCCTAATTCTAAATAAATTTAATAAGGAAGATTCTTCCTTGTGTAATATAATGGAATGAAGTTTTAAACGTGGAAGAGCTCCTGTATTTTTTAGCTGAAAAATTGAAATGTAGAGGTTGATTAGCTCAGTAGTACATTTCTATAATCCTTCTTCCTCTGGTGCCCTTTCTCTTACTCTCTAGAGTTTGTATATTTAGCTAGTCGTTACACCAAATTTAGAGGTACCCTATAATGTATGTCTTCATCTTGTTTTGTTAATTACTAGTTTTATATTATAAGTTGAAAAGATTTTAAAGTTTTTAATGTAAGTTGAGATTTTTGTATTTGGATTTGCTAGGTTTTTCATTTATTTTTAATTCAAGTAGGAGTTGGTATATTTTTCTTGTATTTACATTGAACATTATTTTAACTTTTGAAAACGTTCTTTTAATTCAGCCTATGAATAATTTTTTAAAAAAATCCTTTAAAAAGGTTACTAATTATAATGAGTAAGTGTAGTTCTTTAGGATCAAAGTATAGTTAGATGGTTCTCAGATTTTTTGTTTTAGGTCTTTCTGGATATGTAATTATTAACAACATATGAAGAGTTTCCCATTAACTGTGTGCATTAATTAAATGAAAGGTCCGCCACAACAGCTGAAATGCATTATTTTCTTTCTTTAAGAAAGTAAGTTTGATCCTCTACCAAAACACTGTATTTATCCCAGCACTTTAAAAAATGATAACCCCTTCACAGACCTGTACCCCTGGGGATAAAAATACATTATATGTTTATGAAAAAAATAAAAAATAAATAAAAAATTTAAAAAATGATAACCTTATGAGAATGAATAATCCTGAGAGAGTGAAATTACTACTGTATTAGTATTTTTAGTTCAATGATTCTAATTAATTGCTTAAAAATGTTACAATGAGATTGCACAGAGCACTTCTCCAGTTTTCTCCTCCTTGTATAGTCCACTCTGGGAGGAGTCAGCAGCTACTCTGTAAAAATGTAATTCAGTGTTTAGGCTCTTTTTCCTCCCAAGCCCTGGTTCTTTTCCCTGGCAGGGCCTTGAATCAGGGGCCACATCAAGTATTTTCTTCTCAAGGAGGAATCCCTTAAGGTACTGCTTCTCCGGTAATGGCCCATTAGGAGAGGACCAAACAAATTGTTGCCAAACACTGCACAAGTTAGGACTCATTTTCCTGTATTTACTGTTTTCAAACCAAATGTGTAAGAAACAGCAATGTTTTTTGAAAGATACTAGCTGGAAGCAAGGGGTAGAATACATTTGCTCTAAGGAAGAAATTTTTCATTTACAATTTTTGTTGAATGAATTCATAACTTGAATGTAAACATTTCTATTTTGTTTTTTGATTCCACAGTCCACGCTGTAACACTCTTTCTAAATATCTTCGGATGCTTGGCTTGGTTTTGTGTTGATGCTTCAAGAGGGGTTGATTTTGGATTGAGTATCCTGTGGTTCTTGCTTTTTACTCCTTGTTCATTTGTCTGTTGGTACAGACCACTTTACGGAGCTTTCAGGTAAAATGTGTGTACTTTGAAATATACTCTTTAAAACCTGTGAAGTAAATAATTGGTAATTAACCTTAAGGGGGAAATTGATACATTTTTACTAAAATTTTTTGTTATTGTGTGGCATACATTCTGATAAATCATATGTAACATATCTTTGTAGTAATTAGATTTTGTAAGTCACAGAATCTCGTTCTTTTCTCCCACTTGAGAAGGATCAAACACGAAAATAGAGAAATGACAGTAGTCTTATATCTTAATATTTGTAGAATAAATTTTCCATTTTGTATGATACACTTGACATTAAGGAAAATTTTGCTCTTCATTCCCCTTTCAAACAAAAAAATCACAAATGGTGATTACAGTCTAATTCTTAAATGAACCTAGGTAAGATCAATATACCTATGATATTTAAAGTGAGTCACTTTCACCTAGCAAGGTAATTATTTTCTATGTAAATTCATTTTTGGCTCTTCAAATGGTCTTGCATTTGAGAACTATTAAGGTTATAAGGTAATATTTTGCATGATATATTTTAATCAGTGGTTAGGATTAATATCTCCTAAATGCATGTTCTATGAGGTATTAATAAATGTTGTTGAAAAAGGGACTCATGAGCTTAAGTTTGGAAAAAGCTGGACAGTAAAGTTAAATTTCTTCAATTCAGGATTGCTTAGATTCTTTTAAGAGCCTCATGTGATTTGTGATTTGACTGAAACCATTTTTTTGTGGAACACCTTGTTGGACTATTGTTTTAAGAAATAAATGTTGGAAGGTGCTGATTTAAATAATAGTTCTCTATGAATCCATATATTCGATCATTTATCAACTTATTTTTGAGTAAACTTGTTTATGAGTAATGAACCTTTTTCAACTCTTATGAGTGAGGGGCAGCATTACTAGGAAAAAGGTATGTATTGTGCAGATGTTATATTGGGGAAATTAGAGGGCCACATTCAGGTTGTTTTTTGTTTGCTTGTTTGTTTTTCCATTTCAACATAGAATTTCTTTGATTAATCACAGTGTGTATTCCTTCGTCATGGAATTAGGAACCCAGATATGAAAACAGATGAAAAAAAAAAAAAAAAAAAACCAACCCAGAAGGAAAGGGGCAAAGGTGAGGGAATGTGGGGAGAAAAGTGGTCATTCAACAGAAAACTAAATTGGTTAAAATTGTAATGAAGGCAAGAAAATGGATGGAAGGAGGAAAGAATCTTTGGATATATTACAATATGGAGATTAGTTATGAAGGAATGGGAAGAGGTGTCCCCTTTGGATGTGGGTTGGAGAGGAATAAAAAGGACCTATTTATTCTTTCCATGATCTAGGAAGACAGTTACTGGTGCTCTTTTGCTTGTCATCTAAGCCTGGTGTACAAGGTTTTTAAATTTTTTTGACATCTGGCTTTGGCTTCTGCCTGCCTGCTTCCATCATGTTACTAATATATTTGTAATGATGCTGGTGGGTAGGAATGGGGTTGTTCTTGAGACTTTAAAAGTGACGAGAGGAGGCGCCTGGGTGGCTCAGCTGGTTAAATTGTTAAATTAAGCGTCTGCCCTCAGCTCAGGTCATGATCTTGAGATCCTGGGATCTAGCTCCACATTGGGCTACCTGCTCAGTGGGGAGCTTGCGTCTCTCTTTGTACGTCCTCCTCCCCCTCCACCACTTGTGGAGGTGTGTGTGCACCTTCTATTGCTCTCACATACTCTCTCTTCAAATAATTAAATAAAATCTTAAAAAATATAGTGACCTAAGACTAATGACCTGATTTTAAACCTTCTATAACTAATGTAGCCAAAACAAACCACTAAAAAACCTAGCTTTCTGCCTTTTATTACTTGAAGTCGCTTCATTCCTTTTATTTCCTTTCTTTGCCAGTTGAAATAAAAATGCTTTGTGGAACATTTTTACTTCTGTCATTATTAATCTGTAAGTTAAGTGCTTAGCTGCATCTCAGTCCTTTAGAGTTTATCACAAATGATTAATTTTCTGGGTTTCCCTGTTCAGAGCAGAACTGAGAGGAATAATGTTTAATGGGGAAAGTTGAAATTAAAGTGTGTTACATCATTACTGTACCTTCTCAGTATGTAACTTTGGCATTTCTTTTTTCCACATTGCACATATTTCTGAGCCTGTCTTTCCTGCTGTATCTGGTAGTTTGTTAAACCTGTATTGACGACAGCTTTTTCCTTTAAATGAAAACCTCAAACACAGATACATTGGGTGTGATTCTTGATATTAAATATAGGGCTTTAAATAGCCTTATTCACATAAATGCTTTATTTTAGATCAGTTTTGATAGGGATTACTGCCTTTGAGAAAGGGCAGAGTCAGGATATGCAAGTGTTTCATATTTTGTTTCAAGACTGGTGATTAAGAAATGAAAACAAGCATCTGAACATACTATGTAGGGCTGGATCCCAGGACCCTAGAATCATGACCTGAGCTGAAGGCAGATGCTTAACCGACTGAGCCACCCAGGTGACCCTTCCTTACTTTTCTTTTTTGTAAAGATTTTATTTATTTATTTGACAGAGATCACAAGTACGTAGAGAGGCAGGAGGCAGGCAGAGAGAGAGGAGGAAGCAGGCTCTGCATGGAGCAGAGAGTCGGATGGGACTCAATCCCAGGACACCGGGGTCATGACTGAGCTGAAGGCAGAGGCTTTAACCCACTGAGCCACCCAGGTGCCTCCCCTTCCTTACTTATTTTAGAGCAAGAGCGCACAAGCAGAGGGAGGGGCAGAGGGAGAGTAGTAGCCACCGAGGTGCCCCTCACAGTTCTCAAGTTTTACTCTTCTCTGGCTAATGGTATATTTGGCTCTTCTGCCATAGAATTATTTAAATATTTCCTGAATTTTATTTCTCCAGGTATCCCTCTAGAAGTGAAGAAAAGACTAGTAAGCAGTAAGGTGCACCTGGGTGGCTCAGTTGTTTAAGCGTCTGACTCTTAATTTTGGCTCAGATCGTGATCTCAGGGTTGTGAGATCAAGCCCTGCCTCCAGCTCAAAGCTCACACTGTGGTTAGGGAGCTTGCTTGAGATTTTCTCTCTCCTTCTCTCTCGTGCCCCCCCCCCCCAAAAAGAAAAAGAATGGTAAGCAGTAAGAAAAACTTGGCTGGATTGATTTTAGAATAAACTGGTCATTGCAAACATAGAAGTTGGAGGGGGGCATTAGGTTTGAGAATGTGATTAGATTTTTCCTCTTTTAGTTCAGTGAATTTATTTTTTTCTTATAGATGGAGGTAATTTCACGTTTCTGGAGTAGTTGTTAGCTTTGTAGTAGAGTGCTAAAAATAACTAGAGGATATATCAGGAAGCCTTTGTTTCTAGAATGCAATGGAAATGTTCCTTAGTCATTTGGAGTTGTATTTTTAATTGCCATATGTGGTTTATCTCTTTGGCCTTTCAACTCAGAGTAAAAATAAATGAATTCAGTATCTCAAGAAATTCCTTTTTAAAGTTTAACAGTTTACTTTGTTATCACGAATTTGTTGTAATTTGCTTAATAATATGATGGCTGAGTAAACCTTTTTTTATATTAACTCTAATCTGAGAAGAAAAATATAATTGTTTTAACTGAATTATAAAATGCCTTTAGATTGAATTAAAGTGTTTGGTAATGCTTTTAAAGCCCAATGGAAAATTTAAATATACATTTAAGTGATTATATGTAGTAATCACATATAACACATCATAATGATAATTAAACATAATTTTTTTTTTCATATTTTATTTATTTGACAGAGAAATCACAACTAGGCAGAGAGGGAGGCAGAGAGAGAGGAGGAAGCAGGTTCCCTGTGGAGCAGAGAGCCCGCTGCGGGGCTCGATCCCAGGACCCTGGGATCATGACCTGAGCCGAAGGCAGAGGCTTTAACCCACTGAGCCACCCGGGCGCCCCTAAACATAATTTTAAAATGTAATAAAGGTAGACTATTTAGCAATAATAATTTTTTTAGTTATGAATGAGAAGTTGGCTTTCCAGTGTCATCTGAGTTTCTGTTGAAGTATTTGCATGCTCATTATTGAGTTCACTGGAGTCTTTCAGGGGAATATTAATATTAGGATAAATAACTTACATTTTCCAACTGCTTTACAATCATGAAGTATCCTAAGGTTAAATGAATCATTCATTGAACAATGACCATATACTAAGCTGGAGATACAAGGGATACATGGTACTTGCCCTTAGAAATGTATAATATATAACTGATTTGAAAATAGGCATTTCTGAAGCTTTGGCTCATAAAATTTATATATAAAAATTGGATGATATTCAGACACACCCAGAATATTTGAATTCCAAAGGAATATAATATTGGTGACATACCTTGTGTTCTATTTCAAGGTAGATCAGCTACCTTCAAATTAGTCTTCTTGCATTACCTTTTTGAAGATTTCAGTTTTTAGTAAATATTTTTCTCTGAAATCAGGGGAAGAAAACCCTGCTTTTATTGGCACCATTGAACTATCACAATGTTCATGAAAACGATGGTTTTCAGGGCACCTGGGTGGCTCAGTGGGTTAAGCCTCTGCCTTCAGCTCAGGTCATGATCTCAGGGTCCTGGGATCAAGTCCCGCATCGGGCTCTCTGCTCAGCAGGGAGCCTGCTTGCCCCTCTCTCTCTGCCTGCCTCTCTGCCTACTTGTGATTTCTCTCTCTGTGTGTCAAATAAATAAATCTTTAAAAAAAAAATGCATGTATTTATAAAAAAAAAGAGATGGTTTTCAAACTGTGTAAAATACTGTTCTGTATGAGTTATTTTTAGTTTTCCACCAAGAAACTGGTTTTACTGTTAGGCTTATATGACTTTGTCCTTCATAAGTTTATCCCTCCACCAGAATCTGAAGGACCATGTAGAGAAGTTTCAGATATGTATTTTTAAAAGTTAAGTTTAATAGCTGTTAAATAGCTCAAAATTAAGTCTGCAGTTGTTATGTTGTCACTTATATATTTTAAAAAGATTATAACTTTGATCTTAGTTTTGTGTTTCTGCAAATGACTAAGCATTATGTAAATACTTTAAGATATTAAGTCATTATTAATGAGGCAGTATTTATTGGAAATAGACTGAAAACGGGTAAGAATCCTGGCTTCTCTGCTTAAAAGCATTGAGCTCCTAGGATCATGCAGAACAAAACTTCGGCCTCAGTTTGTTGAATGTCAATAGGGGATAATATTTGCAGAGTTGATAAAAGGATTAGAGATAATATATGCAAAATACTATGTTTTATAGGTTGTCAATGATAGCTGGAATTAATGTTTTAGTTTTGTGTTAGGTTTTATTATTTACTTTTAGTCCATTAAAATGTTACTTGTTATAAATCATCTTTTGCTGC
Organism: Meles meles; assembly: GCF_922984935.1. Classification (NCBI taxonomy): domain Eukaryota; kingdom Metazoa; phylum Chordata; class Mammalia; order Carnivora; family Mustelidae; genus Meles; species Meles meles. The sequence continues at coordinate 79,294,380 of NC_060068.1, read as the reverse complement.
TTTTAGTTCATTGTCCTCTAATGCCTCAGTCTGAGCTAGAGGAAATCATAATTTATGCTAGGGTGTATGTATATCCTTGTGTTGAGAGATAAAAATAAACACTAAGAAACCCAGTATGATAATCTAGTCTTTTAATTGGAGGTTTTTTGTCTATATTTAATATAATTATTTATATGGATTTATATCTGCTTCTATTTTTATTGAAGAGGAATAATTCTTATATTTAATTATGAAAAGTTTCAAAAAATAGCAAAGTTGAAAGAATTTAACATCAAACACCATATATACACTGTCTAAATTCTATCTGTAACATATAGATGCTTTATAAGGTAAATTGACATTAGTAACTAGAGCTCAGTAATTGTTTACAGTTTTGATTTGTTCTTGTGTGTTTTTTTTTAGTGTAAAATCTGAATTCACAAACTCTATCAATATATAATACATTATTACCATCACCCCAGAAAATTTCTTAGTGCCTCTTTCTTGACTCATCCAGAGGGTACCTTAATTTTTTTTGTTATTGAATTTATTTTTTTAATTTAAGTTAATTAACATATAATGTATTATTGGTTTTAGAGGTAGAGGTCAATGATTCATCAGTCTTATATAATAACCAGTGTTCATTATATCACATACCCTCCTTAATGCCTATCACCCAGTTACCCCATCCCCCCACTTCCCTCTGCTCTGGCATCCCTCGGTTTGTTTCCTAGGATTAAGTATCTCTTGTGGTTCATCTCCCTCTCTGGTTGGGTTTTGTTTTATTTTTTCCTCTCTTCCCCTATGATCTTCTGTTTTGTTTCTTAAATTCCACATATGACTGAGATCACATGATAGTTGTCTTTCTCTGATTTTGCTTAGCCTCATACCCTCTAGTACCATCCATGTCATTGCAAATGGCAAGATTTCATTTTTTGATGGCTGCATAGTATTCCGTTGTATGTATACTACATCTTCTTTACCCATTCATCTGTTGATGGACATCTGGGCTCTTTCCCTGGTTTGGCTGTTGTGGACATTGCTGCTATAAACATTAGGGTACAGGTGCCCCTTTGGATCACACGTTTGTATCTTTGGGGTAAATGTGCAATTGCTGGCTTATATGGTAACTGTCTTTACAACTTTCTGAGGAAACTCCACACTGTTTCCCAGAGTTCTGCCTTCTATTTATATGTACTAATTACTGTATAAAACATACCTGTTATATACCTTTTTCTTTCTTTGCTTTTAGGATCAGTAAGTTCTACTTTTAAAATATATTTTAATTTATTTCTCTGTTTTTTTTTTTCTTTTCTTTTTTTTATTTTTAAGATTTATTAGAGCGTGCTTAAGTGTGTATAGGAGGAGGAGCCGAGGGAGAGAGTCTCCAGCAGATTCGCTGCTGAGCTCAGAGTCTGACTCAGGGCTCAATTCCACAACCCTGAGATCATGACCTGAGCTGAAATCAGGAGTCAGTTACTTAACCAGCTGAGCCACCGAAGTGCCCCTATGGTTCATTTGTTTTTATATAGGTCTGCTGGCACCGGATTCTCTCAGATTTTTTTTTTTTTCCAAAATATATTCATTTCACCTTCATTTTTTTTTTAGCTTTATTGAGGTCTAATTGGCAAAGTTATAATACATTAAATTGTTTAATATGATGATTTTTTTAAATGTAATGATTTGATAGTCATACACATGAGAGAATTCCCACATGTGGGTTAACACATCCATCACCTCACATATTTACCTTTTTCTTCTGTTGTTGAGAACTCTTAAGATCTACCCTATTAGCAAATTTCAATTATATAGTACAGTATTATCAATTATTGTCTTTATACTGTATGTCAGAACCTCAGAACTTCCTGATTTTGTAATAAAAGTTCATACCTTTTTTTAAAAGGATTTTTAAAAACAATTTTATTTATTTATTTGACAAAGAGATCACAAATAGACAGTGAGATCACAAATAGGCAGAGAGGCAGGCAGAGAGAGGGTGGCAAGCGCAATGCGGGGCTCGAGCCGAGGACCCTGAGATCATGACCTGAGCCAAAGGCAGAGGCTTAACCCACTGAGCCATCCAGGCGCCCTTAGATGTTCATACCGTTTAATCAACATTTGTCCATTTCCCCCAACTCTTGGCAACCACTATTCTACTGTTCTGTGAGTTCAACTTTCCTATTTTTCTTAAGATCCCCATATAAGTGATACCATTATTTATCCTTCTCTGTCTGGCTTATTCCATTTAGCATGATGCTCTCCAGTTCATGCATATAGTCCCACATGGCAGAATTTCCCTCTAAGGCTGAAATGGTACTCTATTGTATATAAACCATTCTTGTCATCAGTGGATATTTAGATTGTTTCCACACCTTGGCTATTGTGATTAATGCTGCAGTGAACATAGGATTACAGATGTTTCTTTGAGATATGATTCTGTTATCTTTGGATAAATGGCCTGAAATGGATTTGCTAGATCATATGGTAGTTATATTTTTAATTTGTTGAGGAACCTCCATGCTGTTATCAATAGTGGCTGTATCAATTTACATTCCCACCAACAGTGCACAGCTTTTTATCCTTGTCAAACCTTGTTATTTCTTATCTTTTTGATAATAGCCATTTTAACAGGTGAGAGGTGTTAAATGATTGCGGCTTTGATTCGCATTTCCCCGATGATTAGTGATTTTGAGCACCTTTTCTTTTTTTTTTTTTTTTTAAAGATTTTATTTTATTTATTTGACAGAGAGAGATCACAAGTAGGCAGAGAGGCAGGCAGAGAGAGTGAGAGGGAAGCAGGCTTCCTGCCGAGCAGAGAGCCCGATGCGGGACTCGATCCCAGGACCCCGAGATCATGACCTGAGCCGAAGGCAGCGGCTTAAACCACTGAGCCACCCAGGCGCCCCAGAGCACCTTTTCATCTATCTGTTGGTCATCTTTCTGTCTTTGGAAAAATGTTTATTTAGATTTCTTTTTTTAAGATTTTTATCATTTGTTTGACAGAGAGGGAGAGAGAGAGGGTACATGAGAGAACACAAGCAGGGGAAGCGAAAGAAGGAGAGGGAGAAGCAGGCTCCCTGCTGAGCAGGTAGGCCCACATGAGGCTCCATACCAGGACCCTGGGATCATAACCTGAGCCAAAGGCAGCAGCTTAAACCACTGAGCCACCCAGGTGCCCTTGTCTCTTCAGATCTTATGCCCATTATTTTTTAAATTGGATTTTTTTTTTTTTTTTTTTTTGCAGCTGAGTTGTATCAGTTCTTTGTATATATTGGATATTAATCTTTTGCAAGATAAATTATTTGCAGATATTTTCTTCCATCCAGTAGGTTGCCTTTTCATTTGTTTGATGGTTTTCTTTGCTAAGCCAAAGCTTTTTATTTGTTGTAGTCCCACTTGGTTTTTGCTTTTGTCACTTTTGCTTTTAGTGTCAAATCCAGATAGTGCCAAGAATGATGTCAGGGGGCTTACCATGTGTGTTTTCTTCTATGAGTTGTATGGTGTTTCATTCAGTTCAGGTGTTTCATTCACGCCTTAATCTATTGTCAGTTAGTTTTTGTGTATGATGTAAGATAGTGGTCTAATTTCTGTTCTTTTGCATGTGGCCGTCCAGTTTTCCCAATACAATTTATTGAAGAGACTCTTTTACTCCATTGTATATATTTGGCTCCTTTGTGTGGTACATTAATTGACCAAATATATATGGGTTTGTTTTTGGGCTCTCTGTTCTGTTCAGTTAATCTATGTTTCTGTCAAATTAATCTTGTATTAATTAATCTTGTGTTTGTATGCCATGACCATACTGTTTTGATTACTGTAGCTTTGTAATAATAGTTTGAAATCAGGAATTGTGATGCCTCCAGTTTGGTCCTTCTTTCTCAAAATTGCTAAGGTCTTTTGTAGTTCCATACAAATTTTAGGATTGTTCTGTGAAAAATGCCAGTGGAATTTTGATAGGGATTTTTTTGAATCTGTAGATTGCTTTGAGGAGTGTGGACATTTTGACAATATTTTTCCAGTCTACACGCATGATGTATCTTGCCATTTATTTGTGTTTTTAGTTTTATGTGTCTTCAGTTTCTTTAATCAGTGTCTTACAGTTTCCAGTGTAAGGGTCTTTTACTTCCTAAGTTAAATTTATTCCTAGGTATTTTATCTTTATGCAGTTGCAAATAAGATTGTTTTCTTAATTTCTCTGTCTGATAGATTGTTGTAAATGTAGAGAAACAAAAGATTTTTGTGTATTGATTTAGTATCTGTAACTCTACTGAATTTTTTAGTTCTAACACATTTTCAGTGGAGTCTGTAGAGTTTTCTCTATATAAAATCATGTCATCTGCAAATAATGATAATTTTATTTCTTCCTTCTGTTGTGGATGCTTCTGACTAGGATTTCTAGTACTGTGTTGAGTAAAAGTGGTGAGAATGGCCATCCTTGTCTTGTTAGAAGAAAAGCTTTCAGCTTTCATTCAGTTTAATAAACTGAATATTATGTTAGCTATGGGCTTATCATATATGACCTTTATTATGTTGAGGTATATTCCTTCTACACCCACTTTGTTGGGAACTTTTTTCTTGAAGATTTTTTTATTTATTTTGGGGGTGGGAAGGGCAGAGGGAGAGGGAGTCTCTCTAGAGACTCAATTAGACTCCACACAGAGCACAATGTGGTGCTTGATCTCAAGACCCTGAGATCATGACCTGAGCTGAAACCAGGAGTCAGATGCTTTACTAATTGCACCACCACCCAGGCACCTCTTTGTTCAGATTTTTAATAATAAATGTATGTTGAATTTTGTGAAATACTTTTTCTGTATTGAGATGATCATATGATTTTCATCTTTCATTTTGTTAACATGGTTTATCACTTTGATATGTGGATCCCTTCATCCTTGGAATAAATCCCACTTGATCATGGTTTATGATCCTTTTCATGTATAGTTGAATTTGGTTTTTTTTTTTAATATTTTATTTATTTCTGCGAACTGGATGAGCCTCAAAACCATTATTCTAGTAAAAGAATACAGCAAAAGACTACATATTCTAATTCCATTTCCATAAACTGTCCAGAAAACAGAAATGTGAGAGATAGACAGCATATCAGTAGTTACCTGGGGCTAAGAAGTGGTAGTGGAACTGATTGCAAATGAGATCCAGGAAAATTTTTAGGGTGATGAAAAAAAGTTCTAAACTGATTATGGTGATGATTGCACAACTCTATAAATTCACTTAAAAAAACACAAATAAACAGACCCACAGAGTGATCTTGATTCAAAATGTGCACACAAACAAATCAACAGAATTTCACTAAAGAATATATTTTTTTAAATATTTTATTTATTTATTTGACAGAGAGAGATCACAAGTAGGCAGAGAGGCAGGCAGAGAGAATGAGAGGGAAGCAGACTCCCTGCCGAGCAGAGAGCCCGATGCGGGACTCGATCCCAGGACCCTGAGATCATGACCTGAGCCGAAGGCAGCGGCTTAAACCACTGAGCCACCCAGGCGCCCCTAAAGAATATTTTTTAAAGTGTTCTAGTATACATGATAAAATTGGGAAAAACTAACAAAATTAAGAAGTCAGTACATAAGATTCTACTCCCAACAAATTAGATAACAGAAGAAATAAATTTCTGAAACATACCAACTACCAAATCTGAATCATGAACACACAGAAAATCTGAACAGACCCATTACTCACAAGGAGATTAAATCAGTCATCGAAAACCTCCCAACAAACATAACTCTAGGACCACGTGGCTCTACTAGCGAATTCTAACAAACATTTAAAGAAGAATTAATACCAATCCTTCCAAAAAGTACCAAACTCTTCTAAAAAAAAAAAAAAAGAGAGAGAGAGAAGGAAACACTTTGAAATTCACTTTATGAGGCCAACATTATTCTGATACCAAAATCAGACAAGTTACTTTACAAGAAAATTAGGGACCAATAGCCCTGATGAATACAGGATTATTTTGGCTATTTCAAGATTCTTTGACTTCATTTAAATTTTGTAATCAATTTCTCTATTTTACTAAAAGATAAATATGCCCCTTGGGATTTTGATAGGGCTTGAGTTAAATTTGTAAGCCTCTTTGGGGGGAGAACTGATATCTTAACTATATTGAGTTTTGTGATCCATGAATATGCGATATTTCTCCATTTATTTAAATACTTCTAATTTCTTTCAGCATTGTTCTTAAGTTTTAATTACACAAATTTTTAACTTACTTTGTTGAATTTATTCCTAAGTCATTTATCTTTTGTATGTCATTCTGAGTGAAAATATTTTAAGATTGTTTGTCATATGTAGTTGGAAATACAATGGGATTTTGTATATTGATCTTGTGTTCTTCTGCCTTGCTGAACTCCTTCATCAAGTATAGTCTTGAGATTTTCTTCATATGTAGGATTATATCATATGCAGATAAAAGGTTTTGTGTTTTAATATCCTAACTGGATATCTGTGATCAATGTACCTTTCTTTCCTTCCTTTTGTTGATTATACTTCTAGTAAAATGGGAGCAGAAGTAGAAAGTTGAAAGGTATGCTTTGTTCCCCTTTTTAGGGGGAGAGCATTCATCATTAAGTATGATACAGTTCTAGAGTTTTTATAATTGCCTTTTACTGGTTTGAGTAACCTCTCCTTTATTTGTACCTTGTTAAGAGTTTTTAATCATGAATGATAGTGTGTTTTTCCAGATGCTTTTTGTGTGTCTGTTGAGATAATCATGTGGTTTATTCCTTTATTAATATGGTACATTACATTGATTATTAGATATTAAACCAACCTTGCTTTTGGGGATAAGTCCTATTTAGTTTTGCGAATCCCTTCTGACGGCTGCAGTGAAGGTGCTGATTTTCATGCCTTACCTTACATTGGTTGAAATGTCATCCCAGCATAGTATAGGGAAGGGAACAGTTCCAATGAAAATGCTACAGACTCATGCTGTTCTTAACCAGAATAAAACTGTTTCTCAGTTGTATGCCAGGGTATTGAAATTGTTTTTTGTTTTATCCAGCTTTTTAAAATTTTAACTTTTTGAGGAGAGGATTTGTTGACTTTGTCACTCTGTCATGTTAGAAATGAATTTCTGCTTCTTGATTTTTAAGTTTCAGGTGTCCTGCACTCATTTCCTACTATTCATAATGATATTTCAACTTTTCCATAGCTTGTAGGGTCCCCCTTTCACCCTCCTATATTTACCCTGTCTCCCTGCAGTCCTTCCATTACATGTAAGATAATTTTAGGTTAGGCTGATATTTGAAGTTCCTTGCTTACTGCTATGTAAATAGTATTTACAACTGGACTTTTTTTTTTTTTTGTACGACTACCATTACTGCAATAAAGAGTTGCCTTGTTTTGGTGTCTTCTTTTTACACACACACACACACACACACACACACACACACACACACTTCTTTTTTCTGAATCTTTGTGGATTTCCTGGCATAATTGAAAAACAGTGCTCAAATATATTAGGTGATCTGTTTCATCATCACTCCCCCAGCCGCCATGAAGACATTCCTTTTAGAGTTCTTGTTCCTCCTCTCTTCATTTGAACTGGTTAGTTTCTGTGTAATCCTGTATTTTCTTTTCTTTGTCTTCAGTATTATATTTCTATACCAGGGTCCTGTCTCCTGTCTCTCCAACTCTTTCTCCCTGTCCCCCTCTACCTCTCGCCACTACCCCCGAACCCAACCCGTCTCTCTCCATTTACTCCGTTGTTGTTGTTTTGTTTTTTGGCCTAATACATCTTCATCAGAGAAAAGGGTATACGAAAAAGTGTTCTTTTTTTTGAGTCTCAGCACCTATGGACGTGCTTATTTATTACCGCACATTCAGCTTATAGTTTAATTGGATATAGGTTGGAAATTATAGCTCTCAGAATTTTGAAAGCATCATTTCCTTGGCTTTTAGTGTCATTATTTCTATCGAGAAATCTGATATCATTCTGATTCTTAATCTTTTCATGAAGCTCATTTTCTTTTTTCCTTTTCTTGGAAGTGTCTAAGATTTTCTTTTTATCCCTAGGTATCTTTTTCATTTATTACACTAGTTACTCTTTGATTCTTTTTACTCTGGAGACTTAGGGCCTAATTTCTGGGAAAATTTATTACATTGTTTCATTGATTTTTTTTTTCCCTTTCTGTTTTGTGTTCTTTTTAATAAAATATCTAGTTAATCAGATATTGGGAATCTGGTGTTCTTTTTTTTTCTTGTATTTTTCATCCTTTTGTTTTATTCTGTTTTCTAGAATTTTTTTAAAAATCAGGATGACGTTAATCTTCTGAATACCAACACTGAAAACTAGAAGACAGTTGAATAGTGCTGTCATTTTGAAAGAAAAATAATTTCTGAGCTGGAATTAAATAAACTATGAAATTCAGTGTCTGATAATGTGGACAACAGAATTTCACAAAGCATATCTTTCCTGTATCATTTCTCAGGACTCTACTGGAATAAGATGATCCCTGCCAAAATGAGAGAGTAAAGCATGAAAAAGGAAAACATGGGGTCCAGAAAACAGGACTTGTAATACAAGAGAGAGGACTACTTTATTCCCAAGATAATGTTGAAGAGAGGTCTCAAGATAGAAGTTAGTGGCCATCCTGAGGCTTTATCAATTCATATTTTAGCTGATCAGAAGATTTTTTTAAAGATTTTATTTTTATTTATTTGAGAGAGACACAGAGAGAGAGGTAACACAAGCAGGGGGAATCGGGAAGGGAGAAGCAGGCTTCTCACCGAGCAGAGAGCCCGATGTGGGGCTCGATCCCAGGATGCTGGTATCATGACCTGACCTGAAGGCAGATGCTTAATGACTGAGCCACCAGGTGCCCCTGATCAGAAGATTTTAAGAGAAATATTTTTAAGAATATTGAAAAGAAGATAAGATTGATAGAATTTTTAATAAATTTGAATGTGTTAAGAGCAGATTTTCACAAATTAAGGGGAAATTAGTGATCAATTACTGATAAATATGTATATATATATATAAAAGATAGTTGCTAACTCTAGGGAAATCTAAAATGGCTGTGCAGAGTAGATTTATTTCCTGTCTCAGCTGTGAATAACCTTTACTTAGTCATAAAAAGTGAGCTAAGTTATAGCTATATTTAGAAAATGGAAACAAAGTGTCTGTGTATAGGGTGGGGCTAGAGGTAGAGAAGAAGGATTTAAAAGAAAGCAAAATCCTTATTTCTGGAATAATAAGTTGCTATTTAATGTTCAAAAGAAAAATCAAGTAGTAGTAATATGAGTATACTGCTCAAGGTTATGGAGGTAAATATCCAAATTAAGAATTAAAAGTGGTTACATCTAAAGAAGGGCAATGGATTGTGGAAGAGTTGTGGAGGTGTTAGAAGATAACTTGTTTTTTGAAACAACCAGTAGATTATTTGACTCTTTAAACTATTAAACATATAACCTCAAATTATTTAAAAAAAAAAACAAAAACAAAAACTTAAAAAAAGTTGCACTATGAAGTTTAATACAAGTTCTTTGAGTGTGGCTAGGACCTTTGAGTAGCCTCTGTAAAGTGGGATGATAGAGTTGGACCATTCCATTCATGTGCTGCCTATATTGGTAGGTGGTTTGTTTTTTTTGTTTTTTGGGGGTTTTTTTTTTTGGCCTCTTGCAGTGACTTATTTTCCTCAGAAATAATTGTTTCAGAATGCTTTTTTTACTCTCTAACATGAGATTAATCTGGCTACTGTTGTTATCAGAGTAGGGTGAGAAGGTGACTGGGGATCCTCTTGCCATTCAGACTATGAATGTTCACTGAATTTCTGTTTTCAGTATGACTATGGTTCTCTGATTCTGGTATCTTGGTTTCAGATTCCCTTTGGTTCAGTTTCTCTAGGAAGTAAGTGTCCAGTCTTCTGCCTTGGTTTTAGAATGGTACTTGCTCTGTGGGAACGGGGAACAAGAACCTGAGGTCAGATTGCCTTTTATATAGACTTTAAGCCAGTCTTCTTGAAGTCTTTACCTCTACTTGCATGTTACTTTGCAGCAATAGCTTGTTTCTAATTTTTGAGGTTTTCTTAGGTTAATACCTTTTCAGGCAGCATGTTTCTTAACTTTTTCTCTTGTTGACTTGAATTTCAGTTTTGTCTGTTGATCAGTTACTACTTGCTTATCTCCTTTCCAGCTTATAAAATTTTGTTTACCATCATCTTCTCTTTGTTTTTGTTTCTGTGGTTTTATTAAAAAAAAAACCCAAAATAATGAAAATTATTTACTGTAATTTTAGTGGCACTTTGCGAGAGAGTAGAGGTAAACGTGTATGTTTAACTGGAGATCCAGGTACACTTTATTTTTAATTTTTTATTAATTTTATATTTTAGAACAATTTTACATTCACAACCAAACTGGGAATAAGGTGCAGAGATTTCCCATATAATTCTTGCTTATACATATGCATAGCTGTCTCTGTTACCTGTATCACCACTAGAGAGGTACATTTGTTAAAATTGACAGACTGACATTGACACATTATTATCACTCCAAGGCTATATTTTATATTAGGGTTCACTCTTGATGTACCTTTTAGAGGTTTGAATTAATATAATAACATATCCACTATATATATTTCATACAGATTAATTTCTCTGCTGTAAAAATCCTACGTGTTTTGCCTTTTCATTCTTCCCTCTCCACCACCGCCTGGCAACTACTGATCTTTTTATTATCTCCATAGTTTAGCCTTCTCCAGAAGGTCCTTTTGTTGGAGTCATGTGGTATGTAGCCTTTTCATATTGGCCTCTTTATTAGAAATGTCATCTGTGTCTTTTTTTTTTTTTTTAAGATTTTATTTATTTATTTGACAGAGATCACAAGCAGGCAGCGAGGCAGGCAGAGAGAGAGAGAGGAGGAAGCAGGCTCCCTGCTAAGCAGAGAGCCCGATGCGGGCTGGGATCATGACCTGAGCCAAAGGCAGAGCCTTTAACCCACTGAGCCACCCAAGCGCCCTGATCTGCGTCTTTTCATGACTTGATAACTAATTTCTTTCTAGTGTTGAATAAGATTACTTTGTCTGGATGCACCACAGTTCATTTACTTATTCAATTACTGAAGGACATCTTTGTTGCTTCTAAGTTTTTGGCAGTTATGAATAAAACTTCTGTCAACATTTGTGTGTAGGTTTTTGTGTTGATAAAAGTTTTCAACTCCTTCAAGTAAGGAAATCTACAGAAAAGTTGGAAAGAACTGACATCTGGACATTATTGACTCTTCTATTCATGAAGATGGAATATATCTCCAGTTATTTCCTTTATTTCTTTATCAGAGTTTGTAATGTTCCTCGTATAGATCTTGTACATATTTTGTTAGATTTATACCTGTGGTTTTCATTTGTTGGGTGATATTAAAAAATGGTATTGTGTTTTTTTTTTAATATTTTATTTATTTGACAGAGAGAAATCACAACTAGGCAGAGAGGCAGGCAGAGAGAGAGGAGGAAGCAGGCTCCCTGCGGAGCAGAGAGCCCGATGTGGGGCTCGATCCCAGGACCCTGGGATCATGACCTGAGCCGAAGGCAGAGGCTTTAACCCACTGAGCCACCCAGGCGCCCCTGGTATTGTGTTTTTAATTTCAAATTTCACTTGTTCATTGCTGCTATGTAATGGAGCAATTGATTTTTGTATATTAACATTGTATCCTGCCACTTTACATTAATTGCTTATTAGTTCTAGGAGGTTTTGTTGATTCTTTCATATTTTCTATGTAGATGATCATGTTATCTGCAAACAAAAAATAGTTTAATTCCTTCTTTCTCAGTCTTTATACCTTTTGTTTGTTTTTCTTGTTCTAGTGCATTAACCTGGACTTTCGGTTGATTTTGACAAGTTGTGGTGAGAGATTTTCTTGTCTTATTCTTCATCTTAGAAGGAGAGCTTCCTAGTTTCTCACCATGAAATGTGATTGCTAATTGTAGGTTTTTGTAGACAGTTTACTGGGAGCTTGTATCATGAATGAATGTTGGATTTTTCACTGCTTTTTCTCAATCTGTTGGTTCCTGGAGTCTACAATATACATGTACAACTAATCCACATCCACTTTTAAGTAACATATACCACTTCCTGGGAGTACTGTATAATATCAAAATAATCCTGGGGCGCCTAGGTGGCTCAGTGGGTTAAAACCTCCACCTTCTGCTCAAGTCATGGTCTCGGGGTCCTGGGATCGAGCCTCGCATTCAGTTCTCTGCATGGTGGGGAGCCTGCTTCCCCTTGTGATCTCTCTTTCTGTCAAATAAATAAATAAAATCTTTAAAAAGAAAATCCTAATTTCTCCCTCCTTTCCTTCTTATCAGTTGCTGTCATTTTTGTCACTTATATATAAGCATTTATCTACACATAGTTAAGTCTTTTCCCTTCATTTACTCCTTCTTTGATGCTCTTCCTTTATGTGGATCTCTTTTTCTGACATTATTTTCCTTCCCTCTGAAAACCTGAACATTTCTTGCAAGGGTGGTCTACTAACAACAAATACCTTCAGTTTTTGTTTTTTGTTTTATGTCAGTTTCTCTACTTTACTTTTGAGGAATAATTTTAGAGGGTTCAGAATTCTCGGTTGGTGACTTTTTTTCTCTCTCAGCTCTAAATATATGTTTTAAAAGATTATTTATTTATTTATTTGACAGGGATCACAGGTAGGCAGAGAGGCAGGCAGAGAGAGAGAGGAAGGGAAGCAGGCTCCCCGCTGAGCTAGAGCCTGATTCCAGGCTTGATCCCAGGACTCTGGGATCATGAACCCAGCCGAAGGCAGAGGCTTTAACCCACTGAGCCACCCAGGTGCCCCTCAGCTCTAAATATTTTACTGAACTATCTACTTCTTTGCATGATTTCTAAGGACATTTTGGATGTAATTATTATCTTTGCTTCTCTATTGCTAATGTGTTTTTCCCCCTCTGGCTTTTTTCAGGATTTTCTCTTTATCTTTGAGTTTTTTGGTTTGAATGTAATTTTCCTTGATGTACTTCTGTTTGGTGTTCTCTGAACTTCCTGGATCTGTTATTTGGTAATTGACATTAATTTGGGGGAAATTCTCAGTCATAATTGTTTGTAATATTCTCCTCCTTTCTTCTGGCATTCCTGTTTTGCATATGTTACAACTTTTGTAGTTGTCCCATAGTTCTTGGATATCCTTTAATTTGTTTTAAAGTCTTTTTCTCTTTGCTTTTTATTTTTGGAGGTTGTTGTTAAGATGTCCTCAAGCTCACATTCTTTCCTCAACCATGTCCAGTCTACTAGTAAGCCCATCAAAGGCAATCTTTATTTTTGCTACAGTTGATAGTTTCTGCTTGCTTGCTCTTAGTTTCTCCACCTTTCTGCTTACTTATATTGCTAATTTCACCTTGCATGCTGTCTACTTTATATATTGGAGCCCTTAGCATATTAATCATAGTTGTGAAATTTCTGTTGTGATAATTCCAACATCCCAGCCATATCTGACTCTGGTCTGATGCTTGCTGTATTTTTTGCATTTTTGTATACTTTGTAATTTTTACTTGTGCTAGACTTATGCACTAGGTAAAAGGAACTGCTGTAAATTTTGCCTTTAGTAATATGACTTATGGTTGTGGGGGAGGGGAAATATTCTTTAGTCCTAAGATTAGGTGTCTTTTAGGGAGCCTGTGCCTCTAGACTGTGAACTTCACTGATGCTTCTTAAGCTCCCTACCCCCTTAGATGGAACAGTATGGCTAGAATTGGCCAGAATTGGGTATTTCCCTTTCCTAATGTGGGTTAGGCTCTAGTACAGCCCTCTGCAAATTAGGCTCTGGTTAGTTTCTGCTGAGGGCAGACCTTGTTAAGAACAGAGTGCCCTGGAGAATTTTCAAATGGTTCCTTTTCTTTTCCTGCCACAAGCATGAGGGGATTTCCCCCAGTTTTCACTGGTAGAACCAGGTTGGGCTGTTGGTAAAACAAACATGTGGGGCTCCTCCATGACTAGGTCTCCCTGGAGATTTTAACTCCAAGAGTTGTTTGTTCTGCGCATCTAGCAATTCATTTACAGTTGAGATTTTTCTACCCTGGCACTGGTTCCTGCAGAGGTTTCTGCTCATATAAGGTTTGATCCTCTGTATTTACCTGTCTCTCCAGTTTTGGGGTAGCAGTTTGCTCTGTGACCTCACTTTCTTTGGGATTTAAGAAGAGTTGCTGATTTTTCAGTTTGTTTGGCTTTTTAGTTGTTGTTAGGATAGATTGACTATTTCTAACTTGCTTCCAGGTATACTTTTTAAAAGTAAGCTGTCTCTGGGCATTAGACAGAGTTTTGTTTTGTTATATTTGTCTTCTTTCTTTCTAATATGCATGGGGTTATTTACCTTTTACACTGGATTATTTCGCTCATTGGGATTAGACATTAAATATAATTGAACTATAACACCATTTTAATATCTTGAAAAACATATTTTAATAAAGAATGAGCCAGGAAGTTAAATTTAGCTTTTTCTGTAAACATTTGGATGCATGTATCCCTTTGAATTAGTGTTTTTGTATTCTTTGGGTAAATACCTAATAGTGTAATTGCTGGATCATGGGGTAGTTCTATTTTTAACTTTTTGAGGAACCTCCATACTGTTTTCCAGAGTAGCTTTGCCAGTTTTCTTTCCCACTAAGAGTGCAAGAGCATTCCCCTTTCTCCACATCCTTGCCAACACCTGTTGTTTCATGTGTTGTTGATTTTAGCCATTCTGACTAATGTGAGGTAATATCTCATTGTAGTTTGGACTTGTATTTACCTGAGAAGTGATATTGAGCATCTTTTCTTGTGCCTTTTGGTCATCTACATATCTTCTTTGGAGGAATATCCGTTCATGTCTTCTGCCCTTTTTTTTTTTTTTATGAAGATTTTATTTATTAGAGAAAGAGAGGGCAAAAGCAGGGGGAATAACAGAGGGAGAGGGAAAAGCAGGCTCCCTGTTGAGTAGGGAGCCTGTGTGGGGCTCCATCACAGGACCCTGGGATCATGACCCGATCCAAATGCAGACACTTACTGGACTGAGTCACCCAGGCATCCCAGGTGTGTTGAGTTGTATAAGTTCTTTATGCATTTTGGATACTAACTCCTTTTTAGAGATGTCATTTGCAAATATCTTCTCCCATTCTGTAGGTTGTTTACTTCCCTGTGCAGAAGCTTTTTGTGTATGTGGGTGTGTGTTTTCCAGTAAAGCTTTCTTTACAAAAATGGATGGACAACGGGTTTGGCCCATGAGTCATAGTTTGCTGAAGCCTGGACTATGGGAATAAGTGTTTCTCTCTGTAAAACCATTTGGAATAGAATCCTATGTTTAGAGACACTCAGAGGAGTTCTGTTGCTGAAAGTAAGCTCTTACAGAGGGAGAAGGCAGGAATCTGTGGATGTAGAAGAGCAGAGGATGATGGCGAGGGGAGGGGTGAAGCTTTGGGAAGTGATAGGGCCACCCTCCAAATTCAGGAAGTTTTGCTAGTCTTCTAATAGAAGCAGAAAGCAAATTATTTGCTCCCAGATAGTAGCAGTGCTGACCAGACCAGTGGGAGACATGAGCAGTGTAAATACATAAAGATAGTTGTAGGGTCACAGAAGGTGGCAGTGAACAAAGAAGGGCTCAGAAGAGCAGTAAACCATGATGAAAATAGGGCAGGAGCAACAGTGCAACGATTAAGAGGAAAAGCTCAAGTAAGACGAACACCCAGAGATTTATCCCGTGCCCATGGAAACAGTCAGAAATAGCTGAATGACTCTTTGGGCCAGCTTTCAAGCCATAATCATATGTGAGCAAAAGGAGTTGTGCAGAAGCTTTTTATTTTGATGACGTCCCAATAGTTTATTTTTGCTTTTGTTTCCCAACTTGTCTTAGGAGACCTATCTAGAAGGAAGTTGCTGTGCCCAATGCCAAAGAGGTTACCTGCTGCCTCTGTTCTCCTCTAGGATTTTTATGGTTTTAGGTCTCAAATGTAGGTCTTAATAAATTCATGTTGAATTTATTTTTGTGTATGGTGTAAGAAAGTGGTCCAGTTTCATTCTTTTGTGTGTTGCTCTCTATTTTTTCCAACACTATTTGTTGAAGAGACTGTGGTTTTTCCCATTGGATATTCTTCCCTGCTCTGTTGAAGATTAATTGACCATACAGTTACGGGTTCATTTCTGGGTTTTCTCTCCTGTTCTATTGATCTGTGTGTCTGTTTTGTTCCAGTACCATAGTATATTGATTACTGTAGCTTTGTAATGTAACTTGAAGTCCAGAATTTTGATGTCTCCAGCTTTGCTTTTCTTTATTAAAGATTGCTTTGACTATTCTAGGTCTTACTTGAGAATTTTTCTTTTTTGACAACAGAGTGAAGTATAACGTTAAACTTATCTGATGGAAAGAAAATATTCTTTCTGTACCTGATGGAGAACCTATTGTTTATCATATTTTCTTACATCTGTATGTGAATATATGGTGCTTTATAGTCTACAAGTCATGTTTAATATTTACAAGCATTTGAATGGGTAGTTAGTTGCTGAAATTTTCCACCTAGGCCTTCAGACTAAATAGGGCTCATGAGTTTGTTCCTAATTTGTTACATTTACATTATTATTTAATTTGTGGTGAATCCAAGTATTTCAGTGATCTTCACCCAGTGAGTTAATTTGTTTTAGAATATTGACGAGCAGTGGGGCGCCTGTGTGGCTCAGTGGGTTAAAGCCTCTGCCTTTGGGCAGATCTCAGGGTTCTGGGATCGAGCCCCACATTGGGCTCTCTGCTCAAGCAGAGAGCCTGCTTCCTCCTCTCTTTCTCTGCTTGCCTCTCTGCCTACTTGTGGTCTCTGTCTGTCAAATAAATAAAAATCTAATATATATATATATATATTGACTAGCAGTGCTTATTTCTTGAATAGTTTTTTTATCCAAGATAGTTAAGAACTTCCTATTCATTATAAAGATCTCTGCCAGCTAAATGTTGAGAGTATGGAGAAGAAAAATGACCTGTTACTTTTTATGCAGCTGATTTCATAATAGTTTTTGTAAGTGTGATGTTAAGACACTTGAGTCTCTTTCAGGGAGCTTAAGGTTATCCTTTTCTAGTTATAGGTGTGGAGTTAATTTTCTTAATTTTCAACCAAAATAACATACCTTGTAACAGATTGAGTGCAGAAGCTATTTTGAAAACTCATATAAAATGTAGCAGTGCTAAGGATTTTAAAACTCTGAAAGGAACACCTCTTTTGTGTGCCCTTGAAAGAATGTATATTCTGCTTTAGATGGGAAGAATGTTACGTAAATATAAGTGTGGTCCTATTGATTGATAGTGTTGCTCCAGTTTTCTATAACCACCCTAATTTTTTGTCTACTTGTTATGTTAATTCCCAAGAGTGATAGGTTGAAATTTCCAATTTATTTGTGGATTTTCTGGTTTCTTCTTTTAGTTCTACTGGTTTTTGTTTCATGTAGTTTGATACTATGTTAGGTAGATACATATTTATGATATATATCATAAATATAATACATATGTGATTTATATATATTTTATTTACTTAATAAATAAAGTATAAAATAAATAAAGTATAAATATAAATAAAGTATAAATAAAGTATCTCGCTGTAGAGATACAGTGAGAGGGGGAACACAAGCAGGGGGAGTGGGAGAGGGAGAAGCCAGCTTCCTGCTGAGCAGGGAGCCCGATGCAGGGCTCTATCCCAGGACTCCAGGATCATGATCTGAATGGAAGGCAGCTGCTTAGCTAGCTAAGCCACCCAGGAAGCCTGCTTTTTATTTTTCTTTTTAAAATTTCCATCCCTATTTCTGTCTCATTAAAATTATTTTGTCCAAAGAATTCTATTTAATATTTCTTTTAATATAGACATACTGATAACCAGTTCTCTGTTTTTTGCCTGGAAAAAAAAAATCTTTATTTTCCATTCATTTTATTAAAGATACCTTCACTGGATGTAGAATTCTTGCTTCACAGTTTTGTCTATTCTGTACTCGAAACACATCATTTTATGTTCTGGCTTGTAAATGTTTTCATAAGTCTTCCTGTAATTCTTATTCTTTTTTTTTTTTTTTTTTTTTTTAATGTGTCTAATGCCCAGTGTGCTCTGGGCATTTTGAATGTGATTGTGTGTGGTATGCCTATGTGTGTTCGGTGGTATGTATTTTTTGTTTTGCATCCTTACTGTTCCATAATATACTTGGATGTGGTTTGGAGTCTATTGTTAACTTTGGAAAATTCTCAGTCATTATTGTTCAGATAATTGTTTTGCTTCTTTTCTTCCCAGAGTTTTTACTATGCATAATTTGGACTGTTTGATACTGCCTTACATCTTTTGGGTGCTCTGTTACTTTTTTCTTCACTCTTTTTTATCTCTGCATTTCATTTTGTATAATTTCTACAAGTTCACCCTCAGATGTTTTGAATGTGTTGATGAGCTTGTCAGAGGTATTCTGTCTGCTCTCATGTTTTTCTTTCTGACATGTCTGTTTGAAGAAATAAGTTATTTCTTATAACATATATATGTTGAGGTTCTTCTTTTGTTCATTCATGTTGTTCACCTTTGTGACTTTAGTCTTGAATATATTAATCATAGTTATTTTAAATTTTTTATAGCACTAACATCTAAGCTATATCTGAGTTTTTTTTTTTTATTGTTTTGTCTCTTGTCAGTATGTTTTTTCTTGTTTCTTTTTATACCTTACAATTTTCTTACTCAGATCTGGATACATCCAGTCTGGCTGGATCAGTTGGACAGAGTTTTATCTCTTGATTTTGGGGTCATGAGTTTGAGCCCCATGTTGGGTATAGCAATTCCTAAAAAAAAAAAAAGAAGAAAAGAAAATTAAAAACTGAGTATGTATCAAAGACAATAGAGACTGAGATAAATAGGGTTTATGTATGGAAACAAGCATATGTCTTTTCTGTTAGCGTTTTAGTGTATTTGTGTAGAGGGGACAGTTAGGCAATTCAGTCAAGAATTGGTTGAAGTTTGGGGATTTTTTTGTTGGTATGGTTTATGATTGCTCACAGGTGTCTCACAGTCTTCAAATTCCTTTGTTACTTTATGTCTGGAGTGAGGCCTAGTTTCCCAGAGTCATTTTTTTAGCATCTGCTCCTTTGTATCTCCTCTTTGTGTCTGTCCTTCTGAGAAGGATTTTCTGCACTCTTTTTTTCTCCTCCATGGGACTGAATTGTTGATTCTGCTTGCTAGCCTAATGGCTAGCCTAGTGGTAAGGGGGTGGAGTCTAGTCAAAGAGTGGAAGATACTCTTCCTTCTGGTTCTGATTCAGCCACAGTCTGAGGGCAGGCTTTGTCTCTGTGGTGAGGTGGGGTGGGTGGGGTGGTTCAATTTTACCAATGATCCTCCCTCTCTCCATTCTGTAAGGTGTTTGTAATAGTCTGGACTCTGACATACCCATGTCCTTCCTCCAGTGTTAGAGGATATTTTTTCTGTGCTCTTTCCTTACCTGCTCTCTTTCCCCGTCCTGAGGAAGATGATACTTGCTCTTTTCCTTCTTCCTCCACTGAAGTGTTTTGTGTTGAGGAAAGGTAGAGGAATTTACAGGTACTGTTGCTCCTTTCTTTCAGGCTTGTACGTGGAGTGAGGCCTGCCTCCAGGCTTTCTTCTGAGCCCCAAAGGGAATGTATGGAGAAGAGCCTATAGGTGGTTGTGAATCCCTCTGTGTTTTGGCTCCTAGGGGTTCATTACTCAAGCCAGTTTTCAGCCTTCAATAATACATTTTTAAGCTTTTGCTGAGTTCTTTCCTGACTTTGTCACTCATGGTCTGCTCTCTGTAAATAACTGCTAGTTTCTTGTTTCTCCTTGAGTTAGATTTCTAGTTGGCTGGTTGCCTTTTGGTAAGTTGTAATACAACTGTGATTTTGCACATCATCCAGCTTTTGTTTTATTCTTATGGTTGAGAGCAGTGCTCTTTCCGTTTTTCTGTATACTAAGCAGAATCCTTTCCCCACTACATTTTGGTTTTAATTTGAGATATAGGAAAGTTCCTTCTTTGACATGAAACATGACCTTAGACAAGGTGAATTGTCTGTCAGTGTATATGTCAATATTGTCTTACATGATTGAAAATACTCTAGATGTTTTATGTATTACACTAGGTATCAAAAATGAAAAGGTAATGAAAATGAAATTCACATTTATTTATAGGTATAATAATTCATGCATTGATACTGAGGAAGCAGCAGGATGGTTGCTTTTAGTAGCCTAGCCTGTGTGCTAATGAATGAATCATAATATTTTTATTGGCATACAGTATTACAGTCATATTCATAATACTGTATTAGAATTACTATATTTGTTAATTTCAGGAACAAAACATCCATAAAACCAATTCAGAAGAAGGGTTCTCATTGTCCAGGTCTCCTTGTTGTATAACCAAAGTATTGGCAATTGTGTTTATCTTTTCCCTGGAAGGCTTGGAGGTTAAAAGCTTTATAGATAAGGGTGGTCTTGATTATAAACCTGATGGCATTTGCACAAAACAGTAGAGTTAGTCTGTCCCTTCCTTCCTTAAATCCTGGTGCTCGCTTCTCTTCCTTACTAATATATGTACTTTGTGGCTTTTTTTTTTTTTTTTTTTTTTTGATAGGGCACTTTCATCTGCCTTAACCGCCTATTCTGGCAAATACCTTTTCTTCTCAATGATTTTTTTTTTAATGGCATCTGGGATCTCGTCTGCTGTCTCTTGGTAGGCAGAAGCTGCTTCTCCTGTTATCTTGACATTTTTAAAGCCAAACCTTTTTCTAAAATTATCAAACCATTCTTTGCTAGCGTCAGATTCTCCAGCTTTTAGATCCTTGACTTTCCTTTTGCTTCAAGTTATTTTACTTCTTGATCGTATTAGATAGATATGCCTTTATTATAAGCATTCCCGCACCCACATAAAAGCTGCTTTTCAGTATGAGATGAAAAGGTATTTAGCAAAAAATATAAGGTCTTTGCACTTGCTAGTGTAGGTGCAATGATGGCTTCATGAATTTTCTTATGCTGGATTCATTTATCTTGAAATGATGGATAACTGCAGACCTTTCAAGCTGTAGTACATATCAAGCAATTCAACTTTTCTTGTCATGACTTTTCTCTGTTCTTGGAAGCACTTCCAGCATCACTAGAGGCGGTTTGTATGCGTCCTATGGTGTTATTCAAGTTTACTATATTGTACTACACATAATGAAAAATATGCAAGAATTGTGAGAGATCACTTTTTACTGCAGTATGCTGCTTACTAGAGAGATAAACTGCTTACCCAGAGATGCTAATGTCACATGGTATTTTAAGTGGTACTGGCAATACATGACCTCACCGCAGTAGCAACAGGAGGTGGGTATGAAACTGTTACAGTGGCACAGTATGTACTACAGTTAATTAGATGCTGTTATCACTTAATGCCATATCTTTACATTTGTTTATGTGTCACTTGACTATAAATGGTATCATGTACAGTCTAAGTGTTGTATGTATAAGTTGTGATAACTTTTTATAATAGATTTGTCATTTACTACCATAAAAATATGCAAAATAATTTTGCTTCTAAAGCAATGTCTTTAGTATTTACTTTTAGTTGGTGTTTGTGACCTAGCTTTTTTCTTTTTTTGATATTTCTAGGCTACGTGGTTTGTCTGTGTTTTCAAATTGTTGCAAATCTCCAAAAAAAAATTTCCAATACATTTATTGAAAAAAAAATCCATGTATAAGTGGGCCTACGCAGGCCAAACCTGTGTTGTTCAAGGGTCAAGTGTACTTTCAAATGTGCCTTTTATAGTCCAGCTGAGATGCAGAAGGTGGTGTTAGCTGTAGAGTTTTAAAATCCCTAGCACTGTATTTAATTCTAGAGATTTTCAGTAAATACGTAAATAATTTAAGATTGGTAAGACAAATGTTTTTAAAATATCTTTTGGTCAGTTCTAGATTCTTTGTTCTCTTAGCTGGTTATTTTGCACACACCTGATAATAAGAGAGAACAGAAATAAATTGAGTAACATTGTTCCTTAAAAGGCAAAAACCGGCAGGTAAGAGACATTTATATGTGGTATAGTTAAGAGTAGTTTAGATATAGAACAGAGCAGAATGATACATGTGCATATATTTACTTATGTATATAAGTAAACATATGTAATGTATCTGTAACATACATAATTTATATTAAAATAGGTAAAACCTCTTTAATAAGAAATTCAGGATGAATTGATATTGGTGATAAGGTTTTTAGTTTATTTTTAATAAAAGAGTTATTTGCTTTGGGTAATACTCTATGAGATATATTATTTTTCTCTGGCATTTTACTATAAGGAAGAAGCAGTACATACTTATTAACTTGCAATATGAAATTAAAATAATTGATTTAGAATTTAAGTATATGTGAACATTTAAGGAAGTACTTGAAGGGATAAAAGGATATTTCAAAGTAAATTAAGTAGTTAGGAAACTTATAGTGTGGAAATAATAGGACTATAGGCATTAATATTAAGTTGTTTAAATGGTTAACTCCTGGCTGATTTTAGCTGTTTATGCTTTCTAAATTGAATGGCAATTCAGTTGTGAAATTTTAGTTGTTAGAAAAATTTTTGCTTAATCAAGTAAAAGTTTTAGTAAATTTTAATCCTTATTTTCTGATTAGCTACAAAATAGTATTTTGTCAGTCGTAACCTCCCCAACTTTTCTTAAAAGGGAGTATTTTAAAGCACCTAAATTATTACAAATGGAAAGAAAATTTATAATCTCCCCTTATATAGAAAACACTACATTGAGGATTTGAAGTTAATTTAGAGAGTGGTATCCTATTGATAGATAATTGACTTTCTTGTGCAAAATGGAACTGAAATAATAGCCTAGGGATAGATTTATCCCATGGTTAAAAACATTAGCTTCACAGTTACACAGAGGAGTCTCAGCATTTCTATTACCAGCTCTGCATTTGGATCACTTAACCTCTCTAAATCTGTTTATTCATCAGTAAAATGGAGTCAATATCATTGCCTCCTCACAGTGGGTATTGTAAATATTAAATGGATAATGCATGTGTTTGCTATGGCCACTGACACATAATGTTCAATAAATGTTAGCTATTATTACAAAATACAGAGTCAGTTAAATGTAGAGGATAGAACATTAAGTGTAGAGGATATAGACCTTGAACCCAGGTCTAGGTTTGAAATTTCATTACATGTGAACCTTTTATTTTATTTATTTATTTATTTTAAATTTATTTATTTGACAGAGAGGAGAGATCGCAAGTAGGCAGAGAGGCAGGCAGAGAGGGAGGTGGAAGCAGGCTCCCCACTGAGCAGAGAACCTGATGTGGGGCTTGATCCCAGGAGCCTGAGATCATGACCTGAGCCGAAGGCAGAGGCTTAACCCACTGAGCCACCCAGGCGCCCCACATGTGAACCTTTTATTATGCACCTCTGCTTTTGGCATAGCATAGATGGGAGGAAGACAAAGTCTAGGGGTCTAGGGTCTCTTTCATCCCATTTCTATGCTTTTTCATTTAGACTAATCTAGTGAGTGGCTTCTTTTTTTTTTAATAGATTTTATTTATTTATTTGACATACAGAGATCACAAGTAGGCAGAGAGGCAGGCAGAGAGGCTGGCAGAGAGAGAGGAAGAAGCAGGCTCCCTGCTGAGCAGAGAGCCCGATGCGGGGCTTGATCCCAGGACCCTGGGATCATGACCTGAGCCGAAGGCAGAGGCTTTAACCCACTGAGCCACTCAGGCGCCCCTAGTGAGTGGCTTTTAATGGTTTTTATGTTACAGACTCCATTATGAATCTAAAATTTTTGAGTCCTCTTTTTAAGAAAATACACGTTTGCAAAATTTTACACACAACTTGGATGGGTTCATGCTGTATCCTTTTAAAGCTTATCGGTGTAATACCTGTTCTTGGAGAAAGAATTGATTTCAGCCCAAAATTATTAGAAGGAAGATGGGGTTGCATCCCAAAGTAACTAAGACAAGGGAAGTAGCTGTAATTTGTAGGTTGCTTTTTATTGCAATGTCTTTACGTCTGTAAGAATTTTAAATATTACTTTGTTTTCTTAGTAGTAATGAAGTTACCAGTCATGACCCAGAAATGCCCAGGATCTTGTCAAAGGCCAGATATCACTTGTATGAGAAGAATATTCTGTGAACAAAACCGTTTTAGTGTAGTATTGTACTAGTGAAGTAGAGGTACCAACAAGACATTTATTGATTGATTACTTACTATGTGCCTGTACGTTCCTTGGTAAGCCCTTTACATCCATTTCATCCATGTAAAAGTAGATTCCACTCTTTTTTTTTTAATTAAAAAATTTTTTTTATAAACATATATTTTTATCCCCAGGGGTCCAGGTCTGTGAATCGCCAGGTTTACACACTTCACAGCACTCACCATAGCACGTACCCTCCCCAATGTCCATAACCCCCACCCCCTCCCCCAAACCCCTTCCCTCAGCAACCCTCAGTTTGTTTTGTGAGATTAAGAGTCACTTATGGTTTGTCTCCCTCCCAATCCCATCTTGTTTCATTTATTCTTCTCCTATCCCCCAACCCCTCATGTTGCATCTCCACTTCCTTATATCAGGGAGATCATATAATAGTTGTCTTTCTCCGATTGACTTATTTCACTAAGCATGATACCCTTTAGTTCCATCCACGTCGTCACAAATGGCAAGATTTCATTTCTTTTGATGGCTGCATAGTATTCCATTGTGTATATATACCACATCTTCTTTATCCATTCATCTGTTGATGGACATCTAGGTTCCTTCCATAGTTTGGCTATTGTAGACATTGCTGCTATAAACATTCGGGTGCACGTGCCCCTTCGGATCACTACGTTTGTATCTTTAGGGTAAATACCCAGTAGTGCAATTGCGGGGTCATAGGGTAGTTCTGTTTTCAACATTTTGAGGAACCTCCATGCTGTTTCCCAGAGTGGTTGCACCAGCTTGCATTCCCACCAACAGTGGAGGAGGGTTCCCCTTTCTCCACATCCTCGCCAGCATCTGTCATTTCCTGACTTATTAATTTTAGCCATTCTGACTGGTGTGAGGTAGTATCTCATTGTGGTTTTGATTTGTATTTCCCTGATGCTGAGTGATGTGGAGCACTTTTTCATGTGTCTGTTGGCCATCTGGATGTCTTCTTTGCAGAAATGTCTGTTCATGTCCTCTGCCCATTTCTTGATTGGATTATTTGTTCTTTGGGTGTTGAGTTTGCTAAGTTCTTTATAGATTTTGGACACTAGCCCTTTATCTGATATGTCGTTTGCAAATATCTTCTCCCATTCTGTCAGTTGTCTTTTGGTTTTGTTAACTGTTTCCTTTGCTGTGCAAAAGCTTTTGATCTTGATGAAATCCCAATAGTTCATTTTTGCCCTTGCTTCCCTTGCCTTTGGTGATGTTCCTAGGAAGACGTTGCTGTGGCTGAGGTCGAAGAGGTTGCTGCCTTTGTTCTCCTCTAGGATTTTGATGGATTCCTTTCTCACATTGAGGTCCTTCATCCATTTTGAGTCTATTTTCATGTGTAGTGTAAGGAAGTGGTCCAATTTCATTTTTCTGCATGTGGCTGTCCAATTTTCCCAATACCATTTATTGAAGAGGCTGTCTTTTTTCCATTGGACATTCTTTCCTGCTTTGTCGAAGATTAGTTGACCATAGAGTTGATGGTCTATTTCTGGGCTCTCTATTCTGTTCCACTGATCTATGTGTCTGTTTTTGTGCCAGTACCATGCTGACCTGATGATGACAGCTTTGTAATAGAGCTTGAAGTCCAGAATTGTGATGCCACCAACTTTGGCTTTCTTTTTCAATATTCCTTTGGCTATTTGAGGTCTTTTCTGGTTCCATATAAATTTTAGGATTATTTGTTCCATTTCTTTGAAAAAAATGGATGGTATTTTGATAGGGATTGCATTAAATGTGTAGATTGCTTTAGGTAGCATAGACATTTTCACAATATTTGTTCTTCCAATCCAGGAGCATGGAATATTTTTCCATTTCTTTGTGTCTTCCTCAATTTCTTTCATGAGTACTTTATAGTTTTCTGAGTATAGATTCTTAGCCTCTTTGGTTAGGTTTATTCCTAGGTATCTTATAGTTTTGGATGCAATCGTAAATGGGATTCACTCCTTAATTTCTCTTTCTTCTGTCTTGTTGTTGGTTTGTAGAAATGCAACTGATTTCTGTGCATTGATTTTATATCCTGACACTTTACTGAATTCCTGTACAAGTTCTAGCAGTTTTGGAGTGGAGTCTTTTGGGTTTTCCACATATAGTATCATATCATCTGCGAAGAGGGATAGTTTGACTTCTTCTTTGCGGATTTGGGTGCCTTTAATTTCCTTTTGGTGTCTGATTGCTGAGGCTAGTATTTCTAGTACTATGTTGAATAGCAGTGGTGATAATGGACATCCCTGCTGTGTTCCTGACCTTAGCGGAAAAGCTTTCAGTTTTTCTCCATTGAGAATGATATTTGCGGTGGATTTTTCATAGATGGCTTTGATAATATTGAGGTATGTGCCCTCTATCCCTACACTTTGAAGAGTTTTAATCAGGAAGGGATGCTGCACTTTGTCAAATGCTTTTTCAGCATCTATTGAGAGTATCATATGGTTCTTGTTCTTTCTTTTATTAATGTGTTGTATCACATTGATTGATTTGTGGATGTTGAACCAACCTTGCAGCCCGGGAATAAATCCGCTTGGTCGTGGTGGATAATCCTTTTAATGTACTGTTGAATCCTATTGGGTAGTATTTTGGTGAGAATTTTCGCATCTGTGTTCATCAAGGATATTGGTCTATAGTTCTCTTTTTGGATGAGATCCTTGTCTGGTTTTGGGATCAAGGTGATGCTGGCCTCATAAAATGAGTTTGGAAGTTTTCCTTCCATTTCTATATTTTGGAGCAGTTTCAGGAGAATCGGATTTAGTTCTTCTTTAAATGTTTGGTAGAATTCCCCCTGGGAAGCTTTCTGGCCCTGGGCTTTTGTTTGTTTGGAGATTTTTGGTGACTGTTTCAATCTCCTTACTGGTTATGGATCTGTTCAGGTTTTCTATTTCTTCCTGGTTCAGTTGTGGTAGTTTATATGTCTCTAGGAATGCATCCATTTCTTCCAGATTGTCAGATTTGTTGGCGTAGAGTTGCTCATAGTATGTTCTTATTATTGTCTATATTTCTTTGCTGTTAGTTGTGATCTCTCCTCTTTCATTCATGATTTTATTTATTTGGGTCCTTTCTCTTTTCTTTTTGTTAAGTCTGGCCAGGGGTTTATCAATCTTATTAATTCTTTCAAAGACCCAGCTCCTAGTTTCATTGATTTTTTTTTTCTTTTTTCTTTTTTTTTTTTTTTTTTTTTTTTTTTGGTTTCTATTTCATTGATTTCTGCTCTGATCTTTATGAGTTCTCTTCTTCTGCTGGGTTTAGGGTTTCTTTCTTGTTCTTTCTCCAGCTCCTTTACGTGTAGGGTTAGGTTGTGTACTTGAGATCTTGTTTCTTGAGAAAGACTTGTACCGCTATATATTTTCCTCTCAGGACTGCCTTTGCTATGTCCCACAGATTTTGAACTGTTATGTTTTCATTATCATTTGTTTCCATGAATTTTCTCAATTCTTCTTTAATTTCCTGGTTGACCCATTCATTCTTTAGAAGGATGCTGTTTAGTCTCCATGTATTTGGGTTCTTTCCAGCTTTCCTCTTGTGATTGAGTTCTAGCTTCAGAGCATTGTGGTCTGAAAATATGCAGGGAATGATCCTAATCTTTTGATACCGGTTGAGACCTGATTTGTGACCCAGGATGTGATCTATTCTGGAGAATGTTCCATGTGCACTAGAGAAGAATGTGTATTCTATTGCTTTGGGATGGAATGTTCTGTATATATCTGTGATGTCCATCTGGTCCACTGTGTCATTTAAGGCCTTTATTTCCTTGTTGATCTTTTGCTTGGATGATCTGTCCATTTCAGTGAGGGGAGTGTTAAAGTCCCCTACTATTATTGTATTATTGTTGACGTGTGTCTTTGATTTTGTTATTAATTGGTTTATATAGTTGGCTGCTCCCACATTAGGGGCGTAGATATTTAAAATTGTTAGATCTTCTTGTTGGACAGACCCTTTGAGTATGATATAGTGTCCTTCCTCATCTCTTATTACAGTCTTTGGCTTAAAGTCTAATTGATCTGATATCAGGATTGCCACCTCAGCTTTCTTCTGATGCCCATTAGCATGGTAAATTGTTTTCCACCCCCTCACTTTTAATCTGGAGATGTCTTCAGGTCTCAAATGAGTTTCTTGAAGGCAACATATAGATGGTTTTTTTTTTTTTTTTTTTTTTTTATCCATTCTGATACCCTGTGTCTTTTGATTGGGACGTTTAGCCCATTAACATTCATGGTAACTATTGAGAGATATGAATTTAGTGCCATTGTATTGTCCATAAGGTGACTGTTACTGTATATTATCTCTGTTCCTTTCTGATCTACTACTTTTAGAGTCTCTCTTTTGCTTAGAGGACCCCTTTCAGTATTTCCTGTAGAGCTGGTTTGGTGTTTGCAAATTCTTTCAGTTTTTGTTTGTCCTGGAAGCTTTTTATCTCTCCTTCTATCTTCAATGATAGCCTAGCTGGATATAGTATTCTTGGCTGCATGTTTTTCTCATTTAGTGCTCTGAATCTATCATGCCAGTTCTTTCTGGCCTGCCAGGTCTCTGTGGATAAGTCTGCTGCCAATCTAATATTTTTACCATTGTATGTTACAGACTTCTTTTCCCGGGCTGCTTTCAGGATTTTCTCTTTGTCACTAAGACTTGTAAATTTTAATATTAGGTGATGGGGTGTGGACCTATTCTTGTTGATTTTGAGGGGGGTTCTCTGCACCTCCTGGATTTTGATGCTTGTTCCCTTTGCCATATTAGGGAAAAATCTCTCCAGTAATTCTCTCCAATATACGTTCTGCTCCCCTCTCTCTTTCTTCTTCTTCTGGAATCCCAATTATTCTAATGTTGTTTCGTCTTATGGTGTCACTTATTTCTTGCATTCTCCCCTTGTGGTCCAGTAGCTGTTTGTCCCTCTTTTGCTCTGCTTCTTTATTCACTGTCATTTGGTCTTCTATATCACTAATTCTTTCTTCTGCCTCATTTATCCTAGCAGTGAGAGCCTCCATTTTTGATTGCACCTCATTAATAGCTTTTTTTATTTCAACTTGGTTAGATTTTTAGTTCTTTTATTTCTTCAGAAAGGACTTTTATATCTCCAGAGAGGGTTTCTCTAATATCTTACATGCCTTTTTCGAGCCCGGCTAGAACCTTCAGAATCGTCATTCTGAACTCTAGTTCTGACATATTACCAATGTCTGTATTGATTAGGTCCCTAGCCTTCGGTACTGCCTCTTGTTCTTTTTTTTGTGGTGAATTTTTGCGCCTTGTCATTTTGTCCAGATAAGAGTATATGAAGGAGCAAGTAAAATACTAAAAGGGTGGCAAAGACCCCAGGAAAATGCACTTTAACCAAATCAGAAGAGACCCTAAATCGTGGGGGGGAGAAAGGGAATAAAAAGAGTTTGAGGGAAAAAAAAAATAAAAAAAGAAAACAAATAAATAAAAAATTAAAAAAATATATATATTAGATAAACTAGTTAAAAAACGTTAAAGAAGAAAAGGGTAAACGTTGAAAAAAATTTAGAAGAAGAAAAAAGAAAAAAAATTGAAAAAAATATTAAATTAACCACAAGACTAAAGAATCATGGGGAGAAAGCCATGAGTTCTGTGCTTTTCTTTCCCCTCCTCTGGAATTCCGCTGTTCTCCTTGGTATTGAATCTGCTTTCCTCGGTAGGTGAACTTGGTCCTGGCTGGATTTCTTGTTGATCTTCTGGGAGAGGCCTGTTGTAGTGATTCTCAAGTGTCTTTGTCCGAGGCAGAATTGCACCACCCTTACCAGGGGCCGGGCTAAGTAATCCGCTCGGGTTTGCTTTTGGGAGCTTTTGTTCCCTGAACACTTTCCGTAGAGTTCCAGAGGACAGGAATGAAAATGGCGGCCTCCCAGTCTCCGGCTCAGAGGAGCCGAGAGCTCGGGGTCCCACTCCTCAGTGCGCCCTCAGAGAATAGTGCCCAATCACTCCCATGTCCCTGGCCTCTGGCTGCGCTCCAAGCTCACCTAGCCTGCGACCGGTTCAAGGTAACCCCGAGCTGAGAGCTCACTCCTGGGCTCTGTCTCTGTAGCCGGCTTCCCCTTTCTAATACCTGCAAGCTCTGCAACACTCAGACACCCCCGATCCTTCTGTGACCCTGTGGGACCTGGGGCCACGCTGACTCCGCGTGGGCTTCACCCCGATTTAGCCTCTGGAGCAATGTCCCTCAGTGGAATAGACTTTTAAAAGTCCTGATTTAGTGCTCCGTTGCTCCGCCGCTTGCTGGGAGCCGGCCCCTCCCCCTGCAGTCTGTCTTCCCGTCTCTTTGGATTCACTTCTCTGCCAGTCCTACCTTTCAGAAAGTGGTTGATTTTCTGTTTCTAGAATTGTTGTTCTTCTTCTCTTTGATCTTCCATTGGATTTGTAGGTATTTGCAATGTTTAGATAAGCTATCTAGCTGATCTCCTGCTACCTGAGGTAGTCTCAGCCTGCTACTTCTCCGCCATCTTGACTCCTCTCCAGTAGATTCCACTCTTAATGCCATTTTGTAAATAGAAAATCTCAGATTTAGGCTTAGATTTTGCTTGAGGTTACACAACTTTTAATGGGAGGCTTTTGGATTCAAACCCAAGTCTGTCTATAAAGCTACACGCTCTTACCTCCTATGCCAAGTTACCGAATGTAAAATGTTTAGTATTTTAGTTAAGCTGTGCTGTCTTCCCTTATCATGGGAGCTCCTTTATACATTTTACAAATGTAAAATTTTTGTTTGCTCTTTTGAAATGATGAAATACCTTTTCTTCTCTGCTTCCCAAACTGTAGTTGTAATTAATATCTCTGATACTGATAGGTAATGTGAGATAAACTTTTAAGATCATATAAATCTATTTTCTGAGAATTTATTATGAAAATTTAGGGGAGAATTTTTTTGTTTTAAGGTGTTGTAACAGGGCACCTGGGTGGCCCAGTTGGTTAAGTATCTGACTCCTGATTTTGGCTCAGGTCATGCTCTCCAGGTTGGGATCCCAAGGTTTGAAATTGAGCCTTGTGTGGGGCTCTGCACTGGATATGGAGCCTGCTTAAGATTCTCACTCTCTGGGGCCCGTGGATGGTTCGTTGGCTGAGCATCTGGCTCTTGATTTTGGTTCAGGTTGTGATCTCATGGGTTGTGGAATTGAGCCTTATGGTTGGGCTCCACCCTGGGGGGGAAGTCTGCTTAGGATTCTCTTCTGTCCCTCTGCCCCTCCTCTGCTTGTGTGCTTTCCCACTCTCTTTTTCTCTCTCAAATAAATACTTCTTAAAAAAAAAAAAGTATGTTGTAACTTGGCAGTGTATTATTTGAAGACATTAAGCCAAAGCCAACTGACTTATTTGAGATGCAGTTTTCTAGTAGACTTTGATCTGGAAGTGCTAGGATGACAAGTAGTAGAAAGCTTTTATTATTTGATTCTGATGAGGAAATAGATTCTGTAGGTGAGTTTATTATAAAAACAGATTCACAGTACCATAAATAGTTTATTGTAAACTGAAGTAGATTACAATTTAAAAGTGCTTAGCTTAAATCAATTGATAGCAGTTTTTTCAAGTGTATTTGTACTTTTTCTTCTTTGGCTTGAAATAGCTATATACAAGCTGGGTTATTTGAGCAGTTTATTTCCTAATCTTTCCTATTATATAAGACCTACTGCTTTTGGTTCTGGGTGCCAGTAGAAGTTCTTCTATACCCCTGATGATTTTTTTTCTCCTGGACTTCTCATTTTGGTTCTGTCCCTTTACAGCCCTCCACCTCGGTGTCTTCTGGCAGCCTTACCTGACTTTTCCCTCAAGCATCTCAAAAGAACTTGGTATTCATCTGATGATTGTATTGGTCAGATTTGTTAATTTACACTTTATAGAGTTTTCCTTTCTTCAGTATATGGGAAGTTATTTAAACTTAATAGACTTTTAAAACTGATTAGCTCAATTTTTTGCATATGAATTTTTAATAATTTTTAGGCTTTTGGCAGGGAATGTAATCCTGTATTGTAAAATTATTTTCACAGGATAGTCAGACTCACATGTTTAAATGTCCCTTTGATATAAAGAGTTATATTTTCAGTGACTGCTTGTTTAGTTAAAAATGAGGCAACCTGGGGCACCTGGGTGGCTCAGTGGATTGCCCGTCCACCTCTTAATTTCAGCTCCGATTGTGATATCAGGGTTGTGGTATTGAGACCCATATTGCATCAGGCTCTCTGCTCAGTGGGGAGTCTACTTGGGATTCTCTCTCTCTCTCTCCCTCACTTCCCCCTCTTCCCCTCCCCCTATTCTCACTTTCTCTTACTTGCTTTCCCTTTCTTTCTCTTAAATAAATATTTTTTAAAAATGAGGCAACTTTTTAAAAATTGAGTTTGACTAATATTGCATTTGTAATAATTTGGATGGGTTATATAGAAGATTTATGTATTCTTGGAGGTAAGAGTTTAGGTAGTTAACTAATTGCTGGTGTATGGAGTTTATATCTCAGAGAAATATGAAGTGTCTTAACATAATCATATTTATTTGGTAGGTGTACAATGACATGAATTTTACTGTCTCCTTGTCCACAAACAGAAGAATGGGTTAATCACATAAAACAAACAAGATATATTGAGAAAGGTGTCTAGTCTGTTCAAAAAGTAGAAGTAGACCAAATGCGTTTCAAAGACTTTGGGGTTTTATTTGATCAATTTAGAATGCTAACTTTACTTTTATACATGCTAACTGTATGTATAAAAGAGAAAGGTGAACCAGTTTTAACATTCTTCAATTTCTATCTGAAAGCAGTATTTTAGAAATACTTGCTTTTTAGTAGGATTTCTTTCATAGGACTTGAAAACATATTCTGTATTTTCTAATAGATTTCTTAACCAGAGGTGGTTATTAGGCAGTTGTAGCTTCTAGAATTTATCTGTGAGTTTGGAACCAAGAAAGAGCCTTCTTACGGAACTGAAATCACTGTTGTGAAGCCATTAAATATTATGTAGGAAGCTTTTATTTCAGAGTATATATTCCATATATAATTTTAACCATTTGATAATATGGTTTCTTGGTACACAGGTAATGAAGTAAAAACTTAAGAACAAGAAAATTATAAGTTAGAATCTTTTTCTACTAAAGGGATAGGGAAATAGAAATATATTTCAGGAGTACCTATTTGAAAAGAGTAAAGAAATTGATTTATTAAAAATGGTATTTGTTTACCATATATTAGCCTGGAGAAATGAAGCATACATGGTATTTCTATTTGGTATTAATAAAAATAGAATTTTATATTGTGAACTTTTTGTTGCTTGTTTGTATTTTGTTGTTGAAGTTTTCTGAGTTTTATGGTCAGTAAGTAATACCACTTTGGTGTAATATATTACTGATCAATTACTGTGAAAGGTGGAACCATTTGATTTAAATCTAGTATAGAAAACATTATTCATGAACTATTAAAGTTTGCCTTCTTGCACTTCGGAGAAATGGGTGATTCTAAAGCAAGGAGAATACAAAATGAGCAGAGACCAAATGCTTAAGCAAATAGATTCTAAAAGGCTAAAACTGAAATAATGATAGTGTTTAATTTTAACCTAAAGAATAAAATAAATATCCATGAGTCCATACTGATGGAAACAAATGATGAATAAACAGATGGAGCTGAAAGGACAAATCTTACATACAGAATTCCAAATATAATTGTGGAGTCTACTCTTGAGGGATAGAGCTTAATTGTCCTTTATTTTAGTGTGGGGTACACTTAGCAACTCATCTTGAAAGCTGAGTACATGTTTGCCAGGCAGAAAAGAGGACTGTATGGGGCATTTTAGACACAGTGTAAATAAAAGCATTGAGATAGCAAAGCATGTTCTTCAGTTTCTGTTACGAAGATATACGTATGTTGGGTTACATTATTTGGATTTCATCCTGTTCTTGGTGGGTCAAACATTAGAGGATACAAAACTTCCTGACAGTTTTACAATATGACATGAAGGTGGATCTTGAAACAAGAGACTGAGAAGTAATATAGATTAGAGAAGAAACAGAAGTAGAACTGAGTAATATTATAAAAGCCAAGGTCAAAGAGTGTTTAAGGAAGATCTTCAGTGGGAGATTCCTTTAAGAAAAGAACCCCCCCCACACACACACAATAAGGACAGACTTGAGAAATTTGGTTTGGAAATTCATAGACTGCCTGTGACTTTGAAGTACCTCTGGAGGAATAGATGAGGAAAGGCTAAGTTACAGTGGGTTGAGAAGTGAATGAGAAGAGGGAAGGAGAGGAAATCAAGACTTCTTATTGATGGGAAGGAGGGAGATCAAGTAGGTGGAAGTCTAGCATGGGAGATAGGGTTAAAGGAGGGCTAGTTGAAGATGAGAACTGTGTTTATACACTGAAAAGATCTTAGTGGAAGAACTGAAGACACGTGTTAGGGGAGAAGTTAAGTAACTACTTAAGGAGAGTGTTCCAGAGGAACTGGAATGATGGACTGAAGATTTTTATGCAAGTGTTAATTTTGAAATGAGTGATACTGCCTCCTCACAGATAAGCAATAAGGAAGGTTGGCGGTATATATAAATTTCGAAAGTCATTATATGGAGAAGAAAGTTGAGGTTTATTTCTATGGCTTCTATTTTTATCTCTGGGGAAGGAAACAATTTTATGTTGACTCTGAGAAAGTTGAAATGTTAAAGGGCCTTGAAAAATGTGTTTTGGGGTTGGAATGGTCACTGCAATGAAAAGAGAGTGGAAAATCTTGACAAACAAATCAAATGCAATAATTTGTTAAAAGGATACCATGTTATAATCAAGTGGGTAGAGCTTTTCCAGGAATTCAATTCCTGGTTTAACATTTAAAAATTAATTAGCATAATTCACCATATTATAAATTAAAAGAGAAAAAGCGTATGATTATCTTAATGTAGAAGAAACATTTGACAAAATAAAACTCATGATGAAAATACTCAGTAAACATAGAAAAAAGAGAACTTTAGCAGCACCTGGGTGGCATAGTTGGTTAAGTGTCCAGCTCTTGGTTTTGGCTGAGGTCCTGATCTCACACTGTGGGATCGAGCCCTGTGTTGGCTCTGCGCTCAGCATCCAGTCTGCTTGATACTATTTCTCCTTCTCCTTCTGCCCCTTCCCCCGTGTATGGTCTTTCTCCCTTTCTCTAAAATAAATAAATAAATCTTTAAAAAAAGAGAGCACTTTCTAAACTTGATAAAGAGCATCTATGAAAAACTGTAACAGCTAACACAATACGGAATAGTGAAGACTAAGTCTTTCTACCTAAGATCAAGAGCAAGATAAGGATGTTCATTCTCAACACTTCCATTGTAATGGAAGTTCTGTCCAGTATAAAGAGGCAAGGGAAAAAATAAAAGGCACCTAGACTAGAAAGGAAAAAGTAAAACCATCTTTATTTGCAGATCATTTGGCCATTTGTGTAGAAAATATAAATGGAGAAATATACCTTGTTAATAGTTGGGAAGACTTGATGTTACTGTGATATGAATTCTCTCAAAATGGATCTGTAAATGCAATGCAATTCCAATAAAAATCCCAGCAGGTTGTTTTATAGAATTAAATAAGATGATTCAAAAGGCATATAGAAATGTAAAAGCCTAGAATAACCAAAACAACTTTGAAAAAGGACAAGAAATTTGAAGAGCTAACATTACTTAATTTGAAGACTTACTAGAAAACCCCAGTAATCATAATAGTGTGATACTGACATATAGGTAGACAGGTAGAACAATGGGACAGAAGAGGGTATCCAGAAATAAATCCACCCATATACAGATTACTGATTTTTAAAAAGATGCACTGGTAATGTTGTGCAGAAAGGACAGTCTTTTAACGAAATGATGTTGTATAAATGAGAAAAAAACTTTAATCCATGCCTCATACTATATTTTAAAAAATTAACTCAAAAAGGAACATTGATTTAAATGCAAAACTGAAAGTATAAAACTATTAGAGAAAAACATGAAAAAGAATCTTTGTGTTCTTGGCTTTATCAAAGATTTCTCAGATAAATCAAGATCCATAAAAGAAAAAATTCACAAATCAGAGTTCATAAAAAGGCAAAACTTTTGCTATTTAAAAGACATTCTGCAAAGAATGAAAGGATAAGCCGGAGAGTGGGAGAAAAATCCTGCCAAACATATATCTGATAAAGGACTGATACATGCAAGCACACAAAACTTAACAATAAGAGAAAAAAACAGTTAAAACATTGGGAAAAGATTTTTTTAAGATTGTTAACAATTCACCACAGAAGATGGATGGCAAAAGGCAATGAAAAAGTGCTCAATGTTAGCTAGTAGGATAATGTAAATTCAAATCAAATGAGATAGTAGTATATACCTACTAGAATGGCTACAATTTAAAGGACTGACCGTACCAAGTGTTGGTGAGATGTGGAGGAACTGGCATACTCCTACAGTGCCACTGGGACTATAAAATAGAATAACCCCATTGGAAAAGTTGGCAGTTTCTTAAAAAGTTAAACATATACCCATCATGGGATGTAGCCATTCTACTTTCAGGTAGTTATCCAAGAGAAAAGGAAATTTACGTTCATGGGAAGACTTATACATGAATGTTAATAGCACCTTTATTTGTAATAGTAAAAAAACTACAAATGACCTAACAGTCTATCTGTAGGTGAATGAATTGACAGGCGGTGGTGTATCTGTACAGTAGACTATTACTCAGTGAAAAGGAATGAAACTCTTGATATGTTGCAAGATTTGAGCAAATCTCAAAATAATTGTGCCGAGTGAAAGAAGGCAGACAGGAAAGTATATACTGTATGATCTCATTTATTTAGAATTCTAAACTATGAAAACTATAGTGACAGAAAGCAGTGGGTGGGATGAAAAGGGAGGGATTATCAAGGTGGACAAGGAGACTTTTGGGAAATGCTTACTATTTTGATTGAAATAGATGCATGAATATATATATATATGTCAAACCTTATCAAATTGTGTATTTAAATAGTTGCAGTTTATTGTATGTTAATTAAACTCAAGGAAACTGTTTAATAATTTAGAAGAAAACAAAAACTTTTTTGCCAAAGTATGTGTGTTACAGTTGAAAAGTGAAAGGACCAAAAAATGAGTTAAAATGTTATTGAGTATTTGGAAAAAGGGATCACATACGTTATCTTGATAACCTTAAATAGTTGCCAGTGGTATTTTAAAAAATACTGTTATTTCTCAGTGTTTGAATGTCTTTCTTCATGTAATATAAAGTTACTGAGAAAAATGACACTACTCTTCTTTCTTTCCCCTCCTTTTTTTTTTTTTTTTTTTTTTAAAGGAGTGACAGTTCATTCAGATTCTTTGTATTCTTCTTCGTCTATATTTGTCAGTTTGCTGTTCATGTACTCCAAGCTGCAGGATTTCATAATTGGGGCAACTGGTAAGTCATTTACTTTAATTACTTTAGTTTTAATCTGTTTATCTAGTATCTCTACATAATTTTGGCTTCCTAAAAATAGTTGACATAGAAAAGCCAGATTAGCAAAAGTAAACAAATGTGAAAATAGTAAAAAATGCATTTAAAAAAATGTCAAAGGCATAACCTTTGGGCAAACCATTCTACTGAAAATTATGTTGTCATTTTTAAAAATAGCATATTGTATCTAGTTTAAATGAAATGTGTATGTAACGGGCACTAAGAGGAAGAGTAAAAAGAATACCGAAGAGTTGTCAAATAGCAGGGCCAAGGATTGTGAAAGGGAGAGAAAAGAACTTCTAGGACTTAAGGAAAAAGTTATCTGTTATGTGTAAAGCACTGTTTAGGTATAGTGACATATATTTCCATACACACACAAATACACACATATGCACATGGATACTTATCTTTGGAAAATGGGATCAGTGCAGTGTTCACTTTGTAGGAGACACTCAGAAACTGAAACTAAATTATTTAGACTCAGGCTAGGAGATAATGGCAGATTGGTATCTCTCTTCATACACTTTGGAGCAAACATTCCTTGAATGAAATGGTGGGTGAAGAGTACAGATCTCTGAAACTAACCTTCTTCTTTTCTATTTTAATTGAGTTGCATACAGTTGAATTCTTGTAAGCAAAAGCATGTACAAGGCAACTTTGCTGCAATGTTTATAAATATTAAGGATATAACTAGAGTACATAGAGGACTTAAATTTTGTGTGCTAGTTCTGAATCAGTGGAGAATGGCAGCTATCAGACTACCTATCAGACTATAGGTAGCTTTGTGGATCCTCTAGTGGTCATGCATACATGCAGAGAATTTATATGGATACTTTAAATTAGTTCTAAAAAATACATTCTCATTTCAAATAGTGTATTTAGTCTTTGGCATATGAGGGAAAGGAAATGTTTTAAATGTTTAATTAAAAAAATAGACTGCTTATGTTAACAGAACCAGTCTTTTTATTCTTATGAAATTAAAGTAATTTCTTTTGCTTTTTAGCACAAATTTAGAAAAATGTGTTAAAATTAAGCATAACATTGTGTAGTGGCTTCATAGCAAAGGAGATTGCTAGTGAGGGGGCATATAGGATGACATGTTTTAAGATACCTAGACCTCATATGATTCAGCAGATTTTAAAAAAAAATTTAAAAAATTTGTTTATTTTGAGATAATTGCAGGTTCACGTAGTTACAAGAAATAATACTGTTTACCCAGTTTTCCTCATTGGTGACATCTTGCAAAACCATGGTGTAATGTCAAAACCAGGATCTTGACATTCGTAGAGTGAAGATAAGGAACCTTTCCATCACCAGAGAATCTCCCATGTTGCCCTTTTATAGCACATTCACTTCCTCCCATCCTCATTTACTTCTTAACCCCAGCAATCACTAATCTGTTCATCATTTCTATTATTTTGTCATTTCAAGAGTGTTATATAAGTGGAATCACCGGGTATGTAATTTTTGTCTTTTTTTGCTTGGCATAATTCTCCAGAGATTCATCTCAGTTGCTGTGTGTATCAATAGTTTGTTCATTTTTATTCCTGAGTAAAACTGTAGATGTACCACAGTTTAATCATTCACCATTTGAAGGACTCTGGACTGTTTCTAATTTTAGGCTATTATAAATAAAGCCTCTGTAAACATTAGTGAACAAATTTTGTGTGAAACTCCACTTTCACTTCTCTGTGATAAATACCCAAGAGTATAATTGTTGGTTCATATGGAAGTTGCATATATAGTCATTTTTAAGAAACTAACAAACTGTTTTTCAGAGTGACCCTGCCAGGTTACAACCCCACTAACAATGTATGAGTGACTCAGTCTCCACATCCTGACCAGGATTGGTGTTACCATTTTTAAAAAATTTAGCTATTCTGATAGATGTATAGTGATAGCTCACTGAGGTTTTTAAGTTGTATTTCTCCAATGACTCATAATGTTGAACTTCTTTTCTTTTGATTATTTGCCTCTTTATATCCCCTTGATGAAACATATTTTCATGTCTTTTGCCCATTTTCTAATGGAATTTTTTTTTCTAACCATTGAGCTTTGAAAGTTCTTCATATATTCTGGATGCTAATTCTTGGTTCGGTATACAGTTTGCAAATATTTTCTTTCGTAATTAAGCAGAATTTAAAAAGAAATGAAAGTAATAATGAGCACATTTGCTTAAAAAAAGCAAAATCTGGTGGTACACACTTAAGGCTCTGGTACTTAGTGTTGGATTTGAATTCAGACTATGGCATTTTTAGCTGTGTGACTTTGAGCAGGTTAATGAGTGTCTCTGACTCAGGTGCTCATCTGCAAAATAGGAATTTCAAACAGCATCTGTCTTATGGAATTGTGAAAATTAAGTGAGTTAATATGAATAACTTGAATATTGCCTGGCTTATAAGTGCTGAAAATATATTGGTTACTATTTTTTTTTTTAAAGCAGTCATTCACTTACTTGTCTAATCACACTTTTTTTTTGTAATTACTTCTTAGTGGTTGGATATCATCCCTTACTGGTCTCAACCAAAGTATTCCTGTTGGAATTATGATGATAATCATAGCAGCACTTTTCACAGCATCAGCGGTCATCTCACTAGTTATGTTTAAAAAGGTAAGCGAATTTTACATCTGTAAATTTTTGTACTTAATCACGTTCAGTTCCCATCTTTCCCATTTTGCTTTTAATTCAGTGTAACCTCAAGCTGTTCTGTTGTTCTTCTTGAGCAACTGTGCTCTCTGAGGATTACCTTTTACAATTGTAAGTTAAGCGTAAAGAAAATGTCATCACATTTTTAACTTCTGTAAAAAGGAAATATTTATAAATCCTGTTAGCTCAAGGTTTTTTTGATAAATAGGCAATCTCACTTAAAAATTTTTGGAGTTAAAAAATTTTATCTAATTTCTTTTTTTGAATATAAAGCATATTAGCCTGATTAATACATAGAAGTAAATTTGTATGGAATGTGTGTTTTGTTTGTATTTAAAATTGAAAGGCATGAAATTATGACTATAAGCTGATGACAGATTTGGGCTGAGTTATAACATGAATTTGTTTTTAGTGACTTCCCAGTTATCTTGGCTGTATTTCTCTGTATAAGATTCCCATGGCTGTTTTCATCGCCTTAAAAAAATAAATACATAGGGTGAGAGAGAAATCAGTGGTTTCATTTGTTTATATAAAGTTTTTTTTTTTTTTTAAAGATTTTATTTATTTATTTGACAGAGACAGAGATCACAAGTAGGCAGAGAGGCAGGCAGAGAGAGAGGAGGAAGCAGGTGCCCAGCTGAGCAGAGAGCCCTATGTGGGGCTGGATCCCAGGATCCCGAGATCATGTCCTAAGCCAAAGGCAGAGGCTTTAACCCACTGAGCCACCCAGGCGCCCCTGTTTATATAAAGTTTTAATTGTGTCTCAGATACATATTTTTGATATTCTGCGTGTGTTCAAACGTAGATTCTACATGATACAGAAACCATGGGAATAAACCCTATGTTTCAAGATGATAAAGACCTTTTGGTGGGTTTCACTTTAAAGAAGATAATTCCTTAGAACAGTTTTTTCTTTATTTTTTACTGTCTGGTAACTTGAGAATGTGTATAAGGAATACTTAGAAGTAACTGTACCTTATATTTAAGAACACTCTGCACTCCTGAAATATTTTACTTGTGCATTTGCCTTTTATCTTCTCAAAACTCTGAAGACCACGTTGTGTTCTTTCTGTCCATATTTTGCTACTCATTTTCTCTCAAAAGCTATTACTTCTTTTCTGAACTGCACACATGTACTATAGAAACTCAGCTTCCCAAAGTTACTAAATTCTGTAGCCTTTTTTGCAGTTACCTTTTTCCTTCAACTCTGCAGTCTTCTACACTACAGGTGGCCCCTCTTCCTCAGTCTTCGTTCTGATTCTCCTGCCTTTGAGGCTGTTCTTTCTTCTTCATTTCTTTGTCCAACTCCTGTGTACAGGTCTTCTTAAATGAAATCAGCTCTCTGCTCTTTGTGCTATATAATCTTTCTCCTTGGAGATTTTAATTTCTCCAATTTTAAATTCCTTCTCTTCTCTATCATGGGTGACCTAGAATCTTGGAGTTGGAAGACATAATGCTTTACATAAAAATTTACTTGCTCTCCGGGAGTTTTTAACTCAGTGTTGTGTTGAGCCTGTAGAAACTGAGCGACTACACTTCGGGGTTTCCTACCCTAGTTCTCTTTCAGTGGTGATTTCTGCCAGAGTCTGTGCTGAGATATGGATGTTATACACTTAGAGAGAACC
The DNA here is from genome assembly GCF_922984935.1 of Meles meles. Taxonomy (NCBI): domain Eukaryota; kingdom Metazoa; phylum Chordata; class Mammalia; order Carnivora; family Mustelidae; genus Meles; species Meles meles. The sequence goes on along the minus strand of NC_060068.1, from coordinate 79,252,575 downwards.
CATTCTTTTTTACCTGGGACTTGAAACTTTCCCGTTCGATGTGATACAGCAGAGGCTCTGTGGGGGGGGAGACCACGTGGCGGGTGCGCGGTCTGGAGAAAGCACTTGGGTAGACGGAGGTGAATGAGAGGATAGGAGACCAGGGAAACCAAGTACTGGAGGACTGGAGGCCAGTCTGAGCTGGACCAGAGTGTATGGAAGACATCTTAAGCCACAGAACCTGAGAGTGTCTGTGTCAGAACAGACTGGACCCTGGACCTTAAGAGGAAGAGGACAAAGAGAAGAGGAGTCAAGATGGTGGGGAAGTAGGAGGAGGCGCTGTTTCAACCTTTACCCTAAAGTGAGCTGATTACCTACCAAGGAACTCCGACCACCCATGAAATCAGCCTGAGATCAGAATTATACACATCTGGATCTCTACAGGAGCAGAAGACGCCAGTGGCAGTCTTTTTGTTTGTCTGTTTTTGTTTGTATACTTCATAAATCTTACCTTGGGGCCCTTTTGGGCTGAGCCTTCTCTTTTATCTTCCCTTTTTTCCTGTCTCTCTCTCTCTTTTTTTCCTTTTTTCTTTTCCTTTTTTTTTTTTCTTCTTTCTTCTTCTCTATTTCTTTTTCTTTTTTTTTTTTTTTTTCTCTCATTTGGGTGGGGAACCCTCATTGCACAGAAGCGTTCCAGGATGCACCTTGACTGCACCACAGTCGATACATCCAGCTGCATCTGTTCAGTCACCTCTTACCAAAATGACTAGGAGGAGGAATACCCAAGAGAAGAAAAATACAGAGGATGGACCTTCTGCAACAGAGCTAATGGCTATCGACATAGACAATATGTCGGAAAAGGAATTCAGACTAACAATTATCCAGGCAATAGCTAGGTTGGAGAAAGCCATGGATGACCAAACGGAATTGATTAGGGCAGAACTGAAAGCCACCAGGGATGATGTTCACAATGTTAGGGCAGAACTGAAAGCCACCAGAGATGATGTTCAAAATGTTCTCAATGAGTTCCAATCTAATCTAAATTCTCTAAAAGCTAGGGTAACTGAGACAGAAGATAGAATTAGTGATCTGGAGGACAAACAGGTAGAGAGAAAGGATCAGGAGGAAGCCTGGAACAAAGAGCTCAGAAGCCATGAAAACAGAATCAGGGAAATAAATGATGCCATGAAATGTTCCAATGTCAAAATTATTGGAATCCCTGAAGGGGAGGAAAAAGAAAGAAGTCTAGAAGATATAGTGGAAGAAGTTGTCTATGAAAATTTTCCCAATCTCACGAATGGAAACAATGTTCATGTACTAGAGGCAGAGAGATTTCCCCCCAAGATTTTAGATTCTCGAAAGTCCTCGCGACACCTTATAGTTAAAATGAGGAATTATGTTTCAAGACAGACCCTCTTAAAAGCAGCTAGGACAAAGAAGCTCCTTACATACAGAGGAAAGCCTATTAGAATTACGTCAGACCTGTCTACAGAGACCTGGCAAGCCAGGAAGGGCTGGCAAAATATATTCAGAGTACTAAATGAGAAGAACATGCAGCCAAGAATACTCTATCCAGCAAGACTGACATTCAAAATGGATGGAGAGATAAAGAGTTTCCAAGACCGGCAAGGCTTAAAAGACTATGCAACCACCAAGCTGACACTGCAGGAAATATTTCCTATAAAAGAGAAAAAATCCCAAGAATATCATTGAACAGAAATATAGAAACAATCTACAGACAGAAAGACTTCAAAGGTAACACGATGTCAATAAAAACCTCTCTCTCAATAATCACTCTCAATGTGAATGGCCTAAATGCGCCCATAAAATGACACAGGGTTGCGGATTGGATAAAACGACAGGACCCATCCATATGTTGTCTACAAGAGACCCATTTTGAACCTAAGGATGCACCCAGACTGAAAGTGAAGGGATGGAGAAGCATCTTTCATGCCAATGGGCCTCAAAAGAAGGCCAGGGTAGCGATTCTCATATCAGATAAATTAGATTTTAAACTAAAGACTGTAGTCAGAGATACAGAAGGACACTACATAATTCTTTTTTTTATTTTTTTTTAAGATTTTATTCATTTGCTACAGAGAGAGGTCACAAGTAGGCAGAGAGACAGGGGGAAGCAGGCTCCCTGCTGAGCAGAGAGCCCGATGCGGGGCTCAATCCCAGGACCCTGAGATCATGACCTGAGCCAAAGGCAGAGCCACCCAGGTGTCCCGGACACTACATAATTATTAAAGGGACTATCCACCAAGATGATCTAACAATTGTAAATATATCTATGCCCCCAATATGGGAGCACTGAATTACATAAGAAAACTATTAATCAAGATAAAGAGTCATATTGATATGAATACAATAACAGTAGGAGATCTTAATATGCCTCTATCAGAAATAGATCATCAAAGCAGAAAATTAATAAAGAAATAAGAGCATTGAATGAAACATTGGACCAGACGGACCTCATAGACATATACAGAACATTCCACCCTAAAACAACAGAATACTCATTCTTCTCAAGTGCACATGGAACCTTCTCCAGAATAGACCACATTCTGGGTCACAAAGCAGGACTCAACCGATACCCAAAGACTGACATTATTCCCTGCATATTCTCAGATCCCAATGCTTTGAAACTGGAGCTCAATCACAAGGAAAAGTTCAGAAGGAACTCAAACACCCGGAAGCTAAAGACCACCTTGCTTAAGAATGCTTGGATCAACCAGGAGATCAAAGATGAACTTAAACAATTCATGGAAACCAATGAGAATGAAGACACTTCGGTCCAAAACCTATGGGATACAGCAAAGGCAGTTCTAAGGGGGAAATACATAGCCATCCAAGCCTCCCTCAAAAAAATTGAAAAATCCAGAATACACCAGCTGTCTCTACACCTTAAAGAACTGGAGAATCAACAACAAATCAAACCAACTCCACACACAAGAAGGGAAATAATCAAGATCAGAGCAGAGATCAATGAGGTAGAAATCAGAGATACAGTAGAATGTATCAATGAAACTAGAAGCTGGTTTTTTGAAAGAATCAATAAGATCGATAAACCATTGGCCACACTAATCCAAAAGAAAAGAGAGAAAGCCCAAATTAATAAAATGATGAATGAAAAGGGAGAGATCACAACTAACACCAAGGAAATAGAAACAATCATCAGAAATTATTACCAACAGTTATATGCCAATAAACTAAGCAACCTAGATGAAATGGATGCATTCCTGGAAAACTATAAACCCCCAAAATTGAACCAGGAAGAAATTGACAACCTGAATAGACCGATATCTAGTAATGAGATTGAAGCAGTGATCAAAAACCTCCCAAAACACAAGAGCCCAGGACCTGACGGATTCCCTGGGGAATTCTACCAAAGTTTCAAAGAAGAAACAACACCAATTCTCCTGAAGCTGTTCCAAAAAATTGAAGCAGAAGGAAAACTTCCAGACTCTTTTTATGAAGCCGGCATTACCCTGATCCCCAAACCAGGCAAAGACCCTACCAAAAAGGAGAATTTCAGACCAATATCCCTGATGAATATGGATGCTAAGATTCTCAACAAGATCCTAGCAAACAGGATCCAGCAGCACATTCAAAAGATTATCCACCATGACCAGGTGGGATTCATCCCTGGGTTACAAGGTTGGTTCAACATTCGCAAATCAATCAATGTGATAGAACAAATCAGTAAGAGAACAGAGAAGAACCACATGGTCCTCTCAATTGATGCAGAAAAAGCATTTGACAAAATCCAGCATCCGTTCCTGATTAAAACACTTCAAAGTATAGGGATAGAGGGAACATTCCTGAACTTAATAAAATCTATCTATGAAAGACCCACAGCAAATAGCATCCTCAATGGGAAAAAGCTTGCAGCCTTCCCGTTGAGATCAGGAACACGACAAGGATGCCCACTCTCACCACTCTTGTTCAACCTAGTATTAGAAGTCCTAGCAACGGCATTCAGACAACAAAGAGAAATAAAAGGTATCCAAATTGGCAAGGAAGAAGTCAAACTCTCTCTCTTCGCAGATGACATGATTCTTTATATGGAAAACCCAAAAGACTCAACCCCCAAACTACTAGAACTCATACAGCAGTTCAGTAACGTGGCAGGATACAAAGTCAATGTACAGAAATCAGTGGCTTTCTTATACACTAACAATGAAAGACAGGGAAATTAGAGAATCGATTCCATTCACCAAGAACCATAAGATACCTGGGAATAAACCTAACCAAAGAGGTAAAGGATCTGTACTCAAGGAACTACAGAACACTCATGAAAGAAATTGAAGAAGACACAAAAAGATGGAAGACCATTTCATGCTCTTGGATCGGAAGAATAAACATTGTTAAAATGTGTATACTGCCTAGAGCAATCTATACTTTTAATGCCATTCCGATCAAAATTCCACCGGTATTTTCCAAAGAGCTGGAGCAAATAATCCTAAAATTTGTATGGAATCAGAAGAGACCCCGAATTGCTAAGGAAATGTTGAAAAACAAATACAAAACTGGCGGCATCATGTTACCCGATTTCAAGCTTTACTACAAAGCTGTGATCACCAAGACAGTGTGGTACTGGCATAAAAACAGACACACTGACCAGTGGAACAGAGTGGAGAGCCCAGATATGGACCCTCAACTCTATGGTCAAATAATCTTCGACAAAACAGGAAAAAAATATACAATGGAAAAAAGACAGTCTCTTCGATAAATGGTGCTGGGAAAACTGGACAGCGATATGTAGAAGAATGAAACTCGACCATTCTCTTACACCGTACACAAAGATAAACTCGAAATGGATAAAAGACCTCAACGTGAGACAGGAATCCATTGGAATACTAGAGGAGAACATAGGCAGTAACCTCTTCGAGATCAGCCACAGCAACTTCTTTCAAGATTTGTCTCCAAAGGCAAAGGAAACAAAAGCGAAAATGAACTTTTGGGACTTCATCAAGATCAAAAGCTTCTGCACAGCAAAGGAAACAGTCAACAAAACAAAAAGGCAACCCACGGAATGGGAGAAGATATTTGCAAATGACAGTACAGACAAAAGGTTGATATCCAGGATCTATAAAGAACTCAAACTCAACACACACAAAACGGATAATCATATCAAAAAATGGGCAGAAGATATGAACAGACACTTCTCCAATGAAGACGTACAAATGGCTATCAGACACATGAAAAAATGTTCATCATCACTAGCCATCAGGGAGATTCAAATTAAAACTACATTGAGATACCACCTGACACCAGTTAGAATGGCCAAAATTAGCAAGACAGGAAACAACGTGTGTTGGGGAGGATGTGGAGAAAGGGGAACCCTCTTCCACTGTTGGTGGGAATGCAAGTTAGTGCAGCCACTTTGGAGAACAGTGTGGAGATTCCTGAAGAAATTAAGAATAGAGCTTCCCTATGACCCTGCAATTGCACTGCTGGGTATTTACTCCAAAGATACAGATGTAGTGAAAAGAAGGGCCATCTGTACCCCAATGTTTATTGCAGCAATGGCTACGGTCGCCAAACTGTGGAAAGAACCAAGATGCCCTTCAACGGATGAATGGATAAGGAAGATGTGGTACATATACACAATGGAGTATTATGCCTCCATCAGAAAGGATGAATACCCAACTTTTATAGCAACATGGACGGGACTGGAAGAGATTATGCTGAGCGAAATAAGTCAAGCGGAGAGAGCCAAGTATTATATGGTCTCACTTACTTGTGGAGCATAACAAAGAACACGGAGGACATGCGGAGATGGAGAGGAGAGGGAGTTGAGGGAAACTGGAAGGGGAGATGACCCATAAGAGACTATGGACTCTGAAAAACAACCTGAGGGTTTTGAAGGGGCGGGGGGGGGGTGGGAGGTTGAGGAACAGGTGGTGGGTAATAGGGCACGTACTGCATGGAACACTGGGTGTGGTGCAAAAACAATGAACACTGTTATGCTGAAAATAAACAAATTAAAAAAAAAATTTACTTGCTTGATCAGGTGAGTGTTTAGGTCTCCGGTTGGTCAGTATCATCTCACAGTAATGCAGCCGCGACTTGTCAGTTCCTTCTCAGAACTAGCTTTTACTAGAAGTTCTGATTCATAGTCAAAAATGTTTATTAATACCACATATTATATGATTTCACTTATATGAAGTGTCCCAAACAGGCAACTCTCTAGAAATAGAAAGTAGATTGTTGGTTGACTTCCGTTAGGGTTAGGGCAGAGAAGATTGCTGATGGTTAGAAAATTTCTGTTTGTGGTGATGAAAATTTCTACAGTTAGATTTATAGATGATATATTCACAACACTATAAATAAATACTAAACCCCATTGAATTCTACACTTCAAAAGGGCAAATAGTTCATTATGCAAATTCTATCTCAGGGAAGCTGTTTTTTTGAAAAAGGAACATTTGTTAAGTACCTACTATGAATTTGGTGATCCTAAGTATTTTCTGGTGATTCCATTTAAACTTATTTCAGCACTTTGACTGCTTTTGTCAGTGTTTCCGTTAATTTTTAAGTCACTTTCCTAGATAATTTCTTAGAATCTTTTTCTTCCCTTCCATTCCCAGTCTCAGCTAGCCCAGAACTGTTTTGTAAATCACTCACACTCCCAACTTCCTTCTGTCCATTTTGTTTGTAGTTACTATGTTAATATAAAAAACCCCAAACCCAGCAATCTGAAGATTTTTGAAGTGGACTGGATTGGGAATGGGATTTTGGTGGTTGTGGGAAGTAGGCTACTAGTCACCTTTTACTGCTTCTGGAGCCAGACTTTCTCCTCTAGCCAAACTATTTCTAAGTTTCTTTATATATATCACATATGTTCCTTTGTCCCCGTTTTTGTTCCTGCTGGGCCTCTTGACTCCTGGGTTGCTTCATCTTCTTTGCCAGTTGAAGACCTATGAGTGTTCTTTCAAGATCTAGCTCAAATCTTCATACCTCTTTCACAGAATTTTTCTCATTACCCATGTCTACAGGATTAGGTCATCGTCTGTTTTCTTGGGGAACGTATTGTAGGCATTACTCATTGAAGCATCTGGGCACAAGCCACTTTATATACCTTATATTCTGGGTACCCAACTTGTTAAAATTCCTCTGGGTGAACATGTCTTTTAGCATTGGAATTAGAAGAGCAAGCGCTTTGGAACCATACACTCAGGTTGAAATTCTGGTGCCATGACTTAGTGCTTTGTGAGCTGAGGCAGTCTTCTGTAACCACTCAGGTTCAGTGTCATCACCTGTCCTCTAAGCTCCATGAGAGCAGAGACCTAGTCTGTTTTCTTTGAGGTTATATTTCCTACATCTAGAACAGTGACTGACAGAAATAGGCTGCGATAAGGATTCAAAGTATTTGTTGAATGAAGGAAGGAATGGAAATAATAACTATGACCATAGTGCTGGGGTGAGGATTGAGTGAGACAGGGAACATAGGTTCCAGAGCAAAGGGCTTTCTCAATTAAAATTAACTGTTTTTTTCTGGTCTTCTTGAGCCCCTTATCAGTTTATTGCAGAATCTGGTTGAGTGTCTCCTTTTATTTAGTAGATGCTTGTGTCAATCGGTGTTGTATCAGAGAAACAGAATGAAGAGATTTATTGAAAGGAATTGGCTTATATGGTTGTGAGAGCTTGCTTGGTTAGTCTAAAATCCATCAGGCAGGCAGTCAGACAGGGTTTGAAAATCTCAAGCAGAAGCTGAAGTCCAGTCCAAGGTGGGATTTCTTCTTCTTCAGAGAAACCTCAGTTCTGTTCTTAAAGCTTTTCTTTTTTTTTTTTTTTTTTTTAAGATTTTATTTATTTATTTGACAGACAGAAATCTCAAGTAGGCAGAGAGGCAGGCAGAGAGAGAGGAGGAAGCAGGCTCTCTGCTGAGCAGAGAGCCCGATGTGGGGCTCGATCCCAGGACCCTGGGATCATGACCTGAGCCGAAGACAGAGGATTTAACCCACTGAGCCACCCAGGCGCCCCTTAAAGCTTTTCAACTGATTGTATGAGGCCTACCCAGATAATTCAGAACACTCATTTTCCTAAAGTCATCTGATTAATAATCACGTGCACAAAATACCTTTACAGCAACATCTAGGTTAGTGTTTGATCCATAGACTATAGCCAGCCAGAGAAATGTGACCATGACAACATCTCTTTGAACATTTCTTTAATTATTACTTAATGTATCATTGGGGGTGCTTTATTAAACTAGAAATGTAGTAAGTTCAGAGTACAGTGGAGGGTTTTGTGATATGTTGCAGATTCCATTCACTTCTTAACCATTTATGAGCATGTGTTATGTGTCAAGTACTATATTATACATGAGCTCAAGGAGCTCACATTTTGGCCTGAAAGAGAAACAAGTGGCTAGGCCCCACAGTTCATTGATTTAGTAGCTATTTATAGGGATAAGTATAGGGATCACAGAGGAGAGACACCTAAGTTTGGTGATCTTTTTAGTAGTGAGGTGGATTTTTTTTTTAAGGTTTTATTTATTTATGAGAGAGAGAGAGAAAGAGGCAGGCAGAGAGAGGGAGAGGCAGGCAGAGAGAGGGAGAAACAGGCTCCCTGCTGAGCAGAGAGCCCACCACGGGGCTGGATCCCAGGGCCCTGGGATTATTGACCCAAGCCGAAGGCAGATGCCTAACTGACTGAGCCACCCAGGTGCCCCTGAGGTTTTTTAAAAATACTATCTTAGCTGAGATAGCATGATGAACAAGAGTTATCTAAGTAAAGGAAGGAAGAGGATAAGTAGGTACCAGGTAGCAGGAATACTGTTTTCTTATCTAGTTGCAGGAAATAATGTTGTGTATTTGGGGAATTAAAAATAGCTCAGAATAGATGGGAGGTAAACCTGGGGTATGAGTTGGGCAGGGAGAAATGTAGGGTGTTGCTTGTGGAGGACAGGGAAAGAGGAGGCTGCGCCCATAAGTTACATTCTGCAGAGTCTTGTAAACTGGGAAAACTTATTAAGAGGATCGGGTCCCGCATCGGGCTCTCTGCTTGGCGGGGAGCCTGCTTCCCTCTCACTCTCTCTGCCTGCCTCTCTGCCTACTTGTGATCTCTCTCTGTCAAATAAATAAATAAAATCTTAAAAAAAAAAAAAAAAAGAAGTTGGACTTTCTCTACAGAGTGGTGGTGATCCAAAGAAGAGGTTTAAAGAGGAAAGTAATTGAATTGGTCAATTTGAGCTTTAGAAAGTGTGTTCTCAAATAGATTTGGCATTTGTAGGGCAGGGATGTGGTACTTGGAGAAATGAAGACTGGGAGACAAAGTAAGAAGCTGGTGAGTAATGGTGGCCAGAACTAATGAAGTGGCAGTGTGAAGTCACTATAGTCAAGGGAAAATGAGCAATTCGTATTGATTGGACCTGGGCCTAGGATTGGAGGTTGAGGGAATACTCAAGGATTACACAGAGCTTTTTAGATGATGGGTCATTCAGGAAGAGAGTACAGGAAGAGGAATATAGGCATCAGGGCACCAGGCTGGGTCATTCACTAGAGCACACAACTCTTACTCTTAGGGTTGTGAATTCTAGCTCCACATTGGGAATGGAGCCTAGATACATACATACATATGTACATAAATATTATATATGTAAGTATATATTATATATATATATCTCTCTCCAGATATGTATATGGAGAGAGAGAGAGAGAGAAGATATGTGGGCATCAAGTTGTTTTCAGCTTTGAATCCAGAGAGTTTAAAATAATGCTGGAGCATCAAAGTATAAATACACATAGGCTTTTGGATGTATGAGTTGGGAGCAAAGGAAAGAGCTTTAGGCTGATTTCTGGACTTGGGAAGTAATGACTTCTTGATGTAAATGAAGCCTGGAAAGTGGTTGTGGTCATGAGGTGAGGGTAGAACACACTGCAGATCTGCTGAGGAAAGAATGTGGAGGGATTTTTAACCGGTGGGTGATGGAGGCGTGTGTGGCACAGATGATTAATACAGTCAGAGTGTGGAGACAGTGTTTATTCTCCTGCTGCTATGTGCAGCACTCAAGTCTCTGATGTGCAGCTTTCCCCCCAGGTACGCAATTCTGTAAGATCCAACCCATGAAAGGAAGAGTTTTAGAGCTGTGCTGATTGTATGCCAGGCATTCAAAAGAAATAGGACTGCTTCCTAAATAAATGTATTTATATGGGAATTGTGCAGCATACTCTTTTTTGGTTGACCATTCTTTTTTTTAACCTCATTGTTGAAGACATTACCAGTTAACTCCTTTTATATATGTTCACTGTCAGTCAGTACAGTACAAGTCCCTGAACTTCTCTGAATCTCATATTCTAATGAAATAGGAATTTAGATGAGTTAATTTTCTATATGACTTTATGAAGTACAATAAATGGGGACAATATAATAAGCTAAAATATAATTTGAGCTCAGATTTCATACTTGCAGTAGCAAGTATTTCTCTTACTTTTTTTGTTTGTTTTAGAGGATTTTATTTATTTATTTGAGAGAGAGAAGGAGCACAAGCATGGGGAGTGGCATAGTCAGAGGGAGAAGCAGCTCCCCACTGAGTAGGGATCCTGAAATGGGGCTCAATCCTGGACCCTAGAGTCATGACCTGAGCTGAAGACAGACACTTAACTGACTGAGCCACCCAGGTGCCCCGATTTCTCTTACTTTTGATAGAAATTGAGATCCAGTAAAAACACCAGACAAACCGCTGAAAAAGTACTGGCTGTTTCTTCTGTGTGTATGTAGCCATAGTTGCTAGCCACTAGGGGTCAGGCTCTTCATAAACAGTTAATACCCTCCAAAAGTTCCCAATGCACACTATTTGACTCTAGAATTGTTGCAGTTTGTTAGACTACTCAGTATCTCCAGCCCCAGCTAAACATGCTTGGTAGTTATATATTTATTTCAATTTATAATGAATACAATTTTGAGAATTCTTTTGGCATTCTGATTTGGTCTTGCATAATTGGAGAAAGTAAGCATTGAGTGCTATGGTATCTTTGTTTCCTCCTATGTCATTTTATAATTGACATTTGAAAAAATTGAAATGTAAGAATATCTGTCTCTTCACAGATAAAGGAACAGTTCACCTCTTACCTTTCACAGATTTCTTAATCTTTCACTTTGATTGTTTCTAGAAATTACTTATTTTTTAAAAAGGTCTTCTTTAGGAACCAAATAGAATTAAGTAATAGTTTTGGACTAAAGGGTAGGAATTTTCAATGGGTCATAATGGGGAATCCAGAAATTTCCTTCTTTTCATTGGTATAAGAGCCAGAATAACTTAGTATGGAAGAGATAAATAGATGATACCTAATTTGTATTCCTTTGGGGACTTACTTTTGAATGATTTTTCTGATGAAATTTAAGAAACTGTTCATAGACATTTGTGTTCGCATTAACAAAGTAATTACTAACAGTGGTTTTTTAAACATTTCAAAAGAATTTTAGAAAAAACTTACTTTGGGGGCGCCTGAGTGGCTCAGTGGGTTAAAGCCTCTGCCTTTGGCTCAGGTCATGATCCCGGGGTCCTGGGATCGAGCCCCATGTCGGGCTCTCTGCTCCACGGGGAGCCTGCTTCCTCCTCTCTCTCTCTGCCTGCCTCTCTGCCTAGTTGTGATTTCTCTCTGTCAAATAAATAAAAAAATAAAAATTAAAAAAAAAAAAAACAAAAAAAAACTTACTTTGGGATGCCCGAGTGGCTCAGTCGGTTAAGCATTTGCCTTCAGCTTGGGTCCCTGCTCAGCTCAGAGTCTGCTTCTCCTTTTGCCTCTTTCCCTACCCGCTCTTGTGTTCTATCTCTCTCTCTCTTAGTCACTCTGTCCCAATAAATAAAATCTTTCAAAAACAAAAAAAGAAAAAACTTATTTCACTTAAAAAAAACAAGTTTACCAGGGTGCTTGGTGGCTCAATCAGTTAAGTATCTGCTTTCGGCTCAGATCATGATCCCGGAGTCCTGGGATTGAACCCCACATTGGGGCTCCCTGCGCAATCGGAGTCTGCTTCTCCTTCTCCCACTCCTCCTGCTCATGCTCTCTCTCTGTCTTTCACTCTCTCAAATAAATAAAATCTTAAGAAAAAAAACACACACACGTTTCTCTAAATCCTTCAAAATTTTTTTAAATGGCAATCTGTCCATTATGAAAAGTTTTTTTTTTTTTAAGATTTTATTTCTTTATTTGACAGACTGAGATCACAAGTAGGCAGAGAGGCAGGCAGAGAGAGGTGGGGAGCCAGGCTCCCTGCTGAGCAGAGAGCCCGATGCGGGGCTCTATCCCAGGACCCTGAGATCATGATCTGAGCCGAAGGCAGAGGCTTCAACTCACTGAGCCACCCAGGTGCTCCCATTATGAAAATACTTTTGTGTGAGACTATAGAATTTGGGTATTGGTCCAGAATAATGACGTCTCATTGATTGTTAAATTGGTGTTTTATAGTAAATGCTTTGTAAACATAAGCTTACATTTAAGTAATAGTCTTCTTAGATTAAAATTGATGCTTTCACTTTCCTTGAAAGCACTGCTATTGTTCACTCCCTCTTTCTTTCTTTTCTTCTTTTTCATTTCTTTCTTTCTTTCTGCTTTATTTGGATCTAGGACAGAATGCTGATAATTTTACTACACTTTTTTTTATAGTCACAAATAGGTATACTTCTTTTATCTCTGTCTTTCTCTGAATCATCCAACACTATAATTTTTCCTGATTACAAATTGATTTCAGATGATTCACACTGCCTATTAAAATGCAGGTCCACATACTAGTTATCTTCACCCAAGGGATACACAGTAGGTACAGTGATACCTTTGAATCCCTAGAAAAATTGGCACTCTGAGTAAGTTGTTTATATCCTGCCCTCAAGTGGTATCCTTAGTATATTCACTTTTTTCTGATTGCCCCCTATTTTTTTGTTATTCTTTTCTATAAGTACTTAATAGATCCTGAATCAAGATTGATATGTCTAAATGATTGAAAACCATCTTTATAGGCATGTTCAAATTTGTTGGCTCTGCTAATATTTATAATGCTATACATAGGATATTTTATCTAAGTAATCTCTATATATTAATTTTTAACATGTCCAGAGATCATTCATATATTATGTAATTTACCCATTTAAAATATACAATTCATGGTTTTTGATAATTTTTCAAAATGTGGCAAAATATATATACTTATATATATAATATAAAATTTGCCATTTTAATCATTTTTAAATGTACAGTGCAGTGACATTAATTACATTCATATTTCTGTATGATATAAATAACTGAAACCATTATTTCTAAGACCTTTTTTATCATGCCAAGCAGTGCTCTGCAGTCATAGAGCAATAGCTCTCCATTTCCCCCTATACCCAGCCTGTGGTAAGTTCTCATCTCCTTTCTGCCCCAGTGAATTTGACTAGTCTAGATATTTCATATAAGTGGAATTGTTGGATATTTTACTTTTGTATATGGATTATTTCACTTACATGAAGTTTTCAGGGTTCATCATGTTGTATGTATCAGTATTTCCTTCCCTTTTCATAGCTGAGTAATAATCCATGACATGTATATACTGGATTGCTTTTATTAATCTGCGGATGGGCACTTGGGTTGTTTCCACCTTTCGGCTATTGTAGGTAACGCTGCTCTGAATATTGGTGCACGGGACCCATGTTAATCTCTTTGCTTCAAATTCTTTTGGGTTATGCTTAAGAGGAATTACTTGGCGGTCAAATGGTAATTCAGCAATCAGTTTTTTGAGTAACTACCAAACTATTTTCTGCAGTGGCTGTAAATTCCTGTCAGCATTGTGTACTTACTAATTTCTCCACATCCTTGCCAGTATTTGTAATTTTCCATTTTTTCTGATAATAGCAATCTGAGTAGGTGTGAAGTATAGTATGATCACTTTTAATTTTTCAATTTTTTTTTTCCAAAACTGAAATCACTTCAGTATGGTACAAATGATTACATATAGGTTCAGGGTTTCCACAAATAGGTTATGCTGTCTTCTAAACTTATTTATTACAGAGATAGGTATTCATATTTTGTATCATCTATATGAAATCATGTGTATGTATTAATATAAACTTAAATCCTAAAAAAGGCAGAGCACTCAACATTGAGACTTATAATCAATGAAATGAAACAAATATAAATAAGGAGTTAAAAATAAATAAGCATAATAATATATTTTTTAAAGATTTTATTTATTTATTTGACAGACAGGTCACAAGTAGGCAGAGAGGCAGGCCGAGAGAGAGGAGGAAGCAGGCTCCCTGCTGAGCAGAGAGCCTGATGTGGGGCTCGATCCCAGGACCCCGTGATCATGACCTGAGCTGAAGGCAGAGGCTTCAACCCACTGAGCCACCCAGGTGCCCCAAGCATAATAATATATATATATTTTTGCATAATAATATTTTTAACATTTGTTGAGGACACTAAAATTTTTTCTGTTCTAAATACTTTTTATTTTTCTATTAACTGAATTATGGTTGACATACAATATTATATTAGTTTCGGGTATACAACATAGTGATTAGACATTTATAAACATTATGGGGGCTCCTGGGTGGCTTAAGTGGTTAAGTGTTGGACTTTTGATTTCAGCTTAGGTCACGATCTCAGGGTTATGAGATTGAGCCCCACTTTGGGCTCTGAGCTGCATGTAATGCCTGCTTAAGATTCTCTCCCTCTCCTTCTGCCCCACCCCCAGCTCACATGCACATACATGTTCTCTCTCTCTTGGGGGGAAAAAAACATGATGAAATACTTTCCATGATAAGTCGTTAACCATCTGTCACCATAAAAGTTTATACAATGTTATTGACTATTTCCTATGCTGTACTTTATATCCCTATGATTTCTTTATTTTGTAATTGGAAGTTAGTACCTCTTCATCCCTTTCACCTATTTTTCCCATCGCTTCACTTCTGTACCACCCCTCTCACTCCCCACCCTCAGCAACCATCATTTTGTACTCTGTATTTGAGTCTCTTTTGGGTTTTTGTTGTCCGCTCATTTGTTTTGTTTTTTTAGATTCTGCATATAAGTGAAATCATATGGTATTTGTCTCTCTGAGTTCTTTCACTTAGTGTAATACCTTCTAGGTCCACCCATGTTGTTGAAAGTGACAAGATCTCATTCTTCTTTTGGCTGAGTAATATTGCATTGTATATATATACCATGTCTTCTTCATCCATTCATTTATCAGCAGGTACTTAGATTTCTTCATATCTTGGCTCTTGTAAATAATACAACAGGAATGACAGGCATTCATACATCTTTCTCAATAAGTGTTTTTGTTTTCCTTGGGTAAATAACCAGAAGTGGAATGACTTAGTGTTTTGAGGAAACTCTATACGTTTTCCAAAAGTTGCTATACCAGTTTACATGCCCACCAATAGTTCAGCAAGGTTCCCTTTTCCCCACATTTTTGCCAACACTTGTTACTTCTCGTCTTTTCAAGGATAGCCTTTGTGACTGGTGTGAGGTGATATCTCATTGTGGTTTTCATTTGCATTTGCTGATTAGTGATATTGAGCATCTTTTCATATAGCTGTTGGCTATTTGTTGTCTTTGGGAAAATGTCTGTTCAGGTTCTTCTGCCAGTTTTTTTAGTTGATTTTTTTGTTTGTTTGTTTGTTTTGAGTTGTATTGATTCTTTATATATTTTGGGTATTAATCTCTTCTCATTTGTATTATTTGCACATATCTTCTCCCATTCAGTAGATATTGCCTTTTCATTTTGTTGGTTTCCTTCACTGAGAAAAAGCTTTTTAGTTTGATGTAGTCCCATTTGTTTATTTTTGTTTTTGTTACACTTTCCTAAGGAGACATAGCCAAGAAAATATTACTAAGATTAATGTCCAAGAGTTTACCTGTGTTTTCCTTTAGGAGTTTTATGGTTTCAAGTCTTATATTATGTGTTTAATCCATTTTGAATTTATTTTTACATATGGTAAAAGAAAGTGGTCCAATTTCATTCTTTTGCATGTGGCTGTCCAGTTTTCCCAACACCATTTATTGAAGAAACTGTCTTTTCCCCACTATATATTCTTGCCTTCTCTGTCACAGATTAAGTAACCATATAAAAATGGGTTTATTTCTGGGCTCTGTATGATGTTCCATTATTCTATGTGTGTCTTTTTGCACCAGTACTGTACTGTTTTGATTACCATAGCTTTGTAGTAGACCTTGGATCTGGAATTGTGATACTTACACTATCACAAGTTTCTTTCTTTCTCAAGTTTGCTTTGGCTATTTGGGTTCTTTTGTGGTTCTGTATAAATGTTAGGATTAATCTAGTTCTGTAAAAAACACTGTTGGTATTCTGATAGGGATTGCATTGAATTTTTAAATTGCCTTTTGGATAGTTTAGACATTTTAACAGTATTCTTCAAGTCCATGAGCATGTTATATCTTTCCATTTGTTTTGTATCAGCATCAGTTCATTTCATCAGTGTCTTACAGTTTTCATTATATTGGTCTTTTACCTCCTTGGTTAAGTTTATTCCTAGGTATTTTTTTTCTTTTTTTTTTTTTTTAAAGATTTTATTTATTTATTTGACCAAGTAGATAGAGAAGCAGGCACAGAGAGAGAGGGAAGCAGGCTCCCCGCTGAGCAGAGAGCCCGATGCGGGACTCGATCCCAGGACCCCGAGATCATGACCTGAGCCCAAGGCAGCGGCTTAACCCACTGAGCCACCCAGGCGCCCTTTTTTTTTTTCTTTTTTGGTGTAATAGTAAATGGGATTACTTTCTTAATTCTCTTTCTGCTAGTTTATTATTAGTGTAAAATTTCCATATATTAATTTTCTGTCTTGCAAGTAAATGGGATTACTTTCTTAATTCTCTTTCTGCTAGTTTATTATTAGTGTAAAATTTCCATATATTAATTTTCTGTCTTGCAACTTCTGTCTTTGCAACTTGCAAAAAAAATAGTTTTTTGTTGGAGTCTTTAGGATTTTCTATATATATTACCATGTTATTTTTGAGTAGTAACAGAGTGGATGCCTTTTTTTTCTTTTGCTTGCCTGATTTTTGTGGCTGAGACTTCCAGTACCATGTGAAATGAAAAAGGCAGGAATGGACATCCTTGTATTGTTCCTCATCTTAGAGGAAAAGTTTTCACTTTTTCACCACTCAGTATGATGTTAACTGCAGGTTTGTCTTATATGGCCTTTATTATGTTGAAGTATGCTCTCTCTTTACCCACTTTGTTGAGAGTTTTTAACATGAATGATGTTGGATTTTGTGAAGTGATTTCTCTGCATCTATTGAGATAATCATATGATTTTTATCATTCATTTTGTTAATCTGGTGTATCGTGTTGATTGATTTGAAGATACTGAACCATCTTTAATCTCAGGGATAAATCTTATGTGGTCATGGTGAATGATCCTTTTAATGTATTGCTGAATTTAGTTTGCTAATTTTTTTTGAGGATTTTTGCCTTTATGTTCATTAGGAATATTGGCCTGTAGTTTTCTTTTTTCTTTTTTGTAGTGTCTTTGGTTTTGGATACCAAATGGGTAATGCAGACCTTATAAAATGAATTTGGAAGCATTCCTTCTCCTCAGTTTTTCAGACTGTTTGAGAAGACTAGGTATTAGCTCTTTCTTAAATGTTTGGTAGAACTCATCTGTGAAGCCACCTGGTCCTCAACTTTTGTTTGTTGGGAGTTTTTTATTATTGGTTCATTTTCATTACTAGTAATCAGTCTGTTCAGATCCTCTATTTCTTCCTGATTTAGTCTTCAAAGATTTGTATGTTTTTAGGAGTTTATCCATTTCATCTAGGTTGTCTAGTTTGTTGGCATATAATTTTTCATAGTAGTCTTACAATCCCTTCTATTTCTGTAGTGTTGGATGTAATTTGTCCTCTTTTGTTTTTTATTTTTTTAAAATATTTTATTTATTTATTTGACAGAGAAAGAGAATAAGCAGGGGGAACAGCAGAAGGAGAGGGAGGAGCAGGCTCCCCGCTGATAATGGGACTTGATCCCAGGAGCCTGGGATAATGACCTGAGCCGAAGGCAGACGCTTAACTGACTGTGCCACCCAGGCGCCCTGTCTCTGATTTTATTTATTTGAGTCCTCTCTCTTTTTTGCTTGATGTGTCTGGTAAAGATTTATCAATTTTGTTTATCTTTTCAAAGAATCAGTTCTTAGTTTCATAGATTTTTTTTCCTGTTTTTGTCTCTACCTTGTCTGTTTCCAGTCTGATCTTTATTATTTCCTTGATTCTACTAACTTTGGGCATTGTTACTTGGTTGGTTTTTACTTCCTTTAGGTGTAAGGTTAGATGGTTTGAGATTTTTTTGGTTTCCTTGAGGTAGGCTTGAATAGCTTTAAACTTTTTTTTGAGGTTTTCTTTTGCTTTGTCTCAAAGGTTTTTAACTGCTTTGTTTCCATTTTCATTTGTCTGAATGTATTTTTTTTATTTCCTTTTTGATTTCTTTGTTGACACATTGGTTGTTTGGTAGCATGCTTAGCCTCCATGTATTTGTGTTTTTGTCTAGTTTTTGTAATTGATTTCTAGTTTAAAACCATTGTATTCAGGGGGCGCCTGGGTGGCTCAGTGGGTTGGGGCCTCTGCCTTCAGCTCGGGTCATGATCCCGGGATCCTGGGATTGAGCCCCACGTCAGGCTCTCTGCTCGGCAGGGAGCCTGCTTCCCTTCCTCTCTCTCTGCCTGCCTCTCTGCCTGCTTGTGATCTCTGTCTGTCAAATAAATAAATAAATAAATAAATAAATAAATAAATAAATAAATCTTAAAAAAAAAAAACCATTGTATTCAGAAAAGATACTTGATATGATTTCAGTTTTCTTAAATTTATTGAGATTTGTTTTATGGCTTAATATGTAAACCTGGAGATTGTTCCATGTATACTTGAAGAGAATGTGTGTTCTGCTGTTCTTGATGGGTGTTCTGTGTATATTCAATCCATCTAGTGTAATGTGTCCTTAAAGCCATTCGTTCCTTGATTGATTTTCTGCCTGAATGATCTATCTATTGATCATTGATGTAAGTGGATTTGTTAAAAGTTCCCTAGTATGTTCACTTTTAAAACAGCCTGTATGTGCAATTTACTTTGTAACACAGGTACAGCCTGCTAGAGCAGTATTGTACTTCTTTGGTAACTTGTAAATAGGGTAATTTGGGGCCATTTATTTAATCCCTAACAGATAAGTAAGTAATTATATAGTGGTTTCTACTGCAAGTCACTATGTCTTTTTTTTTTTTTTTTTTTAAAGTAGGCTTTACACTCAGTGTGGAGCTTGAACTAATGACCCCAAGATCAAGAGTTGCATGCTCTATGACTGAGCCAGACAGGTCCCCCAGCAAGTTACTGTGTCTTACAGGGTATATGGTAGTGAGTGGAAATTAGCCCTTCCCCTCAAGGAACCAAAGTCATGTGGCATATAAGACATGTATACTTACAAACCCTATAAAACAAAAAGCATGCTATACATGGTATTGGAGGTGCTCGTAATAGGGAGAACCAGAGCTAGGTCAGGTAGAAGAAGGGCAGCAGTAAAGAGATAGGCCTCGAAGGATGAGTGGAATTTCAATAGTATGAAACTAGACCATTAATTCAGGAGGTTCCCAAAGGGGTATCTGACCCCGATCTATGGGCAGTTCACAGATGGTTTATAGGAAATGGTTTAATTGAAAATGTTAGACTAAGAGATTGATGTTTTTTTAAAAACTCAAAACAAGAATCAAAATTTCAAAATTTCATTTCTTTGTTTTTTTCCCTAGGCTTTAAAAAAGTTAAGATAATTCTGGCATAGCAGGCATCTTATATTTATAAAAGCATTATTTCTTGAAATTGTATTCTGTAAGCTTTGATGGAAATGCATGTTTGGACTATTTTAAGTACTGTACCATGGTTCTTTACTTTCCATAGTATATAGTACATAATTTTTTGTGTCATATACTACCACAGTATATACTGGAATATTTTTGAAGATACACTAAGGAAGCAAGATTCCCTTCTGAAGTTGTGTGTTGGCTATGACACTTCTACAAATATTTAAATATAAATTCTAATTTTTATTACATTTTACATATTATGTATTTACATAATTCTCATTTGATCCTTAGGAAAACACTGAGAGACAGGGCAACAAATACTCTTGTTTCATGGGAAGTAAAATTGAGGGGTTTTTTTGTTTCTTAAAAAATATTTATTAGAGAGAGAGAGAGAGCCTGAGAGGGGGGTGGGTCAGAGGGAGGAGCAGACTCCCCACTGAGTGGGGAGCCCGAAGTGGGCCTGGATCCTGGGATTCCCAAGGCAGATGTTCAACCCTCAACCAACTGAGCCACTCAGGAACCCCTAAACTTGAGGTTTTTAGTGGTGACCAGCCAGGTGGAAAGTAGTGGAAACAGTAGATACAAAATCTAGTGTTCTTTGTGTGTTGCTCCTAGAACTAATATTTAGGTTAATGCAGTTCTCATAACTGGAAGGATAGCAAGTACTTAAGCTGTTTGGTTTTTTAAAATTATAATATTTTATCTTAAAGCTTTATCTCTGATTTCATAAGGAATGTGAGCTATCAGTAGATATCACTCCTGAAACATACCAGGGAAATGATGAGCTTTTTGAGATGGTGATACTTAGAATTAGCCTGTCATGTTGTTGGAGCACTGATGAAAGAATCACCCTTTTCACATGGATATAATGGATTTCATACAGCATTTGAGCATTATGCACTGAATACACATGTAATCTTTTCCCTCTAGGTGGCTGAGTCTGTATAGATTTGGACTACTGAGAAATGTGTGCTCTTCTACCTTTATTTTGCCCTCCTGCTCTGGGGCTATGCATTACGTTTATAAAGTAATGAAATATGAAATCCATTGGCTATGTAACAGCAGGCACTCAATTTAAAACACATTTGGGAAAGGAAATAACAAAGCAAGTTAGAACAAATATTTGTTTATTACATGCCCAAAAACTTTGGGGGGAAGGAGGAGAGACAGACGAAACTGTAGTGCCTTTGCACTGTAACAGGGTCCAGTAAGTAAAGGTTTATTAGATTTCTATAACATACTTCATTTTCTTGGACGTAATCATATGAACTCTGTTTTGAGATCATTTTCTTGAACAGAGGAGTGGTAAGTTACCTGTATCTTTTATGTTCCACAGAAAACTTGGTTTTAAAAATGGATTAGGGCACTTGGGTGGCTCAGTCTGTTGAGCGTCTAGACTACTCTGGGTTTTGGCTCAAGTCACGATCTCAGGGTTGTGGGATGGAGCCTTGCATTGGGCTCTGTTCAGCAAGGAGTCTGCTTGAGATTCTCTCTCTCCCTCTGCCACTACTCCCACTCGCTTACTCTCTCTCAAATAAATAGATCTTTTAAATAATTTTTAAAAAAGAATTAAAATAATTACTTATGATTCTGAAAATTCCCAACATGAGGAAATGCTTTTGAAGATGCTGATCACAGTTACAGAACAGGAAGTGATCATGTGATGGAATGACGTTTGACAAACTGGACTATTATCAAAATTAATATTTCAGATCCCTTTGTGTTTATAAGCAAGGATCAGCAATTTTGTTTGGAACCATTTTTGTGTGTCATAACACACAAAGTTTGAGTAATGCATAAAGATTATCCCTGGAGAGAGAAGGGAATACAAAAGAGATGCATTATAACATTCAGTTAACCAACAAGGAAAAAAGTCATTTTCTCATCATTCTCTCAAAGTATTAAAAGAATTAAATTATGATAGTGCTATAGTACCAGAAGAAAAGAATTTTAGGGTTTATCTAAAGTGTACTTGTCATTGCTCTCTTTTACTCCCTGACCCTTTTACACTTTGTCCCACTGTAAGATGGCTTTTGCCTTCACCACTATGTCAGAAGAACTTAGGGCTGTCTGGATATTTTTTATCTTCCACCCTGGACAGCTTTTCATTCCTTAATGTGGCTTTCTTCCCATGGCACCTGTGGAAAAAGTCTTTGGCTTTTCCCATTCCTCTTTTAATTATTCCTTGTTATTGTAGGCACCTCCTAAATATTGGTGTCTTAACAGACTTTATTTGGTCCTTGACACTTCTTCTTTTTTTCCTCCATGGACCGTTTTATTTATTTATGTCAGACAGAGTTGTGGCTGTTACTGATGTGGCGTTGATTTTCAAGTCCTTGTTTCCTGCCCATTCCTCTCTTGAGCTTCAAACCAAATCTTCCCCTGCCCACTGTACCAGTTCTAGAGTAGGTGTCCAGTAAACATCTGTGGAATGAATGTACAAATGTTTAGAACTTAGCATCTCCTTTCCCCTCTAAGCCAACCTGTCTTGTCTATTCTCTGTCTTCTTGAAACAACTTCAGTGTATCTAAGCTTGACTTGAAAGCCTTTGATTCATTCTCGTTTTCCTCATTACATATTTACTCCACAAGTATGAGTCCCTATCCAGGATTGGGAAAAAGATTGACTTGGGTGCTGCCCCAATGTTCCAAATCTGCTTTAATTGCATTTCAGGCAGGCTTTATTTAGACCTCATCAAAATGCAGTATAATATAAATTCCCTTTGTCTCTTCCTGCCTCTCCCAAGTTTGTAGGCATGTAATAAATAAATATTCTAATTTGTTTTATTATTTCTTTTCCCAAACTTACATTAAATTGGCTGATGTTCTGTATTGTTGCACTTCATAGTTTATGCATCTTGAAACATATGCTAATTGAGTTTTTTTAACCTTGCTCTTGCAAATAAATCCCGAAGATTTAAGTGATAAATCAGTATGGGTGGACAGTCCCAAAAGTTTTTTTTTTTTTTTAAGATTTTATTTATTTATTTGAGAGAGAGAGAGAGAGAATGAGAGAGAGAGCATGAGAAGGGGGCGGCCAGAGGGAGAAGCAGACTCCCTGATGAGCAGTGAGCCCGTTGCGGGACTCGATCCCCCGACTCCAGGATCATGACCTGAGCTGAAGGCAGTTGCTTAACCAACTGAGCCACCCAGGTGTCCCCCAAAAGTTTTTCCATGTAAATCCTTTAGGACTTCACTGTACACAAAAAGTAAAATGGTGGGGCGCCTGGGTGGCTCGGTGGGTTAAAGCCCCTGCCTTCGGTCCAGGTCATGATCCCAGGGTCCTGGGATCGAGCCCCACATTGGGCTCTCTGCTCAGCAGGGAGCCTGCTTCCTCCTCTCTCTCTGCCTGCCTCTTTGTCTACTTGTGATCTCTATCTGTCAAATAAATAAATAAAATCTTTAAAAAAAAAAAGTAAAATGGTATACAGAGTGAGAGAGGATAGCAGAAGTATCTTTAAGAACATGAGTAGTGCTTGATACATTAAATGATAAAATGATATCACTTGATTGTAATAGGGTTAGTAGTTTACATGTAACCAACATAGAAATAGATAAGGTATTATTCTTTTTGAATTGTCTTTGGTAGTAAATTAATAAATTCTGAATGTCTCTTGTTGTGTTTAAACCATTTTCTGTAATATCTTAAATAAGTAGGTACGGTGGGAAACATAACCTTTTGCACTTGGTTAAGAAGTTTTAAAAACTATTTTTGGTTTGGCATAAGCATAAGTACCTCTTCTGCATGGAGGATAAAATGGAAAAGACTGCGTTAGGAAAATACTTTAATACAATATGGTATGCCAGTGTGGTTGGTGGCTGATGTTCTTGACCTTAAGAATCATGACTACAGTCTAGTCCTTTTATTTCTGGGTAAGGTTGAGATTAATGGAAGAGTTGCTGAAAATGACTGTGTAGATTACCACTTACCTTGTCCCACTTTTTTGTGCCTCCATAGGTACATGGACTATACCGCACAACAGGTGCTAGTTTTGAGAAAGCCCAACAAGAATTTGCAACAGGTGTGATGTCCAACAAAACTGTCCAGACTGCAGCTGCAAATGCAGCTTCAAGTGCAGCAACTAGTGCGGCTCAGAATGCTTTCAAGGGTAACCAGATTTAGAGAGCCCTCCTAAAACACACTGGTACCTTCCGACTTTCTCTAGTTACTGTATTCTATAAATATTTTTATGTTCAAAACAGTACACACGGCATGTATATTTCCTGTTCACTTGTGCATGGGCTAAAACCAGAAAAACTTTCTTGTCTTATTATTTACCTAGCAATTTAATATTTTGGTGCCTCCTGCAGAAAAAAATATCACATGCTAAATAAATATTCTCCATATTTTTTGGGGGATGAATGTTCAGCAAATTATTTCAGTGTTGACACACTGAAATTAATATGGTACTTACGATTAAAAATGCATTTAGTACTAGCTGCAGTCTTTATTTCAAAAATCTTAGACTTAAGGATTACATATTGGAGCTTTAAAGTGATACTTCATTCTGTTTTCCCCATTTATATTGGAAGAAATAGGCCATCAGGGACTTAGGGATCTTAAAAATTGGCTTGCTTTTTAGCAGTTTTAGTCACCAGTGAAGAGCCTGTGTGCATTTTGTAGTAGATCATGTAAATTTTATCCTTTTATTTTTGTTCCTTTTTTCTTTTTTAGAGTAGTTGATATTTTGATATCAATCTCTGATCTTGCATGGGCACCACATTTCTTAAAAGAATTAGTATTTTGGCTTCTGCACTGCTTTTGGTTGTAGGATTAGGGAGTGCTGGTAGAATCAAAGAAGTGGTTTTCTGCAGTAGTTTTTTTTTAAATAAAAATTTATCAGGATGCGATGTGAGAACATAATGTGCAGTGCATTATCCAAAAAAGGGTAGATAATAAATGGAATAGAATGTAGTAATGATAATACTGTTTTTTTTTTTTTTAATTTTCAGTATTCGTGTCATAGTAAAATATTACTGTATGGAAATTTTGGTATATTCTTGTGGCTACTCATTTTAACTGAATTGGGATTGTGTTTGGCAGCTCTTTTTTGGGGAGTGTGTAATTTTTAACAGAGGTATTAAAGTCTAGACTAACTTCTTGTCCAAAAAGAACATACAGTATTTCAGGGAATTTTTCTTTTAGCCTCTCATCTGTAGTGGGATTAAAAAGAAAAAGACGCTGTTGGTTCACATATACTTGAATCCCTAATGAACCTCAGTCTTTCAGTTTTTGAGACAGACTGAATACATTAAAATTTTTCAGCAATAGAAGAAACATTTAACCTGCACCAAACAAGAAAATACAAATATAGTTAAATGCATTAATTATGACTACAACCACATTAAAATTGTTACTATGCACCATAGGATATAATTCTTACAGTATACTTGGTTTGAAACTTTGAATCATTTTTAATACTGATTAAATGACTCAAAGACATTTGTAAAGTCATTATATACTGTGTTTTGGAAGTCATTAGCTACTTAAGGTTGCAGAATAATCAGTGATTTATTCAACTTGACTTTAAGTAAGGATAGTCTATTGGATTATATTATTTGAGACTGCAGAACCTTTTTAAAAAGAATCAAATGGGCATAAATGGTTAAATCACTTTAATTGTTTTCCCCAAATCTGGAGATGAATGAATTTCATGATGGGGGTGGGATGATGAGTTCTCACTATTTATGAGATAAACTTTGTGTGATACTAGGTCACAGGGATTCATCTAGATGGTGTTTACATTTGATTTATTTGGGATTTATTGAAGTAATATACTTAGAAGATATTTCCTTTATTCTGATTAAAATAGGATTCAGAATATGAATTTAAAGCTGTTTTTATGAATATTTCTGATCAGTGGTAATCTCCCTGTTTTCTCAAATAAGCCAGTTCAAGTTTGTCAGATTCTATAATCTTACTGAAAATCTGTTTTATCACAGTGTGCTTTACTGAGTGTGTATTTTACAAACATTCAAAACATTAACCACAAAATATAATAGGAGTACTTATGTTCATCATTAATTTATATCTGAAATCCATTTCTCTCTCTTTTTTTTTTTTAACTACAAATGAATATAGAGACTTGGAAAATACTGAGATACTTTCCTTCAAAAATAGAAAGGCTTCTGTCTTGTAGAAGTCCCCAAAGCTAGCATTGTTAAGTAGCAAATAATTAAAAACAACAGTACCTTTTGGTGTGTGGATAGAGATGTTTTAAAATCTATTTCCTTGGGTTCATACACGCTTATGAGAGAAAATTGCTTTTTAAAAACAAATGTGCATTAAAATGATGGCAGTACTAACAGTTTGATAAGGTATAGGACTTTTAAATTCTTACATTCTCTATTCTCCTGACAATAATGGGTAAATGGTCACATTTTTCCGGCAAGAGATTGGCATTTGTTAATATTTTATATTCAGTACTAACATGACCCAGTATCACAGTCATGAACTGGTCTTCATTGGTGTAAGCATTCGTGTCTTTTTTCAGTTTGTAATATTAAATTGTGGCTACTTTATTTCAAACTAAAATTTGAACACTGGAAAATCATTGCTCAATGATTTGTAATTTGGGACTTGGATTATTTATCTAGGGATGTTTGTATATTTTGTCAGTGAGTAATATTGCGCTGCCATCATAATGAGCGTCATGGTTCTCTATAAATGCCCTCCATCTGTCCCTCTAATGTTGCATGTTTTCAGTGGTTTGGAAGTTTTGTATATTTATTGTATTAACACAGAGTGTCATAAAATAAAATGCTGTTTACTGGATGTTAGTTTGTCTAATTTTAAACACGATATTAGCATTTCAGAGGTAGAGATTATGCTGTGGGCTTAATGTATATAGAAATGTCACATTTGATTTTTAAAGAATATTTGTATAATTCTATCATGTGCTGAACAAAATAAATAATGTAAAAGGCTTCATTAAAAACAGAGCAACATGAAATGACAGTTTTTCTGTTGGATTAGACTTTTTAGGTGATAGAACATGAGCTTCACTCATATTTTGATCACTTTAAGGTCAAAATACACATACCATCTAGAAGTTAGTGAGATTCAAAATGGAAAACCTGTTTTGTGGCTCAGGTTTTTCCTGTGTGTTAAAATGGATGCCTCTGTACTAGTATTGTATTGATTAGCTTAAACTTGTGTTCTGTTTCCTAACCTAGCTACCTGTTGCTATTTTATGTACTGATGAAAGTACCTATTTGTGTATTGTTGGATTTTTCACTTGGGGTATCTAAAGAGGATGTAAAAATCTAAAATGTTCATGGTGAATCTTATTTTGAGCAATATGTGTTAAATTAAAGTAGGAACAGCATTTTTAATTTTCTGGGTGTTATCTAAGTGAGTTTGGATTTTCATTGGGTATATCTTCTATAAATCATGCTGAGCTAATGTATAGTTAACATTTTATGGGGAATTTATGTTAAATTGAGTTTATTAGCTGTTTCTGTAATTTTTTTGTACTAGTATAATGCTCTCATAGTTATTGCTATATCTTTTTCTGAAAATGCTGACACATTAACATTTAATTTTATGTCTTTACTGGTAAAAATCTATGTTCAAACTGTTTATATGCCGAGTTTGTAACAGTTTTGCACATTTTCCCCCATTAGAAGTACTGTGGCCATCAAACACCATTTCACTGTATTTCCTTCCATTTTTTCCTTTAAAGAAAATGTTTAGAGGGATTTTTTGATTCCATGTGATTAAGACCTTTAGGAGTGAAATAAAAGTGGTTAATGTAAAAATAATGGTTAAAAATAAAAAAATGCCTTACTTTGATAGATTTTTCAAGTACCATATAAATTATTTAGAGTAGAATAATACATTGTAAACACATTGGAGTTGTTTTAAATGCTTGTTTATTAAACTAAAAAGTTATATCTCAATGGTCAAATATTATGAAAAGTGAAGTATTTCCACTAGAATTTTAGGGTACAATTTATAAAACAGCAAGCTTTTTGTATTGATGGATGTTTTAAAAACCTTACGTTAGGGCTTTGTCACAGTTCATAGAGAGCTAGAAAGAAATCTATAGAAATTTTCTAAGCCAGACATTGCCACTAATCTGTACTAGATAAATATCTTTAAAGCTTCTAGGAAAATCGGGAAAGATGGATCTCTAGTGTTCTTACCCTTCCTTTTGGCTTCATATGTACAGTTATGTACAGTTTAACATTGTGGTTTTGGTAAGACAAAGCCTTCAACCTATAGAATTTTCTTTAGCACTATTTATATTTTCAAATGGCAAGGGAGATGGGAGCCACCATGTATCAGTGTAATGAGCGTTAAATTTTTTGTTTATCTAAATTTTGGTTTGTTTTTCAGCTTATTTGTAAATTCTTTTTTTTTTTTTTTACAATTAGTGATGGTTACACCCCATGTAGGGCTTGAACTTAGGAGCTAGAGATCAAGAGTAACATGCTCTGCAGCCTGAGCCAGCCAGGTGCCCCATCAGCTTAGATCTTTCTGGGCTTGTATGGCTGATTGTGTAGTTAAAACCTTCCTGCTGCTAAAACTCATTTTACCTTTTCTATAATAGGTCAAAAAAAAGTAAAAAAAAAAAAAAAAAAAAAGTTAATCCTCTTCAACCTAGTTATGTTTCATTTACTGTATAAAGTACTCTGAATATCATTTCCTCTACATTTATACGGTTACAATTTGTAGACTCATAGCATGCAAATTTTCTTTAATTCTTAGTTATTTATAGCCCTTGCATGGTATCCTAGAATTCCTCTAGAACTCATTTAATATTTTGCAGGCCACTGATTCTCAAGATAAATCATAGTTGTGATTTATAGTTGTGTTACTGGCGGCAGTTTATAGTATTCTTCAGCTTTATTATTCTTCACCAAAAATCACTGTCCTTTAGCTGGTCATAGTAGTTCTTACAATATTATAGTCTACACAAAAAGTCAGTCCACTGGTCATACACATTCCTCAGACTAATTTTTTTTAGTTCGAAAGTCATATATACCTGTTAGAAATAGAAAATAATGAGGAAAATATAGGTAATTCTATCGTCTAGGGATATCACTGCCAATGTTGTATTTTTCCATCCTTTTTTCTATGCATACATTTTTTATAGAACTGTGGGATATAAAACTGGATTTTAATCCAGTTTTCCCTTATGTAGCATTATGTCATAATGACCTGATAGTTTTAGCTTCTAAAATTTTTTAATTTATAAAATTAATGCACACTTGATAGATTTTAGAACATATAAAAGAAGATAAAGTTCCTAATAATTTTATACCAATAAATAACTGCTATTAAACTTTGGCTTATATGTTTCTATTAATTTTCTAGGAAGAAAACTTTTATCCAAAAATTAAAAAGTAAGTTTCCCTTCCGCATTCTTATATTAGGTCCTGTGGGGATGTTTATCTAGCTCTCATATACCTCATCTCTTTGGGCCCCTTAAGGCCACACTGGTACAAGATGTCATCTTGTCATAGCGGACATACACTTGGCTCATTAAATGATTAAAATGCTCAAGTAGAATGAAGCATATAAAAAATATCCTAATAGCTTTCCATTTCCTGTATGAGGCGCAGCAGCTTACCCATATTTCGTCCCATTATCCCAGTAATACTCTTACTCTATTTTCTCTCCGAGCTATCTTGAGTTGGTCTCCTATTACTTTTAAAAGGAGAATTTAAAAAAAAAAAAAAAAAAAAAAAAAAGAATTTAATGTAATCTTTTTTCAACTATGATGACTATATGTTGAACTTTTTTTCATAGTCTTAATATATTTCTGTAACATTTAATACTTATATATCTACCCTTATATGCATGTATCATGTTAAATTTTATTAATTTATATAAAATTATATAAAATTTTAATTAAATGATTAAAATTTTATTGAGGCATAATTAAAATAGTTTCAGGTGTACAACATAATGATTCAGTATTTGTGTACACCGTGAAATGATCACCACACTAAGTCTACTTACCATCACCATACATAGTTACAAACTTTTTTTTCTTGTGAAGAAGGGGGATATTTAAGATTTATTCTCTTAGCAACTTTCAAATATTCAGTACAGTATTACTAACTGTAGTCACCATGCTGTACATTACATCCCTGTGACTTCGTTATTTTCATACTGGAAGTTTGTACCTTTTGACTCCCTTCACCCATTTCACCTACTCTATACCCTTCTTCTCTGGCAACTACCAGTTGGTTCTCTGTATCTCTGTATCTCTGTATCTCTGAGCTTGGGTTTTATTGTTTATTTTGTTTCAAAAAAAAAATTTTTTTTTAGATTCTGCATATAAGTGAGCTCATACAGTATTTGTCTTTCTCTGATTTATTTCACTTAACATAATGTGTTCTAGGTCCATGAATTATACTGCAATGGGAAGATTCCACTTGAGGGGGGCTGAGTAATTGCAGATATTTTCTCCCATTCAGTAGGTTGTGTTCTCACTTTGTTGATGATTTCCTTTGCTGTGCACAGGCTTTTTAGTTTGTGTAGTCCCACTTGCTTATTTTTGCTTTATTGCCTTTGCTTTTGGAGTCAGATTCAAAACATTGCTAAGGTCAGTGTGAAGGAGCTTACCACCAGTATTTTCTTCTAGGAGTTTTATGGTTTCAGGTCTCACATTCAGTTCTCTAATCCATTAATTTTTCTGTATGGTGTAAAATAGTGGTCCAGTTTCATTCTTTTGCATATGGCTGTCCAGTTTTCCCAACACTATTTATTGAACAAACTGTTCTTTACCTATTAATGTTTTTGCCTCCTTTGTCATAGATTAATTGGCCATGTATGTGTGAGTTTATTTCTGGGCTCTCTGTTGTGTTCTGTTGATCTGTTGATTTTATGCTATTATCATACTGTTTTGATTGCTGTAGCTCTATAATAGAGTTTGAAATCAGGGAGTGTGATGCCTCCAGTTTTGTTCTTGAGTTTTCTTTGGTTATTCAGAGTCTTTTGTGGTTCCATACAGACTTTCCTATTGTTTATTTCTTTGAAAAATGCCATTTGAATTTTGATAGGGATTGCATTGACTCTGTAGATGGCTTTAAGTAGTATGGACATTTTGTTTTTTTGTTTTTTTAATTTTATTTGCGCATGAGTAGGGAAAGGGTAGTGGGAGGGGGAGAAGCAGATGCCCCACTGAGCCCAGCCCAATGTGGAGCTTGATCCCAGGATCCTGGGATGATGACTTAAGCCAAAGGCAAACTCTTAACCAACTGAGCCAACCAGGTACCCCTTGTGTGGACAGTTAAGCATTATTAATTTTTCTAATCCACAAGCAGAGAATATCTTCCCACCTGATTGTGTCATCTCTGATTTCTTTCATCAGTGTCTTATTCTATTTTTTTTTGTAATTGTAAATGGGATTGTTTCCTTGATTTCTTTTTGTGATAGATTGTTGTTAGTATATAGAAACATAATGGATATTTGTATATTGACTTTGTATCCTGCGATTTTACTGAATTCATTTATTCTAACATTTTTCTATGAAGTCTCAAGGGCTTTCTATATACAAAATCATGTCATCCACAGATAGTGAGTTTTATTTATTCCTTTCCAGTTTGGGTATCTTTATTTCTTTTTCTTGCCCTCTTGGTTTGGATAAGATTTCCAGTAGTGTTTTGGATAAGAATGGTGAGAGTGGCATCCTTATCTTATTCTTGAACTTAGAGGGAAAGCTTTCAGCTTTTCACTACTGAGTATGGTGTTAGCTGTGGGCTTGTCATGTATCACCTTGTCATCTGATTACCTTTATTATAGAGGGTATGTTCCCTTTATACTTACTTTGTTGAGGGTTTTTCTCATAAATGAATGTCGAATTTTGTGAAATGTTTTTCTGCATCTATTGAGATGATCATATGATTTTTATCATTCATTTTGTTAATGTGGTATATGAGATTGATTTGTGGTGGTTGAACCATCTTTGCATCCCTGGAATAAACCTTCATCATGGTATATGATTCTTTTAATGTACTATTAAATTTGGTTTCCTAGTATTTTTGGATGACTTTTGCGTTTATGTTTATCAGGAATATTGTCCTGTAATTTTCTTTTCTTGTGGTGTCCTTATCTAAGATTCATTAGGGTAATGCTGGCCTCAAAATGAATTTGGAATCATTCTCCCTTTTCAGTTTTTTTTTTTCTTTTTCTTTTTCTTTTCTTTTCTGAAGAGTTTGAGAATGATCAGTATAATTCTTTGAATGTTAGGTAGAATTCACCCATAAAGCCATCTTGTCCTACGCTTTGATTTGTTGGTGGTTTTGATCACTGCACTTTCCTTACTAGTAATTAGTCTATTCAGATTCTCTGTTTTTTTCATGATTCAGTCTTGGAAGGTTGTATGTCACTAGGAATTTATCCTTTTCTTCTAGGTTGTCCATTTTATCTGCATGTAATGGTTTGTAATAGTCTCTTAACATCTTTGTATTTCTGAGGTATCTTTGTAAAGTCTTCTGATTTTATGTATTTGAGCCATCTTTTTGTCTTGAAAGTCTAGCTAAAGGTTTGTCAATTTATGTTTGTATTTTGAAAGAACCAGTTCTTAGTTCCTTTGATCTTTTCTCTTTTTAGTCTCTGTTTCATTTATATCTTCTCTTATTATTTTTTCCTCCTTCTACCTTTGGACTTTGTTTATTCTTCTTTTTCTAGTTCCTTGAGGTATGAAATCAGATAGTTTGAGATTTTTTTGTTTCTTAAGGTAGGCCTGTATTACTATGAACCTCTCTCAGAACTGTTTTTGCTGCATCACATACATTTTGGTGTATTGTGTTTGCATTTTTGTTTATATCAGTATATTTTTTTATTTCTCTTTTGATTTTTTTATTAACCTATTGGTTGTTTACACTTGCATGTTTAATCTCCACATTTTTGTGAATTTTCAGTTTTATTCTTGTAATTGGTTTCTAGTTTCATATCATAGTGGTTGGAAAAGATGCTTGATACAAATTTTTCTCTTAAATTTATTAATAACTGTTTTTTGTAACCTTACATATGATCTGTCCTGGAGAATGTTTCATGTGCACTTGAGAAAAACATGTTTTCTGTTGCTTTTGGATGGAATGCTCTGTATATATCTATCTATTAAGTTTATCTGGTCTAATGTATCATTCAAGGCCAGTGTTTACTTAATGATTTTCTGTCTAGATGGTCTATTCATTTAATGTCCTCCTGTAATGTCCTACTATTATTATATTGCATGTGTTGTTTTGTCTCTCTTTTCCTTTAGATCTGTTAGTAATTTGCTTTATATATTTAGATGCTTGTGTGTTGGGTGCATAGACATTTGTAAATATTATGTCCTCTTGTTGGATTGACCTGTTTATCATTATGCAGTGCCCTCCTTTGTCTTTTTTTAGTGTCTTTATTTTAAAGTCTATCCTGTCTCATGTAAGTATTGTTACGCTAGTTTTCTTTTGGTTATTTTTACATGGGAGATATTTTTATACCTTCACCTTCAGTCTGTGTGTGTCCTTACATCTGAAGTGAATCTCTTGTAGACAGCATAAAGTTGGGTTTTGGTTTTTTATTCCAACATTCAGCCACTCTTAAATCTTTTGATTAAAGAATTCAATCCATTTACATTCAAAGTAATTATTGATATTTATATACTTATTGCCATTTTGCTAATGGTTTTTAGTTCTTACTGTTAATTCCATGAAGTTCTGATTTTCAGGTTTATGTATTAATAATTTATCAGGGAATGTACTGTTTAAGTTTGGGACTTTTGTTCTTTTGTTCTTTCTCTAGGACAAATTGCTGGGTCAAAGCGTCAGCATTTT
Organism: Meles meles; assembly: GCF_922984935.1. Taxonomy (NCBI): domain Eukaryota; kingdom Metazoa; phylum Chordata; class Mammalia; order Carnivora; family Mustelidae; genus Meles; species Meles meles. The sequence goes on along the minus strand of NC_060068.1, from coordinate 79,219,032 downwards.
TTTTTTTTTAAGTAAACTGTACCCCTGGTGTGGGGCTTGAACTTAAAACTCCAAGATCGAGTCACATGCTCTACCAACTGAGCCCGCCAGGTGTCCAAAACAAGCATATTTTTAAAGACCTTTGATGTGCACTGCCAGATTGTTCCAGAAAATTTTATCAATTTATGCCCCATCTGTGTTGTCTGAAATGGCTTCTCTGTCCACACTCTGCAAATATTGCATGTTCCTTTTCTAAAGTTTTGCCACTGTTATGTTTTGACAATTAATCAGGTTTGTTTTCTTAGATTCTGGTGTCCCATAGATGATGGGCTAAGTCAACACTAACCTTTTTATCTTTTTGGTTTTGCTAAATAGGAGTGACCACGTATACTGCAACCACAGAGAAATCTTCCTCTTCCTGAAAGCACTAAGTTAAAGATGATTAGGATGGAAAAAGAAATGGTGGTCTCAGGTAGCCAATCCATTGAGCCTCTCTCGGTAAAATTAGATTGGTTTTAACAACAACTTATGTTATTCTTTATGTTTTCAGCACAACTCAATCTGTGAGAATAAATGACAGTCTGGGCAGACAGAACACTCTCTTTAATTTTCTTCCAGTAACTTTCACTTATTGAGAACTTTTACCAGAGAGTGTACTGCTTTAATATCTCACTTAATCCTCACACCAAACTTGTGCTATAATTTCTTTTATGGGTCCCATTTTTATAAATGATTAGAACATTATCCCAGTCATTTCAGTGAGCGGTGGTGAAGGGGCAGCTAGACCCATGTCCTCTGACTCCTGCTGCATATGGGACTGCCTCTGCCCCATCATACCCATGGTATCACTTCTCTCCAACTCTGTTCCCTTTCCATCTTTTCACATTCATATCCAAAATTCATATCCATAATTCATATCTATCCTTTAGGGACAGTGGACCCTAGGAAAAAAATCAGTACCCAAGAAAAAAAAGTACAGTTTGTATTTGAAGTCTCTACACCAAGGCCTAGCTCTACAGTGTGTGGGTGAGTACCTGCCGTACCATTACCAAATAGTCTTTGGCATTTGTGTGTCTGTTTGGAGAAACTTTAGTTGAAGTCAAATCTTTATTAGGTTAACTATTAGGTTAAGAAGGTAGGCTTTTTAGCTAATAAGAGCTGCTTATCCTGGATGAGAGATTATTCATAGTAAAATAATAACTATCCAGTCATCGTCTGTTTAACCACAGTCATATATCCTAACCTGATGACTTTTTAGTGGCACTTCCAGGATTGAGTGAGTTGAGACAGGGTGTCACCATCAGAGGTAGGAAAAATGAGGTCTTTCTCTGAAAGGGAGGAAAGAGCAGTTTTCATCCATAGTCATCTTATGGTGTGTGGTCTTTTGGGAGTTGTACATAGAAATTATTCTAAGATTTAACTACACAGACTTGTTGGATGTTGTCCCAGGATTTGTATTGGCCTTCTTTTCATCATGTTCAGTTTAGGTACAAGGAAACTACCACTATTTGAAAATATTTGAGACTTGGGTGTCAGACCTGTCTTTGAGCCTTGACTTTGCCACTTACTAGCTTTTTAATCTAGGGCAAATTCAGTTTAGTTCAGTCACTTGAGTAGCAGCTTATCTGTAACATGAGGGTAGTTTTCTGTTCATTGGGTTTTGATGAATAAATGAATTAAGTGCTTAACACAGTATGTGCACAGAAAAAGTACACAGTAATTGAGAACTCTTACTGCCTGTTGTGCATACTGATGACTTCCACATCTCTTTGTCTAACCTGGTCTTTTTTCCACGGTATATTCTAGGTTGCACACATGACTTCTGGCAGCCTAAGCTAAACCTTTCCACCTTTATAGTGTTTCTGCTCCTCTTTGATTTCTGATGTTGGTGATACCATCACTTTCTACCCAGTCTGCCCAAGCTAAATACCTGGGAATCATTCTGGATTCTTTGTTCTCCTTTCCTTCCCTCCCACCCTCAATAACACCCTTCCGCCCTCCCTCACCCCCCGACTTCTAACTAGTCACCAAACTGTCCATTCTTTTTCCACAGCATCTCTAATTCATCTCATGGTCTTCACCATTGCCTGCCTTAATTCAACCTTTCTCTCTTGAGAATAGGTCATAGTGGTTTCCCCCAGAGGCACTTGGTTGCCTGCCTGCCTTGTAGGTGTTAGATTTTTCAGGATATCTGACTATAAAAAGCCAAAAAGCTGCTAATATCTACATGTTACTTGATTGGCTTTTCCTTCCCATGTGGTTTTACTGCTTCCTTTTACTTATTTATGCTTTTATCTACATCCTGTGTACCTCAGCTTAAAGACTTATCTTGCAGAACTCTCCCTGGTGAGGAAGAAACTGCAAGAAGAAGATAGTAGTAGGGACAGCAGCTCGATGGCCTCAGCCAAATGATTAAGCTGCTTGATAGGGACTCTGAAAGAAAAGACAATTTACTGGTTCTTGCTGCTCTGAAGAGTAGGCTACATGTTGGTTTTGATGCCATTATTCTTTAGTGTTTGAGAGTTGTAAAGGTAGTGAATTAATGGAAACTACTGAAATAACCCACTTAAAATACATGTCCATTTTTCAATAGTCAAGACTGTTCTTAAGTGGTTGTATGTTAAGGAAAGACTAAGGAGAACTAGGAGTAAGTTGAATGCAGTGTTCCAGGGAAGATCAATCATGGCAAGTTGACCCAGTAGCAGAATTGCCAAGTAAAAACTAGGGATGGAATGGAAAGCACATGTGACATGTAAAGTCAGGGTCTCTTTTGGTTTTAAAGATGTGATAGCTGAAAAAGCAAGTGAAAATTTCCGATTTTGCTTGGACTCTCTATATCGTAATTCTTTCGGAAATTTTGTCTTTTGTGATTTGGATAATTTTGTCAGCTTTTAGTTTTTGTTCCTATTAGAAACTTAGCAGGTGTCAGGTATCTTTAGAAGACAAAGCATAAAAGTAGTTTCAGCGGTCACAGGCCCTTGAAAGAGCCATTTTTGTTTATTCTGTCACGTAAGTGCTTCATGGGATATGCAGAGTTGAACAAGAGTTTACAAGAAGTGTTATTAGTGTCCTCTTTGAGTGTCTAAAGTAGAATTCTGCTTCTCAATGAGACTTTCTATGGGGAAGATTGCCTTCAGGAAAGGTGGATGTGCACCTGCCCCACAGATGGCTTTTAATTTTGGTATTTTTGTTGGAAGAGATTGTGCCCTTAGGTGACTTTTTTGTCATTATTATACATACTCCTTTGAAAAGTGTTTTTAATACTTGGAAGCATTTTCATAGTTCTTAAATTTACTGCAAAATTGAGATATTTGTATAATATTTGAGAGTTCCTCCCTCCCCATTTTATGTTGATGCTTCTCCAAGAAAGAAATAGGTACTTAATCTTGAAGTTAAAGCTAACCTTATGTATATAGATATATAACTAATGAATGGAATAGTTAAAATACCTGAATTTCCCCCATCATTAATATTATATGTAAGTTAGTGATTAACATAAAAGTTGAGTTGGTGTTTTCTTGAGGAAATTATGTAATTCTGTTGAAACCAATATACTTAGACTTGAAAAAATCAGAATGAGTTTCCAAAATCTGGTTTAATTCCAATCTGGGGAGGGGAGGGCATTGTGAAATACATATGCACAGGAACCTAATCAATGCTAGACAAACAATGTATTTAGTTTACAATATAATAGGATAACCATAAATTTGAAGGCTCAAATTGAGTCCATTAGTGGTAAATACAGTTTTCTATTTGGCTCAAGTGGCTACTGAATATCAAGTGATGCTGAGTTCCTCCAAAGCACCTAATGACCCCCCGGGCCTTGGAAGGAGTTTCACCACAGTCTCAGAAGAAATCCCAGTCATAAAGGCCTTTAACTCTTTTGGCCCTTGGGAGTCATTGCTGCCCAAATACAAATGCAGGCCAGGGATTTCTAGTGGCCACATGTTATTGCACAGAGAGGTCTGTTCTAAGCCAGACTCTTACGGCGAAGAAGGTGTGAGATCAGCCCTTAAATAGTGGTCTAGCATTAACGTGGTCTATCAAAGCATGTTAAGAAAAAGCTCCTTAGTGATTATGTACCAGCTACTAGTTTTGCACTAACAGAAAAGGCAATGTGGCAGCTTCACATTTCACATGAAAGACTAGCATTAACTGGGCCTGGTGCTGGCTTAATTTTCACATAAATCTAGTGATTATTTTAATTTAGACCCAGGAATCAATGATTTCATACCAGTCTTGTCTTCACATCAGTTTGTGTAGCATTTAAATTGTTATGGGTTAATGACTAGGCCATGAAGGCAAAAATGTTGAACTCTCCTTTGCCAAAACAGAAATAATCCCTGTTCTGACTCCTGTCCAGTTTCCAAAAACACAAAACATACATACACCTGTTATTGCACATCTTCACACAGACTTGTGTATGTATAATATACATACATATATTTTAAATATGCTACACATAAAAAGAGGCTATGGCACTTCACATGTTTAACAAGATCATTACACCACAGATGTTGGAAAACTGTACAAAAATCCTTACACAATTAATGTAACAACTGTTGAATTAGCACACAGGTTTAAAAAAAAATCCACAGAATCCAAGGCAAGTATTTCTGCCTTCTTGGAGTTCATTGAGAAGCCCAGCCCATCACAGAACTTTAAGCGCAGATGCAGGCAAAAATAAATAAGACTTTTCCGGTAGTAGTAATGGTCCAGGTGTATTAAATTTTTGGACTGAGGTGATTAGGTGATTGATATTTATTAGGAAAATGTGGTTCAACAATCAGCCCAATTATTTAACATATGTCTAATACATTCCTCATATTCAGTGGTTTTTAAAGAGCTATACAGTTTTGGTGTAGACTAGCATGATTTTAAGGTTTCATTTTTCCCAAAGCCTGGCTAACGGATGGAAGGTTTAAAAGGTCCAACATTAGTTCTTACTCGGTCTCTGCTACAGAAATTCCATCTCTGCTCTGCTTTGAATTCAGTCAGTATTTAAGTACTTTGTAGTGGTTTGGGGTGATGTGTGTGCTGTGCTTTGTTGTCTGTAGCATTTGGACAAAAGGAATAAAAACACTGTCAGGTGAATTCCTTCTGGCCAAGAGAAGTAACGTTTTCATTTGTGACTGTTTTATCAGGTGTTCTGGAGCTACACCACCACCTTAGCCAAAGAGCAGTCTGGGAGTAAAGATGATGGCCATTCTCAGAAGGTCCTCAGAGCTTACGACTTTAACTTGTCTGTGAAAAGGGAGTTACAGAACCCATTTCCTAACACTGATTTTGGAGCCAATCTGCTGATGAAAGGAATCTCCTTTAACCGCTGTTTTTTGGAATGAAAATTACTGCCAAGGGTTAAAAAGTAGTGACTGGGCACTGAAAGTTGGTTAGAGCATAAAAACACACAGCAGGGATAGGAACCCTGTCCTGGGGCTTCCATACCCTATTTCTGTGTGGTGTTAGGATTAATGTTTCCTGAGCCCCCACAGTAGGCTGCTATGAGGCTATTTACTCCTTCTCTTTTCAAAACAAAACAAAACAAGGTTGTAGAACTTAAATCTTGCTTATTCTGAACTTTGGTCTACGAATGGTGAACCAATTAAGGTCTGGTTCTACACCACCACCCCTCCTGCCCTTAGCTCTTAATCTGTGTGATAAGATGGTTTGTGGTATAGGCCAAAGGCCAGAAGGGAATAAAACTTCAGTTGCCCCATTCCATCTACACATAAAGCAACTGTTTGTTTTGCACCGAGGCATGGTTTTAGACTCAGCCTCGATATGATTCGCTATGGGCAGTGTTGTAAAATCTGAATCTGGTTTCTGTGCCTGGTGGCCCTTAGCATACAATACCTTACCCAAAGAAGGTACAAAGTCATTATTTGTTAAGCTTTCAACACACAGCAAGCTCTCAGGGGAACAGATTCATAAGCCCAAATAGACCTGTACTTTTAATTCTTCCAGAAATCTCAGAGGTCCCCTCCACTTGCTTAAACTACGTGAAGCAGTGTTTCTATATCATTCTGCAATTCTGAAGCTTTGGGTAATACCAGCTAGGTTCTTGCTACTGAGATCATTCCAAAGGAAATTTGAGGTGGTGGCTAATACCATTTTTCTGAATCAATTTTACTGGAAATTCATAGATAATAGATTTTAAGTTCCTGAATCCCTTTTAATAGTGGTGTTCCATTCTTTTTGTAAATAGGCATAGGCAGATGCTAGGCACTCTTGTTTTTGCATTAAATTTCTACTCTGTACTTCTCTGGGTATGAAGGTTTGAGGCAACTCACCTACTGAAGTAATTTTAATGCTGCAGTCTGCTTTCAGAAATAACACTAGTAACTGGAGAAACTTAACTCCCATGACTAGCTCCTTTTTTCCTGCAAAGGTCATTCTGTGCTGCTGGGGTTGGAAATATAGCCGACTACCACATGGTTACGAAACAGTGGGAGAAGGTCTCCCCACAAGTGCTGAGATTCTGGTAAGTTCTCCCAGTGAACATCTGAATGAGCCACAGTTGGCTTGGAGACCTCTGTTCCTAGAATGAGGAGACAGGGTGAGGTTTCCTTTTGGCAGTCAAAGCTCGATCCTAACCCTAGGAGAAAAACACAGGATCTCCTTTAGACAAGGAGCCTGGACCAGTACTGGTGCTAGCCTGACTGCTGGGCAGTGCAATGAATTTGTCTTCCCTAGCAGAATTTTTGACTTTTATTCCCATGATCATATCGGTCCTTATTCTTCCCTTAGTCAGATTTCTAAAATCTTGGAGAGACAGTTCAGTCAGTCCAACCTTACCCTAGAATTCAGCCTAGAGCATGTTCCACAATGGGATTCCACACTAACCTGCTGACCCCTCTGGTCATATTATGCCCTCGAGCACATAAGCTATCCCCTGTAAGTATGCAATCTTCATTTTAGTCTCGGAAGAACAACTAGGAGGAGACCAAACCTCCAACCCCGAAAGCTCATTCTGAGGCAGGGATGCTTACAGACATGCAACCTAGTGGCAGAAATACATCTCAGAATAGCCTGCACATGTAGCTCTGGCCTCCTGTTACCAGACGAACTGCTGTCTTGATGGTTTAGATCATTCTTCTTCATGAGCCCTGGAGAAGATAGACTTGTCAGCTGTGTGTCAGGGTTCGTGCAGTAGTTTCGTATTCCATCTCCGAGAGTTTGAACTGCGGCCCTCGAATGCACTCACTTAGCTGGACGTTGCCCCGCACTGGTCCTGTTAAGGCTTGGGGCCGTGGAATGTAGGCTTTGATAGATAAAGGCTAGTTCTTCACTGGACTCAGACGATGAAACCAGAGGAGTACTGTTTCACAAGGTTACCTGGAAGAAAATGGCACGTAGGTCTCTTCCAAACTAAAGTAGGCAGATGAGGTTTTTCCCCTCTTCGATTTCTTCCTGTACTTTGTCACTGGAGGTTGCAATTTCTGCTTGGGCGGAGAAGACGGCACAGATGAAGGTGAGGACCGTGCCCCCGATGGCGGTGTAAAAGGCCCAGCCCAAGGAGCAGTCTCCGGGCTTATAGGCTGAGGCATAGTGTCCGCAGTAGCCTACGGCCTTCGCGCAGCCCCAGCCTGCCGGGTAGAGTATCAGACCCAGGATCAGGAACAAGCCTGTGAGGCAGGAGAGAAAACAGGTGAAACCCCCTGACTTTACGGTGTACAGCGAGTAACTGGAGAGGCTGGAACTGCTCTTCCTCCGCCCACCCCAGGCAGCGGCATCTGTGGGGTAGGAGCGTCAGGGACTGTTCCATGCAACTAATCTGATCCAATCGAGAAATGCCATCATTTTCGTAGAGGTATATCCAGCCTCTTTGGTGGATGCTGGAATGTGAATCCATTAATATCTGTCTTCTAGAAAAGCAAATTTAAACCTGTTACTATCACAGTGAGCATTTCCCTTTTGGTTTAAGGCAGAAGCTGGCAAACTCAGGCCCCCACAAGTGAAATGTGGACTGGGCTCTATAAAGTTGTTTTTAAGATTTTATTTGAGAGCAAGCAAATGAGCACAAGCTTGGCAGGGGGCAGCAGAGCGGGGGTGGGAGAGGGAGAAGCAGGCTCCCCACTGAGCAGGGCACCTGAAGTAGGGCTCAGTCCCAGGACCCTGGGATCATGACCTGAGCCAAAGGCAGATGCTTAATGACTGAGCCATCCATGTGCCCCTCTAAAGAAATTTTTATTGAGATGTACCCCATGCCCATATGTTTATGGACTTTGCCTATGGCTGCTTTTGTGCTGGAACAGCTGTAAGAGGATGGCTTATATTTTATGTGGCAGGAGAAAATGACACCTAATATAAATCCAGATTGCTAACTTTTTACCCCCCTCCAAAAGCTGTTTTTTTAGATACCTTGAAGTAGCAATTCTATCCTCCTAATTCAATCGTGGTTCTAAGTTCTCTTTTCCTACCTTTACTGAAGTTCTCTGGGTTTTACCCCACCAAAGCTTCAAAGTCATTTACAGGCACTCTCCCACAAAAAGAACATGACTGAACCTGTGGTAGTATTAGGCTTGAAGGGTGATCCAGGACAGGGTTTCAGTCCACAGATCACAGCTGTCTTCATCTTATGATGGCATCTTCTGGCCTGGCAGTTCAGATCTGATTTTGGATCTGATTTTCCCTACTTCCCGAATTGCCTTAGGGGACTTTCTAGCAGGGATGGAATATAGGGAAGTGGTTCCTATGTTCACTGTCTGAAGAAGAGTGCTTAGAGAAAGAAGTCTTTCTAACCCTGTAATCCTTTATTTCTGCATAGGTCAGAGAGCTGGGCAGCAGGAGGGAAATGCACTCCAGGGTCAGAAGGGAAAGGACAGCTGACTGAGGCACCCCAGAGGGGTGCTGTTAGAAATGACTGGGGGCATGGAGCTAATTCCCCCAAGAATTAGACTCCCAGTGGAGAATGTGTTGGTACTCTAGAATATGCAAGGTTTTAGCAGACTCGCTAAGAGTAGGTTGATTAGTAGTTAAGAGCTCTGAGGTAAGGAATCCAAGCTCTTGCCATTTATGAAGTGGGTGACCTTAGGAAAGTTTCTTAACTTGTCTGAGTATGATTCTTCACCTGTAAAACTGGCAAGTGTGTAAAAACATATATAGTCTGTAACAGTAATAGCCATAACAAAACTGGAACATACACTAGCAACTGGTAATAGGTTAAAGCCTTTGGCAGACCACTCCCATATATAAACACAAGCAGTTTAAAGTTTACCATTTATGAATAAGCAAATCAGGTCCGTTTTAAGGGTATATTTTGAAAGGTATAATAATTTGGGGAGGGGGAGAACCCAAGCTACAATTTTGGTAGTCTCTGCCCTCAGGTCCTCAGTTACCACCCTGGAAACAGTGAGGTAGCATCCCTGGGACTTCTAGAAGGATTCAGAGGCACTCTCTAGCTCACTGCCTCTCCTGTCAAGCTCTGGTGCCTGTCCCAGGCAAGGGAGCATTAGCTGCTTGTCCCTTTAAAAGCCCAGAGTGTTGGGTGCTTGGGTGGCTCAGCTGGTTAAGCATCTGCCTTCAGCTCGGGTCATGATCTCAGGGTCCTGGGACTGAGTTGCCAAGGCGGGCTCCCTGCTCAGCGGGGAGCCTGCTTCTCCCTCTGCCACTACCCCCTGCTTGTGCTCTCTCTCAAATAAATAATACTTTTTAAAAAGATCAGAGGATTCATATTTAAATTGTCTCCAATTAAATATTAATTGTCATTATCATTTGTATTATGTGACTTAAGCCCAATAAGTAGAATTAATGTTTTTTTTTTAAGATTTTTATTTATTTATTTGACAGAGATCACAAGTAGGCAGAGAGGCAGAGAGAGAAGGGGAAGCAGGCTCCCTGCTGAGCAGAGAGCCCGATGTGGGGCTCTATCCCAGGACCCTGAGATCATGACCTAAGCAGAAGGCAGAGGCTTAACCCACTGAGCCACCCAGGTACCCTGAAAATTAATGTGTTTTAGTATGATTGGGACCAAAGACAGCATGGAGTATATGGTCCCCCGGCAGCTCTGCTCCCCAGGCTGGGATCTAGCTAGTCATAGGACATTCAGAATACCTTAATTTGGCTGTCTCAGACACTTCTGGGAAGTAGGCAGTTTTAAAATAAATAATATCATCCTTATTTTCACAACATCAGATTGCTTTTCACAGCACCGTCACGAACATTCACTCCAGCACCACTGCCCAGCACTCCTGGCTGTCCCCCTTTCTAATAGCTCAGCCAAGATTCCTGAGGTGTTTCAGCCCATCTTAACATCCTGTGGTAGCTACTGGCCAATTAATTGGTGAATAAGGACAGCAGGGAGACTTTCAATAACCTAGAGTTTGTCCAAAGCTTCAGCTTGAATATTCATAAGCCCACAGGGCAGTCTACGTGGGAGGGTAGTAAAATGTGGGCTAGTATGTCTGCAGGCCCCAGTGGACGTGATCTGTGCTGACACACACATGCAGCCAACCTAGACAAACACCAAGAGTGCCTTCTCCAAATCTGCAGAGGGTCAGAGGGTGGAAACTGTCCCTGTCTACCTTGCCCTAGCTGGTGACCTCTCCTCCTAGCACTCAGCAGAGTTGTCATTAATACCACTGATGCCATGAAAATGCAAGACCTACGTCTCACTGAGAGAAAAACAGTGGGCCTTCAGGTGAGCAAAAATAATTTAAAAATATTTTTCATCTTTCTAGTATTTAGACAAAGGTTATCTACCAAAGGAATTCCAGTAAGTTTAACAATTCAGGTTTTCTCTCCAGCAAAACTGCAAGAGTCCTTACCTTGCAACATCCTGATTCCATTGCTCTTGGGCCCAGTGCAGCCGCCTGGGCAGTGGTAGATCCTGGGCCCTAATAAGCATTCCTTAGTCATCAAACACTGCCTGAACAGAGTAATTTTGCTTCTTAGTAAAAGTGAGAAAAGAAAAAAACCATTAAATTTCCCCAACTCAGGGTAAAATCCAATCTTCTCTTTGTCTCGTGGCCCTCAAAGCCCTATGATCCGGCTGGCTATTACCTATGCAAACATACCTCTGCTGTTCTCACCTGTGCTCTCCACTCCTGCCTTCTACTAGCTAGGGGGCTTTTCCTTGCACACAGTACCAGCCACGCTCGGGCCTTTGCTCTTTCTCTCACCTGCAGTACTTTCCCTCCAGACAGCTTTTAGGCCACATTCAATTGCCACGTTGTAGGTGTGGTCTTCCATTCCACTCTACTTAAAATTCAATCACCTACCTCCTCCCCCTTTCCTTGCTTTATTTCTCCTTAGCATTTATGACCAACAGAATATGAGTCATATGAAACTTGCAATATTCGACCATTTTGACCTATAAAAATGGACATATCCTATAGTTCAACCTCCTGTTTTACATCTTTGGTTATCCATCTCCATCCTAGTCTTGAAACTCCATGAGAGCAGGGATTTTTGTATTACGCATTTACCACTGTAATGCCAGTACTCAGAAGAGGGCTTGGAACATAGTTAAACCCATAATAAAATCTCCAAACCACAGTGTCCCCCGTGAAAACCAGTAAAATAACTTGACAGATACCAATCAATGAGAATGAAAGGAAGGAGAGACTCTTAGCTGGCTAGTTTAGCCTGTCACACTGTCCTGTTCCAGGCTCTGAATCCCAATGTTTAGAAGCAAACTTATGCCCTGAATTCCAAGTAGGATTAATGATATCAACTAATGAGACAAAACTGAAGTCTTAAATAGGCATGTCAAACAACAGACATTAGAATATAGTCAGACATACCAAGTCTGCTACAAACTTAGCATGGTTTCTCTGGTCCTCAGTCTGCAGTATACTCAGGGACTCTCAGCGTGATTGTGGGTTACAGCTGGAGACCAAAGGGAAGGTCTCTCTTCAGCTCTTCATCGTACTGTTAATTTACTCGACAACTATTTATTGAGTTACCTAAGTGCCAGTCATTATACTCAGCCCTGAGATAGAGCAGTACCCTAGTAGGACTCTGAGCCCCTTGAGGGCAGAAAACTTTATTGCTCTTAGTCTACATGGCAGTTTTGTCTCAGCACTTACCATAAACCTGATGGGTGTGTCACAGTTAACTTTGGATAACAGAGGTCAAGAGTTCAATTCATTTCTTTGAAATAGCCACTGACTCATTTAGGACCCCTTGCTGATTCCCTTTGGGTCTACCCTGTGACTCAGAGATGTGGGATGTGGACCTAGCTTAGCCTACACTCCAGTTTTTGTTGAGCCGGCTCAGTTCACTAAAGCATAATGCCAGGAGGCTGCCCCCGCCACCACACTCCCTCCAACTCGTTCCCTTGCTCCAGGCAGCCATCTCTCCAACCGGAAGTAAAGCAAATCAGACGAGAGAGGGACTGGCTTCCAGTATCCCAGTCCCATTCTAGGACACGGCTCAAAGAACACTCTAGGCTTATTGGGAGTGATACGTTCAATCAGCAAGTTCAAAAGAAAAGAAAAGAATACTAAGTATAGGCTTAGAAGAAAACGAAGACAGGACAGTCCTCCTTGCAAGCATGTCAGAGCATCCACCAGTATTCTAGGTGGGATGCTGTGTTGGCTTTTCCTTCTCAGTCTCCTTTGCCGTCATTAACTTTCTGGTATCTTAGCACTGGAGTGTCCAGGGCTCAATCCTTTGTCCTCTTCTCTGTATTCTTACTGATCACACTTGGTCCCACAGCTTTAAACACCCCAGGCTGACATCGCCTGCACTCTGATACCCAGATCTGCTATCCAGTTGCCTGCTTAACCTCCACTTGGATGTCTAAGGAGGTACTTGAAAATTACGTCCAAACCTAACTCCTGCTTGCCACTCCCCACTTCACAGTCTTGTCTTTGCCCTGAGCACTTCATGTCAGCAAATGGGAGTTCAACTCTTATACCCCTTCAGGCCAAAACCTTAGAATAATTTTTGACTCCTCTCCCTCAGAGCCCACATTACTCTTACCAGCAAGGTCTTCGTTCTGTTTCCTGGGCCTGCAAAGCTCTTCCTGATTCCCCATATGGCTGACTCCTTTATCTCCATCAAGTCTTTAAATCGGTTCTCCCTGAATCCTACCCTGACTATCCTATTTACTATTATAACTTGTCCTCTTACCATCCCAGCATACCTCACCTCTCTTACCCTGGCTACACCTTTTCTTTCTTCCATAGTCCCCACCACCTTTTAATATAATAACTTACTTAGTTCACAGTCTGTCTCCACCATCTTCAGTGTAAACTCCGTAAGGAGGAAGAACTTTGTCAGTTATTCTTTATGTATCCCAATTGCTTAAAACAATCTAGGACATGTAACTGGTGCTTAGTAATATTTGTTGGGTGAATGAGAGGACAGGGCACTGTGATGCAGATGTTACGCTTTAAAGGAAATCAAGGTAACACACTTGCCAAGTTTCTAAACTGGTGGGAGAAAGAAGCTTCGTTCCTGTGGGGCCTTTCCAGGCCACTGACTGGGAGGGCAGCAGTGCAGGGGCAGACGTGGAGAAGTTCAGGAAGAATGGCAGGTGACAGAAAACAGAGAGGTACAAGGGTAAATGAAGAAGGAGGGGGGCTGTGGTGTTTGCAGAAGAGGGAAGGGTGGTGTCCAGAAGCAGCAGGAGCCTGGACAATGGAAAGACCAACAGAACATGCCAGCCTTGGAGGCAGAGAACGCAGAACTGTTCTCGGGCGCAGGGAAGGCCCGCTCCCCGCAGCAGCCCCGAAGGCAGGGACGCCAATGAGCACCTGGTGCGTGCAGTCTGCATTCCGGGAGAGGAATACCATGTGCAGCTACGTAGCTCTCGGACTGGGCCCATCATGTGGCAGAACGAGTGATGTACACACAGTGGTTTACAACAAATGCAGGGATGCTGGTTAACATTTATCTGTACACTATAGCTCTCTTCATCTAAATTTCAGTTTTTCCCCAAGTCCTCTTTTATGCTGACAGCTGGAAGTCATTTTGGCAGTCCTTAATAGCTGCTGGTAGGTCATCAACTGTTGTTAGGTGGGGACACTTCTCTTTCCCAGCAAACGTATCAGACTCTGAGAAAGGCACACCTTGTCAGACCATGTCCAGGTCCCACCCACTGAACTGGTCATCACGCTGTTCTCGCCCCAGTCGTCATGCTATGAACCTACATACTCCTCACGTGCAGGGACTTGGTGAGACATTCTGTAGCGATCATTCTGTCATAACACAAGGCTAAACCAGGTTCTCTCTACTCTTTTAAGAAAGAAGAAATGTACTTTTTATTTAAAATGTTTACCTGTGAAATTCTAAGGAGCAAGTACAACTATCTGAAAAACTGTATAGAATAGTGAGAGTAAAAATCAGAAGTCTTAACTGTGACATATCCATTTGTCCCATAAAGGAACAGCAACTGTTTGAGCTCAGAGGGACTCCCATTCAACTGGAAACTTGTTAATGGTGGTGAGAAGTATGTTTCCCACTCCCTGGCTTCTATGTCTCCATCCCTATCCCAAATCCACACTCAGCGTCTACACCACAGTCCTCCACACAGGTTGTGTTGTGGGCTGACTTCACACGTCAATTCTGATTCCTATTTTCTTTCTAGTCTTCACATCTTCAAAAGAACCTTTTGGAAAGGTCTTCTATGACAAAAATGCTAGATTCTAAGTAAAGATGACATGGAGCTAAAGCTATACCTTCTCCCAAATTCCATTCACAACTAATACCTTAAGCCTGGAAGATTATACAGATGATTAGAACCTTTTAATGGTCAGAGTAACTTAAACTAACAGTGGCAACCCCTGATGCTTACTGAGCACTACAATGTGCCAGGCACTGGGGAAGCCCTTTAAATTTAGTTGGTTCAGTCCTTTTCACAAGCTTTGGAGGTTGGTACTATTCCTATGACCACCTGATAGACGAGGAAGCTGAAGCCTGCACTGATCTGAGCCGGGCCTCAGATCCAGGCGGGAGGGCTCCAGACGCCACTCCCGAGCCATTGTGCTCGGCTGCTGCTGCTTTACTGCGAACCCGACACCAGCTTTTAAGACAAAAGCATCTGTGCGGTCCAGTGCTGTGAGGGGGCAGAGGGAGGGAAAGGCTGCCCCCAAATAAAGGGTCACCTATTGTTCACTCAGGCTGGTTTGCTAACGCCACAGCAAGACAACAACGAATAAAGAAGTTCTATACACACCTTCTCTTTCAGAACAGGCCGAATGTCACTGGCCTCCTCACTTCACTACATTTGCCACTGTGGAATGGCTGCCCCTGGCTAAAGAAACTTCTAGAAAGAAAACCTAGTGAACAGGTCAGAACAATTTCAGGTTTGCTAGGATGTCCTCTTCTGCAGGATGTGGACCACCTGGGAGCAGAAAACTGCAAGCAAGCCTAAAACCTACTGGACTGGAGGGAAAAAATGTAAGCCATATAATCCACATACATTTTTGTCTTTGTTCAGATTCTGTGTGAATGGAAACTGTCTAAAATTGCAAATCCACAAGCAAACATACCCCGTGTTCTTACCAAAAGCATTCCCAGACAGCCCCCAAATTACATCCTCCACCAGCAGGTCAGGCCACTGTGCTACCATCTCACCCTCTTCAAGTGGCTTTTCTTAATTCACAGAACACACCAGTGATCTCCATTTCTCAGGCCCCCCTCCTCCTCCTGCATCCTTCTGCCATTAACTATGCAGCACGGGCGTAAGTCCCTCAGGTGTTTGGGAGAGATGCGCCCATCTCATATCCCACATCAGGGATCTCGCCCTCAGTCTGTGCCATCTGGCTGGAGTGACACTTTGCTTAGGACAACTGCAGACACCAAGATGGTGGCTCTCAGGACCCGTCCCTCCACCCAAGGAGAGTCCTGGGCTTACATCTCCCAAGTTGCAATGCCGTCTGGCGATGGTATTCCAGCCTGCTTGACTTCTCAGATGCCAGGCACACCACTATCCTCAGTACCAAAACGCCAGGTTCACCATTCAGAGTCAGGAATATTTGAATAATATTTATAAACAGAAGTAATACAACAAAGTATTAGTTATAACATGAATCAAGGATTTCTGCCCAAGAACTGCCATCTTTGGTTAATCTATCCCTTTGACATCACTTTGCCCATTAAGGTTTTTCAATTTTTCAATGAAAATTTATGTAAAAGCCAAAACAGAATTTGGTTTTAGTGCCTGCCAGTTAGTTCCTTGGGTAATGGCTCCATTAATCTATGTATGCCGTGTCTGGGAGGGCAGAGGTCATGTCACGATTGAGGCTTAGCCGCACTGGAGAACACTTTACTCTTTTCCAGACACCTAGAAATTTATGGCTGGGCTTATAGAGATCATCATAACACAGATCGCGTTTTTACCAATAGCATACATTGGCTGAGGACTTATGTATGTAGGCCATTCTGAACAGCAGAGATAGAAATGTGAAAAAGACACAATGTGTACCCTTGCTTACGTTCTAGAAGAGTGATTCCCACACTTCTGGACTTCGCACACTAGTACAATCACCAGAAAAATTACTAGAAGGCCAATATTTTTATTTTGCTAATATAAGGACACTGAAAACCATCTCTTCCTTTCCTCATCATTTCATAAAAGGATATTTTTTTAAAAAGGATATTTTAACACAAAAACGGTGAAGGATGTAATCAGAATCAAAGACAGTTCTTTAAATGGAATACATTCAGCTCTATGAAATCTCACATTGTCCCTGTCTTTTCTTCTTTTTGCTGTGGATCGCTGGAGACCTCAGCAGAATGGATGCACCAGGATTCATTCAAAGGCAGTAAATGCTGGGCAAGAGGCCCCTCTGAGGAGAGGGGAGAAGAGGGCAGAGGTGGCCTGTGTCAGGCTGGGGACACCTTTCTAAGAAACAAGTAATAGGGCTGAAGAGTAAGAAGGCTCTTTGGAATTCTCTGTCTCTTTGGAATCCAGAATCTAAACTTACTTTCGCTGAACCTCATTTCAAAATCTCAAGAGTTTGTGGACAAGCCAGAGTGGGCCCAACTTTGACATTTGATAACTCTGCACTGATAGGCAGACCAGGAACTGGAAGGCCAAGGTTCACTGGTAATCAAAAGGGTTTTCGGATGATACCACATGTCTTTGTTAGGCAGATTATTTCTACATGTCATCTTCATACATGATTAATAACAGAGGTTTTTAACCAACAAGATTTTCTGATGGGAAGGAGAAAAAAAGTGAAGGATCAGGTGTCATTTTTTTTTTTTTAAGTTTGTATTAATGCTCATACCATCTCCCCAGAAGAATCTTGTATGGTACTGACTTCCTACTAAAAACTCTCCCAGGGAATTATAATTGGCAAGAAAAATACTTTTCCAGGGTCGGGGGTGGACAGCGGATGATAGAGCAACATAAAGAGAATTCTTTGGAAGACAATCAGAGCACAATTGTCATAAAAAGACTTTACAACTAAGACCCCCAGAGGAAGTTTCTGTTAGAATTACTCAGAATTAATGACCATCAATTACGAACTGTCTGATGCCCTTAAAATATACAGAGAAACAATCTTTAAGAAAGATGCAGTTTCTCTCGTTGAAGCCTCCTGAAGTCTTTCTCAGCAATGATTCATGTTTATATGCAAATTATTTCACTGACAGTTTCTAAAGCCTTAACTCTCTAACAGTTAAAATGCATCCCAACAAAATAATTTAGCCAGATTGTCCCTTCCTGTGAATTGGTGGTACAGTTTCCTTCTCATTCTGAGTGAGAAGACTTTTGGGGGGGGGGGGAGCTATTTTTTAAACTACATGTAACTGGGAAGGATTTATGAAATATTTTCTTGATAAATAATTCATCTAACATGCAAAATTAAGAAAGAGCTTGTTTGACTATACCCAAATTACACTGATCATTCAAAATAAACTTCCAAGATAAATAAAATGCAATGTGTAGCAGAGTAAAAGACATGTGAAAAAAATCTAGTTTTTGAACTATGAAATTTTTAGGACAGTAAGCAAATTTCTTGCCTGCTGAAGTCTTAGTCTTAGGGTCCAGGTAGTATTAAATAACTCTTCCACTAAAGCAGGTGTCTCTTCAACACAAGACCCTGAGGTTTGAGGTTGGCCTCAAAACTCTCAACACACAGCAACTTGTGCATTTTGGTTTGAAATTCTTAATACTGGCTTTGCATTCTCAAAGTTTATTTTAGATTTCATTGGTACTGGGAGTTATCTTTTAAAAAGGAGAGTCATGGGGGTGCCTGGGTGGCTCAGTCAGTTAAGTGCCTTTTTTTTTTTTTTAATATTTTATTTATTTATTTGACAGAGATCACAAGTAGGCAGAGAGGCAGGCAGAGAGAGAGGGGGGAAGCAGGCTCCCCACTGAGCAGAGAGCCAGATATGGGGCTCGAACCCAGGACCCTGGGATCATGACCAGAGCTGAAGGCAGAGGCTTAACCCAATGCGCCACCCAGGTGCCCCAAGTGTCCAACTCTTGATTTCAGCTCAGGTCATGATCCCGGGGTCCTGGGATCAAGTTCCGCATCAGGTTCCCTGCTCAGTGGGGAGACTGCTTCTCCCTCTCCTTCTGCCCCTCACCCTGCTTGTACACTCACCCTCTCTCTCTCAAATAAATAAATCTTTTTTAAAAAATAAAAGATAAAAAAGAGAGTGAATCCTGGATATTTAATAAAGCTACTGGAAAGCCCATGTACAGTAACGGAACTGGTAGCTCTGGTTGGCTGTGTTGGAGTGGTTTTTTTTTTTTTTAAAAAACATTTTATTTATTTATTTGACAAACAGAGATCACAAGTAGGCAGAGAGGCAGGCAGAGAGAGAGGAGGAAGCAGGCTCCCTGCCGAGCAGAGAGCCCCATGCGGGGCTTGATCCCAGGACCCTGGGATCATGACCGGAGCCAAAGGCAGAGGCTTTAACACACTGAGCCACCCAGGCGCCCCTGGAGTGCAGTTCTTCATTCCTGGATGTAGATTACTTTCCAATTTTAGTATATGTGCTGCCGAAGCGAGCACTGTAGATTACTTTCCAAGTGGCATCACAGCTTAGAATACGACCCATGCATTAAGCTCTTAAAGCAGAGTGCCTGCCTGAACTGCTCATGGAAATATTCAGAGCCATACTTAAGTGATTATTTGTTCATGGAATCTGAACCTACATCATCCATGGCTCCATGATAATTTACATCTGTAATTAAGTGGTTACCATGGCAAACCGCTTTCCACATTTTATTTGCATATCAATGGCTGTTTCTGAATTTTAAGAGAATTTGCAATTTTCTTCTAGACCTTCCAACTGATTCTTTAAAAACAGATCCTGCTCTCTGGATTTACTCAAATCAATGCCTGCTTGGCCCACTTGCTTTTAGGGAGTAGTTTTTGATCTAATGATATGGTTGAGTTCTCTGTTCCCTTTATATATAGTCATTTAGATACATATTTTTGCCTCTCTAGGGTACAGTTTATGAAACAATGACTCTCTAATATGGCTGGGAAGCAGAAACTCAAGAGACTGGAGACCTGAGTGTACAGGTCTTTGCAATTAGTAGGCATCCCATAAAAAGCTCCTTGAACTGGAACTTAATTCTGGCCTACTGTACAACATTTCTTCAGTTTTTACCAGGGGGTTACTAGGGGTTGATGAATTAGTAAATGTGTCATAATTGCTGGTATTCTTAAATAGATTCAGACATAGAACTGTTAGACCTGACTTCTGTGGGGAGACATTCTCTGTCTGGAGAGCCAGAAATGAAGAGCCTCCCTTTGACAGCCAGAAGCTTCCAGTGCTTTGTTCTAAGAAGGAAAAGCGCAGGATGCTTCCTCTGTTTTCCTCATGTTTTTTCTCTGAGGGGATTTTGAAGTTGGGCAGTCAGGGTCACACTACCTTCTTGGACAAAGCCAGGTAAGTTTTTCAGGTGTAAAACTACAGGACAAGATCACTGCAAGAGTTAGGAATCTCTTCCTCTCTCCCTGTGCTTTGCAAGCCCCTGTTCTTATTTTTCTCCTCTCCAGTGGCTGATATTTCTGGCCCAGAGGTGAATGGGTAGAGCAAAGTATAGGTCAAAATACATGCTGAGACCAGGTTGAGTCGTTAATACAAAATACATGCTGAGACTGGCTTGATGCTAAGGTTATTGTTCAGCCTATGAAAAACAGCAATGGCAATACCCAATCCTAGACAGTGACCATGGCACCTTTCATCAGCCTATCCATACTCCTACATAGTTCTGATTTCTGACAAAGCAATTCTACAAGCAGCAAAGGCAAAACCCTCTACCTGTCTCCTCTCTCAGATGCTGCTTTTATTCCTTGCCCTTTTTTGCATATTCTTCTCCTTCATCCTCCATCATTGCTCACTTCCCAGAAAGCTGAGCCCGCACACAGCAGGTGGAGCCATGACAACAGAGAGGGAGTCCCATGAGTACGCCTTCTCTCCCAGACCAGCAGAGGCAGAGTTCAGCCCCACAGTGATCTATCTGGTCAGACTGGTGGAGCAGCTTGCTAAAGCAATCCTGCTGGACTGAAACGGATAGAGACAGACAGGGCTACGGGGAGCAGAGAGCGTGAGAGCCAGGCAGACGCAAACAAGCATAGGATGAAGACTGAACAGACAGCAGCAGCCAGGCCCAGCAGCTCATGCGCTGGTCCAACCCTCATGGCAACCCCAGTGGAACAGTCCAAGCCAAAACAAGTCAGCCAAATCCTGAGCTCATTTTAATGGCTTCTGTCCCAAACCTGAGTCACTGGGGATTCCATGGGCTTCTAAGAGAGCCCTACATGCATTTCTAAAAACAAACTGCCTGATGCTATCATGGAAAACCTGGATCTTTGCGTTCTATGGTTTCATTATGGATTACATCCAGGTCACAACCTAAGGAAGACAGCTGGCAGTGACGACCCTGCTGGCCGGTTACCCAGCTTTTGTAATGAATCCCAGAGGGCTCCGGACTGATGCGTGTTTCTGGCTCTGCCAAGTTCTGGACAAGTCTTCACCTCATGAAGACCAATCAGCCTGTGATTTAGTCTGTGGAGCGAGCCTGCAAAGCCACCTGCAGTCAAGGCTCAACGGCGAGGAGCTGCCTCCAGTAAGGAAAGAAATGAGAGACTGTGTGTGTCAGGTGAAGAGCAGTGAGAGGAAATTCTTGGTTTTCCTTTCAACTCAACTGCTATCTTCTGCTTTAAAAAAAAAAAAAATGACCCAGGGACACCCACAGTCCCCCCAAAACCACTCAGCCCCAACACAAGCAGGCTATGAAGGGGCCAGGAATGGCCCTATACAACATAGTGATGCTTGATACCCAGCAGAACAAGCTCAGTTCCAAAGACTAGAAGATAAACCACTCTTCCTTAAAATGCGGCAATTCTAGGAAACAAAAAAAAAATACTAAGTCCTGCCAAGGAAGCAGATAAACTTTAATAACCACAAAGCTGCCACTTAGTATTTACTGTGTGCCAAGTACTATGCTTAAACCTTTCTTTTCACGTATGATCTTATTCAATCCACAGAACAACCCTGAGGTATGTATTATACGTCATCATGCCCTTTTACAAGTGAGAAAAGAGGTTCAGAGAAGTGAGGTCAATTACCGACCACTTCACAGCCACCGGAAGGGTAGGTCAGGGCTGATGCCGAGGCACGTGAGGCCTGACCTCTCACTGCTGCCGAGAGAGAGAAGTACTGAACTCCAAAGGCGTCTGTGCTAAGTATTTAGAAAATGTCAGAGGGGTGCCCACCAGTAGGCTAGATCTTGAAGGCAAATCCCATATCTGGGTTAACTTAACAGTCAATAGTTGTATCTTATTATTATTTTTAATCTAGATTCTGAGAGTTCCACTGAAGTAGCAAATTCTTTCATACCCACTTCTAAAATCAAAATACCCAGATTTGGATAATTTATGTTACACTTTCTATAGGCAATTAGGCTACACAAACCCAAGGCCTATTTACTCTTTAAAATTAGTTGTACTAATCAGGGCGTCTGGGTGGCTCGGTGGGGTAAGCCTCTGCCTTCAGCTCAGGTCATGATCCCAGAGTCCTGGGATCGAGCCCCCATCAGGCTCTCTGCTCAGCAGGGAACCTGCTTACTAACTACCCCCCCCCACTGCCGTGATCTCTGTCAAATAAATAAATTTTTAAAATCTTAAAAGTTGTACTAAGGAATATGCTTACAGTATCTTTTTTCATCCAGTTATATTTTACAAAAATGTTACTTTTGCCAAAATGAAAGTTTTAAGAGCAAACACAGTCTGAGTGTATCTCCAAAGAATGCTCTTGTTGCACTGGCAACAGTTCCTTTCTCACCATTTGTTCCAAGAGATCCAGGGCGGTAGAACTGGGGGGTAGGGGAGGGAAGACTGATGCTTGCAGCTGCACCGAGTCCTTGGCTGAGGCTGGGGCCGTCCAGATGCTATTACAGATTGGCCGACAGGAAAGAAAGCAAGTCAGCTGTTTCAGACACTGGTGGGGCAACTTTCTTAGCCATAGATTCAAGGACCATGGCAGCCATTTATGTTGGTCTGAACTACCCAGTATAGGTCTCCATTCGGAGAGAAAGAGCCCACCAAGCATCCCTTCCAGATGCATCCACCACTCCAAACCATGAGGGAGTCACTGCGTAGTCAGTCTCACCCACGTTTTCTGCTCGAGGGGGATGCTGCTAGTCTGGGCGGAGAAACTACTTCTTCCTGTACTTCCGTTCTTACCCTCAGATGAGTGGGCTCCAGAGAGGTGGTCTGACTACATAGGAATCTCCATCTCTTGCCAATTCAAAATTTTAAGTAATCTCAGACTTTCTGGGATGCTGCATGTATTCACTGGGAACATAAGTGAGAGGAGTGGGGAGAAAGTTCTCTTAGAAAATCTAGACTTGGGATGGATAGGTGACCAACAGACTAACACCTCAGGTATGCTACTATTTTCTTCTTTTCAACCCTTCTTCCCAGAGGCCTGATAGAGAGAGAGAGGGAGGGAGGGAGGGGGTCAGGAATAATTCATTGGAGTGTATGAATAATTCCTACGACATGCACTGATCTTTGTGCCAAATGAACACTCTTGTCATTTACGTGAAATAGCAAACGAGAGCACTTCATTCTTCGAGCTTGAGTTCACTGGACTAACACCTCATTAAAAACTTCGTGGGGGCGCCCGGGTGGCCCAGTTGGTTAAACATCCGACTCTTGATTTCGGCTCTGGTCATGATCTCACAGTCAAGGGATTGAGCCCCATGATGGGCTACATGCTGGGCCTGGAGCCTGCTTCAGATTCTCTCCCTCCCTCTCCCTTTGTGCACCACCCCCACCGACCCTTCAAAACCTGCATGTAAGGGCGCCTGGGTGGCTCAGTGGGTTAAGCCGCTGCCTTCGGCTCAGGTCATGATCTCAGGGTCCTGGGATCGAGTCCCGCATCGGGCTCTCTGCTCAGCAGGGAGCCTGCTTCCCTCTCTCTCTCTGCCTGCCTCTCTATCTACTTGTGATCTCTCTCTGTCAAATAAATAAATAAAATCTTTAAAAAAAAAAAAAAAACCTGCATGTAAATAGTAAGACTGAAAAGGTATCTGTAAGTTGCTTCTGAATGACTAAGACAGCTTTAGGTGTTATGGCCCAAGATGCCCCATTCGGGCTACAGACAGCTACAAGTACTAGAAGGCACTAAGTTTCTCAAGACGAAAAGCATTCTTAGGGATGACAAACCAGGAGCTTTGCCTGCATACCAGAACTTTGATAGTAAATTTCATCGTAAAGGCATGAATCACCAAGGCTGAGGACATATATACAGTAAAGAAAAATTACACAGAAATCCACTTCTCTTGTCAACCAAGGCTCTTTGACAGGATTAATAAACTGTGCACACTGCCTTCTCTTCATCTGCCTGTTTTTTTCCGGCTTTTCAAAAGCCTTTGGTAGTACTTCTCAGCAGAAGTTTTGCTATGCACACAGCATATATACACATTCCTCTGAGGCACTGTGTGTCTCAGTGCGATAAAATAGGGGCAATTCTCTGACAAGGAAAAGATGAATCTTATTTAACGTATCTGGGAGGTTAAAATGCCAAGCTGAAGGGGATAAACTTCAGATTTCAGAATAAAAAAGGGGATAATGAGCTTCACAGAATTAAAAATCTAAAGTAAGATTGTATTTTCCAATCCCCCTATTTTTCAGTTGAGGAATGGCAAGACCCAAAGAGGTGGCATATTTATCTCAAGCAAAACTGAAAATCAGAATCCTGACTTCACAAATTCTGTGAATGCCTAGGACCGCCTGAGTCCTTCATCGTCTGGCTATTCCTCTCAGAGAGACGGGGGCCCCAGAGGATATCCCGCATGTACACAGGTCAGGACTGTGCACCAGGCCCTCTCTCTCTCTTCTCTAGGCCCTTATCCACCAACCACCACATATATATGGGGGCTCCCCGAGGATTGGGCGAACAGAAAACATTATCTTATCAGCTGTTTGGAAAATAACTTGTTTGATCTGCTGATTTGAAAGCCAGCCCTGCTGAGCTCAGGAGTTTGCTATTAGGCAGACTACAGTGAATTCACTTGGGGTCTGTTTCCTTACAGCCCTGGACACCAGGCTCAGGGCTTATCTTCGCTGTCAAAGAGTCCCACGCATAAGGCTTTAGCATTTGCTGAGGGATGAGTCACCTGTGGCCTTCAGTTAGAGTTTGTGGGTGGATTACCGTTCTCCTGGTAGAGTTGAGATTAACAAATACCTTGGTTCTAATTGTTTAAAAAGCTATTTTTTTCCTCCTGAAAAATCAAAGTGAGAGTCTTTTCCTTTAGCTTCTTGAGGATATCTTGAAACTGCAGCGTCTATGTGTGCATGCTTCTGCCATCCAGAACAAATCCCTTGAGCCCATACAGACTGACTGATGCCCTCTTGGTTCAGGATCCACCTTCCAAATCCATGGGGGAAAGGCTATGAAAGCGCTGGGGCGCACAGAAGTTATCCTGCGCCTCCCCGCCTCCCCACGGGATCGTTGTGAAGGGTACATACTCTCCTTTCCACCAATTTCTAAGGAGCTCATTAGTGAGAAATTGCCTGAAAGTGGAGCAGTTAGTTTGTATTTTCTGATCTGAATGCACAGAACATTCTGTCAGACTACAGGAGACAGACAATTTAAACCAGAACACTATTAAACAGAACAGCTGATACTAATTCCTTCCCAGCCTGCTTCTTCCTCTCCCAAAGCTGAAATCATCCTGTGGTTGGGATGAGACTGAGCACCCGGCCGGACCCACTGCCCGAGACGGAAGGCCCCACACTCACATGCCTTCCTTCTTAGCACAGGGTGCCTGCTGCAGGGGGGGCCTCTCTCACCCGAATTTCCTCAACGGGATGCACTGAGGAAAGCATGCTTTTAATTTAATGGTAAAAGCCAAAAAAAAAAAAAAAAAAAAAAGGAGTAGTTACTCTAACAAAACCCAATAACTTCGAACCCAAGGAAATAAGCAATGATGAGGAACATGGGAGACAAAGAACAGGCGATAGTCCCAACAGGGAAAAGGGAGCAAAGCCAGTCTGACTGGACAGGAGCCGGCTCTTCCCAACCGGCAGGAACAAGGGGCAGGGGGCGTGCTGCACACGCAGGGCAGGGCCCTGGTCCCTCTCCCGCATGCTTACCTGCGATCCCTTGCAGCAGCCCACACACGTTGAAAATACTTTTCTTCATGATGCTCTGCACACACATGGTGAAGACAGACACCAAGGCCACAGTGCAGAGAATGAAGATGCCCACGGCCAAGAAGATAGCGGTGGCCTGCCAGAAGCCGCTGGCGATCTCGCCAAAGCTCTCAGCGTAGGGCCCACACAGCGTCTCCCGCTGCACGTGCTGCACGCCGGGGTTGCGGATGCAGCGGGCGTAGATGCCCAGGGTCGGGTGGTAGGGCTCCGACGGGCCTCCGCTCCGCTCGTCGGGCTCAGCGCCGCTGCGACTCTTGGCTTTGCCGATGAGCCAGTCGGCGCTCATGAAGGCGATGAGCTCTGCGAAAGCCACCACGATACTCAGGAGGGTCCAGAGCATGGAGCGACAGGTGACAATAACATGACACATATTGATGTCGCAGGCGGAGAAGTCAGGACTCCACGGGGTGAACAGTAACAGCCGGCGGGTGGGGAAGGAGGCTCAGGCGGCTTCAGGAAGCAGTCGCTGCTCCGGGCGCTCGCTCCCGCAGCCGGGGGCTCCTCCTGGCCGGCCTCTGGCGGCGCGGTCCCGGGCAGTCATGCTGCCATGTCCGAGCTCGGAGCGCGGCCTCACCTACGAGAGGGAAGGGAGGAGGGCGGTGAGCGGTGGCCAGGCTCCGCCCCGCAGCGCGGCCGCCGAGAGCCCGCGGTCCCCAAAGCCAAGTGTGCGGCGGACAGGGCTGCTCCCCGCCCTCCCCAGCCCGGGCCGCCACTCCTTGTCCCAGGGAAGCCCGCGGAAGGAGCGGGTCCCGGTGTCGGAGCAGATGGCCGCCCGTCGCAGCGCCCGTCCCGGTTGCCTTTGATCGCCTTCCCCCTTCCCGAACTCTCACACGGTGTGTGGCGGTTCCCTTATCTGCCGCCCCTGGGTGGTGGTGGTTGGGGGGGCTACACCCGCCCCAGGCGCACCCTTTGGCCTTGGAGCTCCCGCCTCCGCACTCTTGGGACCCGGCTCCCGCTCCAGCATCTCTTACTAGAAAAGGTCAACACCGCGGAGATCCAGATACATCTAGAGAGGGCGGGCAGGCAATGAACCCTGCCAGCAGACGGGCTCTAGTTTTATAAAGCTCACAGGGACTCTCTGCCCGCTGTCTTGATAATAGATGAAGTAAGTTTTGAAAAACGCCCACCAAAAGCTTTTGCTTAGGGAGAGAGTGCAGCAACACCCACTTTTATTGCCTGAGAATCAAATTAGTAGCAGAGAGTGAGGGTTTGCTTCATAGGTAAATAAGAATATAAAAGTAAACACTGCCACAAAAAATAACACACTGTTCCCCAAACTTATTTTTATTCATTTCTCACAGGGTGATTTCTGGACAGAAAACTACACTAATTAAAACTCAAAGAAGAAAAAAAAAAACTCAAAGAAGAAAAAATAAGACCTTGAAGAGTTCATGACTTACTCACTTGGGGAAATCATTCAAAACAGGCATTAATAACCACTGACTAAGTATCATCATTACCAGAGTAGACTTGTTGACAACAGAAACTCGCCTAGGAAGAATGCACTCCTTGACCCATACCAATTCAGCCCATGTGCCTCTGCTTGAGCCTCCCTTCACCCTAGGTCTGCAACTCAACATGCCCATTGTTTCTGGTCTCACAAAGGCTAATTCTCTTCCCAGGGACAAATGGCTTCATTACCAGAGGGCTTTGCTCTAACAGCTCAAACCTCCTTGAGAGGGGACTGAGCCCTGAAACAGGGGTACCGTGCTCCTGGGCTGTCCCATCTGCTGTCCCTTCTTCAAGGTCAGGAAGAATCACACAGTTCACATCTGACATCTGGGCACAAAGCTGTGTTGTGAATGATTAGACACCATTAACTGAGGTCATGTCAACCTCATGAGAACAACAAAGAGCCCCCTGGTGTGCTGGCAGTGAGGTGGGGCAGGGAGTTATTGAAGAGGAAGGGCAGTAGGGAAATAAGGAAGCCCAGAGTCAAAGCTTCGTCACCGCTCTAGTTGACATGCCAGTGAGAGATTACTATTTATCTCATAAAACATGGCACATTCAAAAATCCTCACATCATTATAGTTACCCAAGATGCTGTTTTAGGAAATTACCTAACATAGCACTAAGGACACGGGCCCTTCATAACTGTCAGTGTGCATGTGTGTGTGAGTGCAGGCGTGTGTGTGTGTGTGTGTGTGTGTGTGTGTGTGTGTGTGTGGAGTGCAGCTCTGCTGAGCACTGGTGAAGGGAGGAGAGGGTTCCAGTCTAAGAGTTTTGGGTCCTGGGTTCCAAGCCCAGCTCCACCACACACTGGCCAAGAGGACCCCTCAAGCTTCCTCACCTAGCCCCGTGACAAGAGTCAGGTATCCTGCTTCACAGTGTTGCTTCAAGAAACTATTCCGAATCTGTCAGAGGACCTCGGTGTCTGGCAGAGTCAGCACTCAATAACTATCACCTCCTTTCCCTCAGAAGCCTTTCCCTGAACACGGAGGACACGGGTCAGACAACAGTGTGACGGCCGGAAGCCCTCGGCAGGTGACAGAAACTTGGCCATTACACGCAGACAAACATTGAGCAGGTGCTATTTACAGATGGGTGACGTCACTTGTGTCAGCCTCCCAGGTGAGCTTCCCGGGTGGGTCCTGGTCTTACTTCCTACTTCCTCACCGCCTAACCTGCTGCCAAACTCAACTGTGAAATTAGCACTAGGCCAGAAGGAGAACCTACTCGCTCTTGCTCATCTCAACCCCACTCAACCCCAAATACCACCAACTAGAAATGCCTTTTGAGAAAAGAGTTACCAGTACAAAAAAGCTTTGGAAGAGACTGTTTAGCCTGAGATGATCAATCCGAATGAGAACAATTAATAAGCCAGTGATGACTCCCACGAGGTCCCGCATGGCGGGCCCACCTGCCTGCCCACCGCGCTCTCGCCCACCCGGAACCGGCCAGTGGAAGGCCAGCCCGTGAGGAGAAGATGAGGCGTCTACAAAGTCTTTTCACTGATTAGAAAACCAGTTCCCTGATGTGCTAGCCGATCTCGATCCCTGCTCCTCTTCTGTTTAATGGACCATTTTCAACATGAACATAAAACTTCTGTGTGTTTGCGCATGTATGGAGCCTCAGGGCTCTGCTACAACCTCTCAGGTGCCCTGGAGCTTAATGAGCACATCATGTGTCCACTGTCCCGGGCAGCAAGCTCGGCTCAGAGTCAGGCCTGCAGTCAGGTTACCACTTAAGAGGACAAAGGATGTGAAACTTCACGAGGATGGAAGGTGACACATTGAGGCTGAGCAAAATGGTCCACGCCAAATCTAGGGCAGGATTATTTAGAGAGCCAAGTGCTTAAGTTCATAAAACATAGTTCTCTGTCCGTCTGCGCTAAAACGATCCTCCCTCTACTGCACCAAATTCTCCCAACCATCCGTGGCGGGAAGGAGGCTTTTATTCGCCTGTTTGGAAGAGGGAGATAACATGCTTTGTTCTTTCCAGCCTAATAGTTTGCTAATAATTACTACACGTGGAATGGCCATACTACACAAGGCTGACTGACTGGCTTTCCTGGGGATCCGAGAAAAGTCCTCAGATCGACAGGACAAGAAATGCATCAATGGGCTTCATCAGGCGCCTGTGCTCTGTAGAGGGCCCCCATTTGTCCATGTCACATGCGCAAGGACAGACTCCTGCTGGCACAACATCCATATCAAAGGGGACACAGATCCTCATGACAGATGTTGTGAACCGCGGGGATCCCAGCACAGGGCTCAACACACCTCCGCCACCGTCCCCCTGACTCCCTGCCTCTTCACAACTCACTCCATAGGACCAGGCCCTCGCTGACATTCCATGCAGATGTCTTCTCTCCACGGGCCACGACATACACTTCCACTCCAGCAGAGCTGACTTTACTGTCTTATCCCTGACAGGTGTGGATCATCTGGACAGTCCTCTGACTTTCAGAAAATGATGCTAGGATTCTCACAACGGTCCACCGTCAGAATGCAGAGCAAGGGGCGACTGACAAACGGCTGGTCTCCTGCAAGCCCTCCTGTTTAAACAAGGGGGCAGGTCGTAGGCTGAGCTCTGCTGGGTTTGTCACTTCCATCACAGGGGCCTATCTCTGGCAGCTTCCTGATGTCAGCGAGCAGGGAAGGAGGTGCAGGGGGGAGCACAACCACAAGGGGCCAGCTGGCCGGGAGACGACTGCCGCAGACACCGAGGAGCAGAGGCGCACTGAGGCCGACTCCGGTGTGTCACAAGCTAGGCCAAGTGTGCTGCCAGCACCGGCGCCACGAAGCCCGGGAAGGAAGACATAGCAGAGTTTTCAAGGTCACAAGCCTGCTTCTTCACCTTGGTTCTCTTTTTCTTTCTTCTTCTTTTTTTTTTTAAATTTTATTTATTTATTTGAGAGAGAGAGGGAGAGGTCACAAGTAGGCAGAGAGGCATGCAGAGTGGGGGAGGAAGCAGGCTCCCTGCTAAGTGGAGAGCCCGATTTGGGGCTCGATCCCAGGACCCTGGGATCATGACCTGAGCCACCCAGGTGCCCATCTTTTTCTACTTTACTAGGAAAACTGGCAAAGATTCAAGTTAAAAATCCCCGAACATTCAGCTTCGACGCTCCTATCCAGCCTCATGCTAACACTCAGACGTTTTCTTTTGAATCATGTGAAAACAAGTCTCATATGTCTTGACACCTCAGCCCTAAATCCTGTAGCATACACCTCCTAAAAACAAAGTCATTTTCCTACATGATCACAATAAAATTAACACACCCACAAAACCTGACAATACCTTCCTTCTATCCAAAGCCTGGTACACACTCAAATGTCCCTATCCTCCCCCATTTTCATAGTTTTTTTCTTAAAAGCATGACTCAGTCAAGGCTCATGCATTGCATTTGGTTTTGTATCTTGTTTCTTTAGTAAAAAAACAATCCTTTCGCCCTAAACTCTGTTTGCATTTTTTCCCTTGACATGGAGACACGTTTTTGAAGATATCAGGCCAGCTGCCTTGCAGAACACCCAACAATCTGGATTTGTCCATTTCCTCCTGATGTCCTTTAAAGTGTTCTCTATGCCCTGCTTTACAGAAACGAGGGTAAATCTAAAGGCTAGTTTAGAATCAGCTTACATATTTTTGGTGAGACTCCACTGCGGATGATGCTGTTTATCCCACTGCCTCACATCTGGAGGAGTAACAGTGAGCGCACATCAGAATCATATGGAGACATACACAACTACGTGTATGTGTACATGTATTAATATGTATGTATTTTATGTATAGACAGAGACAGACAACTCTGCGGCCCTGAAGAACCAGAATTTTGGTGAGGGAGCATGCAGGAGGCCGGCTGGGCAGGGCTCTGTGTGTTTGGAAGAGCTTCCTGGGAGTTTTGATGGCAATGTTGAGAAGCCCTGTCCTAAGCCGTGTCCGGGAAGCTTCAAAAGTCCTTTACCAAAGGGATCGTACATCTAAGGAATATCTGCTGTCTTTCTTTGAAATGGAATCACATTTTACGTAGGACAGCTGAAAGCACAGACAGCTCTGCAGGCCCGGGGAGCAGGACAGAGCCTTACAGAGAGGCCGCCTGTTCCAGGAGGGCTGACTGGAGCCTGGGGATGTCGTGACGAGAAGGAGGGGCCATCTTTCCGCTGATTTCAGAGTGTCCCCCCTTTCCCCGGGCTCTGGCCTCCTCCCTGGGACCTTGCCCTCGCCCAATCTGCGGGGGGCAGCGGGCACTACGTGGTGTGAGCTGGGATGGCGGGATTTTAAGAGCTTTGAACACAGACTCCAGATCAAGCCTCAGCTCTACCACTGAACAGCTGTGCGTCCTTGGGCAGGCTATCTACTTTGCCCCTCGGCCCGCCTCAATTTCCTCCTCTGCAAAAAAAGGGCAGCAATATCTTCTTTCCAAGGCTGCCGGAGGAACAAAGCCGAGAGCATACGCAGAGTGGTCAGCAGAGCCTCCTGTTCACTGGGCTCCACATACCTTAGCTGTTACCAGTCATTATTAGAGGGCTTAATGATAATTTAACACATTAATCATCATCTCAATCATGTGGCCACTGACGAAGTAATGAACGTACTACAGTGACCCACGTGACCCAAATGACCAGCACGCGTCCGAGCAGACTGCATTTTGCGCCCACGTCACTGGTGCTTTCTTTGGCAGCATGGTCTCCAACCCAGGATATTCTGGAAGCACAAGAGGATTAGGTGAGTAGAATTTATGTGCTTTTGCCTTCCAAGGGCTGGAACGACCCTCCAGGAGGCTGATTCTTGAAGTGTGGTCCCTGGACCACCCCCCATCTCCTAGAGGGAGATGTAGACCATCTGTGTTAAAAAACATTCAGTCCCTGGTCCCCACATGCTGCATCAAACTTTCTGGAGGTGTTGCCAGCAAGTGTCTTTTTAACAAGCCCCCCAGAGATTCTCTGCACAGTGACGTCTAAGACCAGGTCAGGGCGGTGGGAGCAGGGGAAGTCTCACACTTGGGGAGGTCGCTTGCCCTGGCGGGGCAAGGGGAGGGGCTGGGGAGGGGGCCGAGGAGAAGAGGCAAGGCGGATTGGGGGGGGGGCGGGCTTGCCCAGCTCAGGAGGACAGAGCCAGACCACCTGTCCTCGGCACAGCTCCTGACGTCACAGAAGTCACCAGGTCAGTGAATCTGCAGGGACCCAAGCTGCTTCCCCACTCACATGCTGTCCATTGGTCCTTGCAGAACATCCAAGAGCTCAAGCGTCTGGGGCCTTCTCTGCAGAGCCCACCGGCAGCTCTCAGAACTGATGGACCAGGTTGGTCCAAAAAGCTCAGCACCTTGCACGACTTTCAAAAAAAAAATCACCCACCAAAAGAGGTTTTGCGAACTCTCATTTGCCCTGGCCATCCCCTCAAACATGTGGCCCATGGAAATGTGATCCTCTTGACAATGTTTAAGAAGAGGCCTCACCGCACAAATCCACACGCTGGCCTTGGAGTTCCAGTCTCCGTGTGCTCACATCCTCCCGCTCACGGCCACGATTCCTTCCTCACTCCCTCTCCATCTCTGGTCTGACTCCACCCAGGGAAACTCTTGCCCTGGCTCTCAACCAGGACAATTCCTCCCCCTTGCAGGGGACAAGTGGTGAGGTGTGGAGATATTCCGGGCTTGTCACAACTTGGGGTGGGAGGGGGGTGTGTGCTGCTGGTAGCTAGTGGGCCAAGGATGCTGCTGAGTGGCCTGCGGGGCACGGGCCAGCAGCCACTGAGACGCAATGCCACCAGTGTTTATGGTGAGAACCCCTTTCTGGAGGTTCCTGCACAGAGCAGGCTTGACATTTGTAGGTGCAACATAAAACAAATTGCTAAAGTCACTGCTTTTTACGAAGATCTAATGAGTAAGCCAAGTTCTACAATCTGCAGTCAAATGCTCCACCACTGAGCTATACCCCCACGCCCAAGTTCTACAATCTGGACGGACATTCACAGTATTTACTACATTAAGTACATTTTTAGTTGTTTTTCTGAATTTCTGTTTAAGGTCCATGCTAGTTTGTGTGTCCCAAGATGGCAAGCTGATAGGATGTGGATCCCAACTTGCCAGAGTGAACACACTCAGGACAGTGCCCTTGACCCTGCCTCTTCAGGGGCCCTGACAGTCTGTTTGGATCACACACACAAGTCAGCTATTGTTTTCAGGCATCTCTCTCCTGCAAATGGCAGAATGGGGCTCTTGGGAGATTAAGAGCAGGAGGTCACTCGCTCCCGTCTCCCCCCCCCCGCCCAAGGGTCTTACACTACCGCAGACAACTGCAAGTCTGGCTACAGGGCCTTTAATTCTCTCAAATTCCCCCCCTCCAGAGCTGGGCTGTCCACACCGCACATGCTCGGGTGGCCTTGGCCACTCCAAGCACCGGGAAACCTGAAGGACCTTCCCAAGCAGACCTAGGGAGTGTGCAGGCATTCTGGTTACCACCTCACCCCAGCCTGGCTCCCCCTACCAGATGCCTTTCTCTCCGGCTGACCCGCTTAGCAGTGTCTGGTGCCTGACGGCCCCTCCAGGGCAGCAAGGGCTCACCTCCAAAAGCAACTGAACAGCCTTTTCTTTTCCAGGCTTGGAGCACCCAGTGAGCTTGTGCGCACTGTCAAGTGTGTCCTTTAATTCCCTGCTCCTCACAACTCCTTCGTGATGCCCACTCTCGCTTCTCCTGTGTCTAATCCATCTGCTTGCTAAGCACCCATTTCTAAAGGTGCCATTTTGACACTTCCTCCCTGAGACAGCAGCAGCCAGGGGGAGCAGGTATATTTGTCTGGTCCGTTCTCTACATGACCCCTTCCTTAAGATTTCTGAATTTTATTCCTTGTACAAACCTCACCATCTAAAGATCTTTAGAAAGCATGTCTTTCTTTATGGGTCTTCAACTCTGTCAAACAGGAGGGACTGAAGAATCCATCTCCGAGGTAGATGCTTATGTCTGATCTTGTGCACATGCTGTAAGCCAGGGCCGTCCGCCTGTGCCCTCCCCGTACTGTGCGGTCCGCATGTCTTTGGTTTGGTTCAGTGCAATTAGAGCTCGAACTTCAAGGTTTGCCTTTTAATGTCACTGTTGTATATCATTTTAAACTAAAGGTGTTTCTCAAGTTTATAATGAATTCTGTGACACCAGGCAAAATGTAAGTCTTAAAGTGAGCTTTGTGAGTTTTTTCAGGATCAATAAGGAAGTAGAGTGTTTTAAGGGAGAAAAGTAACAAAGGATGGAAAACAAATAACTTAGAAGAACTTATGCATAAAAATCAAGATATATAACTTCCTTCTTCACGAACACCAGAGACTCCAAATGCCCTCTGTTTAAGTGCCTCAACTCTGAGAATAAATAACCCTTAGGAAACAGGCTTCTGGCTTGTCTAAGTGGACAGCTGGGCAGCCTCTCCCAGCACGGGGGAGCACGACGTTCATTCTCACAGCAACTGCAGGCTTTCTAGTCCCTTCTGTACAGAGGCAGAAAGAATCACTGCTGTTCACGAGATACAATGCCATCAGTCAGGTTCCCTTCCAACAGCTTGAGAAAAACCAAACATGATAAACGGAAAGGATTATGCCATCTGTTATTTCTGAGTCTCTCACACAAACCCAGAAAACCCAAGAATCAACTAGAACAAGAGTCTCATTCTGACTGGAAGCTTCTGTGGAAGCTTTTGTTGAAGACTGTTGAAGATATTCTTTCCAATATACTCTGTCTGTCCTTGGAGGAGGGCCCTACTTTCCTGCCCCACCCCCATGAAGCCTGACGAGAGCACTGCTTCGGCAAACCATTGTGAGAAGTGATGCATGCCACTTCTAAGCAGAAGAGTTTAGGAGCTGGGGTCTTGGTCTCCAGCTCGCTTACCTCTCCTCTGAGATCAAACATCATTCAGACAGAGGCCTCCCCATCAGCCTGGATCCCTGACAGCAGGAAGCACGGGCCCTTGATCCTTGATAAACAGGCAGTGTGGGCCCCAAACCAACCCTGTTGTTGCCAGTGCTGAGATGTGAGGGGCGTGCTCCTGCTGGAATCCCGGTAGTTGCCTGTCCGGGCTCTCTCTGGGGTCAGGTTCAATTCCATTTCACCATCCTCTACCATACGCATGGCAAAGAACTTCTGACAATTAAACAATTGGAAATGAGAAACATTAAAGCTTGTCCACTGTCTCAGGAGTGCTCACTGTACAATTCAGCGAGATGAGCTACTCCAATATGGGATTTGCTCTTACTGTATTTATTTTAGGTTAATAAATGGAAGTACTAAGAAAGAAGAAAAATTCCCTTGTGAATAAATGAGGACATTTATAAAGTGATTCAGAGGAGCAGCTTGAAGACTCACTTCCCACATCAGGCGCTTCCCCGAGGTCTCTTACCAAAGAGCCCTGAGTCACTTGGTGCTGCCTCAGCGTTCCCTTCTCTGCTTCTATTTCTTCCACCCAGGGGGGTGGCTCCAGCCACCTCCTTGCAGCCATCAGCCAAGACAAGGGCTAGTCTGCTCCCCTCAAGCAGGAGAG
This sequence comes from Meles meles, assembly GCF_922984935.1. NCBI lineage: Eukaryota > Metazoa > Chordata > Mammalia > Carnivora > Mustelidae > Meles > Meles meles. The sequence continues at coordinate 79,183,507 of NC_060068.1, read as the reverse complement.
CTCTGTGCAGAGCCTGAGGGGGAGGCTGGGCAGGAGCGCCCTCGGGAGAGCCCTGCAGGAGTGGCCCAAGCAGGGCACAGGGCTACAGGGCTGGTGGGCACCCTGCGTCAGGGCGGGTCTCTCCAAGGAACTGGAAGCCACAGGGCAGGAGTGAGGCTATGGACTGACACACGAGACAAGAGATCTTTGAGGAGATCAGAGGGTAGGACTGAGACCCTGAGGCTACCGCTGCTGAACAAGAGGTCAAGACTGCCCAGGATGTGGAGCTGCAAAAGGCAAAGAGAGAGAGAGAGAGAAAGAGAGAGAGAGACAGACAGAGAGGATCAGGGAGGCATAAGGTGGACACAATGAGTCCCCAGAGGACAAAGAGCCATGACCACACTTGACATTTTTTCAGGTAATCTCTCCCCTGAGAATCAGAATATTCCTCCTAGGAATGCGGCCATTTTGGAGATGGCATGAGGGTGAAAACCAATGGCTTCCATGAGGAAGACTTCTAACAACTCCTGAGAATATCTGTCATTTAAAAATGAAGTTTTTAATATTTCAGTACTGCTCTTTTTGAACCAAGTCTTTTTTTTTTTTTTTTAAACAGGAATATGGTATCATTTTATGAACTCAGGAATAAGTGCCAGACAAAAACGTTAATCTGGAAACAGTCACTGGTAGTTAAAAACCAGCAAAAACAGTTCTTTCCTTGCACCTCCCACCCTCCCACTGGCACTGAAAATCTCACCCATTAGTGTTACTAACACAAGAAAACCAGGGTGGTTAATGTTCAAGCTGGGCCTTGGTGCCAAGGTTCTGCCAGCTGTTAAGGAGGTGACGGTGTGAGTGGAAGTGCCCCAGAAACCTCCTCCTAGAGGCCAAGGGGATAGTGCAGGTGCATGACTCAGAGAAAGGGCTCCCACCTGTGGACCGAAACTCCACCCAGGAACTTCCCGAAGGGCACAGGGCAGGAGCTGCTCCTCACCTCGGCCAATTCACCCAGAAACCCCTTGAAACAAGCCCATCACAGCGCTACCAGCTGCCATCTGGTCTGTGTGCAAAGCCCTCAGCAGAGTGATGCTATTTCCAAATAAGCCACTAAAAGATACTATCAGTGAAGTGGGCCTAAAGATGCAAGACAACCCACATCCTTAAAAACCAAGAGGATAATCTGGGATTTACCTGAAGACCAAGACAATGCTAGTCACTGCTCACCTTTTCCTTTTCAGACTTTTTCTATTCTCACTAAAGTTTCTTCTGTTGGTATTGCTAAACAGCAGTAGAATTTTTAAAAGTTTTTGAAAGGGTTGAAGGAAAAGGCCACAGGCTAGTGTAGACCATGCTCATATTTCCAAGAGCATCACCGAAAGGCCCACACTCGTTTTTTATTACTTCACTCACATCGATACTGGCTTTCTGCAGCTGAAGATACAACCTGCAGCCCATGGTCTGAACTCCTGTCCCCCCCCCACCCCGCCGCCCCGGTCTGGTGTGTACACACCTCCTGAGTGCCAGCAAGCTTGGACAGGGGACGGACACCAGCAAAAGGCTTTACATACCCAACACACACGCAGTTTAGAGTAAGACGTGCAAGGCGGGTGCTCACAAACACTCTGTAACTCTAGGCATCAAAAATTTCCCCTCTCTAGAGCCTTCCTTCTCTCCTATACTTAAGACCCATGAAATACTGTGTGATCGCGAATGTGCACACCTATTTGCAATGTCAGATTTTCTGAAACCTCTACAAAAATCAGCCAGCCAGATCTGTAGACTGCAGCCACACCCAGTTTTTAAACCACTGTCCAGTCCAGTTCAGTGACTTCGCAGTCAGAGATCAAGCTACCCAGCATTTTTCAACTTTCCCTAATGAGAATGCCAAATTAAAAAAAAAAAAAAACCATAAGCAGGTTTAAACTTCCTTCATTTATTAACTAGAGGAATTCCCCAGATACTTAGAATTCAAACTGTTTTGGAAACAGATGGGCTTAAGCATAGCTCCCAAAGGGATACACACACTTCGAGGAAAAATATGCTCAATACACAACTGCAGCAGCTTCAGGTACTTGCAAAGGGAGAACAGTCCCGAAATGCAGGCAACAGCTTTGGCCTACACTGCTGGGCTGGCCTAACAACTGAGGAATGTACCAGGCGGAGGAGGCCTCAGGAGCCTTCCTCGCTGCACTCTAGATGGAGTCAACGCAGACTCAAAGTTCAAGATGGGCAGGGCAAAAACCGATGCTGGAAGTCCGAACCCTTGTGCTTGATCATATGACCCAGTACTTTCTTTCTGGAAACAGGGATTTACTGTTATAGTTTCTAATGATAGTGAGGCATAGTGAACAAAGAGAAAGTTCAACTGGATGTCTCAGAAAAAAGAGAGTATGTGTCGGAAGACCAGGCTGCTCAAAAAACAAAAGCAAACGTGCTGGAAAGACTGGGAGCAGAAATGGCATTAGGGTCATTTCTAGAAGAAGACACCCCCCCAGCCCTCGGTTCCCCAGCTTCTCCTCTGGAAGGGCTGATTACACAGGGTGGGCCAAGAGGAAGCCTGTCCTGGTTTACACACCTGTCCAGCATGATGAACACCGGGTGCCGCTGTGGGCTCCTGCACCAGAGTCCCCGGCACAGGTCGGCTGCAGGGTATGACTCACCGAGAACCCACAAGGCTCCATAAGAGAAAGGTACAAGGCAAGAAGGCCTGGGGGAATCAGCAGAGGGGGAGAAAAAAAAAACAAAAAACAGACCGTGTTTGGCTAGGTAATAAAATGGGGCATCCCCAAGATGCTGACCCATATTCCGCTGAAGTCGTAAGAACTGACAGACGTCATGCCAGTAAACCATTCCCCACGATCCTGATCACCGCAGGCCTCAGGAGTACACACCCTCATCTGGCAGAGAAGTTCCTTCCTGGCATCCTCACTGCCAAGCTCTCATAAGCAGGGTGGCTAACAGTTCCCGGTTCCAGCATATAATGGGGGCTGCACAGTGTTTTGGGAGGGTCTCTCAGGCTCACGCACAGGATGAGGGTGGGCTCACCCACTCAGAGTTCCTACAACACCCGTGTCTCGGCCCTTGCAGACCAGGAGGAAGCATTATTATTACTACTATCCTATTGGTTAGCATTTATTTTTCTGCTCTCAAAAGCCTCTTTGTCTCCACGAGGCCACAAAAAATTATCTTTGAGCACCAGTAACCCTCTACGGATTGAAGCTGGTCCAATGGCAAAGTAAAAGGTGGGGGAAAAGCAGCGGACAGGAAGCCAGGAAAACACGGGTGCTGGTGTCCGCTCCCGCCTAACTAGCTGTGAAGACACAGCTCGCTCAACTACTCCAGCTTCAGCAGCTCAGGCACAAAGCCACAGGGGTGGGCTTGCAGACCACCACGGTCATTTCCAGTGCCGAAAGGCAGTCACTTTAAGCACCAGATCACCTCTTACCACCTTCTCCCAGACCAGGGGCTCCCGTGGAGCAGGCGGCTCCCCGAGTCCTACCCTCCTCCAGTGGGAGGTCTATGGGGGACTGGCAGAGGGGAGACGCGGCAGGAAGGCCAAACACAGTGGTTTAAAGGTGGTAGGAGAGGGGCATGTGGGTGGCTCAGTTGGTTAGATGTCAGACTCTTGATTTCAGCTCAGGTCGTAATCACAGGGTGGTGAGAGTAAGCCCCTCTTCCCGCTCCGTGCTCAGCAGGGAGCCTGCTTGGGATTCTGTCTCCCGTTCCCTCTGCCCCTGCACTGGCTCGCAAACAAACAAACAAACATGGCAGAAAAGAAGGTCACATCCAATCACAGTGCTGAGTAGACTAGGGGCTGGGGGACATGCCCGTGGGCAGCACACAGGGACTCGTCCAAGGGCCAAGGTTGGAGGGTGTGGACTAGACTGGCTCCCTATTCTCACTGTTTTCTTGTTTTGTCCCTTCCATGGAGGAACCTAGCAGCTCTGACCTTTCATTTCCAGCTCCAGTTTATCTCTCTCTCGGAAACACAGCAGAGCCGTCCCCACTCCAGTCTTTCGGCTAACAGCTAAAACAAATGAGGCCCTCTCCTGTCCTTAACTTCAGAGAGGGATCCTGTAATGAAGCCCCCTTATTCAGTTCTGAAAACCCTCGGCCATAAAAAGGGTGCTTTCTTTGATACTTTTGCTACCCGTCCTAGACAAATGAGACACTTGATCGTGAAGAATTTCTTGGCCATACGACAAACAACACAATAGAATACAAAGTTTTCATCGTTTTGAAGTATTTATAAGCTGGTTTCTTACCTATTTTAGGAAGGGTACCAGCTGATTCACCAATGCTCCTTAGTATGAAGTCTCCAGCTGGAGAAGCCAGCAACAGGAGACACTCCTTTGGAAGGAGTTTAGTTTCAGGCAGGAGTCAAAAGTCACATCCCTTTTATTTCAAAACATAAACCATATGAAACTGTCCTACAAAATTAATGTTTGCTGCTGTTTATTCTCTGTTCTTTGGTGAATTATTAAAGTCAGGCACTGTAATTCTCTCCTCAGTTATAAATGGCCCCAGAAGGCTGATTTGCATCCATCCAGGGGCACTTATTTCTGATAAGTACTCTCATTAATGATCTAATAAAATGTCTTGTTTTGTTACGATCAACCAAGTGATTCAAATGATGTTTAAAAATTCAGCACTCCAACCCAACAGCCTGGTGATGAAGCTGCTAAGCTGACATTAATTTAAAGTGATTTTCAATTTTCCTTGGCAGTATCACTGAGATCATGGATGGATAAAAAAAATTTTTTTTTTTTTTAAAATTTTGGTCCCATTGCTGTCAAAGGCAATCTTTTACCAAGGTTCAGTAAAACTGAACTGATTAGAAATGATAATTACAAATCGCAAAGGCCAGGGGTAAGAGGTGCTGGTGAGATAAATTATTTGGCGGTCAACCACAGACATCCTACATTGGCAGGCAGGCTGCAGGCATGGGCTATGAAAATAAAGCTATGTCAACACCAAAGCTATGTCAACATCAAGAATAACACTCACGAAAAGAACACATCCAGTTTCACACCTCCTAACTTCCTGACCTTTGTTCCCAAATGCCCTATAGGAGAGGTGGCCATTCGTAGAAGCAAGGGCTAAACCCTATTGTGCCTCCGAGATAGGAGATACTGGTAGGAATAAAAAACGCCCTGCCCATCTGGAAGGCAGGCTATGTGTTGGGCACACAAAGACACACCTCCCACCCCTGTGGAGAAACCCAGGGCCCAGAAGCTTAACAGGACAGAAGTAATGGATTTCGGAGGTAATGCTGAACCTGTCTGTATTCTGCAAAAATAGCTCTTCCTTCTCCTGGAACCCAGAACAGCTGGTGGCCTGATTTTTTTTCTTCACCCTTCTTCAAAAATAATGCTCTTTAATCTCTGCTAAAACTAAGCACTTAACAAGGAGTCTCATTCTGCCAGCTCCCCAAACCAGAGAAGTCATATTCATATGCTTTTTATTATCCTAATCTATCATTGGGATTAGCAGCCCGGCTCACTCAAGCTCTCAAGAGGTAAGATGAGACAGTTCCTTCTAGAAACTAACACCTTGTTCAAGATCTGATGTCCAAGATGTGCAGAGCAACATACTGGGTCACTGAGTAAGGACAGGACGGGCGGGAAGAGACAAGAGACACTCGCTGCTCTCAAGGGGAATCAAGAAACAGAACACGCATGCTCGGGCCACCGAGGGGCAGGACCGCTCTGAGAACTCACCACGGCGGACCAGGGCGGGCAGTACTGGACGGGGAGAATCTGGAGAAAACTAGGGTAAGGTTTTATCCGGAACATAATGACTGGGAAGTGACTCGAAGGGAAAACTGCAGTTGGGTGAAAAGAAGAGGAGGATTATTCCTCCTTCTGCCAGACAACCCCAGATGACTGGAGAAGAACACTTCTGAAAGGAAGGCTGAAGGGCTGGACAGCGCGGACACTCCTCATATTCTGAGCAAAATCAAAGTGGCACATAACCTTCCTATTTGGGGGGGCATGGAAATAGAAGTGGTGGCTAAACGGGAGAATGAGAGTTCATCCTGGCCTATCTGCCAGCTATTTAGGATGAATTTTAAACAAAAGAATTAAAATTAACCTCTACGTTCTAATAGCCCCAACGTCCCCTTTTCAAAGACAGGATTATTTGTGAGCTTTTCATAATGCTTTCAAGGAACTAGGAAGAACTCTGAGTGAGTCTGGCTTATGCATCCAAATTCTATCAAGAAAGAAACTCGTAGAACACGTTGGGTTTAGGCAGTTTCAAGAGACAAACACGCTCTGTTGGACATCAGGCTCGTAGTGTTTTTGGAGGCTCCAGGGGGGTGTCCCTGGCAGGTCTGCTCTGCCCTCACCTGCTTCTGCTCCAGAGCGCAGGGCCCCCCGGGCCTGGAACACTGGTGCAGGTGGGACTCGCCAGTCACAGAAGCAGCTTGCACTTGACAAAGTAAGTGCATATTTATATTTGGCTCAGGGAAAAACAAATGACATTAGGGGAGGAGTTTGTAAATATCAAGTGTGATTCCCAAAAAGGAATTTGCAACCCTTTCAACAAGCTGTCCCTTCCTGCAAAGTTCTCTAGGAGCTCCTGACCACATGGGACATTTTCAGGAGAGGAAGGAAGGCAGGGACATCAATGGATATGATTGAGAAAACTAGGAACTCTGCATCTTATATAAGACACAATTTAATTAGGGACAAGAGTCCCCAAATTTCCTCATCAGAAAGAGAAGTTGTACCAGTCTGGTATTCCTCAGAAACCATGCAGCTAAACCCCAGACCAAGGGGTGAACTGATCTCATTTTTGAGAGTGAAAGATCCTCTTCACACACGGTCAACACTAACTTTGTAAGTCTGTGCGTGTGCCTGGACCTGAGCCATGGCTGGGCCATCGAAGCGATTAGCCCTCTTCCTCCACCTGGCCATGGGCTCGTGGGGTGAGGGGTGGGGGTGGGAAAGTCAGCAGGGAACCCAGCCCCAAGTTGTCAGTGAAGAGGGTTCCCCATGCTCAGGAGGCAGGCGAGGCCACAGAGAACAGTGCTAGCACATTCATGCTGTGTGACACAAGGGGGTGCAGGCAGAAATGTGACAGGGAAAGACAGCAGGACCCAACTAGTGAGGGGCTGGATAGGTCTGGGATTTGGAACTTTGTCCTCCACATTATGAAGAGGAATAATTTCACCATCAAAGTGACAAAACCAGGCTTGCCTTTTAGAAGATCACCTCCAGGATACCTGTAAGGGTTAATTAAGCCAAGTAAGGACACACGTGCCCTGAGTGTGTCTACGCATGTACTTCACTTGCTTGCAGGCAGAGGGGCACGCAGGGTCTGGGGAGAGCTGGTGATCACCAGGACAGTTCCGAGGGGGTGGTGGGGTCCCGGATCCCACAGACTGCCACCAAGAGGCCAGGCAGAGCCTGTGCTGCGCTGACCGCCCGCCAGAGGCCACAGAGGAAGCTCGTGCAGCGAGCCAGGTGACAACAGCTCAGAGTCTGAGCTGCAGCAGTGAGAGGGGCAGGTCGGAGAGGGAGCGTCAGACATGGCCTAGCAGAGTGTGAAGGTTGCTGGGAAGAGGAGTCCTGGAGGACTCCCAGATTTCTGCCCAACTATCTGAATGCTTCCATTCCCAGGAGTAAGAAGGAGGGACATGCGGGCAAGACTGTGCATCTAGTCTGAGTCAGGAAGAACCTGAAATCTCGTGGGGCATACAGCAGGTGCTGAGAGACAGAGAGACATGGAGTAGTCCGAGGGGAAGGAATGAGGAGAGCATGTGTCCTAGAGTGGGGGGACCATGTGTCCTAGGGAGGAGGAATGAGGGGATTGTGTGTCCTGGGGAGGGGACCATGTGTCCTGGGGGGGAGGAATGAGGGGACCATGTGTCCTGGGTGGGGAGGAATGAGGGGACCATGTGTCCTGGGTGGGGGGGAGGAATGAGGGGATTGTGTGTCCTGGGGAGGGGACCATGTGTCCTGGGTGGGAGGAATGAGGGGACCATGTGTCCTGGGGAGGGGACCATGTGTCCTGGGCGGGAGGAATGAGGGGACCATGTGTCCTGGGGAGGAGACCCTGTGTCCTCAGCAGGCGCTGAGAGGAGATCTCAGAGCAAGGAGAGTATGGGATGCCGGGGAGGTGCCCTGGGGATCCGAGGAAATGGCCAGAGAGACAAGGAGCAGTCCAAGGGGGAGGAATGAGGGGACCTGGGGGTGTGTCCTGGGGGTGTGGTGGTCAGTAGAGACCAGAGGCAGACACTCTGCCATTCGTGTCCCACCAAACAAACATTTCGTCCTAAAAAGCAGCAAGGAGATGGCTGAGCAGGAACGGAAAGTGAGTCTCACCCTGGTGTGACTTGCACTTCAGAATGTCGCACACAGCATATTAGCTGCATGCTCAACATGCCAGTCCTGAGCATTTACTTGAGAGAAAAGAAGAGTCCCAAGGAGTACTTTATCTGAGGAGTGATTACAACAAACAGTCAGTACAAGGTCACGATGAGGAAGAATGGGAACAATACAGCCCTGTCGATGCGGCTGGGGGGCTTTGGGGGGGGGGCTGCAGGGAAGGAAATGAGCTGGACAATGCACAGATGTCTACATTTTCGCTGCCAGCAGCTCAGACAAACAGGAAGACCTTAAACTTCTCCAACTGGGAATGCTCGGTTTTGCCTGATGAGCAGAGGGGCTGAGCACATGACTGGAACACAAAAACAGACGGTTGTGATTAAGGCTGTGCTCCACACAGAACCTATATGCAGCCTCTCTCACCCAGGAGCCTGGCTCCCCCTGCGCCCAGACCACGCTCCCGTGGCCCTCCTCCCCGGGTTGGTCCACGGGGCTTGGGGGGTGGGGGGCTGTGAAGTCCTAAGAGCAGCACCGACCCACGGGACCTAACCAGGCTGACACGCTAAATTTCACAATTTTAAAATTTCCTGCTGATAACTAGCAGAGAACCTGTGTGCATTAGGCTGTAAGCAGGATCTGACGAGAAACTGGCTAGCATAATCATCCACGTGAGAGGCTCTGTGCAGTGGCACAGAGCTGTATCACAACACAGGTATAGAACTGCTACAAATCCTTCCCATTTCACAAGTTAGGAATTTCACGAAATACTTTTTTCCTTATAGAAGGTTCTATATATTTTTTTCCTCCCTCTTGAGTAACTATGCAAACAAGGCATATTTCTTGAAGTAACTGAAGTTTCAGAGCCTCACTGGGAAGGTGCCCCTTACCGTTAAACATAAACGCTCTCTGCGCGAACCACAGCAGGGTTTCTCAAGCTCAGCACCTTTAACATTTGGGGCTGGATAGTTCTTTGTTAGCAGGCTTGTCCTGCAAGTTGTAGGACGTTGAGCAGGGTCCCTAGCCTCCTCCCACTATATGCCAGTAGCACTCTCCTAGCTGTGACAGTAAAAAGTGTCTTTCGAGACTGCCAAACACCCCAGAGGGACAGTTTGCTCTAGAAGGTACACATTTGTGGTTAAGGCCCAAGACCTAGACTGAGGTGAGGTTCAAGCCCTAGCTATGGCACATACTAGCAGAATAAAGTTGGGCAAGTAATAACCTCCCTATGCCTCAATTTCCCCAGCCATCAAATGGGGTAATACTACCTACTTCACAGAGTTGACATGAAGATTAAAGGAGAAAATACACACAAAATGCTTTGCACAGAGCCCAGCACGTAGCACACACTCAGTAAATGATATCAGCAGCAGTGGTTAAAGAAGAGAGCTGTAGAGCCATGACTTTGGAAGACAGAATCGAGCATCTCACTCATTTGGCCATAAGGTAAGACAAACCGCCCACAGAGCTCATGTCTAAAGAGTCTGTACGAGGGCACTTAGGGCAAGTACGCTAGAAATAGAGCCACTTATTAATACTAACCTTCTGTGATGGGGGGGAATAAAGAGAAAAGAAATGAAATAGAAAAACTGCTATATACCAAAGACAAATTACCTGACACAAAGTGGAAAAGGTAAAACTTCACACCTTTGAAAAACTACCTGGGCCACCAATTAAAGAGCAATCTGGGGTGTGGGTATAGTGGTAAGAATGAGCACCTTAAACAGCTGAAGATGGTGGCCCCTGGGAGACCAAGGGGATGTCCTCAGTCGATGCAGCCAGGAGGACAAACAACAAGGAGGCAGGCGGGTGCCTCCTGGACAAGAGCAGTCTCACAGCTTGTTCCTGTCAGTACCATGGGGCCTGTTGCCGAGGGGGGCAGAGCCCCCCATGGCCTCCCGAGGGTCCACCAGCATCGAGGGCGGCGATGTGGAGCTACAGACGAGGATCTCGCCTCCTAGACATTCTTTGGCCCTCAGCAGGGCTGGCTGGCAGGACTTCATGCTGCTGAGTGGGAACCTTCCTGGATCGGGAGAGGCCTCCCTCAGCCGCTGGCCCCGCAGCCCAGCTCCACCACCTCTACACGCACGCACACGCACGCATGCACATGCACACACACGGACACGAGAGCACCTCTCCTGCTCAGCCAGCGTGGCCTCTGCTTCCCACGCAGCCTGGCTTTGGACGCAAGTATCAGAACGCAAGCACAGTCAACCAGCATCCAAGCTTTCTAGGCTTTGGCAATAGTGACTTTACCCAGGAGCCAGAGTCCGAAAGAAGCTGTTAAAAACAGTCATCTGACTCACTGAGAATGCAACACTAAATTGGAGATAGCTCCTAATTAACCATTCAAAAACACAACCGAGCCTTTCTTTGGGAGACAAACCCTGCAAGAATGTGCTCAAAACCCCCCTTCACTGCCTGTTTTCTGACCGGGGTTTCGCATGTATCGCGGTGACACACAGTTGTCTACTATGTCATTCAAATGTACCATGTTTTTTCTTTTCTCATTAAAGGAAACTGAATAATAGTAGTAGGCTTGTGCGCAGAGTGGAGGGCTGCGCCCATTAACATTCAACAATGTGCCCACACATCCATCATCTAAGCCTCGGTCTTGTCCACTCAAAAACCCAGTGAAGGCAAGGGCCGTTTTACCCTGATATACTATGATGTTGTTGTCAGCTGAATGCACTCTAAGAACCAAATGAGGAAAACAAGACAACCCTCCATTCTTTCCTGAGGGAAGGCCACACAGCACCCTCCGTTTGACCCCAACATCCAATCAAAGACATCACATGGCATTTACATTCCAGGGTAATTTGTATAAGGTTAAAACTTCTCCAGCACAACTTAAAAAGCAAAATATTTGACATAAGTACAGTACCCAATGCACAGGAGAGGTTAGAAATGAGAAAAACAGTCAACAAATGGATAGTTAACTTAAAATATCCTAGGCCATTTTGACACACTCCCGAAAGTCGAATGCCAAACTCACTTTGTCAGAATTAATTTGGGAAACATTTAGCCCTGCTTGAAGGAGAACTGGACTTCCCCAGCCAACATTTTGTCAAGTCACCATTTCCATAGTTTGTTCCTGTCAGAGTTCCATCTGAGTAACTAAGTGTTCCTCTCCCGCCTTGGCTGGGAGGACTAACATGGGGCCAAACACCTTGGAGACAGAAAAACAAACGAACCCAGTTACTAGGTTTTAAACTCAGTTCTGTCTGGAAATCAGGAAGCAAGATCAAGCTTCGGGGAAGCTCTCGGGCTGATGAGATTTTTTTTTTTTCAAAAGTTCAAATGAGAAGTCGTCCAGAGCTCAGAAGTGCAGAAGGAATGGCCATGAGGATGGCCTCCTGGGGGCACAGTCGGCCTCCACTGCTGGGGACAGTTTTTGATTCCAAAGGCTCAGAAATTTGGATCCGTGTCCTGCCTTGTTATTTCCCCTGACTCTTCTGTGTTTGCAAATTTCATGTACGTCTCTGCCTGAACACAGATCTAGAGGGCCAATTTCACTGTACTTCTAGTGGAGCAAAGGAATGGAAGATTTTAGATTTTACCTCATTCACAGGGAAAGAAAGGGGAAAATGTTGTGAAATGTACAAATGTCCTTATTACAACAATTTTTTCCATCAAAGAGGAACTGAAAAATGTCATTCAACTGGAAAAGTCAGCTATCGGCAACCCGCCCCCGACCCGGCTCCCTCCCACCCTAGCTTTATTAGTTCACATACACGAAGCTTACTGAGCTGCCCGGCTAGGAACGCGAAGTCACAATGCTTCCAGCTCTGAGTCCTGAAGACAGCAGACAAGGGACGGGAGCTGGGGTCATGAAATGAAGAGTAACATCTAATATTCACCAGTCTCCTGCTTCTCAGTCCTGATAACCCTCTCCTCCATTTTCTGAATCCAAGAGCAGCCAGGACTTTCCATTCGTTTCTGCTGATCTCTGAACCACAACCATCTGTCTAAAACTCGACCTCCCTCTAGGGCGCCTGTGCTCCCAGAAACAAAACCCTGAATGTTTGAACCCATGTGCTTCATGTGGGCATTCAGCTACAGAAGTGTGTCTGTCTGCTGTGGGCTTCTGGGTCCAAATACACCTACTGGGCAGACTGCCTGAACTTGGTTTGCACACTCCCTCCTTGATGCTCTCCGGCTGTCCTTACTGTCCTTTACTGTGCGTTTCAGCTCAGTGTCACATCGTGCATGTGCAGCAGACCACGCTGACGGTCCTCACAGAGTGGCACGTGCCATGCTGCATCTGGCGCGCCCAGCGGCTGGACTCCTGCGTGGCTTCCAGAACCGCGTCACAGATGCAGACCCTAAGCTCTGGGCCCTGTGAGCAAATCCATGAACACAGAGGTTTCCACTCAACATCCAAGAGAGAGCTTCCACATTCAAAAGATGCTAATAAATACTGACAACCGAGTACTCCTATTTTAACAGTGTCCTGTTAACATAACCTGAAAAACTACTTCAGAAATGTGTTCTTCAACTGGACACGACAAATCAATTGTTAATTAGCACGGCCCTGTCAAAGGCTAGCACCTTCATACCTGAAAATTACATGTTTAACTGCACCAAAAAAAAAAAAAAGTTTACTCATACCAATACCTGGAATCCTATAAGGACTGAAAAGTACTTTTCCTGGTGACCTCATTTAACTGCCACAGCATTCCTGTGAAAGTATGGAAAGAACTGATAAACTCCAGCACTCTTCCCTAAAGCGTGAAACTTCCAGATGGCCTCGGCCAGGTGCTGCATGGTGTGGTTAACCAGGCCTTGGTGCGGAATGGAGCCCTGCCTCAGAGCTGGATGACGAAATGGTCACAGGTTTAAAAGCAGAAAGCGTGACACAAGGAGACAGGTGAGAGGATTTGTGAAATAAACCACTGAACTTTCAAAATACTATATATTCTCAACAAGGGAAATCATCTGACAGACTGAATCATGAATTTGTGCAGTGCAGAGAATTTACAAAAGCAGCAAGGTATGACTCATAGCCATGAAATGTTTTGTAACATCCTTGTAAAAATCCGCCTTACAAATGTTGCGGCTCTTCCAAAAGCACTTGTCTTTATGTTTTAGGTATTCACTCACTTAATGATTTGTCAAAAATAATTTATAAAATCTACCTGAGGTATAATTTCTGGAACTAGAAGAAGAAAGGGAGAAAAAGAAACAAAACCCCATACAGTGGACTGTTTGGATTGTATTTTGCCTACACCAGCAGTATTACCAAAAAGAGAGATTACCATGTTATTCCTTCTGATGCTACTAAGTCAAGCCATAAGATCCAATAAGCACTTTGTTTTTAGTATAATTACTCAAGGGCACCCCAATTCATAGCTAAATACCATCAGTAGGAACTTTTCTAAAACTGCAAATAATTTTGTCATGAATTTTTTTTATTTTTTTAAAATGATTTTATTTATTTATTTGACAGAGAGAGAGAGAGAGATCACAAGTAGGCAGAGAGGCAGGCAGAGACAGAGAGAAGGGGGAAGCAGGCTCCCCGCAGAGCAGAGAGCATGATGTGGGGCTCGATCCCAGGACCCTGAGACCATGACCCGAGCTGAAGGCAGAGGCCCAACCCACTGAGCCACCCAGGCACCCCTGTCATGAAATTTCAAACGGGTTTCTCTGAAATGCCAGGTGATTGTTAAAAGTTACCCCCACCCCAAATTCTAAATTTTCTGCTCAAATTGTATCATTAGTACTTAAGAACAGCTAATTAACTGATTTTGGTTTTACATACACATGTGAACTTAGTCAATTGTTTCTCCAGTAGTCCTTTTGTGGAGAAGGTCATAACTGTTAAGGCCCACATGAAACCAAGCTGAAAGATAAGGAGTCATTCTGAGAGGTATGTCTATAAACAGAACTGGGAGCTGGAGAGTTTCATCCCGATACAATGTCTTCATCAATCTCTCTCCTGATAAGGACCCATCGTTTAGTGAGATCATGTGCCCTGAGTTCTAGAGCTACCGGTAAGATGTTGAGTCAGTGGTTCTTCTGGAAACTTTCCAGCTCCATGGTTGTTGACTCTGTACTTACTAGGCCAGATATTATTAACCACTTTTATAGAATGAACCCCAAACTGACCACAACACTCACATGGTCTCACCCCTGGTTACGAACCACACCTAACCCTCCTGAGAATTTCATATGCAGATACAAAGATGCTGGTTCAAGGTGACTCTCACAGGACTGGGGTAGTTTCTGAGCAGTTCTTGTGTGTTAGGAATAATGCCCCCACAGCCCTGCCTGTCAATGATGTCCCCTCAACCACAAGTGACTCATTTCACAATCAGCCGTGGCTAAGGACCTGAATAAGCAATAGGTCCTTTTTCATTGGCAGACTGTCAGGTTCCCTCCCATTCTCCTCTTCTTCATGTGGAATACCTATGGCCAGGAAAGTAAGATACTCTCCTTGAGCTCAAAATTTAAGGGGATGCCAAAAACTGATTAATCATGATAAATAATATTTTAATATGCAATCATGTAAAAACAAATCAATTTCAAAATCCACAATGAACCAAAATGAAATTAAAGACTAGGTCAGCATTACTAATTTTTCCTTTTACCTCAGACTCCAATATACACTATTGTACTATAACATTGCACTATAACATTGTATTAAAATATCATTTATCTTAATTATTGGGTGTTTTGGTGTACTTTAAAATTTTGCACAAACACAAGTGGCTTACTTACCTTACTATATTCGTTCGTGGCCCTGAAAGGAATCATATCTTAACGGCAGGGGGAGGGAAGGTTGGCAACTGTGTCCAGCTTAAAAAAAAAAAAAAAAAATCTGCATTTCCTTTGCAGATGGGGTGGCCAGTGAGACTTAAACAGACAAGATGGGGAGAAGTTTCTGGGAAAGCTATTTAAAAGGACCTGCTCTGTCACACAAACACACATACACACAAAAGTAACGATGTGAGGCGGAGAATGTGTTCATTAACTCAGTGGTGGGAATCATCACGTGGTAACCGTAAATTTATTATAATTTTATTTGTCACTTATACCTCGATGAAGCTGGGGCGGGGGCGGAAACACGCTGATAAGAACAAAGGACCCGATTCAGCTCTGATACTAGCTTTTCCCCTTTGGGGAAAATGACCATGAAAGCTCTGCTGGGGACTTATCAGATGATACATGTGGCGCTAGTGACTGTGGAGCAAAAGGACAGAAGGCACCTGCATCCGTGACGACATCCTAGTCAGCCTGTCTTGGGACTCCTTATTACCCAAAAACAACGCAACTCCCAGTTCGCTTCAAGCACTGTAAGTGGGCCTCCGTTCACTGGTAAGTGCCGCTCTCAACAGACTGACTAGGACTACTTTTAAAAAAAAGAAAAAAAGGGGCGCCTGGGTGGCTCAGTGGTTAAGCCTCTGCCTTCGGCTCGGGTCATGATCCCAGGGTCCTGGGATAGAGCCCCGCATCGGGCTCTCTGCTTGGCAAGGAGCCTGCTTCCTCCTCTCTCTCTCTCTCTGCCTGCCTCTCTGCCTACTTGTGATCTCTGTCTGTCAAATAAATTAAAAAAAAAAAAAAAGAGAAAAAAAAAAGCTAATCACAGTGATGAAACCATCACCTTCACTTAAATGGGACTGTTCTGAAGAGATAGACCAACATCTCCAATACTTCTCTTTCCATCTTATTAACTAAAGCCCTAGTGTTTCCACCCAAAGGATTTCAGGGTCAGTTTATTATTAGGAAGTCCATGTGCTGGCCTCCCGAGTGATTAGAGGCAAAGATGAGGGAAGGCTGTGGATCAGAGACACATCCCCCCTCAACCCCCACACCGCTGGTGAGGGTCTCCTGCTAGACTCCAGCTGCCAAGACAGAGCAGCCAAACCCATGGGAGCCCAAGAGCCCGATTCTGGGAGACTGGGCAGTGCATCGAAGGGCCTCAGAGACTCCTCTCCTGTCCTCTCCTTTATGGAGTCTGCTTCCATCGGCACCAGCGGGCTCCAGACGCTGAAACCCTCGGCTGCCTTGGGCCATTAGGGCTTCGTGGCTCAATCACAGGAAAAAGTAAGAGTGCACTCATCTTTTCAAAAACCAAGACTTCAGAGGGCGCCTTGCACATTCCTGATATTGTGCTCCCCACAAAAGGGTAACACCTCCATATGGAAGATCTATCGGGGAACACTGAACATTAAGACTTAACATATTTTTAAATTATATTCTTAAACAAATGAAGCTTTGTTCCATCAGGTATGGCAGTAATTCAAACCAGATGAACAAAGTGTTGCCTGGTGACATTCCTTAGAAGACGAGTGACAAATATATAGGAGAATAAATCAGAAGAAACATCAGCATTCGTTTGTAAACGTACTGCTAACACTGTGGGAGCCAGGGAGGGGGGTGTGGGCCTGGCGGGCTCGTGGGGGAGGTAAGTAAAAGCATAACTTTTCAATCTCCCTGAACAAAGGAAATGGGGGGGGGGCTCTCTGGCTAGGAAGATGTTAGTGCAGGAACTAAAGGCTCCTATTCCAAGGTCAGAACCCCCTTTTCAGCAGAAGAAAAGAAAAGAAAGCGTCACTTACATTTCTCCCTGCTTATATGGGTTGTTAAGCAATAAGCCATGTGCCAAAACCTTAATCTGCAGGATCAGCTCTGAAAAGAGGAAGAGAATTCTGCCAAGCATTTATCAACACCTAAAATTGTTTCTTTTCATTCCTAGAACTAAAGCTGTTTTATTAAATTTATAAACCTGAGGTCCACTGCTCCCTCCAAAACTGCAGGCACTCCTCAGATTTTAAGCCATTGCTCTCAGAAATCAAGGGTGGGGGGTGGGGGGAACCCCACGCCAAGGAGGCTGTTAGAACAAAGACTGGAGGCCCCTGTAGGGTGCAGACACCCCCGCTCCAGCTGTGACCCTTGGCAGGGCGACTCCCCCCACAGCCCTTCTGGACAACTCCGAAGAGTAGCACCCAGATGGCACCCTAGGAAGGAGAAGCTGGACAGCTGTGGCCACACCATCATGTGACCCCTAGGGACTGGCAGAGGGGGAGGAGGGAGCAGAGGGAAGGGATGGGCAATGCTGCTGGCTGCCATGCCCCCAAAAGCCATAAGTGAGGGGATCTCTGAGACCTGGAGCCCCTCCTAGAGGGAAAGAAGCAGCAGCATCTAGGAGCCAACGGCTAAAAGAACGGGCAAGGGCAGCTTCCTGGGCCTGGACCCAGCAGTGTGCTGAGGCCACAGAGAGGAACAGGAAGTCTGTGGGATCCTGGGAAGTACACTGGTACAGAGAAGAGAGCACTGGATGGGGAGTCTGGCAACATACTCCCCTAGCCAGCTGTGTGTCCCTGGGCAAATTGCTTTGCCCTTTCAGGGCCTTTGGCTGTTCCTGCCCAAATGAGGTCATTAGAAAGCCAACTGTCAAGGGACCCTCCCAGCTATAATGTCCATGATTCAGTGATTCCTTATCCTCAAGCCTCACCCATCCCTGGTGTTGACTCACTCCCGTTGTGACTGCTGGGTTTTCTTTTCTTGACCATCCTCCAGATTCAAAGCAAAACAGGAACATAAAGGCAGAGCTCCAGATGGCAATCTTCCCTACTTCCCATGTTACTGAGCCGGCTGCAGATCTTTAGGGGAGCAATGGCCTAAGCTTTGGCTCCCAGGGCAACTTTGAAGCCCAGGGCCTCCTCTGCCCCGTCAGGCCTTTGCTGTCCACCCCCAACCCCCAAACCCTTGGCTCTGGCAAAACTCCCTGTTCCTGCCAACCTGTGATGGGGGAGGTAGGGGCTGTGAAGAGGCCCAGGGATTTCATTTAGAGAAACCTGCCAAAATCACGCAGCCGCCTCAACTTAAGCTTTTCAAATCTTAGAATATTATTTTTTGCCCTGTACTGTAAGTCCATGGCAAAACTTAAAAGCTTTAATAACATTTTTGTTTCAAGTTGAACAAGTTTGCTGGAATGTAGGAAGAAAAACCATCAACTTCTTAGGAGTAACTGGGAAGAAACCCCATTTTTCAGTGTCCCAGGACTGCTTCCCATTTCATTTTAGTTCTTTGTATCCCACAAAAAGGAAATCAGACTTCATCTGAACCTTAGCACACACCACAGGTGAGACATAAAGTAGTGGTTTTGCCAAGGAATCAGAGACAATTCTGACTTAGAACACCACATTTAGCATCTAAGTGGATGGGGCCCCTAGATTTCCACTGAACTCTGACCCTGAGTAAATCACTGTGGGGGAAACAGAGATAAAGATAATCCTCAGAATACCCCCCTGGTGCAGAGACCCCCCACCCCCATCTCAGTTTTGGCCCAAATTGTCTCATTGCCCCACAAAGGAGAGAGGGAAATGAAGAAGTGCAAAGATCTAGGGCCCCCTTCCCACCAGAGCCAACAGCCAGGGGAGAAAAGCCATCCATAGGGGCTCCCCCCACCCCCACCCCCGCCGCCACCCCCCAGGTCCCAGCTCTGCCTATAAATTCCCACCCACTCACTGATGCCTTCCCTGCCCCGGAGCCCCCTGGAGAGGAAGTGAGGGAGGTCTAGTGCTTGCTTCCCTGCCAAGCCTGGCTGGGGATGTCTGTGGACTCCCATACACTAACCACAGGCACATCATGACTGCCAGGCCTGGACTCCATTACCGCCGTCCCTCATCCCCAGCATGGCCAGCTAAGGGCTCCTCCACAGGCCTGAATGACAACACCATTTCCACAAGACGACAGGCTCTGGATTCTGACACAAACTGCTAACAACCTCTAGAATACAATCCAAATCCCAAGGTGGAGCCTACTGGACTCAGTTTTAATCATCAGACTGTCTCTTCAAAGCCTCAGAGCCTGTGCCAAAAGCAGACCAGTGCCACAGACCCAAAACAGCCCAGGGACCAAATGTGATCACGTGGTGAGTGGTGGTGGCCTGCAACAGCATGGGGGATGAACTCCCATGGGGGGCAGGGAGAGGTATCAGTATTCAAGTGGAAACTGGCTGGGGCTCTGCCAACTGTTGTTGCCTCTACGGTTCAGTCAGCCAGAGGCCCCAGCAAAAAGACACCCTCCACCCCTGACCCTGCAAGGAAGTCTTTCAGGGAGACAGAGGAGGACAGTTTTCTCCTCACCTCCAGAAGAAACTCCAACAGCTTACAGAGCCAGCCCAAGTTTCCCCCCCAATCTCAACCAGGGCCTGTCATACTCATTCTCCTACAGATGGAAACAGAACCCTGGCCTCTCAAGGAATGGTTTTATCCCCCTGCCACCTTACAAACTACCTATATGCTCACGAAGGCTTTAAAATTATCAAAATGACTTTAACCTCACCACTTCTGTGTCTGGAGTATTCTTTTGCCCTTACCATTTTGGTAAAGTCTGCTCCGTTATTTTTGAGAGAGTCTCCATACACATCAACTAGCTCAGGCCTGGGCTTTACTGAATTAGTCATTACATCTAGGTCAGAGTATGCCCAAATATATGCATTTTTTACTAGCAAAATTATATGACACAACACTCCTATTCTCATTGTTAGGGTAAAGCAGCATCACCACCGCCAGGCTAGGGAAACACAGTCAGTATAACCAGCAGCAGCTGTCATTTATTTTTATTTAGCTTAGGCCAAATACAAGATGATCAAAATGGAGTGGGGTAATTACCCCGTGTGCTTCACCCTTCCTCAGGGGCCTGAAGATCACAGTGGACTTGAACCCTTTGCCACTCCAAGTGTGTCCCCAGAAACAGAAGCATCAGCATCACCCATGAACTCACTAGACATGCAGAATCTCGGACCCCAGCCAGACCTGAATCAGAATCTGTATTTAACATTCACAGGCATAGTAAAGTGCAAGAAGCCAGGCTCTCAGGCCTTTCTGCTCCCACCTCCACATTCCCCCAGCCATCATCTACTCAAACATACACTCTGGCCTTGGATCTAAGAGCAGCCTATGCTCCCCTGAGGCCACTGCAGCTTTCTCCAAGGGTCTGAGTTGCCATGGCAACCCCCCCCCCTGCAGGCCTTCCACCCACCTGGCTGCACCCTGCCCGGCTGGCCTCCTCCTCCCTTGACTTGTCCGGGATGGTTAGAAATGTGCAAGGCATTTCTATCCCCCACAAAATGGTTTATTCGTGAGGAAAAAGATCTATTTTTAAGTGTCAACTGCTGGCCCATCCTAGCTCACCAGATCCTCTCCTCCTACTTGTCCAATTAGAAAGATCATATTGTTTCCTGACATACAGTTCCAAGGGCACTGAGCACAGGCAGGGGACCTGGAGAGGGCTCCAAGAACAGCTCTTAGTGAATGGAAACAAGATGATTTCTGCTCAAAGCAATTTCCTCAGCACCCACCCTTTCCTCCCACCATGGACCCCATGCTGAAGGGACGCCAAGGCCACGTGGAAGTAACAGAACACCAACATATGCAAGACATATTTTTGCCCTCCAAATACAGCAGAAAAAAAGGAGAGCCAATCAGTTAACTCTCCTTTTATCCCACCCAAGTTGAAACCTTAATAGTCTAATCCCAATTTCCCAGATGATAGAGAGGTGAATCCAAGTTTTTCTTATATGTAGAAGTGTGCCCCAGAAAGAAGGATGCAGTATTGAAAGCTTCTGAGCTAGCTGTGCCCTGATAGTTCGACTTTTTTGGGGGATCTGGACGTGACCATAAACAGCTCATTTAACTTACTGTCCTGGTGTACTACAGGGCGGGCAACTATGTCAGGCCATTTGCCTTTCCTCGGCTCACAGCAGATGGCACTAAGTCACCACAGTGCTTTTTGCCACTGATCCTAGATACTGCCTTCTAGATCCCTTCTCAGCAGAGCCCCTATTCCTGCAGAATCTCAGAACCCACCCCAGAACTCCTCAGTCAGGATGGACACTGGAGCAGGACCCCAGGAGACTTGCATGGTGAGAAGTACTGGTGGACGCTCCTCACATGGGGTCATGAGGTGAGATCTACTTGCTACCCCTGGTCTAGTGCCCTGGGGTTTCCAACCTCTACGTTCCCAATTCTGTTCCAACGTTTCCAGAGGCTTCAGAAACTGGAGGCTTAGAGACAACAGTTGACCCATTAAATTTTTTTTTTATAATTAGTAGGGTTTAAAAATTGCAAGACAATGTAAAAATCCAGATTTCTGGCTTTTCTTCGGGAGGGGGAAAAAAAACCCATACACCTGGCAATGCAGGGCTTACATTTCCACCTGACAGAGACAACTAGAGCTAAGAAGTGGCTGCTTGTGGGGCACTTGGGTGGCCTCGTCTGTTAGGCATCTGACTCTTGATTTCAGCTCAGGTTGTGATCTCCAGGTGGTGATGTTGAGCCCACTGGTGGGAGTCTCTGCTCGGCATGGAATCTGCCGGAGATTCTCTCCCTCTCCCTCTGCCCCTCCTGCTTGTGCTCTCTCTCTTTCTCTCTCAAATCAATCAATCTTTCTTTTTTTTAAAATAGCTGTTCTTTTTAGAAAGGACATTAAAGCCTTCACTTTACCCCAGTCTCCACTACTCCTCATCTCCTATTCGACTCCTTCCTGACGCCTACCTGAAAGTGTGACTATACCAGAGCGGAGACTGTCGTGTTTGCCAAGTCAGGAAGAATAGCTGCCCATGACATCAACCTTCACATTCAACCCTTTTCACCGGTCCTGAAGGTGAGCGGCCGCGTCGGCAGTGGCACACTTCCCCCACAGGAAAAGAGCTCTGCCGTGTATGCTGCCCCTTCTCAGAGCTCCTGTCCTGTCTGAGAGCCATAGGCTGCCTGAGGCCTGCAACCAACACTGAAAACCCTTCCTGCTGTCTCATGCCCAGCACCACGTGCACACCAGGAAACATGACCCTCAACAGCACGAGCCTTCAGTCTGTAGCCTGCTTCAAATTCCAGGCTGTGCCGCTCAGGAGCGGTGGGAGGACCCCGGGCCAGCCGATAACCCCTCTGAGCCCGTTTCCTCCTCTGTGAGGTCAGGGGAAGCACTTAGTTCAGTGTTCTCCTGAGTTACCAGGGGAATGAACGGCAGAGCATGTGAAGTGCCCCGCAAAGGACCTAGTCCATCCGCATGCTCAAGAAGGGTGGTGACTTGGGGCACCTGGGTGGTTCAGTGGGTTAAAGCCGCGGCCTTTGGCTCAGGTCATGATCTCAGGGTCCTGGGATCGAGTCCCGCATCGGGCTCTCTGCTCAGCAGGGAGCCTGCTTCCTCCCTTCTCTCTCTCTGCCTGCCTCTCTGCCTACTTGTAATCTGTACGTCAAATAAATAAATAAAATCTTAAAAAAAAAAAAAAGGGTGGTGACTGCTGTCGTGGAACATGGACGGTGCTCAACAAAGACCTATTAACTGACTGACTTTCCCATCAGCTTTGACCTGCCCCCACCCCAGAGAAATGGGAGCTTGCACACCCTCTGCACCGCCATCTGGGTTGGGGATGAGGCGCTGTAGCCCCCGGGGGGTCTCCAGACTAGCTGGCCACATCAGCGTCCGAGGATGTGGGCTGGCGGGATGGAGACCTGAAACCGCACAGCCAGGCAAGGCATCTTCCTTCCCCACACTCACAACTTCTACACAAACCAGCCAACTTTTTACCTTTTTTTAAAACAAAAAGTCATTAGCATTTCCGTATATCTCCCTTTGAAGTTAATAAAATATATTTTTAAATTCTATTCCACCCCACATATATCTTTCATCTCACAATGATCTCTGATCTCAAAATGCACTTGGGTAGGACCACACATTTTAGCATTTAATGGTCTCTCAATATTTCAAAGAGACTGTATGACTCTCTAGAAAAACTGAGCGGCCTCTAAGGTGATTAGTACAATGTGTGGCAATCAGAAGGTATTTTTTTAAGTACAAATACATGCATACCACATCCAACAATTTCCTTTTCAGGCAAAACGATAAATGTTCTTGGATTTATTTTGCACCAGCAAAATGCTAAGCAATGTAACAAAATATATGCCCACCAATATCCATTTCCTTCTGTGCTAAGAGACATGCATGTTTCATGTTAAAAACTATGAAATGGAACTCTTTCAGTTTTCTTTGGAAATGTTTGAATATGTAACAAATGAAAAGGGACTGAATTAGGTCACTATCTTGTTTGTTCCCTTAAAAAGAGATGGGTGATGGTCTCTGGGCTGCAAAATTGACGGAAGAAACATGCTTTGTCTTTCCAAAAACAATGGTTTCCGTGTTAGTTCCTCCTTTCAGTTCTAACCTCTCTGTCACTGATTTCAACAGGCCACAGACCTTGGTCTTGGTCTTCCCTTTTAGGAACTATGATGGCCTCACATTCACAGCCTGCAGAATGCAGAGGGCCTGGTGGTCACCCGCACAGACAGGCGGGAGGAGAACCACACTGGTCGTTTTCAGTCTCCCTAAGATGGAGAGGAAGCAGAGGTGTCTGGGACCATTCTGTCCTTGCCCTTGACTCAAGCATCCCATTGCTCCTGCTCCACAACCAGCTTTGACTCCAAAGTGGCACATCAAAACAGCTGCAAGACTCACCATGTTAATGGCAGCCCTGGACAGCAGCTCCTCCTCCATGGGGCAGACAATGGTCTCACTGAAGCAGCTCTCTCGGCTGGATGTGGAGTGATCTGCTTGTCTGAGCAAACCGCACAGCCCTGCCAGGCAGCTGTCACCTTGCCATGGAGACATGGAGAGTTGCCATCCCACCCTTGTAATAAGGAACCCCCTGTGTTTTTGGTGAGGAAAGAGTGCTGACCTCTAGCAGTGCCAGAGGGAATCCCACAGTGTTTTGAGAAGACCCTGAGGTCTCCAGGAGGGAAAACAGCAGGAATATTAGCACTAAGAAAAAAGGAATAGAAAACCCCTTACCTCCCAGGGAGAGGAAGCAGGTCCCTTAATTAACTGCCTGATGCATCACCGGTGAGCGGCAGCCCCATGTCCCCAACTCTCAACCACCCGCACTCAGCCCAGATCTACCTGGCACTCGCTCTCCAGACAGATGCCAAATCACCCATTTTGAAACGAGCTGTCTAACAGGACTTCTCAGTTGATGGGTAGTGAAGGTGGGGGAGAGGTACCATTTGGGGAAACAGAACGGTCAGGAAAAAGTGGGAAGGCAAGTTCCATGTATCTATCAATAACAGAACATGAACACACTGACTGAAGGCCCAAAGAGCTTATGAGTGCTTCCTTTGTAGTTTCTCATCCGAGTACCCCCAGTGAACTCGTGACATGTGAAAGCCCACTGAAGGACACTACAGACCTCCGATTTCAAATGCAACTGCTGCTTGCAGAAACTATTTTGCATCTCCTGTTGTATGGAGAACACAGAGGCAGTCCACAGCCTGTCACACCTCACGGACTCATGGCTGGCCCAGTCACAGAGTCCTTGGGAAAGAGGGGTCCCTTTTCATAAACTCTTACACTACGACCAGCCTGGCAGCTGACAAATGAGTTACTGAAAGAGATTTGGGGAACCCAGGAGCACTCAAAAGGGGTGGAGGGACATAAAAAAGAAACCCATAAAATACTACTGTGCTGCAAAAACCACACAAAAGAGAACCTGCAGTTCAGGAAAATGCATCACAGGAAAATGGTCATAATTAGGTGCCTGGGCACCTACACAGGAGAGGGCAGTCATTAGCTTGTGCCCACCCAGACTACAAACAGTAAAAGCCAAAACCACTAAGGCTAAGTTAAACTAGAAGGAAAAGAAAAAAGTATCCCCACTGAAAAAAGGCATTTCTGTAAAAATGACATTAGGATGCTTTGAGTTTGAATTATGACAAGGGTCCACTTTAAGAGGGAAGCCATTTGTAATTCTAGAATCCTTGAGCTATTAAGCTACAGCAATTTAGTAGCTCCGTGACCTTGGGATTTTTTTTTTAAACCATTGTAGTTAAGTTTTTGTGGAACTACCTCCACATCCTTGGGAAATAAATTCTCCAGCACCGTGTGATGGCTCTGATTTGCCATCAGGAAAAAAGAAGTGAACAATCTCTAAGGGACCTCACGTTACCCCAGAGCACGCTTTCTCTAGTAGCGTCCCCCGAGAGGCTCAGGTTTCTGAACAGCAACTACTGCTGTGTGGGCCCAGCAGGGCCGTCTTCATGGAGCTGCCAAACCCACTTGCTTTGTCCCTCTGTGGAACCTACCAGCAAAGGGAGCTTGCGAATCGCTTCCTGAGACTTCCAGGAATCGCCCTGCTGGGCTCCTCCTTGCTGTGGTCTGTGTGTGTGCCCTGGGAAACACAGAACACATCTCAGCCTCTCCCCGCTGCCCACAGGGCTCCAGCCAGGTGGGCTGCTGGCAGGTGTCCACCCCAGTGCTGTGGTCTCTGCACCCTTCCCCTGCACAGGGCCACCACTCCTCTGTCCTTCAAGGTCTAGCTCTGGTGACATCTCTTCCATGGAAGACTCTCCTTTCAGACTATTTGATCCCACTGAATGGGATCCAGTCTTTATCTGTACCCCTTCAAAGGCCAGCACTTTCTACAGCATGGTGCGTTTAAGAGAACATCTTCTCTCCCTTCCTGGAGAGCCCCACGTGCTTCTTGAGCTCCGAATCCTAACTGGACTCATTAACATGCCCATGGGATTGCACACTCAGCGCCTGCTCAGTAAGTGCCTATGGGACCTGCCTAGAGCCCTGTTTCTGCCTGCAGCAGGGGCGGCAGGTGTCCACAGACCTCGCTGGGGCACTGGGACGGTGCTGGGATGGCAGCCTCCCAGTGAGGCTCTCCAGGCTTCCCACTTTCCTTTACTGCCCCTCTGAGAGGGCAGAGAATAGCGGGACAGTCATGGCCATAGCCTTGACCTTGAGACACAGGCCTCAGACTCCAGGACTGGCTTCCCAGATACAGGGGGAGAAAGCCTTTCTCCTCAGTCAGAGAGTCCCCTTCAGATACACATAGCTGGGGGCCTGAGACAAGAAGATCTGCACAGTGCCAATAAGGACAACGTATCAGGAGGTTCAGGGACAGGCATGAAGCCACCGCTGTAGGTATACTGAGGACAGAAAAACGTGACTGGGGGAGGGGTTAACGGGGCAGGGAGGGAGAGGGTTGAGAGGGAGTCTGTCACAGCCTTTGTCTCTTTCAATTCCAGGCTGGGATGCTAAGGGCAGACCCACCTCCAGGGGGCAGGCTGCAAGCACTCTGCCCTTGGTCTTGGAAGGGGCCGAAAAGGCAGCACAGCCGACTAGTCTGGGACCAGGTGGGAAGCGCTGAGAGTGGCTGAGGAAAATCACTGACCACCCACCAGTGCTGAGGTAGGGATGAAGAGGAGACGTTTGTCGTGCCAGTGGAGTTTCCTGTTCTGGGCTCTGCGCAGCCCCTTGGGTAGCTCTCTTCTAGACATTGTGCAACTCCCTTGCTTCATGCCCCCAAGCTGTGAGGGCCTCCTGCCCAGTCTACTGCAAACAGCCAGCTCCAGAGGGCAGGGACCAGGAGTGTCTCCCTGACTCGACACCATGACCTCCCCAGCATCTAGTGCACACAGCAGGTGCCCAGTAACGACCCACTGAATGACACCTGGGAGGTAAAACAGAGCTCAGACTTTTAGTTTGGAATCGTCACAGGTAGCATATTTTGAACAGAGAGCAAAGAGCAACTCATCCTCTCCATTCCTGGATTTACGTCATAGGGCACAGGGTGGGCATGTAAAATCTCCAAATCAGAGTTGAAGTTGCCTTCTTATGTGTGGGGCTACCATTTCCCAGAAAAGAATGTCAGGAAAACCTCTCTTACGATTTTGGCCAAGAGGATGAATATGCCTCATTTGTCTGAACCCTCAAGTCACGGGCACGTGCAGACGCAGCGGGGACCCGTGGCTCTGCTGACTACTGCAGTTTCAGAGTAGCTGGTTCTGGCGAGGCCAGGCTACCTTGGTGGGGGAAGTCAGTCCAATGGCAGAAAAGTGTGTCAGGAAACTCTGGGCCGTATTCTGGCACGCATGCATGCACACACGCATGCACACACACCACAAAAACAAAGACACAACCACTGAAGCAACTGTTTGGGCGGCCACTTAACTAACTGCCTCTTAGTCTGCTTTTCAGTAACTGGGTCAGAATCTGAACTTTTCTTTGTCTTCCTTTTTCTAAAAGAAAACATTCCCTAACCAAAATATGGAATTCATCTGCATGGTAATCCCAAGTGGAGAACAGACTCATTTCCTCCTGATCTGTGTCTCACTCACACCCACTCACTCTTGTTTCTCATGGACAATGAATGGAAACACCCCCCTGTAGGAATCTCAACCACCCTCTTTGGAACAGATGTTTTGGAACCCCCTGACAAGCTGCTGGTCACTGTGAGGCAGATCGCACACGTTCACAGGCCGTCGGGTCCGACGCTTCTGCACGCCCAGCTCCAGCAAGTCTCTCAAGAGCTCAGATCACTGCCCCATGAGATCAGATACAACTCTGTAGTTCAGCAACTTTTTCTCCACATCCCCTTTCAGCAACATGCCCCATCAGGAGGCCACTTCGAAGGCCCTAATTCAGCAAAGTCATTGTCATCTGCTACAGAATCAACAGTGGGATTTCTCAGCCCCATCTCTGCAAAGATTAGTACGGTCAAATCCTTCGATGAAAACATTACTCTCAGGAAGTGAGCCAGGCACTTGGGAAAGAAAATGAACTTGTGTAAGCCACCAGGGCACTGTTCATAAATTTCTGCTAGGCTAACAGGGCCCTTGTGGCCTGAGAGAGTTATTGCTCAATACTTCCTAAGCACCCACAGAAGTTCATGTTTCTCCCCGAGGGCCTCACTTGCTCTAGGAGAGAAATGCACTACAAGCTCTCGTCTTGTTTAAAACTGTGATGCATGGAGGCAGACCATTCGAGCCACCTGGATGTGCTGTGAAACGGTCTTGCCAACAGTTCCAGCTTTTCCAAATGCACCTATAAAAACAAAACTAAATGCTTGTTACATTCACCCTTTAGGGGACCTACTTTGCTCCAGAGTCAATTGACCAAAGAGAAGTTTCAGCAGAACCTAACACACTTGCTTGAACAATCTGGCCAGAGTAAGGAATGGGTTCGTGTGTTTTTGGAAGGCCATGAACTAAGGCAAGAGCAGACACCCAGAAAGAGACCTCTCCTTACCCAGATTTTGTGAAGGCCATGATACACAGAAGAACTGGAAAAACTAAGGAATCCGAGAGAAGTCACCTGCACTTAAAACCTTAAAACCTGTGAAACATTATTCCCATCTGCCTTAGCAATGGGCTTCAACAGTTCTGATTTCTACTGCACCAATAAAACTTCGCGTGACTCTGTGAGACATCAAGTCCAGGCACAAACATACTTCTAGAGCTGCACATGCCTGCTCAGTATTAGTACACACTGTTAAGGTTAGACTACTGGCTCCTTTCCTCTCCCTTCTTTTTCCCATCAATGAGGATTGTTTACATGTAACACTAAATTTCAATTTTATATGGAGTGAACTTTGAATGAAATGACCATAAAGTTGTAATTATGATAAAAAAAAAAAAAGACATCTTCTCAAACCAGGTATCCTTGCGTACTCCATTCACCAAACCCATTAGGAGGAAAAAATACGCATACGTGCATACACATGCACACACACCAAGATAAAAATAAAAAAAAGGCATTAACAGAACAAAGGCAATATAGTGAAACATTTAAGGACATAAACTCTAGCCCAAGGGACCCCTCCCCAGCACTATCACTTTATCAGCTGTATGACCTTGGGCAAATTAGTCTCTGAGCCTCAGTTTCCCCATGTGTGAAATGGGGATAAAAGAATATACATTTCCTAGCATGGATGATTCATCTTGAGGAACAGTGTCTAGTTGCTTTTATCATGTGCTTCTTACTAACCTCAACTCCAGGGCCCGCTGGTGCTTGCTTACTTAAGAATGACACAATCTGGCAATCACCTGCACATATGACCATAACTGGCCTCTTGTTCCCCTTGCCACTTCGAGGTCACAGTCTACACATTCTGTTTATACCGACAAAGAGTTTCCTGATGACACAGTAGTTACGCAGAAATGTCTATTTGTTTAGTTCTTTGCTTTTTGCTGCTTCCAAATGTCTGTGGATTGATCTATGTGGATCCCAGAAATGTAATCGTTAGTTGCTTAGCTAAAGAGGCTTCTCTCTGTGTTTGTTTTTACTAGAA
This sequence comes from Meles meles, assembly GCF_922984935.1. Lineage (NCBI taxonomy): Eukaryota > Metazoa > Chordata > Mammalia > Carnivora > Mustelidae > Meles > Meles meles. The sequence continues at coordinate 79,154,122 of NC_060068.1, read as the reverse complement.
GTCAGTCCTCTGAACCTGTGGTTTGCCAACTTTCTTTTTGAGCATGTAACGCTGTTTATCAAACAGAATCTGACAGGCAGCCCTAGATGCGCTCACGAACCAGCTAGAAGCAGAGCTGGGGCGATTATAAAACAGGAGTCGACCAGGGCCACCTTGCTCCCATGACCACCATCACTTCCAGCAGCTCCTAAAACGCCGCTAGGAACTGTAGCAACAGCCAACCTCTGTGGAAGACGCTCAGTGAAAGCTTGGATCCAAACCACGCTTCCAGTTTGGATCTCAGAGCCTCTAAACACCACGTGGCCTGAACTTGAGTCTCCCTGGTGAGCTCCTGCTTTTCATCTCCAGCTCCGTCAGTAACAACAAAGTCAGAGACCCACAAAACCACGATCCCTTGCTTACTAAACGTTCCTAACATGGCTGTGGTCTGTGCAGATACACAGACTCTTACTGTCTTTGACTAGGCTGTACGCTGACTTACAGCTACTCCCCAAAAGAAACGCCATAGGACCACAGTGCTTGCGTGGCTGTGCTGACCAATACGTATGATGCATGTTGTCATTATGCCTGGCTTCTGGAGGAGCCATGTTCCACTTACATTTGGTTCCACCCTTTAGTCCACGACATATAAGCCAAGGTCAGTCCCATCTAGCAAAGGTTCAGAAGAATGTTGGAAAAATGTTCAATGAATAGGCCACTCTCGTGCTGAAATATACACCCTTACAGGGCTTATGAAGTACCACGCGGTCTCCACACATGATGTTACAGGGAAGAAAAAATTAGAGAGAAATTCAGAGTAGGGGAATGGGAACGCTGAAGCAGCTGGAGAAAGTCATCACTTGGAAAGCGCCAAGACCGGGAAGCAGGCCCCTCCTCCTCAGTTCAACAGCAGCGGCTGCTCAGCGGAAGCATGACATAGATTTAACTGTGGGAAGGCAAGAGGTAGAGGGAGACTTGCTCAGGGTGGTCTGAGGGAGACCAGCCAGGAGCGATGGGGCTAGAGCCAACGAACAAAAGATCCCAACCAACAGGGAGAAAATACTTCCACCACAGAAAAAGCCGCTCCATCTCCCAAGGGAATGGCTGGAAGACTCCCAGCCTGAGTCATTCGGAAACAGATTTTACAAACCGCTCCGGAGTATCCCAGGGGGAATGATTAGGCCATGACGGAGGAAGAGGATTCAAGACCAAGTGGGTCTTTTCCAGCTCCAACTCCCATGATTCCCAGAACCTTCTGCTTCTTCCCAACTCACTGTGGCCAGTGTGGCCATAGCCTGACGGTAACAATCCTCCCCTGCAAGCCTGTCAAGGCCTGGGCGTAGCTACTGATGTGGCCCTGCCTGGCTGGGCCTGGTAGTCCTGGCTGCCACTGTGAGCCTGAAGTCCCGGCTTCCATGTGAACAGCCCCGCCTGGCCCCAGGGCACTGAAGAGATGGTGGATGTGACAGCCCAGGATACAGGGCTGCTGCCCACCCTATGCCCACCCCAGGGCACTCAGCAATCAGGCCTTGGCCAGGGACACTGCCCCAGGCCTCTTACTTTCTTCATCTACTGGGGCCTCCGACATCTGCTAATCAGATCTGCTCCTGGGAGCTGGTAGTCATTATACCTGCTGGATGGCTGGAACACTGGCAGGGTCTCCCATCCCCACAGCTGGCCAGCGAGGGGAGCAGATGGGCTGCACCGAAGCTGTGTCTGCTTGGATCTAATTATGAGGCTGAAAGAATGAGCCCCAAGTGATCCTGGTCACCTCAAAGACAGCCGTCAGACAGGCCTCAGGAGAATGTCGCCAACAGCATGTGGGATGGCTATGACCCCCCCATCCCCTCTCACCTTCTTTCTGAGGAGCCAGCTGTGCGGGGTCACTCACACTGGGACTGGATGCCACTTTCTGGTGGTGGTAATCCTACGCCAAATACATTTCTTCCTGGTGACTACTCACTTGACTCAGGTTTCTAGAAAATCCCTGTTCAGAAATTTCATTTTAAGCCAGAAAGTCTCACAGAAAGCATCTGATGAGATAAACCACCACATTTTTTTGGTCTCGTTTCAGTTTTTAATTGGGTGTTACTGTTCAGTCGGTATCTCTGTTTACTATTGCTGTGTGACAAAGCTCCTCAAAATGTAGTGGCTTAGAACAACAACTTCTTATTTCTCATGATTCCATGCACCGTCAGACAGTTCCTCTGCTGGTTTTGCCCCAGCTCAGGGACGTGCTGCTCTCAGCTGGGTCAGCCACGCTAGAGGGCCCATTGAAGCTTCATTCACACACATGGCTGCTGGTGGCACTGCAGCTCTCCGCCATGGGCCTCTCATCCTCCTGCAGGCCCAACTGGCTTCCTTCCATGCAAGTCTCAAGGCAGAATCCCAACAGGGCAAAGGCAGAAGCTGCCAGACCTCCTGAGGTCTAGGCTCTGGAACTCACATAATGCTTATGCTGCATCTATCACTCCAAGTGAGTGAGAAGGCCAGCCCAGCTTCAAGGGGGAGGGAAAGAAGGCCGGCGAGAAGAGCAAAAAAAGGATTTGGGACAGTTTCAAATCTACCACATGTCGGCATCTTCCAAGGGTGTCAAAGTGACATGACTTCTGGACGGTGGTCACAGGTGCTCTTGACCAAAGGGATCCCAGAACAGATGTCGAATCCTACAGACCACCCTTGAAAAGCTGCAGTACAGGTTACCATGCTGAAGTCTCTGAAAAGTCCCACAATAAAAATAAATCCTGCTTAACAATGAACAAATAACCTTCTAGAAGCCAAAGAAAACTTGGTCACGAATCCTGAATTTTGGGAATAGTTCTGCTTTTGCCCACTTTGTTCTTGATGACCTAAGAAACATCCCAGAAATGTCACATATGTTTCCAGAACACCTCCTAACACATGGAAGTGGCACCATGACTGTGAGTCCTGAGGTGGGTTATAAAACTGAAAGCCACAGAAGGTGATGAAGGTGATGAAGAACTATTCTACTTCTTACCTGCCTATTGGTCACCAACCTATACCCTCCCATAAATCTATACTCTCCCGTATCATTTTCTGCTCAATCACAAAGAAAAAGCTCATCCATCCTCAAAACTAGGTTCTCTACTGGCAGTTTCGAGAGCAATGATACAGGGGAAAATGGTCCCCAGTGCTCTGGCCATGAGACCACAACTGTTCCAGTGGTGACTGAAGACTCACGTGGGCTGGCCAAGTCAAATCACAATCTAGGACCGTTGAGATGCATGCACTTGTGAGACCAGGAGAAAGGGCAGTGTCCTCAAATTCAAGAACCAGACCCCTGGCACAGTCCCTGCACACAGAGCACAGTGCACAGGGAAGGCACACTGCAATGCTGGATTACAAAGTGCTAAATACAAAACCAAAAAAATATCCTATTTACCTTTGTATTTTCTTTTGTATCAGGGAGAGCGAATGACAAGGGGTAGAGAGAAGAATCCACACATCTGGCTGCGAGAAATTTCTTAGAACTGATTATTCTTATATTCATTCACTAAAGGACAGTGATTCACCCAAAGACTACACAGCTGCCAGGGGCCAATTTACTAAATCGGACTCAAGACATCTCAGGATTTTCTTTCTTTGGCATCAGAAACTTGTAAGTCTTTGTCTTCTGTTAAATCATCAGGGAAACATCGCCTGGAAGCCTGAAGGTAGTTTCAAAGGATGGGATAAAAGTGAATCTACAGACAAATGAGGGGAATTCCATGGGAAAAAACACTCCATGTGTGATGAAAGAGGAAGGCAGAATTCCTAAGGGAGACAGAATCCTGAGCACACTGGTCATTCTAAGAAATAAACAAGGTGACTGGCCAAAGGAGCTCCACAGCACAGTATAGCCCCTTGGACAGCCTTTCTGAGAGTGGATGGACGACATGCAAGCTTAAATTTAACAGCAAGAGGTCAGTGCAAGGATCTGGTGAGAGGGTAATTGACCAACTTCCTCAGGGTTCCTAGAGATGCATCTGGGAGTCCGTTTTAGCTCCTGCTCCTAATTCACCCTGAGAAACGGCACCACATTGAATGCTCTTTCTCTCCACCAACGTAGCTACTGCATTAGAAACAAAGGACAAAAATGACAACCACAGGGTTCAGCTGCTCCGTGGGATGTGGGAGAAAACCTGCAGCCAACTTACAACTTTGTTCCCTTTCTTAGTCCATGCACTGAGGGATTCTAAGAGCAGACAGGCCCCTGGAGCACAGCCTAAAGCACCAGCACACTAATGCAATGAGACAGCGAGAGCAGAGAAGGGGGGAAATTAGGAAAAGATAAGCACTAACAATTCTATATTCTATTACATATAGGGAGGTATTTTCAGAAATACAGAACACTTGGGTTTGCTGGAGTGAGAGAAAATACATGGCCAAGAGAGGACAAGGATAGATCTGATTCTGACCACTGGTGTGAAGCAGGTGCATTCCCCCATCGACAAGGCATCCACAGGCCATTCAGGATCACAGATCAGCCACTGAGCACAAAATACTCGTTTCACGTTCAGACGGCTGCATCTGTGGAACTCTGAGCCCCATACAGGTTTTACCAGCTCCATTCATCACCCTATGTTATTTCTATGATGGTAGGATGTTTGCTGGGGAAACTGGAGGGGACAGAAGAGGTTCGGCTGTAAATACCATCTGTGTTCTGATGGTATGCAAGGGACAGAGGAGGCAGTGGCAAGGCCCCCAGGACTTGGACAAGCTGCCTTCTCCTGCCTATAGGTCCAGCCTCACAACACTGTGTACCACACCACCACTCACCGTGCCCTGACCACACTTGGCACTTCTAGCCCCCAGCCTCCATCCACACTCGTCCCCACCTGGACGCCAATGCCTTCCTTCATGCCTTAGTGAAACCTTGTTATTTTTATGGCCCAACTCAAATGTCACAACTTCTGGAATGCCCTCCACAAAAGTCAGAATTAATTGTTCTGTCCTCTGTCCCCAATATTATTCATTTATCATAGAAGCAGTGACTTCTCTGCCCATCCTCTAACAGCTGGATCAGGAACTCACTGAGGACAGGGACACTGTCCTCCTCTTCGCTGCTCCACTCACACACAACAGGTCTGAGTGATTAGATATCGGACAGCTCCAAGATCATATCCACTCATCCCCTATATGACGGTCATAGAACAGCCAGCAGGATATTAGAAGATATTTTCCATTTTATGATGTGTCCTCAAGACTGTTGTGTAACAGAGAGGAATCAAAAAAAAATAACAGAGAAGTGTTGTTTTTAAGGTGCACTAATAGCTTGGATTCCCCTTCTTTCCTTCCCCAGGAATTTCCCAAAGTAATGTAGATGGCTCTGTTCAGACTTGGCTGGCCACAGATTTCCGTCAGATTTTTGTTTTCTTCCGCATCTGAGTGCATGGAAAAAATACCGTAATTTCCTCATGGGCCTAGTTATAATTCTATAGGTGGATTAGCAATGAGGAAACCTCGGCCCCGTAAGAAGCCCTGACAACCCAGTAGTTCCATCTGTTACTGTGAAGCCTTATCAGCATTTTTTACTGAGGCACGAGGTATCATTCTAGGATCAAACCTAGACGCCACTCAGAGATCATCCCTACACCCTTCCCTTCCCTGTTTCAGGATTAATGGTATCAAATTCTCAGTATTTTAAATTCACTACAGTATCTATCAGACATGGATATAATTCACACTCTACTAGCAATCGCTGCATGTGTTTTGTTTCAGGCCACCTGCGAGGTCTCGGAGGGAACTTGTCTATCACTGTTAAAAATGCTAAAGCAGTGCGTTCTGCAGATACCGCGGTGGCCCGTGCATACCCCTCATCTCCCCAGGGTACGTGCTGACAGCAAGCACCTGGGACCACCACCCATGCAGAGAGCAGGCCTTACATGCTGGCCTCAAGGGCAGCCACCAGCCAGTGATAGAAGTGAGGTGGAGGCAGCCTTTCCCCACTTGCTGGGCCCTCCGATGGGCTGGTTCTGAAGGATGCCCTCTAGAATTCACCAGGAACTCAGGCCCGGGTGCCCACAGCCCAACTTACTCAAAATCATCCCTTTATTGCCTGTCATCTCCTCACTTGTTCACAAACCTATTCCCTTACTAATGTTTTCCAGAATTACCTCCCAATGACCTACTTGTGCTTGAATCCCAGTCTTAGGATCTGGTCTGGACAAAGCCAATCTAAGGAAAATCCCAACACAGAAGCAATTTGATAACCAATATGGGAAGGCAGATGTACAGGGACACCACGGATTCAAGTGGAGTAAATCTTCACAGTAAATAAAACACTATCGTGGCATCTTCGTGCTGAAGAACCTTTCCGTGTCAGAGTCATAATGAACCCAATAGCCTCAGGAAGCGAACAGAGCTATCTCAAATCTGGGAATTAGTGTGTTATATGTGTTCTAAAAACAGACTGGATTTCAGTGGCTGTTTCAACTTCCATGGCATTAAATTTCCTTTTATTCTTCCCAGCACCGTATTTCCAATAAGCCCTGAAAAAACGTACCCCTGGGGAAGGATATTTTGCTATCTTAATAAAGTCTTTCAATCCTTAGGAGACAATTCACCATATTTCATTCTCAAAAATATTAATTTTACTCCCCCAAAGAATCTTATGAAAATATTTGTTTCTTGCCTGAGTTCCCGGGGAGGTGAAGTTGAAAAGCTAGCTAATAAAAGATAATTCCAATATTACAAAAAAAAAATACATATTGCAATATGGCAATAATTAAGATCCAAAGAAAAAAATGTCAATCCCTCAAATCAAAAGCCCTTTCGCTAGAAAGTAATGTCCAGGGGCTCTTGTTTGAGTAATATGTAGAAGACATTTTTTGAGGCAAGCTTTGCTTTAAAACAAGCAAGTAGGTACAAAATTCAAGTTTCTGTAAAAGGTAAATTCATGGATGAGGATTCACTTCACAGAAAAAAATTCATAAATATTCCATTAAAATACCATACCCTGTAAAATACCAATTTTAGAGAAATCTGTTTTTGTTTTGTTTTGAGACTACATCTAATTGGGAAAACACACATTCTTTCTTCCAGGAGTGTAGCCTGGACCAGAGCGGGAAGAAGAGGGAAGCAGATGGAGCATTATGAAAAAGGCAGAACTGAAAAGTCGTCATGTAACCCGTGGGATGTGGGCAGTAAGGTAAAGAGGGGGCTTGAGATGCTGCCCAGGTGTCTGGCTTGGTAGATGGATTGGAGGCCTTTTTACTGGGAGAGAGAATTCAGGCCACAGAGCCAGGGGGAGTGAAGGCATAGGTTTATCTGGGGGGCATGATGCATTCTAAGTGCCAATGGGACTCCAGGGAAAGACCCTGGGCCTGCAGCCCGAGGAGAGGTTCGACTGGGAAGAGGTCTGGCCCATGAGTGGCAGCTGAAGTCATGGGGTGGGCCAGATAATTTGGAGAATGAAGGGAAAAGACGGAAGAAAGGGGCTAGAGGAGTCCCTGGGAACAATAATAAGGAAGAAGCGAGGAAAGTCAGCTAAGCAGTCTGAGAAGAAACACCAGGGAGAAGCAGGTATGAATCAGTTCGTGGGGTCTGTGAACACTTTATTAGGAACCAGCATGTGGTGTTAATTGTTATTATTCCATGAACATGAGCTAGACCATGTGCCCTGACCAGGCAGAGAGGAAGGAGAAAGGCAGGAGGCAGGGTGATGGCTGGTGTGCCTACCAGGTCTGGTGCTCCATGGGTACAGCTGACTTTCCAGATGCTGACAGTCCCAACTGAGAAGTCACATTAGAACTTCCAAGTGTGTTTTCTTTGACATTGCCACACCCGATTTCATCTCCCATAAAGGACAATTCTGTATATAATGAACTATTGCTGAGATGACAGTAGGTGCAAAGTTATGCATCTTAATAAAACCTTTCTAGAACACGGGTCAAAATCATATACATCCCAACAGTCAGAAATGACAATTTCACCTAAAAAAAAAAAAACCTTTCATAAAAAAGAAAATACAGGTGGCTATTCTGTTAATGAAGTCAGTGAATTTCATTAATAAAAAAAGCAAAAATTCAAGTGAGGTGCCGTTCTTACATCCCAAACTGGCAAAGATTCGATAGGAATTCTGACAGTGTGCTAAAACAATCACTCTCTCTTACTGCCAGGGAGAGCCCAATCTTCCTGGAGCTATTTTTAAAACTGAACAAGTATCTATAAAAGGACAGTCGAAGTTTATATTCAATGATTTAAAAAAATCAGAAAACTCAAATGCTAAAACCAGAAGGTTAAAAAGATGTAAGTATGTACCACAGATACAATTTGCAACCACTGAAATAACTTTAACAAGAAGATTCTTGTTAATGCATACGGTATCATATGAAACAAAAAAGTAACTGACTATAAAGTTGTATACAGAGTAAGAACTCAATTATGGCAAGAAAAGAATATGCACACAAGAAGAGACACTCTTTGGAGTTCGGCCACCAGAGTGGAAGCGGTGACCCCTGGGGAGACGATTATTTTTTTCTCCTGCATGTGTATACTTTTCTGTATGAACCTGGATTATTTTGATAATCAGTAGAAAACACAAATAAACATCTCTGGCAATTCTAGTCCAGCAATGACAGCACATAAGGCTTGTTGCCCAACTTCATGAGTATACCAGTGTCTCAGGCACTAGGGAAGACTGAGTGGCTGAAGAACAACCTCTGCTTTGAGGTTTGTAGGTAATACAAATACGCACGTGTAACAGCAGCTGGAGAAAAACACAATTCCTGGGTGTTTGCCCAAAGGACCTTTTCTACAACCACTTTACACCGAAATGCCTGGCAGTTTTCCCAAAGGAAAGACTTCAATGTACCCGTCATGGGGTGTAAGTTGGCTACCCTGAGCTTGAATAACAAGGAGAGATCCGTGAAAGCAGGTGACCACCATGCCAGGCTGGCTGTGACTTTCTAGGCCATAGCCAGCCCATGAACATGAGCAGAAAAATGGACAGAACTTCAACTGAATCAGGGATGCAGTGTGAGGATGAAGCAGGAAGAGAGAAACATGTTGATGAGGCAACAAGACAGGAACCAGCTCTTTCAGATTAGTCACACTAGATTTCTAAAGTGAATTCTCAGTCATATTTGCCTTCATTACATGAAAGAGATGACCTAAGCTGTGAGTTAATGACAGGAAGAGCCCATTTCCTAAAACAACTTGGCTGTGTATATAGAATAATTTGGATCAAAATCAAGTACATTTCTAAGTCCATCTGAGCTTGCCAATTAGCTCTTAAGGGTTTTTCACAGGCTGTTCTGGGCTGGTAATGTAAGGTGCAGAGACTGGGGGCCAATCCCATCTTTACAGGCTACCTGGCACCTAACCCTATGAGACGTGGTGAGTGGCTAGCCCGTGGCACAGGGGATGCTCGCGTCTCGAAGGACAGGATCACTGCATGAAGAGTGGTTCCCACTGGTATGAGAACACAAGAAAGGGAAAAGATTACAAAAACTTAATTTCGGCTCTTGAATTAATCCAAAACGGAATGTAGATTAAATCATTATTTCATTGAAAAGAAGTTGGTTTGGGTCAGGAAGTCATGATGAAATCTCAAAGAGCAAATAGAGTGTTTATGGGGGCAGGATCCAGGGCTTGAGAGCTCTCCTACTGCCTTCTTTAGTGATAAGCAGGGACTGCTGCGGTGTGACCTGAGAAACGATGAAAAACATACATATGTTTTACAGAGACAGTGAGAGAAATCCCTCTACGACATCTGAGTAAACTCACTCAGATGAGGAGAGGTCATCCCCTTCCTTTTGAGGAGCAGCTTATAAAGTGGATCATGAAGATCAAAGAGCTTTCCATGTCAGGATCATGGCATTTCTTTGTGTAGATGAAACCACAAGAGAAGAACCAACAGGAACCACATCTACCTGATGGGAGGACCTACATACAGCCTTTTCCACAGACTTGAGCATTTGATCAGAGCAAAACTCTATGTTTGCTGATGTGAGATCCAGAACATCCTTGTGGACTTACTCCCTCCAAAGGGGGGCCTGAATTCTCCATCAAATAATCCTTTAGAGAGGCCCAGAATTCATAGGGAGATGGATGTTTTCGCCACATCAGCACTGAGAAGAGCTCCCTTCCACACGGGGAAGTGTAAGAACCCCCAGCTTCACCTATCCTCCCCCACACAGATGACTATTTCTACTTCTCCAAAGAACTCAGGCCAACACATGAGAATTCTCTTAACATCCATCCATTCCTTATACCTGTAGCTTACTTTTGGCAATACTACCCTTCCTACCCAGAGGGCTGCCCCAGCTCCTCTCCAAAGCTAACCCCACAGGCACCCATCCCTAGGACTACGGTACAGAGACAATATACAGTAACAGTCATCTTACAGGCTAATAATGGCACTAAATTCATATCTCTCAATAGTTACCCTGAATGTTAATGGGCTAAATGCCCCAATCAAAAGACACAGGGTATCAGAATGGATAAAAAAACAAAACCCATCAGTATGTTGCCTACAAGAAACTCATTTTAGATGCGAAGACACCTCCATATTTAAAGTGAGGGGGTGGAAAACAATTTACCATGCTAATGGGCATCAGAAGAAAGCTGGGGTGGCAATCCTGATATCAGATCAATTAGATTTTAAGCCAAAGACTATAATAAGAGATGAGGAAGGACACTATATCCTACTCAAAGGGTCTGTCCAACAAGAAGATCTAACAATTTTAAATATCTATGCCCCTAACATGGGAGCAGCCAACTATATAAACCAATTAAAAACAAAATCAAAGAAACACATCAACAACAATACAGTAATAGTAGGGGACTTTAACACTCCCCTCACTGAAATGGACAGATCATCCAAGCAAAATATCAACAAGGAAATAAAGGCCTTAAATGACACACTGGACCAGATGGACATCACAGATATATACAGAACATTTCATCCCAAAGCAACAGAATACACATTCTTCTCTAGTGCACATGGAACCTCTCCAGAATAGATCACATCCTGGGTCACAAATCAGGTCTCAACCGGTATCAAAAGATTAGGATCATTCCCTGCATATTTTCAGACCACAATGCTCTGAAGCTAGAACTCAATCACAAGAGGAAAGCTGGAAAGAACCCAAATACATGGAGACTAAACAGCATCCTTCTAAAGAATGAATGGGTCAACCAGGAAATTAAAGAAGAATTGAAAAAATTCATGGAAACAAATGATAATGAAAACACAACGGTTCAAAATCTGTGGGACACAGCAAAGGCAGTCCTGAGAGGAAAATATATAGCAGTACAAGCCTTTCTCAAGAAACAAGAAAGGTCTCAAGTATACAACCTTACCCTACACATAAAGGAGCTGGAGAAAGAACAAGAAAGAAACCCTAGGGGCGCCTGGGTGGCTCAGTGGATTGAGCCGCTGCCTTCGGCTCAGGTCATGATCTCAGGGTCCTGGGATCGAGCCCCGCATCGGGCTCGCTGCTCAGCAGGGAGCCTGCTTCCTCCTCTCTCTCTGCCTGCCTCTCTGCCTGCTTGTGATCTCTCTCTCTGTCAAAGAAATAAATAAAATCTTTAAAAAAAAAAAAAAAGAAAAAAAAAAAAAAGAAAGAAACCCTAAACCCAGCAGGAGAAGAGAAATCATAAAGATCAGAGCAGAAATCAATGAAATAGAAACCAAAAAAACAATAGAAAAAATCAATGAAACTAGGAGCTGGTTCTTTGAAAGAATCAATAAGATTGATAAACCCCTGGCCAGACTCATCAAAAAGAAAAGAGAAAGGACCCAAATAAATAAAATCATGAATGAAAGAGGAGAGATCACAACTAACACCAAAGAAATACAGACAATTATAAGAACATACTATGAGCAACTCTACGCCAACAAATTGGACAATCTGGAAGAAATGGATGCATTCCTAGAGACATATAAACTACCACAACTGAACCAGGAAGAAATAGAAAACCTGAACAGGCCCATAACCAGTAAGGAGATTGAAAGAGTCATCAAAAATCTCCAAACAAACAAAAGCCCAGGGCCAGACGGCTTCCCAGGGGAATTCTACCAAACATTTAAAGAAGGACTACGCTTCATTCTATTAGCTGCAACCCTGCCCACCTGACCGCGCGAAGCCTCCCTCCCCACCTTCATGAAACTTTCTTGCCAGTGGCACCTTCCTACTGGTTTCCTAGCCTCTGGTCAACCCACTAGCTGTGATGCCTTTTTAATATCTAACCTCACTTCTCTGCTTAAAAGAACCTTTGTGGCTTCCCAAATTATAAATGGGTCATATTCCCAAACTCCCTTATAAACTGGAAGTCAAACTTAAGCCTACATTCACTTCTCCAATTAGTCAATATTTAGTGAGCATGTAACATTCAAGACACCATGCTGTGTAGCCCATAGCATGCCCAAAGTCAAGTTCTTGTCAGAGGATGTTATAAAACTAGCTCTACGGTCTAAGCACAGACATTTATCTTCCATCCATTCAACCGATATTCACTGAGCATCTACTACACACTAGACCGTGTCCTGGGCCCTGAAGGTATAATAGAAGACTCAGACCAGCCCTCAAAAGTTCACAGTCCACCAAGGGAATAAACTTCTCATTCTGTCCCTGCTGAGAAGAATCCTTAGGACTCTCCTGTCAAACGGCACAGGCCAGCCAAAACTTCTTATCAGAAAAAAGGCAAGCTGTCAACATACAAGCAAGAAAAGTGGAAAAAGAACTGCATTCACTTTAAGTCTTTAATATATCCAATTCCTTTGATTTGCTTTTTTAAAATCTTGAAAGCCACAATCTTATTTTTACTTTATCGTGTTCCTATCCAGACATCATATATTTGATTCAGTTTATCCCTAGTAAAGGAAGAAGGCTATTACACCCTCTCCTATTAGCTGCTTCCAAACTACTGGTGGAAATGAATCCTATACTCTGTTCCTGGAACTTAAAAACCTCAATGTCATAATAAACTCTATCCAAGGAAAAGCCACTTTTGGGGGGCTACAGATTCTTCATGAAATGTGATAAAGCCGTGTATTTAATACAGACATCTCAATCCTGTTTAATTCCTGAATACAATGATACTGGAAAGTAAACTCTTTCATTCATTTACTCAGCCTGGGAAAAGTCTGAGGTTGGCAATGTATTTACCATGTTTATCACACAAAGGCATGTGGTCACAGATCAAGTACAGATCAAGTATGCACAACAGAAGAATGCTGACAAGGAGAGTGGCTGGCGTTTGTTGGCACCAATTACACAGGAAGAGCATCAGAGGTTAGGAAAGCTCACCACCATCCCCCTGTGAGCCAACCAGGATTCAAACCCAGACCAGCAGGATTCCCGGTCAAATAATCTTCCCCCACCTCTCAGGATATAATATACTTCAGTGTCACCCAGGGCATGAATGAGAAGCAAACACACAGATGATTCCAACTGGATTCTCTTCTCATGTTTTATACATACACATCCCTTAAGAGTATATCTCTGTACTTCTGGTACCACAGGAAGAAGAAGAAGGTAGTTAAAGGTCATTTTCTCCTGGATGACAGTTCCTAAACTGATCTGCTGGGGCATGTCAAAATGTGACCCCAGGAACATCATACCTGCATCAAATGTCAAAATTAACAATCATCAAAGAAGCAGAACATCTAGCTGGAAAGTTGTGTTTGGGTTCGTATCCTGGTGGGTAGTGGTGAATGTCCCCCTTGGCACATTTCAGAAGGAAGTGGAGGAGAAAGGTCTACTGCAAAGACATCAAAATGGAGCCTCGGGCTCTAAGACAGAAGGTCCCGATAACACAGCAGCTATGTGTCTTTTCTTTTTCTTTTCAATTTTGAATATTTTAAAAATAGTCCTCTAAACTGTAGACTGTGAAAAAAACTTTAAAAGGAGAAAAAAAAACTCACTTACATAACCTTCACAATCTATTGAAAAAAACTGTATTTTACTTAATAAATTAGAGATCACCCCATTTTTAAAAGGATCTTCTAGAGCATCGATGCCCGATGGAAATATTATGTGAGCAGGTACGGCATTTAAAAATTTTAGTAGAAACATTTAAAAAGAAGAAATTAATTTTAATCATATATTTAAATCTATATATCCCAAATATTATCATTTCAACATATAATCAGTGTATAAAGTATTAAAAATATTTTACATCCTTTTTTCCTAATACTAACACTTCAAAAATCTGCTGTGTCCTTTGCACATAATGCACATCTCAATTCAGGTACTAAGTTTTCATCAGAAATACCTGAACTGATTAAACCATATAAAATGTACAGCTGAAAAAATAGATCTGGATGCCCAAGTTGTCTCCATTTTTATTTTTTACTTTGTGAAGCAATGAATTACATTTATGAATATCCAAATGTTAACCCAGCTTTTCATTTTATTTTTTTTTTTTTAAGATTTTATTTATTTATTTGACAGACAGAGATCACAAGTAGGCAGAGAGGCAGGCAGAGAGAGTGAGAGAGAAGCAGGCTCCCTGCCGAGCAGAGAGCCCGATGCGGGACTAGATCCCAGGACCCTGAGATCATGACCTGAGCCAAAGGCAGCGGCTTAAACCACTGAGCCACCCAGGCGCCCGCAGCTTTTCATTTTAAAGGCAAAATCCACTTAGTAATGATGTGTTGTCTTTTTCTATTCTTTTTTTTTTTTTTTAAGATTTTATTTATTTGGGGCGCCTGGGTGGCTCTGTCTTCAGGTCAGGTCATGATCTCAGGGTCCTGGGATGAAGCCCCACATCGGGCTCTCTGCTCAGCAGGGAGCCTGCTTCCCCCCACTCTCTCTGCCTGTCTCTCTGCCTACTTGGGATCTCTCTGTCAAACAAACAAATAAAATCTTCAAAAAAAAAAAAAAAAAGAAAAAATTTAGAACTGATGGTTAATTCAGTTATTGGAAAACTTTTATACATGTTTGAGATAACTTCATTGAAAATTTAGAACTGGGGGGAAAGATTCATTTACTCGTGAACAGAAAACCAAAGAAGACTAAAACTCCCAATGCTTCAACCCTTCTGATGAGGGAGTCCCACATTAGAGGATAAGGTCACCCTCAACTTATTCAAGAAAAAGGTGATCCTTCCTGATCTAAATAACTTAACTTGAATAGAGTCCCCTTCCCCATCCCACCCCAAAAAAGGCGACTCAATAAGGCAAAGTTCAAACTCAAGAGATTTTAAAACCATGGACATTTTTTCAAGTCAGATTCCCTGCCTCCCTTCTTGTGTCCTGGTGAATTTATGAGCATATTTATTGAGATTCACTAGGTGCTAGTTCCATATGGCTCACTCTACACACAATACATCATTTAATCTCCCAGCAATCCCACGAGACAGGTGAAAGCCAGAGAGGGTGTTAATAACTTGTTCAAGGTCATACACCTAATTATAAGGTGTAGAGCTGGGACTCAAGCCCAGAAAGTCTGACCAGATTTTTTTTTTAAAGCCTGCCCAACAGAAGCCCCCTAAAACCAACTATATAACCTCAATTCACGATTTTCAAAGATTTCTCACAATTTGCACAGAGCAGGCAGGCCCTAACAGAGCAGGTACGACCCCGCCACTCTACCAAGGAGGCAGAAGAGGCAGCTGGTAGAGCAGTTCCTCCATCCCACACTCAGTGCTCTTTCCGAGGTCCCTGACATCAGGAAGACATGCACAAGGTACTTATCGCTGCTCTAACGCTACACACATGTCATCTTTACCTCACTGAATCCTCCAAAGCACTCCAGGAGGAAGGGGTATCCACACATTAAGAGATGGACATTCCATCGGGTAAAGGAACATGCCTGAGGTCACACAGCCAAATGGCACCGTATCTGGAATCCCAACCCAGGTCTGAGTCCAACAGAGATGGACTCTCAGCCTTGAACCACCTCAAGACAGGCTCTCCTCAGACTGTGGTGACTCCTTGTTCAAGAGCTACCTTTCAACAAGGTGGTATGATATGAGGAGTCTGATCTCTTTATAATTCACATGCTGTTATTTCAGAAAGGCCACTCCTATGTCTGACTTGGTCAAGTTTTATTGCATTTGTATGGGATGAACCCACAATTTAAAAAGAGAGAGAGAGAGAGAGAGAGATAGGTGTTTTATCTGGCTAAATCTTTGGAGAGGGGGATTTCGAGGATGAACATGACTCAGCTCCTGAAAGCACTGGCAGAATGGAACTGGCTTCTCCCCAGAGCTGGATTAAACAGGCCAGCCTGGCAGTGATCCAGGGTGACAAACCCACAGTGGGGGACTAAATCATCATTGGAATACATGGGAAATACGGAGCCACTTAACTCAGGGGTTCACATGCGACTCTTTACATAATGGACAAAATGGCAGTTGGACATGTTTCCACTCAAACAGACAGTGCCTGGGAGTTGAAATAAACACACTCCTCACCAGCACAGATCTGTCTCTGCTGAGAATATTTTCCCTTATAGATCTGTATGAGTGAAAACAGGCCTCACTACCAAACCCAATGTCACCTGACTGACAGGCATCTGAAAGTCTGGACCGGAACAATGTGTGGCAGAGTGTTATTATTAACCAAATTTTAAACAGACGTATGAACACCTGGTTCAGAAAATCACAATTAGTAATAAATCCCTTATTTACAACACACAGGAAAATATATGTATTTTTTATTAATAGTCTTTATTAATAGAAAATCAGTTTCACCTACTCCCAGTAAATAAAAAATGGAACAGATATTTCAAGATTATCAGTTTGATAAGGTGCCAATGATTAACCTTCACAAGACACCCACCCATCTTGGGTCAGCCCTGGCTTTCCCACAGAAGGATCGTTGCTCAAATTATTTCATAACTCACAGGTGTTTACAGTTCCCATTAAAAAAAAAAAAAAAAAAAGAATCCAAGCTTCCTAATCTAACCCAAGCAGCAGTAGCTATTAAGACAACTTAATAACATTTCAGAAATCAATAGTTCAAATCATGATATAAGAGCAATTTTGCCTTCCCCAGAATCTATAAGCTAAAAAGATCTCTATTCCACAGTTGAGATGGTATCTGTGAATTCTGTGCAGTGAATTCACTGCATATGGCAGAGCCTTCTGGAGAGGATGTCATTGGGTCCCACATTCAAACCACATACTACTGGCTCTGTTGGCCTGAGCCGTATCCTTAAGTTCATTACAAGGACCTTGGGGGACTGCATTGAATACCGTCTGCCTTTTTAGAAGCAGAGATGGATCAAAGTCTTTTAAAACAATTATTTGATTTTCCTGAATGCACACTGTAGGAGATTACTCAAACCCCATTTGTTATTACTAACATTTTCCAAAAGAAACTTTTATAAATCAGAATCGATAGACTCAATCATACATCACCTATTAGTCAACTGTTTTCAACTTTTATTTAGGCAATTCCTCTACCTGAGCTGTCATCAGGTAATAAAACTGGGTAATTTGAATTGGCCATCTCTACTTCTCCCTTCACAGAGAGATGGTAAAAATGGTGAAATGGTCCACAGAGAACCCAAAAGGAAAGACAACTCAGAGTCAGCTATGCCCATTATAAAGAGCTTGGAAATTTGCTTATAAATGGTCACAGAACCTTTACAGGGTCTTTTACAATCAATCATCCAAGAGGTATTTCTAACCAAAAACAAACAAACTAGTGTTACTGTTCAAGATCCAAAAGTTTGAAATACTGTACCTCTTTTAAGAAGTAACTGCTATCCCCCTGGAAAGTGTATCCAAAGAACTGTTATAATGAGGGTATCTGATTTCTACTACTTACCTATTTTATCTGCAGGAATGCTGGGAAGTGTCAATGAACAATTTCAGAAAAATGCCACCTGGAGAAACAAATTGAAAAAAAAACTTAAAATTTTTTTTTTCAAACATAAAGAAGACTTAGCATAAAATTTTAGGTCTCATTAAAATAGATAATGTTTCAAATATTGGCCCCCAGGCAGCATATAGTTCAACTTTCCTTAGAATATAGCCACTTGTTCGTGGGAACAGCCACAGGTTCGTATGAACACTAATGCACTAACATCAGATTCTAACCAGTGATGAACCAGAAAAAAATAAGAGAGCCGTGGGGAAGGTGCAGCCCATGGACACACCCCTTATTGCATCCCTTCCTTTTCCCTCACAAAGAGACCAACTTGAAAACACAATTTGTGTCCTTCAGGGCACTTTATAAACAGTCTCAAAAGGCTCAAATACTCCTGAAACAAATTAGGAATGACATATTCCATTGTGAATGCGGAAACTATCCTGGCAGTACTCTATATCCTTTTCAGTAACTCTGCTAACATTTTTTTAAAGCTAAACTCACAAGGATGTCCAAGACTGGAGATAGGGGAAAGTGGTCATTACAACTCTAACGTAGTAAACAAAGGAATCAAGAAATAAGAATTTATTAATGATTAGTTTACTCAGAAATCAAGAATTCCTTTTGGTGTTCTCAAAGTCTTCTGGTAATCTTGGAAAATTATAAGCCTATTAATTTAAGCTTACTAATATTAATTAGTATTAATATGTTCAAAACAAAGAATCCCAAAATGTCCATTCAGCACTGCTTTGAAATATTAAACATAAATGGAACAAATTTCTAATACAAAATATCACAGTTACTATTTGGTTGAACTACACTATATATCAGCATAATGTGGTATCAGATTATAACGTTTCCAGATACACAGAATGTCCATTGACAGTTGGGGAAACTAATGTTGAAAGAAACAGAAAATTTCCCTAGCATCAAAGAAACCCAGGGTTTCCAAACTGCAATCTTTTCATTCTGCCTCGTGGCCCCTTGCAAACACCTTCTACTTTACACCTGCTAGTCTACTCAGTACCTCTCCAAACAGAATCCTGACTTCCTTAACACAAAAACTCTGGAAAACAAATCAAGTAGCAGATAAAATTAACGTGTGCTTTTTGTATTAATAAAAGTAATTAAAAGTAATTTCTTCATTTCAAAATGGTAGCCCAATCATGCTATTTAGGACTGTATGTAACACTGCATATAAGTAAAAATGTAGAAAGAAGGTATTTGGCATTCAAGAAGTAGTAAATACACAATAGACCAATCATGCTATTTAGGACTATATGTAACACTGCATATAAATAAAAATGCAGAAAGAAGGCATTTGGCATTCAAGAAGTAGTAAATACACAACTAGGTAACTCCAGGTAAGACAGATGAAACAAAATATTTGACAGCCTCAATTCTACTGATAAGCAGAAAAACAGGAAAAGCCGACGTGCCCATTTTCTCTTAACAATTTTCAAACATCCCATCATCAAATTTTGTAATGAAAGTCTATAATATCAAGCCACAAATATCCATACTCATATCCAAGTAACTAGTGTGACAGCAGCAGCATCAGTGTTAATCTAAACTGGACCCAAGGTTGAAAAGCCAGTATGGGGCTCAAAGGCTCCTCTATCTAAAGTCATCATTTTAGTTCAGTAACAAACTTAAAGATACTGAACAACAGTCACTGGGTTTCACTTTATAAAAAATAAATACACAAAAGAATTCTGAACTCATAAGGTTCTTTGTTATAACAGCTTCAGGGAGTTATGATTTTTAAATGGTTCTTTATAAGTTAATTACTAGTTAAATTCCAAGCATTTCCCACAATTTAATTTTACCCCTTTACAGAAAGTCACAGGAAGTCATGATCAGTATTTTTATCTGAAAAACTGCTTCTGTGAAATAAACCACTAGGATTATCACAAATGGGTCTGTTGTGGTGGAGCTCTTGATCAACATTCCGTTACCTTTCAAAGCTGAATGGGTCACTAAAACACTGACTTAGCATACTTCAAAATCAAAGATAACATTTTAAAAATTTTTTGTCACATACAACATAAGCAAAGCTCTGGACAGTTAAGATCTCCAACCTCTAACAGTAATAGGCAAGGCAAGGGTCATATCCTGATTCCCACCTAAAGCCTTCCAAACTCACGCTGCCAGTAAAAGGCACTTCCTAGAATAAATAAATTTGGTCTGAAGCTCTGAAGACAAAAGGCATTTTGGGAAGAAGTTTTCAGTAGCATGAGTATTGACAACAAAGACCTATCTTGTGAAACTACCAAAAGGATCAGAGAGATAAAACATGGTAATAGGGCACTAATTAGTTATTTTTATTTATTAAAAAAAAGTCATTGTAAACTCTCAGTAGACTAAGACTATATTAAGTCATAGAACCTTCAAATTTCACAAGAAATAATTACTGTTAGGCATTAACTGTCAGGCACTGATCAATGTACTTGAGGGGAATTAACTCACTTATCACAGAATGCAGAAGTAGGTACTAATATTATTCCACTTGAGAGATGAAGAAACAGGCACAGAGAAGTCTCTCAAAGTTACACGGCTTGTAAGAAGTGAAGATCATATACATGACCACATTTAATCCTAAACAACTCTATTAACAGAGGCAGGGCAAAAAAAAAAAAAAAATTAGTCTCATTTTGAATCTGAGAAAAAATGAAATTCTGAAGAGTAGAGACAGATGCCCCCCCAAACCACACTGTCCACCAGCAACACGGGCAAGAAGAGAACCCAGGTCATCGAACTCTGGCATCGGGGCTGTGGTGGTGTTTTGTTTTGTTTTGTTTCTTGGTTGTTTTAAATTCTGTTAATGAACATGTAATTCTATGAAGCGAGTGTATCCTGCCCTTAATCTCTGAGAAGACACTTCAGGGTCCTCAGGGGCTGCGGCGATTCTAAGAACATACAGCACAGGGCACACAAAAGTATCATCATGATGCCATTTCACCAGTTTCCCTTCCTCTAGGTGCAGTTATGTTTTTCACTTACTGGTTAACAAACACAGAGCAGCGTATAAAAATCAGAAATAGATGGCTTTATTATTTATCATTCTTTCATCTTCATTTTTATAGATCAGTAGTCTGCTTAGCCACTTACATGAATTATAACCTAATCAACGCAGGCACGTACTCAGCAAGTACCCTAAATGAAATCAAAACCGCTGTTATTTTTGCACATTAAGGAGTTAAAAGTCTGTACTTCCCATTCATCTCCATTCGGGTTGCATGCCCTTCGGCTGCACTTCCGGAGATCTGGGACCAGAGGAGAAACAATGGTGCCTTTAGAGCCCCAGTGCAGCCCCACGTGACAGGCACCAGCTCTTATTTACTGAACTGAACTGCCAAAAACAGGAAGCTGAGTTGTAAGATCCCTCTCTCACTTATAAATTTCTATGACTCAAAATGTGCTGATTTGAACTGTTTCATGTTAACTCTAAAACTAGAACCAAGAAGTGTAACTAGTTTGGGAAGTTATAAGGATAAATCCCAGGTCAACTGAGGGTTTTGAAGGGTCAGGGGTGGGAGGTTGGGGCAACCTGAGGGTTTTGAAGGGTCAAGGGTGGGAGGTTGGGGGAACAGGTGGTGGGTAATGGGGAGGGCACGTTTTGCATGGAGCACTGGGTGTTGTGCAAAAAGAATGAATACTGTTACGCTGAAAAAATAAATAAAATGGGGGAAAAAAAAAAAGAAAAAAAAAATGCCATAGTAAACAGAGTGGCCACACAGGGGTCCAGGTCGCCGAGGGTGGGGTGCGGGGCCAGGGGGTAAGGTAACCAAAGAAGGGTTAAGTCTCGATTGCTGTCCTATAATAGAGAGACTCGTTCCATGCACCCTGGGATAGCTGACTACACCCATCCTCCGTGAGAATGCGAATTCCCAGGGCAGAGCACCCTGTAAGTTAAATGATGCATTACAATTCAGTTTCTCATCTGATCCACACATTGAGCAGAAGGCGGCTGGAGTGGGGGCGGAGGGCAGACATCATTTGTTATTTCTACTTTACAGACTAGGAATTTGAACCACTTAAGGTAAATCATGCAATCAGTAAATGCTAGATCTTTGCAACAACCAAGACATGTGTTTTTCAGCCATCGTACCTACTCATCAAGGACAAGGGCAAGGACGGGCGCCAAAGACTTGAAGCATGAAAATGAAACCAAAGGAGATGAACTAAAAGCAAAATATAGTAAAAGTCCTATTACTCATATACCACTCTACTTACTCATATACCACTCTACTTCTGCCTAAGAAGTACTCTGTATTTTTAGTGGACAACTCTCTAGGTTCTGTTTACTTTGTTGACTAAAGGAACAGTTGTTGAAATCCTACTTCACTATGCTCTGCTGATACAATATATGCTTGTATATGGTTCATAATTTAAGGGGCGTTGGTAGCAGCAGAAGAGACAAAAAGAGCAGTGCCCCATTTCTGCATCCAACGCATAAGTTATTATTCGAACACTAGGCTGAGAGGTTTTTTTTCCCCCAAGTCAGTGAAATGTACAGACTCTTTTCTGACAACAGGGCCAAGAGAACCTCACAGGTGGGTCTGACAATAGGAGTTTAAAAGACTGCTGAACCTTGCAAGATTTTTTAAAGAAAGACATAAGAGTGTCAAATTTCACAAACTTGTCCGCAAGCAGAGGGAGTGGCACGTTGCCAAAGGCTGGACTGTGTTAACTCATGTGAAATGCTGGGAACTTGAACCTCTACAATGTCCTCCCTGCCACTCAGCCACACAGTGAATGACTGAAGGTCAAGGTTCCAAGAGACCGCACAGTCTATAAGCCAAATATTGTCTATTGCAAAAACTCCTCAAGACTAAAACTAATTCTAGCTTACTCCCTTACCTATCTCCTGCATTTAGCACAGTACATGGCACAGAGTAGACATTTTATAAATATTTACTGAATAAATGGATGATTTCCTACAGATAGAAAAGGCAGGATGAGGGGAGAGAGAAATATGAGGTAGACAGGATGGAGAACAATCGTCAAGCAATGATGACAGCTGGAATTCCAGCAGGAGAAAGCACAAGAGGCAAAGAATGAGTCAGCAGGCCTGGAAGGAGCATGGGAGTGGTGGTTACCCTGTCCACACAGGGGAAGCCTCAAGTGAGTGTGTTTCAAAATACCAGTCAGTGTCTGGACCAACCTCCACTGACATCCTTGAAACACAGGTGGTGGAAGGAGGCAATAGGGGCAAGTGTATATAATTAAAGAGCTCTTTTGGTAATTCTGCAAAATCCCCTCAGGGTAACAACTACTCTTACTATTCTTGGTCTTTAAAAAAAAAAATATATATATATATATTTTTTTAAGACCAAGAATATAATTATAATTATATTTAAAAATTATATAAAATTATATAAAATATATAAAAATTTATATATTTATATATTATATAAAATATATATAAATTATATAAAAATATAATTATAATTACAATATAATTATAAATATAATTCCAATATAATTATAAGACCAAGAAGAAAAAAAAATATATATATATATATGTTCTTGGTCTTTTTTTTTTTTAACCTTGAATATAGCTATGTGGTCATTCTGCAAAACAGAAACAGTTGCAAATATTGTTGAGTGCTGGTAATGAGCAAACCTCATCAAATACCCCAAGCACGTGTTCAGGAGTAAGTCATTTAAGCTGGACAGACACAGGTCGCTACAGGCAGACAGATGAGTGCAGCCCCCTCGGAGTGTGCACCAAAGCTAACCAGGGGGCCATGCAGGTAGCTTGGACCAGAAGTGCTGACAAGCCCTTCCCCTCCTTGACACTTCTTAGGAGTCTGCCTTCCAAATCTAGGCATCAACTTAGTAACAGACCAACGTTTCTGAAAAATAGATGCCAAGATTAAAACTAGAAAAAAATGAAGGCTACACATTAAAAACCTTTCCAAAGAGGGCAAAATGGACACGCTCCACACTCAGGAAAAAGCACACAGACGGCAAGTAGAAATGCTGCTCCCAGGCTAGCTATGAGTTATAATCCCCTTGTAGTCCAAGAACGAGCCTATGTGCCCTGTGGAAAGACCCAAGGATCCTTGTAGAGCATCACCTTCACACAGGTGAAGTTCACTGAGGGGACGCGGCTGTTACATCAGCACAAGCTAACTCACCATTCTGGAAATGTCTTCTTTAAAGATGTACAATGTCCTAAAAACGAAGGAAAGAATTCTGAGAGTCCCTGCAACCAAGCAAGGATGATTCTAGTGGTGAAAGACAGTTGGCTCTGGAAGCCCTGGCTCCCCTATCTAAAATATTTACCCTTATCATTACCTTGCATATGCGAAAAACATTTCTCTGTCCATTAATTTATCCTCCCCTAGTCAAAAATTATCTGTTGGGCACCTATTCCCCGCCAGGCACCAGGGAGACCAAAACAAACAAGGCTTTATTTGCTACACCCAAGGAAGTACGGTCTCCCCTACCCTGCGCAGCAGTCCGCTGCCCTGGCGCCTCCTACGACTGCTACCGCACGAGGGGTCTAGTGGCCATCCTGTATACAACTCTTGCCCCATCGCTGCTGTCTCTTTCAGGCAGACTTTCACCTGTAGCTTCCGTCTCCGTCACCCAAGGCTTTGAGCTTTTCTAAAACCTTGACAAGAGTGAGCAAGTAACAGGATTTTGGTCAAGCAGGAGCCAGAAAAAAGGAGCTCTGATTACGGGTTGGAGAGCTGGGAAGGCCCACGTCATCTCAGAAGGAGTGAGGATGTCTTCTGAATACAAGGCAGGGGCATAAAATCACTTCCACAGAAACTGACTGAGGACAGTATGATAATATGCTTTTACTGCTTGCCAGGGAAGAGTTTCAAGAAATTTGTGAAGAAAAAAAATCTGTATCACAACATAGGGCACCTGGGTGGCTTAGCTGGTTAAGCATCTGACTCTTGATTTTGGCTCAGGTCATGATCTCAGGGTCTTTAGATCGAGCCTCACGTTGAGCTCTGCGCTCAGTGCAGAGAGTCTGCTTAAGACTCTCCCTCTGCCTGCCTCCCCCATCTCAAATAAATAAATAAATCTTAAAAAAACAGAAGCAAGCTGTTTGTCCACTGGAATATGTGTTGTAGTCTGCATTGTATAGCTCGCTAATACCTGGAGTGGCACTTTACACAGAGCACGTTCTCGGTGAGGATCAGCTGGTGAAAACGTGTGAGCAGATGATAAGGTCTTGACCAAAACAGGAAATCAAGGTAAAAAGGGAGGTCAGGTGAGGGTTTGGAGGGAAAATTCGCTTGTTGAGGCTTTTAAGCTTGAAGAACCTGGTTGGGCAGATTCCAGTAGGCACGGTGAGGAACTGAGGAATGGAGATTAGGTTAGGTGATACAGTGTGGGAAACTCACACCATGTAGGAGGTGTATGGAGCCATAGGTAAGGGTGAGATTACCCCCAGAAAAGTAGTCAAGTGAGTAAGGTAAGAGCTGGCTATTATATAGCAAAATAAGTAAATAAATAATAGCATCTACTTCATAGAGGTGTGTGTACTAAGGAAAGAGTTCATGTGAAATACCTGACCTGTCTAGCTCTCTGAGGCTTAGCCAAATCACACAGCAGGTGCTCAATAAATACTTACTGCAAATATGCAAACACCTTTCAAGACTGCTAAAGACCATTTTTAGCGCCATCTTATCCTCACAGCATTGGGGCACAGCATGGATGCAAGAGCTGTATGTTTATATGAGGCTGTGTTTTTCTTTTGGAGGACTCTGATGTACTCGGGTCTGATCAGAGATTGAGATTCTCCAGCATTATCTACAGCGTAAAATAATGCTGTCTTCCTTTTTATTATCTAGTGGTGGAAAGTAAACAGGCAGGCACACAATTACCAGAAATGGGGTATGAAAGGCTAAAACTCGTTCCTACAAGGTCCATGGACACGAATGTCGACCACGGTCCAAGCACTGTAGTTACAGATTTAAACCGAAACACACAAGGAGAAAAACTTGCTGCCACAGACTTTAAAAAGTAGTGACAAATGTGGCGTTTGAGTTAAACTCAAAGGATGAGTTAAATGTAAAGGTCCAATTTCAAGAAAGAAAAAAAAAAAAATCACTGGTTGGCTTAGGTGGTTTGCTTTTAAGTTCGTGACTAACTATAGCTTAACTAAAAATAAGCATCCCAAGTCAATGATAGGAAAACAAATATCACTATGCGTGCCCCATTTAGAAAAGCTGGTCAAGGAGGTAGAAGTCCAACACCAATCAACCACTAAAGCAACTGGGTTAAGTGCCCGCTGTAAGTGCTGCTGGATCTTTCTGGAGAAGGACCCTGTGGTTTCACTAGTCAGGGCAGAGAAGGAAGTGAGCAGAATTCATCCCGAGCTACAACTTGAGTGTCTCTGCTTTTATCTTTTTTTTTTTTTCCTATATTAGAATTCCACTGAAAATTTTGTTTGAAGAAAGTACTCATTAAAGACAAACATTTTGAAAGCCACTAACCTGGTAAAAATGAATTCTGGGGCTAAAAAGGAAAAGAAGTTTTAAATTTCTAATATTTATACCCATTTTCACAACTGGCTCATGAGTATCATAAGGGTGACCACTGTGGGGGTTGGCTGGTGCAGTGATTAGGAGGTGCAAAGTTTTCATCATTCTGTAATGTTTGAATTCTGTTTAATAGAAATGAATACTTTTCCCACGAAAAAAGTGTTTGAGATACTTCACTTCAGCCTATTTGTCTTTACTATTTTTCAAAGAAAACAAATTATAACTAAATGTAATGCTTCCCTGGGCAAAGATGAAATCGTACAGAGGCTTCATACATTGCTGTGTTTATACTAAGACACAAGAGAAAATGTTACATGTTTCATTAATAGTAAAAACCTAATGATATAGAACCATTCTCTAGGAGAATGGTGTGCATAGGAATAATATTTTTTTTCTCAAACAACTTCCATAAGATTCCTGTTCCTTTATAAGTGCAAATCAAGGGGCCCCTGGGTGGCTCAGTGGTTTAAGCCGCTGCCTTCGGCTCAGGTCATGATCTCGGGGTCCTGGGATCGAGTCCCGCATCGGGCTCTCTGCTCGGCAGGGAGCCTGCTTCCCTCTCACTCTCTCTGCCTGCCTCTCTGCCTACTTGTATCTCTCTCTGTCAAATAAATAAATAAAATCTTTAAAAAAAAAAAAAATAAGTGCAAATCAAGTGTTTCAAATTTTAATTACAAAATGGTGTTTAAATGAAGAAAAGAGAATGAGAAGAGAGAGGGAACAATGGTCTTAAGGAGTTAGAAGCAATTTCTCTTCTAATGGCAGCTCTTCTCCCAATTCCGGAAAAGGAGGACAGTATGTTCATGTTGAGAACTATCGAGCACTATTTCAACAATCTCTAGCCTAACTTTGTGTAGCAATTTTTGTTCTCAGACTGGAGAGACCCACACACAGCAGGCACTGAGACTCTGCCTCACAGGGAATATTTCAGACTCTCCTTTCAAGTTGCTAAATACGCAAGCAGGGTGCCCTCCATCCACAAAGATGAACGCCAAGCCCTCCCCTACCAGGACAAAGGCCCTGTGAGATCCTGGGAGGAAAAGCTGAGTCTGGACATCCTTCCACACTGCCTAAGCCTCCCTGGGACCCGTGGCATGCATGTGAGAGGCAGCTGGTCCGGGTTAAAAGTACAGTCTGGCCGCACAGCCCCACCCAGCTAACTGGCCCACAGAGCAACTGAACCCTGACCTTGGCCTCACCATCCCCATTCTCTAAGCAAATGTGTTAACTGGCTGCAGATTCTTGAACTATGCCTCAGATGCATTCCCAACTAACACATGCGCACGCGCGTGCACACATGCACACACACAGTGATAGGACATAATTTTCTCTAGTGAGGAAAAACTGTTTGATGTATTAACAGCTAACCACTTACCAACAAAGTCAACTACAATCAGTGGTAAACAAGAACCCATAACTTGTTTAAGTCCCTTATCCACAAGATTCTTCTGTGTCAGAGGGTTACAGATGCCTCACTGCAATCTTCTGGAAAACATTTTCCTGAGATGATTCTGCTGATGCATCAGTTCTGGCTCCCAAGCTCTCATTTGCATGAACTGGAGACCATTCATGCTGGGACAGGATGAGTTTTCCTTCAGCCAGGCCTTCTGCATTCAGTCACCCAAATTCCACCACCCCAGGGCTCTCTAAGTTTAACTCAGGACTGCTTAGGGCAGGAAGAGCATCAGAGATGATCTAGCACAATGCCATCATTTCACCAAAGCGGTCCAGAAACGGGAAGTGACAAAGGTATTGGTGGGAGCCTGGGAGCAGCAAACGAGGCCCTTCCCCCTAATCCTGTGTTCATGTCAGGGGATTAAACACCAGGTTCCACAGGGATCCCCAGGGTTCAGATGTGCCTCAGAAACTATGGAGCAGGAGGCGGCCGGGGCCCAACTCTCCAGAACAGCTACGGTTTATCTGTTTCTTTCTTTTTTTTTTTTTTAAAGATTTTATTTATTTATTTGACAGAGAGAGATCACAAGTAGACAGAGAGGCAGGCAGAGAGAGAGAGAGGGAAGCAGGCTCGCTGCTGAGCAGAGAGCCCGATGCGGGACTTGATCCCAGGACCCTGAGATCATGACCCGAGCCGAAGGCAGCGGCTCAACCCACTGAGCCACCCAGGCACCCCGGTTTATCTGTTTCTTATATTAGGGTTAAAAATAAGATTTTATTTGAAAGAAAGGGTTTCAGTGTAAATACACAAACATCTTGAAAAACACCACATGGCAGAACTAACTTCAAATAAGAGGAGAGTTAAAAGAGGCAAAGAACTAAAAACACAGGGTCTTACTTTAATGAATGTGTCCTTTCTTAAAAGGAACGAGGAAAGAAAACAATACCAAAACCAAATGTTATAGCTTGGAGCTCTCTCTTTTATTTGTGCCTGCCCGGGGAAAATAAAACAAACAAAAAAAGACAAAGAGAAGAAAAACAAAGGGAAGATAATATATTTTAGTTTCTAGGTCCTTGGGAAAAAGTCTTAAGTCCATATTGCATTGACTGGACAATTTCAAAAATGGAGTCACAGAGGGCATTAGACTCCTAACTTGAATTCCTAAGATAAATCTTTACTTTAAAAAAAAATGGAAAAAAAAATTTTTCATAAATTGCCTGTGGGGGAGGGAGAGGCAGGGCTCCCAATTTCACATTTTGCTTTCCTGTCTGTTGAGCCCCTTTAACGCTTTCAATTTCTCCATTCCTAAAAAATCAAGTCCTTCTTATAGTTGTTCACAAGCCTGTGAACTAAGTCTCTTTAAGGTCAGTAGGCAGGAGGGAAATTGGTTTGTCACTATGTGGCAGGCTAGAGCTAGATACAGTTTGCAGGAGCTCAAAGAAAATGTAGCAAAGTACTGACTTTCCTTATGCTCTACAAATATATGAATATTAACACAAGTTGTTTTATAAACTTGGAGCGCTGCAGGAGGCCATCTTGGTTAGGCTCCAAGCTGACTTAAGTGACCTAATTTTTATGTTCTACTTTTGAAGATCTCCAGCACAGAAATTCCACAATCTTCACTGGTAGCCTGACTTACGGTTTAATTTCCTTCAGAGTCAAAGGGGACTATTTCTCTCAATGTTCTTAAAAAAAGTTAAACAAGAGCTTAAATCTTATGAAAGATGTCATGTGGACCCCAAAACTGGTAAATGCAACAACAGAAGTGAACCACCAAGAATGAGGCTATAGGCTACAGCACAGGCTGATGGATTGCTGGCTTACTAAAGACGGTCACACTGCTCTGTCCTGCCCAGGCAAGTCTGCGTGCATCATGGACGTCCACACTCACAACTCAGACTCACAAATTTAAGAAATGACTCTACAATGTGGAATTGCTGAATCACTGTTATTGTACACATGAAACTAACAGAATACTGTATGTTAACTAACTGGAATTTAAAAACTTAAAAAAGAAAAAAAAAGAAATGACTCTATAGCTCCTGGAAGGAAAGGAGCTCATGTGCAACAAAGAAGTATTTCCTAGTCACTGGGGAAAATCTTTCCCAGGCCTTCCATACTTTCCAAATGAGGAGAAACTTTGCTTTTTGGTTTCCTTTTCCTTTTCTGTTTTTCTAAGAGTCCCCTAAGCAATATCATACTCAGGTTTTCTACATTTTTTTTTTAAAGATGAACTTTCCACTGAACTCCACTCCTTGAAAGAAGTCTTCCGGAGATTTTACTCTTGGCCTCCTGGAACTTTTCAGTGAAATTCGAAAGAGATGTTTACCTGACCCCAAATGTTATCCTAATGAAGACTCTGTTTTTAATTCCTTGAACTCTTCTCTTTCTCTTTTCTTGTCATGCCCTTTGGGAAAGAGAGACACATACAGATGTTGGCTTGACCTCAACTGGCAAACACCAAGATAACAGAGTTCTAATAGTTTCTCAAGAACTTGGACAACATCACAGAGATTAAGTATGCCTCCTTATGTGGTGTGGACCTCCACACTTCACATCTAAGATAGAAAATGCCAGCATACTATCTTTGTGACAAAAACAAGATGCCAATCACTAGAAGAGTAAAAGGAAAATTATGGGTTTCTCAAAAGCAATGTGAGAGCGGAAATCAAAAACAAAAACAAAAACAGAAATTATGACCTAAGTGGTAAGAGGAAAGAGGTGGAGTGGTAAGTGATAAGAGGAACCATTTTCTGCCATTAAAGAGTCCAAATGAGGCTGAATGCAGGCCCTCTTTGGCGGGCAGCATCCAAGGACTATAGGAATTGGGCACCTACAGTCAGGGTTTAGCTGACAATTTCCTTTTTTTGCAAGAAGGAAGGTTCCCGGCATGGAGGCTTGGCAAGTCCATTTCAAATGGTCACATTTCCCCGTTTAGGAATGGCTTGGGCTGTCACACGTACATACATAGCCACATCATATGCATTTCAGGGTCTTCCTCCTCCTTTCCAGGTAGCTTCCTCTACCAAGAAATCAAGGGGTGAGATCCATGGCTTCACTGTACTGCCAATTTCCTCTGAGAAATATCTTCCAAAAATCATTTAGGTATAAGGCTTCAGAAATGATTCTGAAACCTGCTCCCTGTCCTGGAATAAGGCCAAATTACCACATAATCCATCAACGGTACACAGGCGCACTGGGGGCTCAGAGATGCCAAGGCCAGCTCTCGCTGCCTAGAAGCTACCATTCGTAGCAGGACGAGTGCCGATTCACACAGAGCTTTGTTTCAAACAGGTCGTTCTAAGAAAGTACACTTGGTATAATACTGAAGATGAACTCAAAACCAGTACAAAAGTGTAGTTAATTTCCTCTACCTTTTTGAACCTGAGTCTGCAAAAGAGTTGAAACTACCCTTAAACAAAGGAAAAAAGCCTCCACATGGCCTATAAAGTGCCCTGAGTTCAGAGATTTGGTGTTCGTTATGGTCTGGTCGTTTCCTGGCACTGAAGGTCAAACCGGTGAAATCATCTGGAGCCATGGTGGAACCTTCTCAGATTTCAGGACCAAGCCAAGTGTAAAGATTAATCTACACAAATGCCAGCCGTAAGGGAGTAGTTCACACTTGCTGACTGGCTGGACTGATTTGTAGGAGTTGAAAAATTGCTCTTTGGCATCTCATTTAATAAAAATTTCATTTATATTCCAGCTTCGTCTATCTAATCAAGGACTTTAATAGTAATCTCTAGGTAAAGGGGAAAAAAACACACAAATCACTGGAGTCTCCTCATCTACAGGAATCAGAAGCAAGATGTTTGAGGACAGTGATGGCCAAGGAATTCATATGATTCGCAATAACAGGAAGTAAGTGAGCAAATAAGGACTTTTCAACCTTTTTGTTTATTTCATCCAGCTCAACTCCGACTGGCTCCTGCTTTATCCCTGGGCCACTCTGCATAAACAGGAGTCCCAGGATTAGAAACAAGGGAATTAATTTTGTTCCCATTCCATTCAAAGTTTCACTGACTAAGTTTAATATCAATGGCTTGTTTTTTTTTTGTTTCTCGTTTTTTAAAGGACTGATAGGTCTAAAAATGGTGTTTCTTCGAGATGCTAAACGAAGGAACTTTAGTCTTAGTTCTTGTGGAAACCATCTGGCCTAAATGATGATTCGAAGCTCTGGGCAAACAGCTGATGGTGAGGACTGCGCAAGGTGACAGCATTCTAAGCCCATCCTAGGGGAAGGGAAGAAGCTAACTGGTCTAGGATTTTCAAAAAATTTAGCTTAAAACTAATAAAGTTAGAACAGAAGCACCCTACAGTCTTTCAGGTTTCCCTTAGTACATGAGTGAAGAAAAGACAAGGATGAAAACCTTAAGAAACGTCAGGAGAAAAGTAAGAACAACTGTAGTTCTCATTAGCACTGAAAATGAAGGAAGTGGTGTGACCCGAGTTTTGGGGTCCCTGTGTGGGCCTCTTTCTACCTGTTTCTAGGAAATGAGATAAGATGATACCTGTCAACCCCTGGTTCGGTGACATAGAGAAATGGGAAGTCCCTCTCTGGTTCTGCCTGGGATAAAAATACTCCATAAATCTTTAAAGGATGAATTAAAAGATTAGCTCTAGACGGAGGCTATGAGCACCACTGGCCTTGGGAAGGCATGGGGGTCAACATGTATCACAGGCCCAGCTGTCTCTACTGCTTGACGAGGCAGAAGAATCTTGAAAGTTTAAGCTGGGGTATGTGGAATAAATAGGAAACAAATGACGACATAGGTTCAATAGCTGTTCTCCATGGAAACCAGCCCCCAGGAAGCTGTTATGGGCATGTGTAGCATGGGAGGGTCAAGAGGGCAAGTTTAGCCCGGAAACAGCCCAGCCACACATGGGTCCAGGGAGACAAAACCTTCTGTAACCAAAAACCTCAAGAGCACAGAGAACCTTAGCAGTAACAATGGTCTTCCTCCTCTTCATTATCATTCACGGACTTGCTAGGTCTTGCTAGGTGCCACAGTGTTAACCACTTAATAGCATTTATCTCCACGCGACACTCACAACAATGACAGAGGACAGTCTTTTAACTCCATTTTACAGATGGGGACACTGGGAGCTGGGGTATCTTGCCCAAGGTCATCCAGCCAACAAGCAGCACACAGCCTCCTCACATTACCTCCTAGTGGTCTAGTGGTCTAAGAGGCCATGCGACACCAGAGCTAAAAGCGGGGAGAATGATAAGGCCATTTTTATCCAGTGCTTTTCCCTCTCTAAAGGACTTGAGGAGAAAGAGCAGCACCAACTCTGGAGTTCAAATTCTTGGGTTTAAGTGACAGCCTCAGCATCTGCTGTCTGCGGATGTAATGATGTAATGACCCCCAAGCGTGGCCAATACCTGTCCATTTTATTCCCCTCTCCCTGGGGCAAGTTAGTAAGACCTCTAAGAGCTTTTGTCCCCATGTCCACCATGCAATCATCATCAGGTCGCCGCTTCAGGCAGCTGTGTGCATTCAGTGAGATGATCTTAGGATATGGCAATACAGAGAGACGCACCGTTGTTATTGCATTTGATTTTCATGTTGTCTCTCTTGCAGAAAGTGCTAAGCCATCTGGTTTTTGCAGAAGCACGGTGTGAAGGACAGAACAGCGCTGTCCTCATTCCACGAAGATGGTAACTGAAGCCTGGCACACAGGGCCGGGGCACACAGAGCCA
Organism: Meles meles; assembly: GCF_922984935.1. Classification (NCBI taxonomy): domain Eukaryota; kingdom Metazoa; phylum Chordata; class Mammalia; order Carnivora; family Mustelidae; genus Meles; species Meles meles. The sequence goes on along the minus strand of NC_060068.1, from coordinate 79,120,760 downwards.
CGTGGCCCTGCGACCCATCTTCTGCTCCTTCCTCCACCCTTTATCTCGGTCACCACAAAACCGCACATGCTCCACCCATGAACAGAACTACCACTCAGCACAGTGAAGTGTCCCAACAGTGGTCCCTTGCAAGGCTTACACCCACTCCTGCTCCCTGCTCCCCCAACACACACAGGAAGTATACACATTAAGTAAAACAGCAGCAGAAACTTCTGGATTTTGTAGGAAAAGAGTTGGTCCTTAAATTCTGTCCCACTCTTCAGTTTAGGGTTTTCTAGCAATTATCTGAAAAGCTCTGGAAAAGGATATTTCAATACAATAAGAACTAGAATGCTACTTTCATATATACCAAGACCTGGAATATTCTTTTTAATTGTTTTTGCTGCCTAATAAAGGTTTCGTGGATTTTTAAACTCAGTAAGTGTATTTCTTTACTGGAGGTGGCGAGAAACCTAGCACCTTTTGCCTCAAAATGAACAACTTTTAGATTACTATCATTACTCCTATCATTGCAATCTTGTTCTTCATCATCAGTAATAAAGGCATTTCTTACAGTCATTAAAGCTCTTGCCATATGAATTGAGAAAAAAACAGTTACAAAACAAGGCAAACCTAAATACCCCAAACTTTGCTAATGTTATAAAATCTGTTGCACGGCCAATTAAAGTTGGTCACAGAGACACATTTTTCACAGTCTATCTGTTGGCATGGTTGATGCCTGTGGGCAAAGAAGCCCATCAGAGCCATCTTACTAAACAGGACAAACGAAAACTACATTTGACACTGCAAGCTAACTGTTACGGAAGATTTCCACTGCTCTGAACAGCCTGTGGGCTGATAATAAACAATACTCCAGGAAAAGACCACCAGAAAACCCCCACATCTCCAATCTCGGCTTTTGTCCCTGGATCCCACACCTCTTGGACACAGGGATTTCGGTCCGAATCCTAAATACCCTATACCCACAGGTAAGCCATTAGGAGTAGCTGTTCTTGAAATTTAATTCCACATCTGCTCTTCTCCAGCCTTTAGAAATCTTATAAATTTCTCTGACAACTATTTGCAAAGGCCATAATCACAGGCATCTGTAACTGGATCCCCAGCTACAGGGCAAAACACCACATAATTCCAACAGGCTTTTGGTCCAGCCTTATTTGGTTTCTCATCTCTCTCGCTTTCTTTAAAATTGTGCTGAGCCTTCAATTTGCAGAGAGAGCTGATTAGCGCTGGAAAGAGGTGGCCCGGGTCCTCTGTATCATCCCCAATCCTCGACATCTCCCTTTTGGCTGTAGCTGCTCACTCACCTTTCTAAAGAGCCCTCGTGACCATGGCAGGAGACAGTGGAAGCCAACAGAGAGTCCCTGTGCCACCCGCATTCCTCCCTAGTGTCTTCTAACTCCCAGAGGGTGGCGTAAGGATGCGCCTTGGCTCCAAGAAGCCTAGACATAGAAGCATCAGGATTTCAACTCACACACTAAGGATGCTCAGAAGCCGTGTGGCGCTGGAGCTGGGTCTGCCCTTCCTAATTACAGCTGGCCACTGACATGACACTATGTTGAGCAACATAATGAACCTCCCTGTGCCCGTAAGACATTTTAAAAATCTCAGAGCATCCACTTGTTGACAGGATTGCAGTCCTGTTCTCTCATTCTATGAACACTTTCAAGAATCAGGTGGGGAAAGCTCTTGTGCCTACTGGGCCACATACAGATTTGGTAATCCTGGGCAAGTCAGCTCCCCTCTAGGAAACCTATCCCAATTTCTAGCCATCTCCTGTTGTTTATGAGGAACACATGTAACAAGGTAAACAGAAGTGCTCTTCAAAGGATGAAAAATAACAGTCTAGGGGCATCTGGGTGGCTCAGTCGGTTAAGTGTCTGCCCTTGGCTCAGGTCATGATCTCAGGGTCCTGGGATCAAGTCCCGCATCCGGCTCCCTGCTCAGCAGGGAGCCTGCTTCTTCCTCTCCTTCTGCCTGCCACTCTGCCTCCTTGCGCTATCTCTCTATCAAATAAATAAATAAAATCTTAAAAAAAAAAAAAAGAAAGAAAGAAAAAGAAAAATCTAGGCCTGACTATCACTGCCATCCTCATGATACTCTTCAAAAACTCCACTCCGGTGGTGAAGAGCTCTGGGGCCACACAAGCAGGGTTAACTACTCGAGCCTCGATTTTCTCGAGTATTGACATCCCCATTGACATGGGGATGAAATAATAGCACCTAATTCAGAATTCTTGAGAGGATTAAATGAGGTAATGTACAGAAAGCACTTAGAATAGTGCCAGAAACAAACAAAAATGGTGCCTAATACTAGCCACTCTCAGTGCCCTGTCATTAACCCTGCTCTCCTTCTTGTTTCACCAAGCACCTTTCAAAATAAATTATTTTTCAAGGCATTCAACTTCAGTATGCCAAGGGAAGAGGAGGAATTGGTCATTACTGTTACTTATGCTATCGCATACCAAACCCACACATGGAGCATATCTTATTGTTCCCTTTTTATGTGAAGTTCAGAAAGGTGGAGCAGGTTCTAGGTGGCAGCCGGTATTCAGGGCAGCTCTAAACAACCCAGGCTGTGCTTTTCATTGCCTTGTTTCCATTAGATAGGAAGTGGGAAGAATATAAAAAAAGTTTCCCTCCAAATTAGAATGTCACCTAATTTATATAAACAGTGTGGTTCAGAGTCTATTATTAAGAAACAGCTTTTGATATGGACTTAAGAGTCAACACTCAGTTCAAAGGGCACCTACTCCTGCCAACCTCCTGCCTTTCTGGGAGCGCTGAGATGAGAAAGAACCCCCGCTGCATGTCCCAGGCTATATGGACCTGGACATAGCCCTTGTCTCCCAGCAGCACACCTGCTGGTCGGTCCCCTCCAACGGACCCTGGGTTGGTTCCTGCAGGCCCAGCACACCTTCTTCACCTCATATACCCAAGACCCTGCGTGATGCCCAGCCCAGAGCAGGGGATAATACCGTCAGCGAAATGAATCCATGAATGCTGTCCATCCACGGAATCCTCGTGGCACTGAAGTTTGGTTTGGCTGACAATTCTGAGAGGTTTAAAGGTCCCAGAATTAAACCTTGTCACTGAAAAACATGATCTGTGTAGTATCCAAGACCACACCTTACAAAGAACATCTCATAAGTCTATGTAATTCGAAAGACACCTAAGTAAAACACATTTATATCATTATGAAACTTGGCTTGTATCTGCTAGGAAATGTTCTTGTATCAAATACAAAGGCACAAACTTTCACACAAGACTAGACTTACAAGACATAATCTGGTCATTTAAGGTTGCGTCTTCATCTTTAGGAGGGTCATCTGGGAAAATCCAGTCAATAATAACCAAAAAATGGGTGACAGGTTTAAAGGTATGTTGGTATGAAATGACTAACAGACAAATGAAAAAATGTTCATCATCATTAGCCATCAGGGAAATTCAAATCAAAACCACACTGAGGGGCGCCTAGCCGCCTAGGCTAGTCGTTAGCCTCTGCCTTCGGCTCATGGCCCTGGGATCGAGCCCCACATCGGGCTCTTTGCTCTGCGGGGAGCCTGCTTCCCCCTCCCTCTCTCTGCCTGCCTCTCTGCCTACTTGTGATCTCTATCAAAGAAATAAATAAAATCTTAAAAAAAAACACACACACACAGATACCATCTTACACCAGTTAGAATGGCAAAAATTAACAAGGCAAGAAACAACAAATGTTGGAAGGATGTAGAGAAAGGGAAACCCTCTTACACTGTCGGTGGGAATGCAAGTTGGTACAGCCACTTTGGAAAAGTGTGGAGATTCCTCAAAAACTTAAAAATAGAGCTACCCTATGACCCTGCAATTGCACAATTGGGTATTTACCCCAAAGATACAGATGTAGTGAAAAGAAGGGCCCAATGTTCATAGCAGCAGTGTCCACAACAGCCAAACTGTGGAAAGAGCAGAGATGCCCTTCAGTGGATGAATGGATTAAGAAGATATGGCTCATATATATAATGGAATATTACTCAGCCATTAGAAAGGATGAATACCCAGCTTTTGCATCAACATGGACAGGACTGGAGGAGATTAAGCTAAGTGAAATAAACCAAGCAGAGAAAGTCAATTATCATATGTTTTACTTGTGGAACGTAAGGAATAACATGGAGGACATTAGGAGAAGGAAAGGAAAAGTGAAGGGGGGGAAATAGGGGAGGAGACGAAGTATGAGAGACTGTGGACTCCGAGAAACAAACTGAGGGGTTTTGGGGTGGGGGAGCCTGGTGGGGGTATTAAGGAGGGCATGTATTACATGGAGCACTGGGTGTTATACGTAAACAATGAATCATGGAACCCTACATCAAAAACACCACTGTGTGGTGATTAACAACACACACACATACGCACCACAGGCACACAAACACACACAGAGTTATGTTGTAATGAAGGGCCACCTTTGATCACTATGTTTCCTTTTCAAAAGAGAACAGATACAAACCGAGATAAAAGGCATTAACGGATTATATTAGTAAAACAAACTCGAATTCTTTATACTACACCCACAGCCCACAAAGTCAATTTGCTTTGCCTCTTGTTTTTTTATTTTTAATGACTATATTAAATCCATTTTTTTCCTTCTCACCTTATGCATTTTTCCAGTTTGTAAGTGGATCTTCCTCCCGAAAAGGTTGAGAATCAGGGAGACACACAACTGCCTTGTGAAAGTTAAGGAACTGTTTAAAAAACCTCTATGATGTTTCCTCATGGATTTGTTAAAGATCGATATGCTTTTGCTACAAAGAGTACTGAACATGGAAGAAGTTTATACTTCATTTAACACTCATACAAAAGCTAGAAATAGTTACATCCACGATGGAATTTTTAATCTTACCAAAATAATGTAGAGCATAAGGTCATAATACCTCCAGGATAACTGTATACGAATGATAATGCAGATTATGCCTTATGTTACCACAGTCAGAGGCAGGAAGAGTTTCTCTTCTCTCATACCTTTGATTCTATTTAGGGATCTGTGACTCTTTATACCTGGGTGTTTACAATATTTCTGAGAAAATCAAATTGCTTACTAGTAAAAATTACACAAGTTACTTCTTGGTGCTAACCTAGAGACACATATTATATGCTATTTTGTGGAAGAGGAAAATGAGATTTAGTTTTTCATAAAATCAACTCAATTCATACATTGTCCCTATTCACACAGAAAGACATGCTACAGAAGTAAAACACCCAGGACCTATGATGTATGTATAAATTTACCCAAGAGAATTAAGATGAGGACATAACCTTAAATGACCAGATTATCTGTTCCCATGACCAAGCAACAAATGAAACGCCCAGAACAAGGGGAAGTAGTTGACCTACAGAGCCCTAACATTTTTCTCTCTGCAGCTTTTGAAACAGTTTACAGTTTCTTTATCTTTATTAGGGCATTTTCCCTCATCAAACTAATGAGTCACTAAACAAAAGGCTTACTAAAATGTTTACATTTGGGAATAAACTATCTGTTAAGGCTTTAGCAGAAAAGACAAATCATACTTTGCCATACTGTTTTTCAATAAAATTATCTAGGAAAAGCCAGGTAGAATTTTTGGGATAGAAACACAGGATGAGGTGTGCCTGGGTGGCTCAGTGGGTTAAAGCCTCTGCCTTCAGCTCAGGTCATGATCCCAGGGTCCTGGGATGGAGCCCGGAGTCAGGCTCTCTGCTCAGCAGGGAGCCTGCTTCCTCCTCTCTCTGCCTGCCTCTCTGCCTACTTGTCATCTCTGTCTGTCAAATAAATAAAAATAAAACCTTTAAAAAAAAAGAAGAAGAAAGAAAGAAACACAGGATGACCATGTAAAATTCAGTGAATCCTGAGACCAACTCAAACAAAATGTTCACAATCCTTTTTGCTCCATAATCCTTAACATCTTTATTTCCACCCTCCTATCTTTATGGAGCTCTTCCTTTCTTCCTTTCTTTATTTTTAAGAATTTATTTTTCAGTAATCTCTACACCCAATTGGGGCCCGAACTCACAACCCTGAGTTTGAGAGTCACAAGCTCCAAGGACTGAGCCAGTCAGGCCCCCTTAAGCTTTCTTTCTTTCTGACGACTATTAAACAAGACATTCTTTGGGAATAATTTGTATTGTTATAACCAAATACTGTGCAAGGTTAAGCAAGGGGAGAAGTCAGTGGAAATCTTGTGCTGTAAGGACTTAAAAGAACAAGAAGAAGCTTGTTAGTTGAAGTAACATAAACATAAAATGGCAGTAAATAATAAAGAGCAACACATATATTCATCAAATCTTCTTATGGTTCTATCTGGACAGATGTAACTGGCTGACCATGTGATTGACGGGTATGACGAGAGCCAGCACAAGGCAGCTGTGAGGGGTGCACTGTACAGTATACCTGGGAAGTTTCTGGACAGAAATGGCTCCTTTCGATCCATTTCCATTTGGTGGTCTTTTCACAGTGGTCAGGAACACATATTCTTGAATTAGTAAATAGTACAATATTCTTATTAACAGCAACACAGACCTACAGTGAGAGATCAAAGGGAAATGACAGAATTCCATCCAGGGCACTCTGGAAAGACCAGAAGTACTCGGAGGTGGCAAGGCACTCTGCCCCAGCAGCTCAGGAGGGGACCACGGAGGACCACCGTCTCACCCTGCAGAAGGAGCCTCCCCAACCTGGCGGCCAGTCCTGTGTCTAAGAGACATCGGTGGTTCCACCAAGGAAGAGCTAACCTGTGTTTTTCTCCTGGGCAGCTTCCGTGTCCCAGGGTAAACTGCATAAATCCTCCACTCTGTGGGGGCAGTAGAGTTCTTTCTCCCTCTTCTCTAAGTCTCACAGCTACGTACCACACTGACCCTTTCTGAACATCCTTTGCTTCCTTGCCTTCTCATTTCCTCTACATTAAGTTCTTCCTGATCCCTCCTCACAGCAGTGAAAACCCCAGGTCTCTGTAATCAGATAGTCAGCCGAATTATGCCTAGAGATCCAGGTTGTTGTTCTTCCTTCATTTCCAAAAACTTCAAAGCTATACAGAGGACCTACCTGCAAACAGGCAGAACCGGCTCTCCTCCTGAATCCCTAATATCCCTCCAGAACAGAACCAAAAGCAATATACCCACTTCATAACAGCATTATTCACAATAACCAAAAAGTGGAGGCAAACCAAGTCCCTATTAACAGACAATGAATCCATGATACATGGCACATACACACTGCAATCGCATACAGCCTTAAAAAGGAAGATGATTCTGACACACGTTCCAATACAGATGAGCCCTGAGGACATCACACTAAGTGAAATAAGCCAGCGACACAAGGACAAACACCGTACAATTCCTCTTGCGTGAGGTTCCTAGGGTAGAGACATCCAGAGAGAGAGAGAGAGAGAGAGAGAGAGAGCGCACAGAAGGGTGGCGGGCAGGAGCAGATGGAGAAGGGAAGAGAGAACTACTATTTAATGGGTATGGAATTTTAGTTTTGCAAGATTAAAAAAAAAAGCTCTAGAGATGGGCGGTGGTGATGGTTGCACAACACTGTGAATGTACTTAATGATACTGAACTGTACAGTTAAGAAAGTAAAAACGGTAAATTGTGTTATGTGCGTTTCATCACAATGAAAACAAAATGAAGCAAAAACCAAAAGGCAGTTTCCACATCAGTTTTTGGCAGTTTGTGCGTCATCTCCATCACTGAGGCCTTCGGGGCGGGAGCAGTCATTTACAGAACGGTGGGGGTCACTACCTGCTTCTGACATGGACGCTACGCCAAAGACCAAGGAGGGGCTGGGCGGGGGGTGTCGGTGCTCCAGGGGTAGTCTTCTCCCAGGCAGTGCAGTTTCTGTATCAGGAATGCCTGACTCACTTCCCTTCATCATGGGAATCAGAAGGGAAACATTTCATGCCCTGAGTGGGATGGGTAAGACATCCTCCAGGTTCCCTAAATTAAGGAAGGGGAAAAGGATTAAGGTAGTCAAGAGCGCAAGTCCCAGAGACCCCTACCACTATCTATCCACCTTCTGGGTTTCCGCCTCCTCCAAGTACTTCTCCCTTCCCGTTCACACTCCTGGAATGTAGCATTTTCATGATAAAAAGCTTTTCAAAAAACAAAAAAAACCTGCTCTACAAGGTCCTCACAGAGCCAGCCTTGCCTCCAGGAGGTTATCATTTATGATATACCCTTGTGGCCACACCAGCTCAAATCTATGAACAACAGGCTAGGATAGAAAATCAATGTTTGAATGAGCAATGATGTGTTCAAAACACCTGTGGTACGGATGGGGGCTGCGCACATTTTGAAAACAGGCAACCAGACCAGAGACCGCACAGACCAAGTATGTGCAGATGAACCTGGGAGCTATGCCCAGAGCCTAGAGGGTAAAGATTGGACCACGGTTCCAGGAGTGCCTCATTCCCAAAGTGCCAGATCATGACCTTCTTACAGTGCTGCCCTACTCCAAAGAATCCCACAGGTGGACCCGGGGCGCCTTGCTTGCTGAGATAAGGAAGAGAGGAAATGGAGAGGACATCTCATGCCTACCAGTCTTCACAATAACATATAGAAATAGCAGATACTTGCATAGTGCTCATCACAAGCTGTTCTTCTAACTCTTCACACTGATTTCTACCTCACAACTTCCGGTACTGTCTTATCCACTGATGGAAAAAGCAAGACATAAAAAGGGTAAGGAGGGGCGCCTGGGTGGCTCAGTGGGTTAAAGCCTCTGCCTTCGGCTCAGGTCATGATCCCAGAGTCCTGGGATCGAGCCCCACATCGGGCTCTCTGCTCAGCGGGAAGCCTGCTTCTCTTCCTCTCTCTCTCTCTGCCTACTTGTGATCTCTGTCTGTCAAATAAATAAAATCTTAAAAAAAAAAGGGTAAGGAACTTGCCGAAGGTTTCAGGGCTACTAAGTGTGAGAGTGAGACAGCTGTTCTTGCTCTTAACCATGATGCCATTCTCTGTGTCTGAAGGAAGGGCTATTTACATATCACTAGACAGGCCAAAGGATATTCAGCACTATATAGCATGGTAGTTCTGCCCACCCCCACCCCAATTTTAGCAGGGTAAGGCAGATGTCTCTTTGTGTAGAGACATCCTCCAAGTTGGGATGATGTAAGAGGTCAGCATTTATGGCTCTTACGTATCAGCTCTGTGGTGGTGGACATGTTAATTAACCTCTCCGAGTATTTGCTCTCCACTGCACCTGCAGTATATCCCCTCTAGTCTATGTACAAGGATTAAACCAAGTTCCTGGCACATCCTCAGTAAACGGAAGCTATCACAGGCCGAGCCAAACACTCTCAAAACAAGCATGTGACAGGGCCGCCTGATGGTCCAGTGGGTTGAGCATGCGACTCTTGAGCTCGAGGTTGAGTTTGAGCCCTAAGTTGCGTATAGAGATGTAAATGTGTTTTTGTTTTTGTTTTTTTTTTTAAGGATCTGAAGGGCGCCTGGGTGGCTCAGTGGGTTAAAGCCTCTGCCTTCGGCTCAGGTCATGATCCCAGGGTCCTGGGATAGAGCCCCGCGTCGGGCTCTCTGCTCAGCAGGGAGCCTGCTTCCCTTCCTCTCTGCCTACTTGTGATTTCTGTCTGTCAAACAAATAAATAAAATCTTTAAAAAAAAAAAGGATCTGACAGTTACCATCTAACAAATTAATCAAAATTCTATAATAAAGTAATAACGACTGGAAGTCTAAACTGTTATAGCCACAACCATACAAATCTTCAACAGTCCCTTTACCACAGTGTTTGGGGAGGGATTTGGTAAATTTCCCGAGTGTTCGCGCCTGGGATAGTTAAGAACCAAGACACAATGAAAAAGAAAGAGCACAAATTAAAGTGAGCAGAATGTTTTACTTACAAATATAGCAGAGAAATTAAAGATTTTTTAAAAATGACTTTATAAGTCTTTGATTCTAGAAAGACAAACATTCCATCATTAGTAAATCATGTATAAAAAATGAACAGCCTTCAATGACCAAAGAAAGAATATAAATGGCTTGCTGCATCTCAAACTTCAGAGAGAAACCACCTGAGGAGGTTAGCCCTCTGAAAGGCTGTGAGCCCTATGTCCCTTCTCTCAGAATGGACCCTGGTGACTGGCACCTGGCTGGCCTATGCTCAAAGTGCATAGTGATCTCTCAGGAACCAGGATAGCCAAGTTCGCATTCAACATGTTCCCAGCTCACGTACAAGAACATAAGAAAAACTGCCACTGCCTCTATATATGCACAATGATGGACGTTTCCCAGGACCGTGCCAAACCAGGACCTAAGGTAATACAACAAGCCAGACGAGCCATGTGCAGACAGCCCACCTCCGGCCAGGATGCAGGGATTCTCCTTCCTGGAGACAGACGTATTTTTACAACAAGCTCTTTTATTTTCCTTACAGACTGCTTCAACTGTAGCAGCACAAACCAAACATCTGAAATAATGAGTCACCTATTGGCTTGAATCCGAAGCACCAGGTCAAATGCAGTTTAAGCCACGTCAGTGCTTAAAAGCAATCCTAGTACAGTGAGTGGACAGATTTCTGCCACCCACCATCTGCACGGCCTTTCTACCACCGTACATGATGTCTCAGTAACAGGAGGCATGATGAGCAGTCCTGGCTCTTCAGGGGATCATCAGGAGAGCCTATGGTGTTCCTTCCTTTTGAAACTGTGCCTTTTTAGAAGGTATTCCAGACAAGGATAAGACAGAAAAGAAACTCAAACTTAAAGCATTTTTTTCCTGACAAGCACTCCTGGCAAAGGGCAGTATAACAGAAAGGAGTGGTTAAATTAACAGTAATGGTATTAAGTAATATCACTCTTATTTGTGGACTTAGGTTAAATTTGTTCTGGATTGGGTAATGAAGTGAGACACATTTTCATTAGTGTGGGGAAAAAAAGTAGCCCTCTCAGTCCTCCAGCTATTGTGAACTAAACCGAAGAAAAAGATTACAAGATTTACAATAAATTACAAGCAACTTCATGAGATGCCCAAATTACACATTTTCCCTCCCTTATGATATCATTATAATGTCTGTGATTAAAGCCAGGCAGATACTACTTGAAATTAAATTGAAAAAAGGCACAGCCACAAGATTACTTCTCAAGAAAGATGGAATGAGATGGGGTCCTCATTCCAAAAGGCTGGGCTTTCAGGAAACACAAGCCTGTTAACATAGTCCCACATCACCTCACAGGAGATGAGCAGCTGCCTGGAGGAAAAGCACATCGAGAGAGTAAATGAGCGAGGGAATAAAGGTCAAATGAATGCAGGCATGAATGAATGGTTTGACTGTACATCTGAGTAAAGCAGCTCTGGAACTGCGAAATTTCAGGAGTACTTTCCGTAAGTCTTCTAACGCCCGGTTTTTCTTCAGCCTAAGTTGGTCTTCTCTTCTAAATATACCAGAAATGTGATTAAAGAGAAAAACAGTAAAAATGACTGATCTTCCTTGGCTGATCCTTATGATCCTTATCTAAGTCACTCCAATTCTGCTTAGGGATGAAGGTACCATGCCCCTGCTGGAAAGCATTTACTACAGCTATGTTCTGACTGTCCAAAGTCAAGCCCCTAGATCCCCAATCACTCAGAATCCAGCTAGGAACCAGAAAGGAGAAAGGGGCCCTGAGCAGGGACATGCTGTCCAGAGCACAACAAGCCACATTCAGATACTGACAGAATACAAATTATAATCATCCAGACAAGACAAATTCCTCCTTTCATGAGAATTTTTTTCTTTCATGAGAATCTTGATGGTTTCTTCTGCTCTTTCAAGTTTTTGCCTTCTTCCCATTAAACCACAAAATTAAGTGACTCTTAAGTTGCCCATGTTCCAAAGTCTATAAATTCACAAGAAATCAAAGTCAAACATTTAAAAAGAAATTCAATTTGTAAATACTGATTAAATAAATTGCAAAGTAATATTTAACACACCAAATGTGTTAATTTTGTGGGTAAAATGCCAAGCCCAGTTCTTGGCCCTTGCTCTGTATCAGAATCACCTGTAAGACTGGAAAAAGTAAAAAATAAGCCATTACCATGCCCCAAAGATCAAATATGAGGATCCAATACCTCCCCCCAGAAAGCAAGTATGATTTAGGACCGCTTCCCAGAGATTAAATATGGTGACCCACACTGCCCTCCGGAGATCAGGTGGGCCTGGAATGGAGTGGACACAGCCACCAGGCAGGAAGCCAGGCAATAAAGTTTCTAAGCCTGGCTTTTCACTTGCCATGTGACCTTGGGTACAACACATCTCTTCTATGTGTTTCCTCAATTCTAAAATGGAAGCACTGTATCAAATAACAACGAAGTCTCTTCTAGCCTAAGACATATAAATTTTAAAAATTATCTTCTAACCCTAGAAACTTACGTCTCCTTAGTACCACCTATAAACCAGGAGAGGAGGAGACAAATGTACCAAGCGCATCCCAGGGTAAACAAGTAGACTGACTGAACAGGCTCAAAGGATCTGTGTGGGAAACTGAGGAACTGACCATGGACAGAAGGCTTAGAAAGTCACAAAACTCTAAGAACCCTTCCCTCCTTTCCTTTGCCTTTTAAGGAACAGAACAAAAGGAAAGCTGGAAGGGACGTAAGGGACAGTAAGTTTAGCGCATTCCATGAACATCTGTCAAATGTACATCATCCTGTATTACAGAAATAAAAAGGAATAAGAAGATTAAAGTGCAGAGCAACAAGGTCCCTGAACTCCAGGGATTTGTGATGGAATTCAGTGGCTCTCCAGCTACGTATGCATCAGTATCACCAGGCAAGCTTGTTAAAAAATACAGATGTTTGGGTTCCACCAACTCATCCCAAACATAATAAGCCAAGAATTACTAGGATACAGAGCACAGAAATGTTTCTGCTGCTCACCAAAATTTGAGAACCACAAACTAACAACAAAAGCCAATTTTTAGATAATGCCGTAAGTATACTGGCCCCTGAAGGCAACTCTTACTTAATTATGGAGAACAAACACAGGTTCAGACCCAGGTTCCCACACCATGTGCCAAGGTGCCCTGGAGAGTCACAGAGAACTCACAGAGGACGGAGGGGATTCCAATTTCTCAAAGAAAACACAGTGAAGTTTTGGACACTGAACAAATTACTAGTTCACGTTAATTCACAGATTACATTACATGACATCATCCATATGTTTGTGAAAAGGTGGTTTTTGGCTTTTGGGTTTTTTTGTTTGTTTGCAATTCCTGTGATAAAAATTTTATTTGAAAATCAATATTTTTTGTATTACTTGAAAATATTTGAAAGGTTTTTTTCTGAAAATCAATACGGAGAAGAAAAATGTGTGTGGCAGTGTCTACTCTAATTCCAAGGTTTGGCAGCTGTGCAATGTCCAACAAGTAGACACATGATTAGTAAATAATGGTACTTAAGAATGAGACAAATTTTTAAATCTTAAGAGAAAAGCGTGTTTTATTTATAATTTATAGGGCTTACTTCTTCAAATGGCAACTCAGTTATTAGGACATAAATATTTACTAAATTGTTTATGTTTAACTACTTAATAAGCAAAACCATTAGGTGTTTCTTTTTTTTTTTTTTTAGGTGTTTCTTTTGAAAAAATTATCAAGACACTTAAAGCACCATGAAGAGAGAAAATCTGGAAACTTCTGGGTCAATACAACTTTACAATGAGATTGTTTTCACCATACAACTTAATTCACTTGATCAAAACAGATCCAACATTGCATTCTGACAGAGAAAGCATTCTGGAGGAGTTTCAGAATAGTGCTTTTCCAAGTATTCTCAAACGAGAACAATGGATAATCATGAATGTCTATCCACTGATTAGCCAGTAACTTCATAAATTATTTTCTTCCATGTTATATTTCAAATAACATTCCAAAGAAAAACATGGTAAGCATTATCACATTTGTGCTAAGCCTTCAAACATGAGACGTTCCCATTAATGCAAAATTGGAACATACGGACCCCTTGGATAATCTAAGCATGGTTATACCTGGTTTTTCAAGCAACAAGTCATAGGAAATGCTGAGCTCACTGTAACTGTTGGTATCATACTGCTCTCCAGTACTTTTTGGCACAGCAGTGCTATTTGTTTTGTTATACTACACCATTCTTTTGTCCTCCCAAGTGTTACAGATACGGTTTTCTTTTTTAAAGTTTTTAAAAAGATTTATGTATTTATGAGATATAGTGAGCACATGCATATGCATATAGGGGGAGGGGCAGAAAGGGAGGGAGAGGGAGAGAAGCCCAAGGAGACGGCACGCGGAGTGCCGAATTGGGGGCTGGATCCCACAACCCCAAGACCACGACCCCAGCGGAACTAAGAATCTGTTGCTCAACTGACTGACACCCAGGCACCCCACACTTATTTTTCAATTAATGTGAACTGGGTTTTGAGTCTGCCTGTCTATTCAGGGATTCAACGAATAACAAACATTCAAGGCTTACTGCCTAGCCTGGGGATCCTCTCTACTTGTGACCTGGCACAGATGACGCTATCACGGTGAGTGCTTCTGAACCCTCAAATTGGAAATTTTTCAAATTATCCCCCAAATTACTAACAGTTTTTGGAGCTCTCCTTAGGAAAGCCTGGCTCTCTCAGTTGGTAGAGCATGCAACTCTGGATCTCAGGATTGTAGGTTCGAGCTCCACGCTGGGTATAGAGATTACTTAGAAATCAAAGGGAGGAAGGAAGGAAGGAAGGAGAAAGAAAGAAAGAAAGGGGGAGGGAAAGAAGGAAGGAAGGAGAAAGAAAGAAAGGGAGGGAGTGAGGGGAGAGAGAAGGAAGGAAAGAAGGAAGGAAGGAAGGAAGAGAAGGAAGAGGGAGGGAGGGAAAGAAAGGGGGAGGGAGGAAGGAAGGGAAGGGTTAAGGGAAGGGAAGGAGAAAAGCAAAGGAAGGAAAGGAAAGAAAAAAAGAAAAAAGAAAATGCCTGAAAACACAGAATTTCTGAAGAGGCTGTTCAGAGTCAAATCTCTGACTATAAGAAAATTTTAAGTGACAAAGCAAATCTTAATTGTGTCCCTTAACAATTAATCTTTCTCTCAGATAAATAAACAGCAAGCAGTACACTCTTTGGAAAGAACTATTTCCTAGGGAAACAGACATCAAATGATGGGAGATTTTTATTGTGTGAAAATTACACTGAAAGACTAAAGTTGATAGCAATGGACCTACTAAATTCCTAAATAGTTTTGAAAATCTCAAGGGGGAGGTTTTTCACTAAGATGAGCCTTTTAAGACAAAAATTTACAGAGCTGTTCTTGTCAAGCGAGCAGACTGGATACTAATTCTAACGAAGCCCTGTTCTTTCACGTTATGCTCCCAGCATATGGCCATACCAGCTTCACATTAAGAGATAATCAGTAAGCTCTTTCAGGTTGGGGCTGGGGCTGGTGAGAAGTTAAAATTATGACCTGGGTCAAAAGATAACTTCTCTGCTAAATCAGATCATAAAGCTTTCAGAGAGATAAATGACTAATGAATGCATGCAAACAATATACTTACCCTCAGAGAGATATTATTAACAAAATACTATGAAGTTGTTAACTAACATAAACATTCTGACCGAGAAAATACTTTCCACAACGGAATATCAATAGCAGACAACCAGGACAAAGCTCCCTTCTGGCCTGCGTCTGAACCCAACTTTAGCAGTTTAAAGGAAAAAAAAATTCACCAGAACTCCGAAAACACTAAAAAGTAAAAGGAAACAAACGACACTTGACCAGCATGTTTGCCATTTCCCCAATCTCAACACAGGAGTGACCCTGAAGGCCAGGGGGGCACTCGAGTCTGAAAGACCCAGTAACAACAGGCAGAGAAGTCTCTGAGGAAAAACTGTGGAAACACAATGAAGGAGAACAATGCCTACCATTTGGTCTGGTGATGAAAGGCGAAATGAGGTGTCACTTCGGATGATAAATATTTGTGAGGGTAAGGTAACAGAACAGATACCTTTTCTTGAAGCAGTGATGTGGTTTGCCTTGAGATTTATGATGCTGAGGTGATTTTACCATGTTCACAGAACCACCACTGAGCATTCAAATCCCAGAGCAGAGGGTCCCTAGAGTGCAGAGCCATGGATTGTTCCCTGAATTCTTCTGCTCAGAAGAAGTGCCCAGTAGCCACACACATTATTCTCAGGTATGTGTATGAATTAATACTCATGGGCAAGAGTCCCTGTGAGGTAGGCAGACTGCCCAACAGGGAGATGTTGGTTCTTTAGGAACAGATGAGGAAGAAATTTAGTAAGAGTACTGACATCTCTATGTAGCAAACTTATGCCACCCATCAATTCAACAGCACTAGAAGAAAAAAAAAAAAAAACAGAACTTTCCAACCCCTCACCTGTGTTCCACACAGAATAATTAAGTCCCCGTGTTGGCTGCATTCTCACCAGGCTACCCACTAACCTGCTGGAGAAAGAAGAGAAGCCAGAGGCTGGGGAAGAGTGCAGGGAGCTAGTTCTCTGACCCATCAGTCTGCTCCCCAAAAGTCATTTGCCTCAGAGTCTCAGTTCATCATGCAATAGAGACCATCTCATCCCTAGTTAAACACTGCTGAACAATTGTAAATGTCGTGGCTGAACTTCAATATGAAAAAGTCGGTGGGTGGGGAAATGTAACTCTTTAAATTCAAAAAATTAAAAAATTTTAAAAATAGATATTTATTTAAAAAATAAATAAATAAATAAATAAATAAACAAATAAATAAAAGTAGATATTTATGTAGAAAACACATAAACACCCTCCCCATACACACACATTTAGACTCTTGAAAAACACTGATGGAGTATGTTCCAAATTTAAGAGAGGTTCCACTGGGGGCCCCTGGGTGGCTCAGTTGATGAAGTATCTGCCTTTGGCTCAGGTCATGATCCCACGGTCCCAGACTGAGCCAGTGTCAGGCTCCCTGCTCAGTGGGGAGTCTGCTTCTCCCTCTCCCTATGCTGCTCCCCCTGCTCATACGTGTGCATGTTCTCTAATAAATAAATACTATCTTTAACAAACAACAGCAACAAAAGGTTCCATTGAAATTTCCAGAAAAGGAAGGCCTACCCAATACATACTCTGGAGAGAGGATGTCACGTCATCGATCCCAAAATACACACATGGTTAAAAGGGATGATGATGGCAATGAAGAAGGGATATAAGAAAAAAAAATATTAAGGCCCACATGATGTTGATGCTTCTTTAACTTTTTAAAATTAGGTGGCTATAAGACAGAAAGATTTCTATTAATGTCACAGGAAAGGAGAAGATGCAAGATTTTCTTACAATACCCAAACAAGTTAAAATTTTCATCCACCACCTTCTCTAAAGGCATTTTATTCAAGCTAAGGAAATAGGATTGAAAGGAACACATCCTTCTCAAATTCTACTTTTATTACCCAAACAGAAAAAGTATAATGCCAGAAAAAATGGTATGTTTCCTGCATAGAGATAGCTGATATTCTTTTTTTAATGTTTTTTAAAATATTTATTTTAAAAGAACATGAGTGGGAGGGACAGAGGGAGAAGGAGAGAGAATCTTAAGCAGACTCCACACTGAGCGCAAAACCGGACACAGGGACCCATCTCAGGACTGTGAGATCATGACCTGAGCCAAAACAACAGTTGGGTGTTCAACCAAATGCTCCACCCAGGTGCCCTGGGATGGTTGATATTCTTATTAGATTTGTTCTTTTATTTGTTCTTGAAGAAAAAGCTTTGGCCCTGGGGCCAGGGGTGGAATCACAGAAACCCTTGACCATATCCACTTATATACAAACCTGAGAATGAGCGCATTGCAAGAACCAACCCCGAGGAGAAGAACGCCGACCCAGAATTCAGTCAACACACCCAAGAAGCATCCTAGAGCCCAAGGACTTTGGGGAACAACTTGCCAACACTGCATAAACCCAACTCAGAGGCCTGCTACCACAGGGCCCCCCGGTCAGAGCAAATCATGACATCTCTCCACTCACTGAGCATCCAGTACCAGTGAGGCCTAGGCCAAGTGATGGCTCTGCAGCACAGTACTGCAGTTAGAGCTCACCATCACCCACAACGAGGCAGGGGCTAGTACATGCACAGTAGGAAGCTGGAGGTTCGGAGGAGTAAAGCAGCCGATGTGACCCCATGGCTGGCTAAGTGCGCAGGCTGGGCTCTTCAGCACCACACTGAACTCACTTATTGACCAACCGACAGCACACCAAGTCTCACTGTAGGTATCTGAAAACTTGGTCTCTTGCCAGTCAAAATGTTTCCAATCTCAGAGACAATTCTTTTCGCTTGTGGTCAATTTCCCCTTTCTTAGAGCATCTCTTCAGAGGACCCTTGAAGTAGGAATATGGAACAAGAGCGACATGAGGCCATATTCTTTACCAGGGATTTCTCTCAGGGGAAATACATCCTTAAGAAGAACGCTGAGGTGTGTGTGGGGGTGTGTGCAATCTACTTAAAGATGTTTGCAGCAAGGGCATCTGTGTGGTTCAGTCGGTGTCATGTCCACTACTGATTTCAGCTTAGGTCACGATCTCAGGGCGGTGGGATCAAATCCTGCATTGAGCTCCGTGCTTAGCAGGGAGTCGGTTTGAGAGTCTCTCCCGCTCCCTCCCAGCTTGGGCGCATGTGCACGTGCTCTGTCTCCCTCTTTTTCCTTCTCAAATCTTAAAAAAAAAAAAGTTTGCAGCAGGATTATTCATAACAGCCTCAAAAAGAAAAGAGTATGAATGTCCTATATATGGGGCTAGTCAAGCACGCCATGACACCTAAAATGATTAAATGCTAAATGGACTATTCAAAATGAGAATGTGGTTAATGCAGCTATAGGGAATGTAAAATTACAATAACGTTCAATATTTTAAGTGCAATACTATGTACCCACCACTGAAAACCATTTAATAGTCCCACTCGGATACAATTTCAGAACCTAATCAGAAAGTGATATGTGAGAATTCAATCAACCACAGTTTGTTACGGTAGTTTAAAGCTGCTAAAGAAATATAAACGATAGAAAGTCAAAACAGAGACCAATAATAGGTTGCCATGTGATCAGAGAAACTTATATTCATGCCAACATCACATACACATTCAGTCATGGAAGTTAACTTTTTTAAGATTTTCATTTTTAAGTAATCTCTATACCGAACGTGGGGCTCAAAACCACAACCCTGGGATCAAGAGCCGCATGCTCCGCTGACTGAGCCAGCCAGGGGTCCCCAATTTCTTGATCTCTGTTATTAAAATACCTGTCTACTCTATGGCTTTTTTTTTTTTAAGATTTTATTTATTCATTTGACAGAGCTCACAAGTAGGCAGAGAGGTAGGCAGAGAGAGAGGAAGGGAAGCAGGCTCCCTGCCGAGCATAGAGCCCGACGCAGGGCTTGATCCCAGGACCCTGGGATCATGACCCAAGCTGAAGGCAGAGGCTCTAACCCACTGAGCCACCCAGGCGCCCCTACTCTATAGCTTTTTTTAAAAAAAGATTTTATTTATTTATTCATGAGAGACAGAGGCAGGCACAGAAGGAAAAGCAGGCTCCCCACAGAGCAAGGAACCAACGTGGGACTTGATCCCAGGACCCAGGATCACAACCTGATTAATATTAATAATTCATTAGTAATATTAATATTAATAATATGTAATAAATAATAATAATTAATAATTATATTAATATATAAGGCAGACACTTAACCAACTGAGCCACTCAGATGTCCTACTCTACAACATCTTGAAAGCTGGCTTTTAAAATAAAGTCAACAGTCTCCCCAGGGAGGGGAAGGTATGAGATTCTGTATCAGTGCTGCTCAGGAAACAGTTCCTTTAATCTTGGTTATTTATTTCAGTCTTTGCATTTATGAACTCTCTAAATCCCTTTTATTTAAATTGTAGCACTAAGCCTAGGATTAAAGATTCAGTGAATTTTCTGATAGAATGTGCTTAACTGTATTGTATGTCTAGGCCATGTGCTTACAACAGTTTTGTACTTGAGTAATTTGCTAAATGAACCTGTACGAAATAATGTGTCTGGAAATTCACCTTTTAAAATGTGTTTTATCAGAAAATGGAACAGGAGGTTTCTATTACTTCTGGTAAGAAAAGGATATCCAGCCCCATTGTGGACTTTGTATGTGTTAACAGGCTCCGAAGCCAGGAGACAGAAGCCATGGCATGGCTGGGTTTCAATTATGTCTTCAACTGTACTAGGAAGAGGAGTTTAATGAGAAGTATTTCAGGGCACCTGGGTGGCTCAGTGGGTTAAGCTTCTGCCTTTGGCTTGGGTCATGATCCTGGAGTCCTGGGATCGAATCCCGCATAGGGCTCTTTGCTCAGCAGGGGGCCGGCTTCTCTCTTTCTCTCTGCATTTCTGCCTACTTGTGATCTCTCTCTGTCAAGTAAATAAATAAAATCTTTAAAAAAAAAAAAAGAAGTGTAAGTATTTCAATTAACCGTCCATAAGCTGACAAGAGCAAATCTTCTACAGGACAACCAGGTAATCACGCAACTTTGAGCTCTGTCAGGTGTTAGGAGAAGAAAAGCACTAATACATGGCCCAGCCTCTGAACAGGAGGACATGTATCTGGGAAAGAGATGGCACCACAGGGTCCTTAGCCATTCCAGTAACCTGTTTCACGGACCCCTTCTCCATGCTGTAGGCTGTCAGTCCTTCCTGCCATCACCCTTCAAAACACTCACCAGGATTTTTAGGATCTTTTACATAATCATTACCACCACTTTGACCATGATACTACCTATGCTGGACAGAATTCAGACAAGTCACCTTATGACACACTTGGTTTCTACAATAAGCAAAAATCATAGAAAAGGCAGTGCCTTTATGCTTCTATTTTAAGGTAACAATTTTAACAAAATCATCTTTACTGACTCACCTCCTCCTTTGATCTGTCACAAATTTACCTGAGGAACCAAGACATAATAGCCTGTATATCAGTTGTCTTCAGATTAATCAGTTCCACATCTCAGAATTCCCCCAGAATTTAATATAATGGAAAAATTAATCATTTATGCATGGTATTGTCAGCAGACAATATTAATTACCTTACGTTTACCATCTGGTTTGAGGTCCTTCCAGTTTTCACATTTGCTCTTTAACTCTCACAACCCCTACATACAGTGAAATCCCTTTAGTTGGCCACACTGGCAAATACATTTTACAAAACCAACATCTCCGATATGAGCTCTGATGAAACAATAACAAAACGAACTGGGTGTCATCAACAAAAGTCCTGTCTGTCCTAGGACACGTAACTTAATTCAACTCAACTAATACTTACCAAATGCCTGCCATGCCCTACTCAGGCAATGTGCTGAGTCCGGCTTCTTGAAGGAAACAAAACCACAACATAAAAAATTTAACCACCTTATGTATGTCCCCAAACATTAAAAAAAAGAAAAATAAAAACAAAATGTGGTCCATGATATCCACAAGTCTGGCAACTCTCATTTAAAAAATTTTATGGCCCCTTTACACTCCGTATGCCTGGCAACCATCTGGTTTCAGAAGAGTATCTCTAGAAGCAGCCACCAGGGACGGGGCCATGAATTGCTGCTCCGAGCTATTTAATGTACAAGACAGAAATGTATTAAATGGCAATGAAGGAGTAATTACTAAATGGTTCCCCTGGGGCTCAAAGAGCCAGTAATTAACTACCATTTACTACACTAAGATTGTGAGTTATTAAATGGCACTAAAGGAACAGTCCATTAAATGGCACCTTAGTGTCCTGAAAGAGTCATTGCCATACAACTCAGCACCAGTACGCTCAGACACTGGGGGAATCCGCTGTTTGCTGGAAAACAATGTGCACTGTCACCCAGTACCAGCTCCAGCCAGAACCCCAATATGTGGTTAGACAGCTGATCACGTACTTCATTCAGTGACCCCTCCGAGAAGTCCCTGGCATTCATTCCGCCTGCAGCCTGAGCGCAGGGAGTGACAAGACCACAGCCCCACTGAGTCTATCACAGTCCTGTCTCTGGTACCAATTCACACCCAAAGTTGTGGTGAATCTTTTCACAAAGGTTTTATAGTCTAACATGAACAAAGAACATTTATTTATTTATTGAACAAAGAACATTTAAAAATAAGTCATGATCTAATTACAAATAAAATTTTGCCATATTCACTGTGCCAAACTCCTCTAAAATGTCTTTTTTGTGCCTCCTACTCACTCTCCTCCTCTTGGTTCCCATTTCTCGTTCCCATTTTATTCGAAGTTAGCCCCATTCCCTAGCCATTCCTTTCTTCTAGTTAGTGAAGTTACTCCCAGCCTTTTAAATCAAAATTCAACAGGAAAGTCTATCCCCTCTAGAAGGCTTTACCTGATGAGGAGACAAGCCACTGAAAAACTCTCCCAAACTACTTTGAAATCATTCCCTCAAAATCCAAATAAGTTTAAAAAGAAAACTAAGTTGAGGCACTTTGGTTGGCTCAGTCAGTTAAGCATCCAACTAAGGCTTGGGTTATGATCTCAGAGACATGAGATCGAACCTGGCATCAGACTCTGCACTGAACGTGGAGTCTGCTTCAGATTCTCTCTCTCCCTCTACCCCTTCCCTGCTCCTTCTCTCTCTTAAAAAAAAAAAAACAAAAACTGAGATGGTGTTATTTTTTTTCCCTAAGCTAAAGCTGCCTCCATCTTCTTATTGCAATAGTCTCAACAGGGGAAAATCTACCTTTCGTTGATCTATGGAACACCCAGTCAAAGGATGTTAAACGTAACCAATGTTAAACATTGAATCACTCTGGCCTGTAAAAGAATACACACTACAAAAGCATTTTAAGATGATAGATGATAGCCCTATCATTAGATGAACTCAAGAAAGTGTGAAAGAAAGATAAGCAATTAACCAATGAACTGGTCAAAGTTTCAGGTGACACAGAGGATGGAGAGATGAGATCAAGGAGATAAAGTTCAAAGAGGTGGAACAACAGGTCATTAA
Organism: Meles meles; assembly: GCF_922984935.1. Classification (NCBI taxonomy): domain Eukaryota; kingdom Metazoa; phylum Chordata; class Mammalia; order Carnivora; family Mustelidae; genus Meles; species Meles meles. Next base: position 79,097,824 of record NC_060068.1, on the reverse strand, counting down.
TCACATGGGTCTGTGGAAGTTTCCCCAGACTGAAACAAATGGAGAACACATTCTAGAAGAAACCAGAGACAAGTCATGAAAGTGGTGCTTCCATTGAAGAAAGGCTGGAATATTCACCTTCAAATAAGAACTCAAGAGTTATTTTTTTAAATCCCTATCGGATTACAAAGTCAAATCTGCTACTTTGTCAAAAGCTCTCTGGCAAAGTTTTAGAAGCAATATGAAAGGACAGAGCTTGACAGATTGCCACAAGAGAGACTGAAAAAGGGCACTGGCCTTAACTGCATAACCTCCAATATGATGATTAATCACGATCAAAGTCAAAAGACATTTCTATGTAGGAGCCTAGGGCAGGCTGCCCCAAATGTACAATGCCATACTGATTATTCTGAACTGAAGCTACCTGCGAAACAGCCAGTGTAAGGACACTCAAACCTTCCCCTGTCCCCCGGAATGTGGGAAATAAACCTCCCGTATGAAAGGTGCCCTCCCTGGACCAAGTAGTGAAAAGACCTTCTTGTCACCAAAGAGGGGGACTTTAAAGATGAGACAGCTATAAAAACAAACTAGGTTACTTTTTTACTCATCTATTACCTTAGCCCAAATTCCAATTAGAATAATTTTCTAATTGAAAAAAAAAAAAAAAGAATAATTTTCTAATTGAAGCTCCCAAACATCTGTTTTCTTTACCCTGTCAATTCCCCGCCAATTTGTTATCTCTTTGTCTAAAATGTTTAAGATCTGCCTGACTTTGGTCATTTGCTTGGGTCCCAATTTCATTATCGGGCCTCTGTGCACACATAATAAAACTTGGGTTTTTCTCTCCTATTAATTTGTCTCATGTAAAATTTAATTCTCAGTGCAGCTAGAAGAACCTACTGAGGAAAATTTCTTCCTCCCATTTAACTGCATACTAGAATGATGTAAGGGAAAATACAGACTGGATATACATTTTAGGTTCTTAACCAGTGAAGCTACATCCACCATTAAACCTTCCCTTAATTAGTTATCCAAAGTCCATTTGCCAAGGGAAAAAAAAATGGTAAGAGTTCGGGAAAATTAATCATTTAAAATACATTAAAAGAACAGCATTAAAGAAAGTCAGCAACAGGTTTCCTTCATGATGGGACAATAAAAATGGTTCAACATTTCTGTAGGTAGTCTGTCAGACTGCGTGAAAACCCAAAATAGTTATTATATTGTGACTTAGTAGTTCTAACCCATTTATCCTGTGAGACAATTAGAGTGGTACAAGGATGTTTAATGAAGCATTATTCATAACAGGGAAAATGTTCCATCTTTAAGAGACCAGTTAAATAAATCAGAGCACATTCGCACAATGGCATATACATCAGATATTTTAAAAGGAGGAGTCTAAATTTACTGACATGAAAAGACCACCACAATCTATTGCGAAGAAAAAAATGAGAACAATGCCTTATAATATGATCTCATATTTAAGGTTGTAAGTTATACATATGTGCATGGTGATCCTAAAACATAAGGGCAATAATTATCTTTAGAAGGTAGGTACTTGGCATGGTTTGCCCTTTACTTGTACTTTTATATGTTGTTTAATCCCTTCAAAAGGGCATTTCTTTAAATAAGGGGGGAAAAACACAGAAAACTAAGTTTCTTTATATGGGGAGTGGAATCACAGATAGATCTACATTTTTTTTTTTTAAAGAACCTTTTTCTAGAGAGACTAACACTCCTCCTTTAATATAGAATGAAAATTCACTGTTGTCCATCAGAAGCTCGGGAGAGGAGCTGGCCTGAGCCACAGGCTGGGCGAGCAGATCCCAGTGTAACTGGAATCGACGACTCAGACTGCCATGGACAGAGCTGGCAGAGAGACCGTCCGTGGTCCACCTGCCTCCTCATTAGCACATGCTCACTTTCCTGCTCTGGGACTTTGGGAGAGGCACTGTGGGACAGCAGGTACTGGCTCAGAAAATGCCAGCTGGGCCCTCTGGACTCAGCCCGTGGACCTGAGCGGGGAATCGCTAAAGGCTACTTCACCGGAAGGAGGAGGGGGGATAGAGAAGACGAGCAGTGCTGGGCCTGCTCCACTTTCCCACAGAAGCAGCCAAGTGGCCGCTGGGAAAGACAGTCTGGTTAAGATCAGTAGGCATGCCCACCAGACACTGGCAAGATTCCACCGAGAAGCAAAGAGTTGAAAGCACCAGTTAAGAGGTCCCTAAGAGGCCCAGTGTGGATCCAGGAGAGCAGTGTGCCCTGGAGGAGGTGTGGGGAAGACAGCACTGAGCATATAGCAAGACCACTGTGGGCTGACGCAAACAAAGGCTTTCAAAGAGGAACTCAGCCAGGGCCTAAATTCCTGTTCCTTGTCAGTCTCTACACCCAGACAGGCAGAGAATTGTTATCTGGCCCCCGCCCACGGAGCTTCTGGGCTTCCTTCTCAGTGACATACCACAGCCTGAGGAGGTGATGAGGAGCTGAGTCTGGAGCCAAAGGAGGCATGCCAGAGGCCTGGGGCAAGAATGTTTCAGGCAGGGGAAATGGCCCTGCTGAGGGCCTCTAGTGGGACAGGAGCTTGGTGGCTAAGGAAGGACCAGAAAGACAAGTCTCGGGGCTAGGGCGGAAGGAGCACAGAGAAAGCCAGAGTTGGGGCTGGTGATGCTGGCAGGATGTGTCTTGACAAGGAATTTGGTTTTTATCCCTAGTGCAACAGGAGAAGAGTGGAAGATTTTAAGTGGGGTGCGAATGTAGTTGAATTTGTAGCCCAATTCACATTTTTAACAATCCTGGCAGCCACTGTGTGTATGTCATGGATCATGTGGGAGGTCAAACGTTTCGAATTTTACTTAAAATCTATTGTTAAAACTCAGAATGTATTGAGGACACAAAGCAATCTTTTTCTAATCCATTTCCCCATGGGTGGTACACACAAGCTCCTAGAAGGCACACTCCCACACTCCTTAAAAACCCACAGTACATTGGAAGATGGTCTTTTCTAGGGAATGGATTTCTCTCTGAAACAACTTAACGGCAATTTTAACTGGGGTGTTTCTCCTCCAAAAGCAAAACAGAAGAAAACAGGAAGACAGAAAAAATATACAGTTGATCCTTGAGCAATTCAGGGGTTAGGGGTGCTGACCCCTGTGCAGTCAAAACTCTACATGTAACTTTCGACTCCCCAAAACTCGACTACTAACAGCCTACCCTTGACCAGAAGCTGTACTGAAAACAGAGTCAATACATATTTTTTTGTCATATGCATTATACACTGTATTCTTACAATAAAGTAAGCTATAGAATAAAGTGTTACTAAGAAAATCATAAGGAAAGAATATGTTTACAGTACTGTACTGTACTGTGTTGACTGAAAAACCACGTTAAGTGGACCCAGCCATTCAAACCCAGGTTGTTCAAGGGTCAACTGTATTCTTTTATAGCAAAGGGCTGTACTTTCACTAGATATTTTGTTACCAATTAATGCAAAGTTAGCTGTTCATTGACAGGGGAGCACTTCCTACTATCCCCTTACTATTCAAACTGATACTGTGAAAACATTTCCTCTCAGATTAAAGAGATTTTTTTTAACTAGTTTAATAATGATATGGAAATAGAAAAATCACCCTAATCTTTTGCAAAGATTTTCCCTTAGAAAGGAAAGATAGGAAAATAGCCACTAAAGCAAATGTTTAGTATAGAGTATGATTTGCATCTTTTAGAACTGGAATGCCTTTATAGAATCACTCCTCCAGAACAGTATGGAGACTCCTGAAGAAATTAAGAATAGAGCTTCCCTATGACCCTGCAATTGCACTGCTGGGTATTTACCCCAAAGATACAGATGTAGTGAAAAGAAGGGCCATCTGTACCCCAATGTTTATTGCAGCAATGGCTACGGTCGCCAAACTGTGGAAAGAAACAAGATGCCCTTCAACGGACGAATGGATAAGGAAGATGTGGTACATATACACAACGGAGTATTATGCCTCCATCAGAAAGGATGAATACCCAACTTTTGTAGCAACATGGACGGGACTGGAAGAAATTATGCTGAGCGAAATAAGTCAAGCAGAGAGAGTCAAGTATCATATGGTCTCACTTATTTGTGGAGCATAACAAATAACATGGAGGACATGGGGAGATGGAGAGGAGAGGGAGTTGAGGGAAACTGGAAAGGGAGATGAACCATGAGAGACTATGGACTCTGAAAAACAACCAGAGGGTTTTGAAGGGGCGGGGGGCGGGGGGGGGGGGAGGTTGGGGAACCAGGTGGTGGGTAATAGGGAGGGCACGTACTGCATGGAGCACTGGGTGTGATGCCAAAACAATGAACACTGTTATGGTGTAAATAAACAAATAAACGAATTAAAAAAAAAAAAGAATCACTCCTCCAAAACTCATGAAAATATGACTACTATTTATCTAGAGTCTTCTGCTAAACAGTTAAAGTGCTTTACAAATATCATCTTCATAATAACCCCATAAAGAGAGGAGAGTTTGCTATAAAAGTTCATTGGGCGTGAAAACTTGGCTCAGTTATTCAACAGCTTGATCCAAAAGCAATTATTAAAATTAATTTTTAACAGCAACAAAAATAATTTGGCTGAAAGAGTAAACTAATAAGCAGTCAACTAGTTACCCATGGAACATTTCCTCTATACAAAGGCTGTCATTCGTTACCCCAGTACCCAGAATTACTTCTATGAAACCAGCTCCTTTAAACTGCAATAGCCCAGAGGACCCGTGTCAGGGGCTGTCCTGAAAGAACTGGACTCCATTTTATAGTAGCACTTGGTCCTACATTTCAAGTGCCCTTACGTGTGGCACCAAATGAGCTGGGTAAACAGTGATTTCCTAATGAATTAATGCTGAGCAAAAGAACCATCCTTCATTGTGCATGTGGGACAGTCCACTAATTGCTCAAGAACATAACAGATTCATCCCAGCCTCTCCTTCCTGGCAAGCTCCCCATGCACACACCTGGCAATCCTGAGGTCTTCCTGGCAGATAAAACCCAGAAAGGATGGGGTAGCTCTGTGGAGCAAGCAGTTGTGCACGGATGTACTTGCTGGTGCAAAATGCCAACTGCCATAAGCCCTTTTCCAGATTCTGAGGAGCAGAGGCCACAGGAAGGAGGTCAAGTCCATGGAATCTACTACTTGGAGGTCAATGCCTCCTTTGCCAGCCTTCTACCTCCACTGTGGGCTATTTTTCTCTTTAGCCATGGGCAAGTTCACCAGATGAGAAATGAACGTAGCATAAAGGCAGCTGGTTTTGTAAGATTAGAGCCTTAAAACAAGCACTCAGTTTTCCTGGGTCTTAAATCCAGGATTATCTGATATACCCTAGAGGCAAACAGAAGTGACCAGACCTGGGAAGAAGCCTTCCCCGACTCTTCACAGCATGGCATGGTGAAAAAAGTATTCATAGTCCTCCTTTGCCACCTCCTACTTGTATTATTTACACGAGTGACTTATATTCACTGAGCCTCTACTGCCTCCTCTGTTAAATGGGTCTAATACCCTCACAGGGAGGCTGTGAAGATGAAATATGCTAATTAATGTGCAATGCCTGGCGTAAAACAGATGCTAATTATTGCTCTCTTCTGTTAGCATGAAGTCAACCTCCTCCTGTTTTCAGTGATTTCCATCATTTTCTGCTTGCTGCTACTCTCAGCGGCAAATTTTTTAATCCATTCGAAATGGACTATCCATACCTACTTCACACTAACAGAAAAGCCAGAGTAGTGATTTAAAATCAGCTTTGGCTCAAGCAGAGCTGTGGTCAAAAACCCACTTGTACTACTTATTAGCTGTATGATCCTAGGAAAGTTTATGTAACCAGTGACTCAGTTTCATCAAATGCAAGATGGGGACATTAACATCACTAAGATAACTGCAAGAAGTAAACAGCTGCCTTTGTCAGAGAGCCCTGGTCAGTATCCTTCCTATGATCTAAGCACCCTAAGCAAATGTCACTTCATAACAACACTTCCTTTGCTTGGTCATGAGACACCAGACAGTAGCCCACATGAGTTGAAGAATAGACTTTAGAAATAATGTTTGCTGACTGATGTTGATTTGGGTGTCCATGCTATATTTGAAATATCAGCAGATGACAGGGCTTAGCTCTAAATTTTAAAAGCCTTTGTGGGTAAAATATCCCTGAACAGTCCTGGCCCTGAATCTTCGTCTGGACATACTCAATGGCCCTGGGAGCATGGGCCTGGTGTGCCCCGGCACATAGAGAAGAACCAGGACTACTTCCAGCCAGCCCCTTAGGAAGCAGGGTCCGGTGGGGAAATGCTACTAGAACAACTCTACCCACCTTTTCTGGCCAGTGAGTCTCCTCACATCTCCCTCTGGGTCTCAGAAGGGGGGGAGACAGCAACAAATTTCCTTCTTCCCCATACTCTGAGCATCTGGCTAAAATCCATTCACTTTACAGAAAGAATCTACTTTAGAAGTCTACCTCTAATATTAGAAAAGCCTTCCTTTTTTTTTTTTTAAGATGTTATTTATTTATTTTACAGAGAGACAGCGAGAGAGGGAACACACAAGCAAGGGAAGTGGGAGAGGAGCCAGATGTGGGGCTCAATCCCAGGACCCTGGGATCAGGACCTGAGCCGAAGGCAGAGGCTTAACCAACTGAGCCACCCAGGCATCCCTGGAAAAACAGTCCTAAATCAGACTATTACAAAAGCTTCTCAGTGTCTGGAACACAAACCTAATGTCTTCTATTGCAAGACTCTACCCATTTTATTGGAAGTCTTTCAGAAATACTCTAAAATTATTTTGTTATAGTTGAACTTAAAAGTGTGGTGAAATCTATATGAGCTCTACAAATATAAAAATATGACCACCGATACAGCTCATGGTTAGAAAAAGGAAAAAAAAAAAAAAGACTAAAAGATTCAGGCATAGGGAGATGGTCTTGGGATCCATTAGAATGATACTTCATCAAGAAGATACAATTATTGAGTATATTTAAAATATGCCCAGTATTGACCCATCTGATCATCACAAAAATAAAAACTCCAATTCACAGATGAGGGGACTGAAGCAAAGAAACTAACTTTCCAAAGATCCCCCAGCTGTGTAAACGTCCGAGCTGGTTTCAAACCCTGGCAGTCTGGCTCCAAAGCCTGGGCTTTTAACCACTCTATTCTTAGTCATAGTTTATAAATCCAAGTTCAAGACTCCTTCTCCATCATAATTTGCAGAAGAGCCTTTGCATTCCATCTACAACGTGGGCAGTATTAACATTTCAGAAGTGATTCCCAGGCAGGCATTTAGGATCCCGTAAAGCCTGACCCCTCCCAGATCCATATGGAGACAGGAGGGGAGGACAGGAGTCAACCCTGCCCCTACTAAGAACCATTACAGTAAACAGAAAAGGAAATCAAAAGAACATCAGGAAAATTTAAACGAGAAATGGCTGTTAGAAAGCAAAGGAAGATAAAGAAATGAGAGACAAAGGGAAGACACACACCAGAGTTCCTCCCTTTTCCTGCATTGTTCAACTGGTAATTAGACTAAAACAATCCAAACTTCTGAGAAGTCATCAGGACTGGGCAGCTAATAGAGAACTGTTCTCTGAAAACAAAACCATATATGGTAGGCATTCCTAATCTGTTCTTTCATAAACTCTAAATCCAAGATTTCAAATTAACTTATGACCCGCCAGACAATCTTCTTTCTACAAATCTGACCTCCTGGTGGAGGCATGGTGAAAGCCCTCAACTGCATTCAGCCTAATCTATGAGAACTCAGGTGGTCCCAGAATAGAAAACTGAATTTGGATTCAAAACCTGGTTGCTATAATTAGTAAGATCCTATATGCTGACAAGGGGACCACTCATTTGGCTCCAAAAATACACACAGCCAAGAAAGTCGAGCTCATGGATACACAAGAAACAGAACACCCACGTTCCTTCCTCAGGCTGCCCTCACTCCTCTACCATCAGATGGGGCTCGATCCTGGGGAGACCATCCAAAGGCAACTCCCCTAGCTGACTACAGAGAGGTTTACCTCTGCAGAGCTGGGGTTCGGATGTGGGATTTGAAGTGCCCCGTGATGCTTATGCTTCTAAAACTCCCAACACCTGCCATATAGTTACACTGTTTCCTCCACCACCGACTTGCCACTCCTCCTCCTTCATTCTGCCCTCTACTCTCTTTCCCCTTCTTCCATCCCTTGGCAAATCCAAATCTCTTTGTCCAGACTTCCTTTGTAACTACCCTAACAATGGCTTGATTCTGAGAACATACTACACAGAAATCACTAAAGTCAGTACGGGATTTTGGCAAGAATTCCAAAGCAATCATATCCAGATTTCAGAAAACCATGCCAGAAGATGATCAGCTCCCCTGATCTCTGGGCTGTGTACTGACATGGCCCAAAGAGAACAGGAAAGGAGGAGGATGCAGGGGACCTTAACAACGCCCCCTAGGGAGGTCTCATTTACTGGGGGCAGTCCTTCACAGTCTTGGCAGAAAACAACCACAGCTCTCCTTGCATATTACAGCCAACAATACCCCGTGTTAGCCGGCCTCTTCTCGCTGACATCTGCATGAACAGTGACATCCCTGGAGCTCCACGCTGCTAACAAGCTGGACTTGTGTGCATTTTGGCTTCCATCTGCAAAGAGGCAGCTTCCTTGGCCCACCTGCCCTCGTTCAGGAGAAGCCATCCCTGCACATGGGCTGTTAATTCTGATTTTCTTTTCTTTTTTTTTTTTTAAAGATTTTATTTATTTATTTGACAGAGATCACAAGTAGGGAGAGAGGCAGGCAGAGAGAGAGAGAGGAGGAAGCAGGCTCCCCGCCAAGCAGAGAGCCCGATGCGGGGCTCGATCCCAGGACTCTGGGATCATGACCTGAGCGAAAGGCAGAGGCTTTAACCCACTGAGCCACCCAGGCGCCCCAATTCTGATTTTCTTGAGGCACATCCTGGCTTCTGGGAGAGCTCCCTCTGCGGGCCTCAAAATGTGAAGTGTCAAGTCTCCTCTGGTGATGGTCATAACGCTATTTTCAGGCTTTCTTAAAAGTGCCAGGCACGGCACATTTACAAGGACACTATTAGATCTCTTGTAAGAGAGGAGTTCAAATAACTGTGTATTTTTCTTCCCTAAGCAGCTAAACATAAAGAATATTCTGTCAGTTATATACCGAAAGTGCGATTTTTACAACCTACATTTTAATGCTGTTCATCTCTAGGAAACATACCTTTTAGAGTGCCTACAACCCCAGTTCAGGATTCAGGACCAACTGATCTAATCTTCTAAGAGCTGGAAAGCTCCTTCAACGTGTGCACTTCTTTGGGCCTTGGGACATCAGAGCAATCACCTGGGATAAAGCACCCAATGAAGGCAAAGGCTCTGACCCTAACCTCCAGGTTAAACCAGAGCAACTCCGCATTTGTTGAATAGTTGTTATTATTAAATGTATTTATCAAAATTACAACATTCAGTTACAGTTTGACAGACTATGCCAGAGAGGCATTAAAGTCTGTCAGCCAGTAGGTGAGGCAAAACATGACCATGATAACCCGGAAAAGTTCTTCAGGAGGAGCAACAAACCATTATCTCAAGAAGCTTCTAGAACAAGTGTTTCAGTAGCACACTAGATGAGACGACTGATTTGTTTGTTTAGGGATCATTTAAAACAACAACTTTTTAGAGTGTTTCACATTTTGTGGGTCAGGAATTTGGACAAGGAGCAATTTGGGAGATGCCTCCACTGCATGGGACAAGATCAGAGGAGGCACATGCAGTGGGCTAGTCTGCAGCATGAAGGTGGCTTCATTCCCGTTTCAGCCGGGAGGGATGGAAGGCTGACTTCAGCGGAGACTCTCCACTGAAGCACCTGCCACAGGGCAGACCTCTCCTCAGTGGCAGCTCAGGGCTGGAAAAGCAGTGTTCCTGCAGACAGGCCAGAAACTGCATGACCTTCTCTGACTTAGCCTCAGAAGCCCCATGAGGACACTTGCTGTCCTATCTGACTGGTTAGAGTGGGGACAAGCCCACCTAGATTCAAGAAGGTGAACCTTGTTTTAAAATCCAGATGCTACCCAGGCACCTGGTATAAAACAGAATTCAAAGACCCTGAGGTAAAGGTAATGCACTGGAGCCTGGATGCAAACACTCAGAATTGTTTGTTTCAGGGGCTGAGCCTGACAAAAAGGAAGCACAGTGATTGCTTTTCAAAACACTAATCAAAAACGGCAGGGAAACAGCCTCGATGGCACGATCCAAACTTGATAAACAGACCTGAGGTTGAGAAACTGGCTATGAGCCCTATTACTAAGAAATTCTGACCTGACAAGGCAGACGTTTGTGTAACTGGACGAATCCCTCTTCTCTATGGCTTTGGCCTTTAGAAACTTCCAGGACAGATTTCACTGAGGCTGCCTTCCCTTGAGAAGTAAATCCCTAAGGCTTCATACCCCTCACCTCTGAGTCACCCCCTGCACTTCACACTGCCTTTTTTATTTTCTCTTACTCACTCAATCATCCTCATAAAGGCAAGAGGATGTGTGAGAGGACCTTGACCCGAGACCACTTGAGGGAACCACCAACAGAGAGCACCTCGGAGCACTCTGTCACAGCAGCAGTTCTCAGCCAAGACAAGCTGGCCCTCCCCGTCCTCGCCCCAGTGCGTCTGGCTGCTCACCATCCTACAAGGCATAGAACAGCCCCACAACAAGGAACTATCCCCCACAAAACGTCAAGAGCCCCAAGGCTGGGCAGCCCTGCTGGAAGGGACACACTCTGCTGGAACAGACGGTTGGGCAGACTCATGGTAGAGCCCTCGTGATCTCTCCCTCTGTTTTTGAACCATGCACAGACGGCTGACTGACTTTCTAGGGGCTAAATGGATCCACGGATTCACAGCCCCTCTCTCAGTAGTGGCACCTGTGCCCTGTGGGAGGGTCCTGTCGTCTGTCATCCCCCAGCAGGACGATGGCAGCAGGGACACAGACATGGCCTAGGCTGGCCAAACACGCCTTCGCCCTCTGCCACCTGTAGCTCTGACAGCACTGATAACTGCCTGCCTGTCCCCGGGGAGCCGCTCTCTCCTCCCCTCTCTCGTCCACTCTTCCACACCCTGCTCTGTGTGTGGCGGTCTTACTCTGCTTTCGCTTACAAATCAAAGGCTGTCCACTTACCAGACAGAAAACACCATTTATAAACTCTTTCGTTCACCTTTGGGGAATTCCTGATCGTCCTTTTTTTTGGGTCTCTTCCATCACACGTTTGTAAAGCTACTTCCTACTCCAAACATTAATTGCTATTTTCCTCTTAAAAAAAGGTTTCGGTGACACCACTGCATGGCACGTAAAACCACAATTCCCTCAGTGAAATAAATTACATCGCTGGGCTGGTACAAACAGTACAGCAGACTATTAGCAGGCCAGAACCGTTAATGGTGTGTGATGTGTTGCCATTCTCCCAAGACAAACATAAACACTTTCTCTACAATTTCTGGCTTTGCATCCTCCTTTCCAGCTACATTTTACCCCAGGAGGTCACATCTCAGCTGTCCCACAGGGCAGATGGTCCCTGGGCACAGCTTTCACTCAGCGGGCATTCCTCCCTGCAAACAAGGACTCTTGAACAAATCTGCTGCTGAGCTAATTTAATTTCTAAATGACTATTAATTTTACCTCCAGTCAAATACACGCTCTAGAACTCCTTTGATCCTAAAGGCAAAGGAAGCCCTGGGAAATGCCTGTGTCCAGAAGCTGTGTGCTGTGGACACGCTTAAACACGGGCCCTGAGTGCCAGGAAACTCCGTCCCCAGCAGGCTGATACGGAAATGGTGGGACCTGTGCTGAGGAGGGGCAATAGCCCTCAAAACATCAGCTACAAACACGCTTTGAGCACCTCATGTGGGGGGGTGCGTACAACAATTCAGACGAAACTTTCAGTAATGACTGGATCACTCAGGCTGACTTGCTCCTACTGTAGCTGCAATTACAATCACCACCTACTAGGTAGGCCTTACCTAGGTCATCAACTGATACCCATAAGTGGGTATGATTATCCCCCTTTTAAGGAGAAGGAAGCTAAGCCCCAGGAAGCCTAGTAACTTGCTGAAGGTCAGAGAGCCTGGATGTACAGAGCAGAGACTGGAACCCAAGCCTCCCTGAGCAAGGGTAGGCCTTCCCCACTACAAAACCCGCAGAGAAAGCCTTCCCCATCACAAAACCCGCCCAGACACCGACTCTGTCCTGCCCCGGCCCTGGACCAGCTCCAGCACTAAAATGCGGCTGGAAAGGGTTGTCTCCCAAACATTCTCTTCTCCCAAGAGCCTGATATATAATAGCTCTCAAGTGTTTACTAATTGGTACAATACCTAAACAGACTGCATAATCAGCAAACAAAATCCAACCCTGTGTATTTAATCATTAACATTTTTAGGTTATAGAAAAGGCACACTCCTTCGTTTCAGGATGAGCTGGGCTGCTTGTTAGGTACAACTGGGCTCCATCTGTAAGGACCAGAAGACAAGGACCAAGACATCCTTGGCACCTGGCCAGAACTGGAAGAAAAACTCGGTCCTCTCACAAAGACCCCAGGGTTCAGACGTTACAGAGGTTGATTAAACTGGGGTGGAGATCAGGGATTTAATTCCAGTTCCTGGGAAAGAGCACAGCAGGGGAAGTGATCAGCTAGAAAAAATACAGAAGGAATAAATGGAAGAAAAGACAGGGCACATTAACGACTTCGAATTTTAAAGTTCTCTGATTTGTAAAACCAAGAACAAGATACTTGTAAAATAACCAGACTTTAATTTTTACACCCCTACTCTCTATAAAACTACACTTACATCATTTATACCTTATATGGGGAGTAATCAATGATTGAAATAGTATATACATACTATTTCACTTTGCAATAAGAAAATCATGAATATGAACCAATCTTCTAACTTATTAAGATTAAACTTAAATATACGAGTTAGAATCCTATGAATACACAATTCCATCACATTTGAGCATTTAATTCTGTAAACATGAACGCTAATACATAAACCTCAGTAACTTCCTTTCCGCCCCTGTGGTTACAGACCTCTATAGACTTCTTTAAAAAAGATAGAGAACTACTGAAATGAAACTATACAACATGCAGTACAATAAGTAAAGAAATATAAAGTGTGCCTTCATGAACAGGCAACGACGCCACACTTTTGCACTAAAAGGTCTGCTTTCTAAATTATCTTTCATAAATGCTCAGGGCTCACGGCTGGGGAGTCAGGCACTCCCACCGCACATTTGCTTGTACTTTTAAGAATCCTGAAGAGACCAATCAGGTATTCCCCACACGTAAATGATGTCAAGAAACTAGATATTCCAAATAAGCTGTTTTTGTCGACGTTATCTGTAGTATTAATAATTGAATTTGTTTCTAATTTGCATGGTTTTGCACACAGCATATTTTCAGCTCAAGTAAAACATTTCCCATTCCCTTGCGAAGCCCCAGGCAGGCACTGCACACGAGGACACGCTCACCAATAACCCCATCCGCACTGGCAACAGCCCGCATGACAAATTCACATACCAGACTGGGGGCACTACCAAAAGATCATTCCCAAAGCCTGATTGTCACCAAAAAACAAAGTAATGATTTATGCAACTGTGCAAGATGAAGCTTGCTCTTTTTATTCAAGCTCTATTAATCTAGCCAATGGTCATCGTTCTTTGTCCTGCTGTGGAGACCAGGTCAGACCCTGTTCTGGCCTGCAACACTCCTGCCAGCTCTAGATCAGTAAGGCCTGTGTCTTTTAATACAGAACTGAAGCTGCTCAGCCAGCTGATTCTTTCTGTGGTCATCAATCTGGGTTAGACTACAGCTTGTCTTGTGACCCACCGGGAGATGGGATGTCTGCCACTATTTCCTGGAGAGAAGCAAGCACAAGTCCTATGAAGTCACTATCAGCAAAGTCAGGTGACCCAGTGAAAGGGCCATCAGGGAAGAAGAATTTCCAGAAACAACAGTGTTCTCTCTCCCTGAGGTGGCACAGAACACTCCACAGGAAAGCGGTCAGTGCCCATGGATCCAGAGGAAGCACACTCACCCAGGACATCAGTGCCACACAGTGAAGCCCAAAGGTCAACTTAAGAAGACACACACACCTCCATCCAGGCTAGAAGGGTGGGGGGATGGGCAGATGAACCAGGTTCTGGGGGTCAATGCAACTTACCAAACGGCAAACAAAAATATGTCCTCACTCAGTATTTGTGAATTTAAACAAAAATTCTTGACCTTACAAATTCTCTTCAGCAACTTTTAGAATTCTTTTTTTATTATTGTTAAGTAAAACCCTATCCCCAACATGGGGCTCTAACCCACAACTCTGAGAACAAGAGTTGCTTGCTTTACCGACTGAACCAGCCAGGCGCCCCCTCTCTGGCAACTTTTAATCTTGAATTACCCTCCAAAGCTATTCTAAATTTTAAAACTCTGTGTAATGGTAAATCTTTTCTTGTGAATTAACTGGGCAGTTCAACCAGGTGAGGGGCCCGAGAGCAGCAGCGTGGCTTCCCACTGTGGGCTTTTGGGTACAGCACATGGTAGCGACTCGGTTTATGTGCTCACAGCCAGTGACAGAAGCCAGTGCTGTGGTAACAACCCTGATTTGCTGGCTCCCGGTGTCTATCAGTATAGAGAAGTGAGTCCTCCTTCCATCACCGCAGGGCCCTCCCCCCTCAAACACACTCACACCAGCCTGTACACACACACGTGCACAACAGACTGAAAAGTTCCATGACTCCCATGGATCATGTTCCCCCTGGGCCACAGAAGGAGGGTGGGCCCCCAGCTGTGAGTACTGTTCGTAGGTGGAGAGGCCACTTCAAGCCTGTTTGTTCCACAGGTGTCTGGATTCCTCCAGGGAGGCTGCGAGGGGGGCCATCACCTCTCCACAGCCCAGGCTCTGCCCAACTCCACAGGGTACCATTCGCACACACAATATGGCAGTCCTTACTCCTGCCCACCCCCAAGCCTCAGAAGGCCTGTCTTCCCCTCAACTTCACTACCATCTTGAAGCAATCAAGTTTAATCTCAAATTAAATCTTGGAAGTTTAATCTCGCCACCTCTGGATTTTCTAATCTACATGTAATCACAATAAACCATATACAAGCTACTTGGCACCTCTTCTTACACTTTTTAAAGCCTATATAAATACCTCAGAGAGCACTGGACTAGGAGTCAGAAGCCCTACCTTCACTTATTCATTCACCTACCAAGTGCATAGTAAGCAACTACTGGATGCCAGGGACCAAAGTTATAAATGCGAATGGGCATGACAGACAAGGGCTCCTGCCCCCATGGGCTTTTGGGCAAGTCATTTGCTGTCTTTAACTGAAATCAAAGGATTTGGACAAGCTCTTTTAAGTCTCTTCCAGCTCTCCTACTGCACTCCCTACTTTACTGCCAAGGGGGACCTGAAGCATTCTGGAATGTTCTGCTTCCCTGAACAGATGTTATTTATACTTCATGTCCATATAGCTCGGGCTGCAGACGTGTGACTTATCTCAATTCTGCCAAGCACAAACGACTCGTTTTCATCCCAGAGTGGATTCGACTACATGGAGCCCTACGCTAGAAGGCCTACTGGCACACACATCTCAGCCTCCTTGGCACGGGGACCCTCATAGCTCATTCCCTGCACACAGAGGAAATCTGGTTCCTTCAGATCAAAACTACAGAAAAACAGGAGCAAGGCTGCCTGGGCTTCCTTGCATGTTGCCTGGGTTTGTTTATTTCTTCTTCATCAACTCACATCATTTCTGACACTGCACTTCAACTTCCTGGACACAGCCAGGGAGTAAAGCTTTTAAGAGGCACTGAAGTCTGGCCAATTTCTGATTAGCCACTGTAATGAAGGGAAGGAACAGCACACAGCCAGGTAAGAGGACTTTTGCCTCTAAGTAGTACAGGGCAATGATTCCTTTTTTTTTTTTTTTTTTTTTTTTCAAGATTTATTTACTTGCCAGATAGAGATTACAAGTAGGCAGAGAGGCAGGCAGAGAGAGAGAGAGAGGAGGAAGCAAGCTCCCTGCGGAGCAGAGAGCCCGATGCTGGGCTCGATCCCAGGACCCTGGGATCATGACCTGAGCTGAAGGCAGAGGCTTTAACCCGCTGAGCCATCCAGGTGCCCCAGGGCAATGATTCTTGAACGCAAGGTCGAGATGCATTAGGGAAACAAGTGAAACTCCCTCCCACTCCGTCCCTGCCCCCCAAATTACCCTCAGCTAACATTTCAGGAAAACACTAGGCTGGAGTTTTCTTTCTGGGGAGTTCCCAAGAGCACCACACCTACCTGAAAGGGAGATGCCTTCAGTTTCCATGATCACTTTATAGGGGGAAATATCAGCTCCTGAATCTAGGGGAGGTGGAGATTTTGAGTAGAACTCTACACACTCCATCTATGATCAAATGCACTTCACAGTGGTGAAGGTTTTTGTTAGCACATTTTTTTTTTTAAAGATTTTATTTATTTATTTGACAGAGAGAGATCACAAGTAGGCAGAGAGGCAGGCAGAGAGAGAGGGAAGCAGGCTCGCTGCTGAGCAGAGAGCCCGATGTGGGACTCGATCCAGGACCCTGAGATCATGACCCGAGCCGAAGGCAGCGGCTTAACCCACTGAGCCACCCAGGCGCCCTTGTTAGCACATTTTAATAGACGTTTTCTGTTTCTCAGAGCCAAGTTCATAAACATTAGGCAGAAATGTATGCATTTCATACAAATGTATGCAGAGAGGGAGAAGCTGGAGAGAAAGGCAATCAGACATGAGACAGTAAGAGTATGAATGAAGAGGGACATGGGAAGGGCTGGGTCCAGAAATAAACCAGCGAGCAGCAGCGATGTGGACACTTGATGGCACTGTCCTTCCTTATCATACACCCGGGCATTCCAGAAGTGACTCAACATTTCATGACTGTGTCAGATACACAAATCACCCTCCCCATCCTCCCTTCTCCAATCTCGCCCAGTACCACTCTGCCTTGCCCTGCCCACCCTGGTCACTTCGCTCCCCTTCTGAAAGAAACCAGGCTGCCTTGGGGAATGGTGCCAGCTGTGGCTGGTGCAGAGAAATATCTATTAACCGCTACTTTTCCCTTTCTTCTCTTGGAACAATCTTTATCATTCTCCTCTTCCTCCTCTCTCCTCTGTTTCTTCAATAATGATCACAGAGAACCTAATTTGCAAGTTAGAAGCCCAGGATAGAATCCCAGTTCCCCTACTGCCCTATTGGGAGACCAAGAATGAGTCCCAGAACTTCTCTCCGTCCACATAGGAAGGGATCCATGCCTACCGAGCAGGGCTCTAGGAAGTGGTAGACGTGAACATAAGCTAGGGACAGAACAGCACTAAGCAAACAGAAGGCACAGCTCTCACTTTCTTGCCAAATCCTCACTGTTCCTCACTGTAAGATTTAACACTTTGAACACTGCTCAGCTCAAAGGAATGTGATGACCATCGGGCTCCAAATAAATCACGTCAACAGGTTGACTGGCCAGCCTTCCCCAGAAGTAAAAGACACGATCCCAATTCTAAAGGAGCTCTCTTGTCTGGTGGATTCCCCTCTTTTCCGTGTGAATGCCATGCTCCTGAGGAACTGGCAGAGAGCTCTGTAGGGACACCGATCAACTGCTTTAAGTCACTAACTCGAGCTTAGAGCAGGGGAAGCTGCGTTCCTGCCCAGAACAGTGACTGCCCTCCCCAGGCCCTCCCCTGGTCCATGGAAATGCAGCTGTAGGGCCACTGGCAGGCAACAGGCCAGAGCCCCCAGAGGCCCTGCTCCACCCCCAAGGGCCATCTCACCATGATAAAGACCTCAAAGGGGCTAATGAAATTATCTCCTCTGCCTTTTATTCCTCAGTAACAACCACAAAATTAGATGAAATGACCCCCTGCTCCTCCAATTTAAGGCCTATTTTATGACCTCCAACCCCAATTCTCTCTCTTTTAAACGGATATAAGACCTTGAAGACCCACAAGCCAATGGGATTAGTAACTAACAGCTCCCTCCTCCAGGCGTGTTCTCCAGAGGGTGATTCTCCTTCTCCCAGGGTGGGGTCACGATCAGTTCAATCTTCATGCTTCAGAGACAGCCCCTTTGAACAAGATCAGATGTTTCTCCACCCCTGCCTGGTGCTCTGCTCAAAGGAGCAGCAGCCCCTTCTCACTCATGGCATTAAGGTCAACTCACCCAAAAAGGCGAAGGCAAAAGGAAGAGGTCAGCATGGTTAATTGTCCACCAGGCTCAGATGCAGGCCCCCTCAAACCATCACCTTGGGAGGGCTCATCACCCCAATAAAATGTGAAGTGCACTTTGAACCCAAGAACAAGGAGAATGAGGACTATTTACCCCAGCCTGCTGGGCTGCAATGAGAGCTTGGATTATTTGTTTTCTTTTCCAGTTTGCGACCAGAAAGGGGAGAAGGACACCCGGCAGCAACCCTAGGCAGGCAGGGGGAAAGGGCAGGGAGGTGAGCACCAGGGGTGGCTGTCAGAAAATAAAAGAGAGAAGAGATAAGCATCAACCGAGGTGGGCTAAAGGGAGCCAGGCAGGGGTCTGTCCAGCTTTGAAAAAGGGATTTGAGAGAATAGGATTCCAGAAGCCTCAGAAACCGTGCTATGTAAGAAACTCTTTCAAGAGAAATGGAAACATTTAAAATGCACAGTATTTACTCTTCATCATTAAAAGAGAGTGAAAGAGCTTCCTCTCCTATTTGGGAAAGTTATTTTTATTAACTAGTTGCCCAAAGGCCTCCTTCCACCTCGGGTCCATAATTGTAAGAAGATGCTGAGGAACAGGACACAGCCATTTCTTAACTGGAAGAGGACAGGGGAGTGATCACAATAACAGTCGCTTCATAAAGGAGAAGTCCAAGAGCATCTATTTATAAGCAAGTCATCCTGGAAACAGCTACTTATAAGTTATCTTGAAATCAACAACAAAATCCTACAGTGGATAAGACAAACCAGCCAACAAACCACAGCTGACAAGCCACCTGATCAAAGTACAAAGTGGCTCCTAAATAATATGCTGACTGTGCCCTGGACACGGAAAAAAAAGCAAACTCCCCCTCCCAGAGCTGTCAATTCCTGGGTGCAGCTTTGCAATGAAACCTAAAAGCCTATTTTGGAGACTTTGTTTCTTCCTTAAGAAGAAGAAAAGATAAAGGTTTCACCTGAAAAACAAACAAACAAACAAAAAAACCCCAGATACCTGAGGGGAGATGGGCAATTTCTTTTCTGTGCTATCTAGAACCACATGCAGTCTGGGTTCCCTGCCATTTCAGCAATAAAGGACAAGGTCAGTCCCTGCACACTAATGACACTGGGGCCTGAGACCAGCAGCACAGTGGCTGTGTCCGCTTGTTGCCTTTGCTCTGATGGCTCCCAAGTGTCTACCCTGGACACAAGGGGCCCATGCTGGACAGAGTCTTTGGATCAAGGCCAACACTCCAAAATGGCTATATTAAACACACACAGACACACACACACAGGTCCTGATATACAAATTCTGCTGAGGCATCAGCAGGCCCATCTCTCGAAACAGTAAACATTCCATGAAAGAAGAACCACTCCTCCCCCATATCCCAAACAAAGTTCAGAAGCTCTAAGAAAATCCAGGAACTGTATCACTTCTTGGGCTACTGAGAATGACGTGGGGTGGTCAAGGTTCGACTAGGGAATGCTGGTGAATTGTGTCTGGATGCATAGTGCCGTATGGAAGAAGCCCAGCTCGGGAACTTGATGACCTCACCCACCACCCACCACATTTGTTTTCTAACTAGATTAGACTTGTATTGTAAACCAGGAGTCGCTCTAAGAATCGGGTATCTCCTAGAAGCTCAATAAGCTGCTAATGCTTACCAGTTGGTAAGCACTCCCCAAGTATTTGGCGGCGTAAAGACCGGACACACAGCCACCACCTTACATATGGCCTCTGCAGGGATAGTGCAGCACACAACAGGCAATAATATCTCAAATTCCAAAACCTAAAAAGCTCAAACTCACTCATATCTTACCATCTGGGCTTTTAAACTGCAATTAATTTCCTTAATTTATTTTTCAAGCATGATAGACAAACTGGCTTCCATGGAGACTGCAAATCCCTAGGCAAAGCTCAAGTCCTCACTCTACCCAAGCAAGCCCTAGGAAATTTTAAGAACATGAAAAGGGTCAGCTGAGATTCAGACTTCTTGGGCTGCCTTGTCTTTCACTAAATTCTTGCACACAGCTGTGTATCTGGGGTTCAGCACCAGGCAAAAGAAACCGCAGCTATGTGACTGCTTTTACGTGCGACTCATCGGCCAGGACCTCTACTAGGAATGCAGAAACCGGAAGAAGACTCCTTTCTCTTTGCTTCAGTGCTCCACACACCTCACCAGAGTAGCTGGAAAGGCCAAACAATGAGTAGTGTTCATGGGGAGGCAGGAGAGGAAGGGAAGAGCAAAGACTCAAAACCATATTCTCCTATGTGAAGACCCGGGTCCCATGCTGGTTTCAATACTCAGTGAACTACCAGCCTGGGGGCTGCTACTCCCAATACCCAGGGTGAAACAAAATAGCATCAAGCCAATCAGCCCACATCTCAAAGAACCCATCATGCGGAGAAGTTTGGGAAAGACAGAGATGCAATGACTTAAAAGGTTTTTGCTAACCTTATTTAAACCCCAAATGTGTTTTAAGAGCAATTGCTCAAATCACTCAGAAATATTTTTATTTCCTTTTGGTTGTAAACTGGGCAAGTCTCTTGTTTGCTCCCTTACCGCCTACACATTTAGACACATGTTCAGTGCTGGGACTGACCAGGGCTCCCGGGGTCTCGCTGACAATGGTCTCTCCCAAGGCAGCCAGGAGGGCTGGCTGCTCATGGTCACAGGCTCTCACTTAGCAGATCAGTGCTCCATGACCTAGCTCCACTTATAATTCCATAGAAAGACGATGACATGAAAGCGCTTTTTCATTGGGGGAGGAATCTAAACTCGTTGACTATTATGGTAAATTCTCAATTATACGTGGTCATATGAGAAAGAGGCACTCTACAAATCATTTAATTGGCTTAGAAATACATTATGATGTTTTTGTCACCAAGAATGTTTTCTTCATCAAACATATTTATTCATTTATTGAAAGTCTGCTCCATGCCAGGAAATGGGCTAGGTGGGAGATGGCAGCAAAGGAACTCACAGACTAGAGGGAAAAGTTGTGCACGAACAAATACATCCAGCTCACACGGCGAGCGAGAGTGCTGTGTGAGCAGACAGGCTGTGATTGGTTCTGCTGTAAAGCCAAGAGGAAAGACTAGGCTCCAAAAAGCCTCTCGCTGAAACAGTCTGATCAATAACATATGATATTTCGGCTGGGTCTTAAATGAGGAAAAATAATTCTAAAGGACCAAACGCCCATGGACTGCAGAAGGGAGCCCAGCTCAAAGTAAAAAATGTTGGTAATGAGAAGGCCAGCAATGCCCAGGAGAAAGCCAGCCAAGTAAACACCTTCGCCCTGCAATTCCCCACAGGGGCAGGGGACCACTTCACACCTTTCTTATAGGAAATGTCACCCTACATAGAGGATTTTCTTTTTAATGAATGAGAACTCTGGGTAGTTATCAGAGCACATCGTCACGGCCAGAGTTTGCCTACAACCCACATGAGCATGAGCAGGTCCTTACCTGTGTGAGTGCTCTGTAACAAGGGGCAAAATCATAAGCCAGTTGTGAATTCAAGAGTCTGTTTCCCGGCCGACCTGAAAAACAATAAGAAAGGGCCATTTTGGTTAATCTTGAACAAGCAGTCTTTTAATGCACTCAGGAAAAGCCTGCAGACCACTCCAAGGGCTCCTTGGTCTCAAAGCCAGGAAGGGGGGTTGGGTCAGGGAGCCCTGGGTTAGAACCCCAGTGCTGGAACTCAGTGACAGTGTAACTGTAAGCCAGGTAGGTACTTAACCTCCGTTTCCTCCCCTGCAGTACCCTTCTCACTGAACAACCATGCCACGCCCAGAGTCACATGACTGAGCATGTGATGGGTTGGCTGCCCTCTGGGAGCTTACAATCCAGAGAGACAGAGACAGAAACAGGGAGTAATCAGGACCCCGATGCAGCTGATAAGAGGCAAGTAAGAAAAAGAGAAGGTGATGTGAAGCCTTTACAGAAGTACTAACTGGTCCCAGAGGGGTCAAAGGGAGCTCACCAGAGCAGTGACCCCCAAGCTAAGGTCTGACAAGCAGGAGTTGGCCAGACTAAGAGGACAAGCAAATAGCCAGCCTGGCAGAGGCACCAGCTAAGCTGGATGCTCTTGAAGCAGGAAGAATAGAGTGAGCTCTCCCAAGAAAGGGGTTAATGAGCATTGGAGTATTCCAGGGGCCAAGAGGAAGACTGGCAAGACAAGAAGCTGTGAAGGGAGGAAATCACAAAAGGCCTTGCAGCCATTTTAGGAGAGTCTGGACTTTACCTTAAGGTCAATGGCAAGACTATGAAGGGTCTTACAGAGGAGAGAAGCATGGTCCAGGAATACCACAGAAAAGAAGGTATTAAAGGAGGCCATGAGAGTCCCACTGATTGAGAGTCCCCTGAATGCCACCTCCCTGGCCTGTGTGCAGAGGAATGAGAGAAGGCTCTAGGCTGGGATCCCTCTGGCACTCCAGGCAACCACAGCTTCCCCAAGACTGGCTCCTCTAGCACGGGGCAATTCCCCAGAGGCAGACACCCCACTGGGAGTGGAGTCTGCCTGTCCCAACACACCCTCCAGAAGGTCAAGGCATGCCTGGTGTTCCTGTGGTTCTCAAAGTGTCCCCCCAGACTAGCAGCATCAGCATCAACTGGGAATGTGTTAGCAATCCAGATTCTCAGCCCACCCTAGACCTAGCAACTTAGAATCTGAGGGTGGGGCCCAGCCATGTGTGTTATTAAAAGCCCTCCAGGTGATCCAGGTGCTCTAAATGGGGGCAGTGCCAGGACTGGGGCTGGGGAGAGTGCAGAGTACAAAAGAGCTGGCCTGGCCTATGACCTATGGTGTCCATTTTTGTTCACACGAAAATGCCTGTCCTTGTTGATGCTCAGAACTCCTCCTAGCCCTGCAGATTGATGGGTAGAGAGCCCAGGGCCCACCACTGCAGGAGGATTTCATTTCCCCAAGAAACATTCATCTTTATTTCTTTTTTTTTTTAAAGCTTTTTAAAATTTTTTTTTAATATTTTATTTATTTGACAGAGAGAAACCACAACCGGCAGAGAGGCAGGCAGAGAGAGAGGAGGAAGCAGGCTCCCTGCTGAGCAGAGAGCCCGATGTGGGGCTCGATCCCAGGACCCTAGGAACCTGAGCCGAAGGCAGAGACTTTAACCCACTGAGCCACCCAGGCGCCCCCATCTTTATTTCTTTAAAGACTTCTTATTTTTAAGTAATCTCTGCACCCAATGTGAGTCTCAAACTCATGACTCCAAGATCAAGACCCGCATGTTCTTCCAACTGAGCCAGCCAGGCACCCTTCTTCCATTCATTTTCAATATTGAATGCTTCGCAGATTTGTCTGTCATCCTTGCTACAGGGCCATGCTTATCTCTGTATTGTTTCAACTTTATTTTACTTTTTATTTCTTTTTAAGATTTTATTTATTTGAGAGAGAGGAGAGATAGTGAGAGAGAACACAAGCAGGGAGGAGAGGGAAAAGCAGGCTCTCCCCTCTGCAGGGAGCCCAATGCGGGGCTCGATCCTAGGACCCTGGGATCACCACCTGAGCCGAAGGCAGATGCTTAACCGACTGAGCCACGTAGGCACCCCTGTGTGATTCCAATTTTAGTGTATGAGCCACTGAAGCAAGCACACACTTCTTCTCTTAGACAATACTTTTCCTCCCACCTAGATATAAAATCTGACTACTCGAGAAAAGAAACAGGCCATCCAGAAAGCTCCACGTGGTTTTATGAGAGGGTCAAGTTTCTTCCTGGAGTGTGGAGCACCCTCTGTGGTTACAGAGATGCCAAGGCCCAGGAGCCATCAAGTCATTCAGAGTTGAGAATAGCTCGCTTCAGCTGCCTCTCTCTTTGAATATCTGTCTTCTTTCTCTAAGCAAGAAAAAATTACGCCCCCCCAAAAAGCATATTTCTGTAAAGAGTAGGCAAAACCTCACATTGTTTCTATAGTTCTTACTTGTCTTTACAAAAGGGGAAAAATGGGGTCCAAAACATAAAAACAGTATTCGGATCAACACAGATCACGGTGACACAATGCATACCCCAACCACTTCCAGACTTGACTCAGCTTCCAGAGTATTGCCCTCTTGGCCACGCCACAGCGAGGGTGGCCAAGCTGCAGGATCTCCTAGCAGGTCCACAAACACACGTAGACCAGGGGCACAAGCAGGGCTGCAGAAATCCCTAGCACCCTCCCTAGACTGCATCCCAAACCTGCAGAGTCTCCCCACCCGCTCTGGGCATGTAAGGTCCACACCTTCTAGAGGCCTGTACAGGGCCCACGTGGCTTATCCACCCCGCACTACGCACATCACTACCCACAAGAGAGACAACGACTGCTCTGCCATCTCCAGACTGTCGGCTCCCTGAGGGGCTCAGTAAGCTTGTGCTGCATAAATGACTGAAAATGGAGACTCACCTAGAATAAGAATTTCAGGCCTAGATTCACCCCTTACCTTCTCTAGCCCCAACAGATAAAATGACTTGTCCAAGGTCACAAAGCAAGCTCATAGTCACACCTCGGGGTGGAGGGTGGGGCGGGAACAGATGGTTCCGGGTGCTTTCCAACAGTCACAGGCTGTGTGTTCACACCTTTCCTGGGTATCAACAAACCAGTACTCCTTGAAGACAAAGGTATTTTATTTGTAATAGAACGGATTCGTTTTCTGTGTGTTTTATCTCAAGGCCCTGCCCAAGAACATGAAGGAACAGCTTGTGAATCTTAGAATTAGGAGCACTAAGCTCAATTGAAAGACAGGGAAAAAATTAAAAAAAAAAACAAAAAAAAACAGCCATCAGTGAAGGTGTGGGTTGGTCTTCAAAAAAATTTCCAGACTTCTGGTCCCTGGGATGTACTTCTTGATCACTTCGCTATCAGTTCAGTCTTACTCAGCCAACAGGGGCAAATGTAATCTCCCAACCCATCATCATACTATTCTGAAAACACACTATACCACTCAAACAAGCTTTGGCTTTGGTAATTGGATGTCCAAGTTCAGAGTTCAGTCAGGAGTTTTGTAGATAAGAGAGAGAAAGCAGGCACTAACACACACTTTCTAAGTGGCACGGCCTCTCAGAATAGTCAAGCCCTTCTCAGAACGGACTGGAAAAAAGCCCCTACGCAGAGGAAGTTCTCTCCTACTGGCCAAGTTCACCTGTTAAGCAGGTACAGAACCGGAATCATTTCCCCAGCTTTTCTCTCAAAGTTAAACAGACTTTAAAAAAAGAGCAAAATAATCCCAAGTACAATTATGATGTTAAATCTTAATTTTCTTATATAAATCACCCGGCTTTTCATCACAACTGGTCAAGTGTAAGTGATGATGCCACACACATCATCAAGGCTCTCTGAGTCCCCGTAACACAGCATGCGTGTGTGTACACGTGCATGTGTAGACACATACACACACACAAAGTGAACGAGAACCAGTTCTGCCCACTGTGCTCCCAGCTCACTGTGGCCCCTGGTGAGCGGCCCCACATACCTCCCCACATACCTGATGCCTCTAGTCATCCCCTGTGGCAATGCTCTCCTCGTCCAGGCCCCAACCTTCACCCCATCAAGTCAGAGTCCACTCTCTTCATACCCGATCCTAGCCAACTGCTCTTGAGAAGCATTTTATGAAGTTATTCCTATGAAGGTACAAATAAGAAATGTGTTCCCTGTTCTATAGATGCTTACATGTTGAAGAAGAGGTTTAAAGAGAAGTGTTTCACCCAAATTTCTCTAGTGATAAAATTTTAGGCACAACAGTTAAGTGAATTCCAAATTATTTTTTTAATTTTTAATAGACTAGCTTATGACTTCCACTCAGCAGTTCCTGGGGACTTTGATGCTGTCATACATAACTGCAGACACAGCAGGAATCTTCTTCATCTCAGTGACCATCGTTAACACCCCGATAAGGATGTCCCTGCCAGATTACAGGTGTTCCTGTCAGGAAATCACTAATAATTAAGTGTGGTTCAAATAACCACACATCTCTGGCATGAAGCCTGCTTCTAATGCAGTTTCTGATGGAAATGTAACACTCTGAGAATCACCAGGGAAGAATCCTTTATCCACCCCTCCAATCCATCACAGCAACCATTTCCTACTTCACCCACTTCATAAACTGACTTGGTCTCCCGGATGGGGCTGAGATAAACCCTGCATTTGTAGACAGGGAGGTCAATCTCAATATAATGATATGGAAAGCCCAACTCCTCAATCTGTCAGTTTACCTGGATCGGAACCAAACTGGTCTGTGGAGGATGAGGGGCCCTTCCTCATCCATTTCTAGTCAGCATTTACTTAGAAAGGAGACACCATTATCCCCAGCTGTCTGTCTAAACCAAAGTGGGAGAGGGTGTGGGAAAAGTCAGCTGCAGGACATTCCTTAGACTTCTCCACAGAGGTCCAAAGCTTAGAGCCTAGTATTTCCAAAAAGGCCCAAAAGTGTTTAATAGTCAGTGTCTATAAAACCTTCCTAAAAATAACAGCCTCACAGAACTCATGTCTTATGTTGTTGAAAAAGGGCTCTCTGATTTGGTCCCATCCAAGATAAGGGCCTCTCTGTAAAAACGAAAGCATGTGTCAAGATAAAAATTAAAGTGATTCCATGGGACAGAAACCAGTACCCAAGAGGCCAAGAAAAGAACATGTAAGGGTGTCCCTCAGACATGGTCAACATCACAGGCTCAAAAGGGTGGATTTCTAAATCAATGTTTCTCTACATTGTTGTTTCTAGAAACTGCCTGACCATAAGAACTACCTAGAAGCTTGTTTAAAAACATGCAGATCCCAGGACCCTCTCCAGTCTTATAAAGTCAAAATCTCAGAAGAGGGGCCTATGCCTAAACTACATCAGAAGCAGGCTTTATGCCAGAGGGAAAAGCCCCTAGTTAGAGCCTTCTATCCAGTTAAAATTATAAATATAAATAAAATTATAAAATATAGGGACACCTGAGTGGCTCAGTCTATTAAGCATCTGCCTTCGGCTCAGGTCATGAACTCAAGGTCCTGGGATCAGGCCTGCATTTGCTTCTCCTCCCTCTGGCCCTCCCCTGCCTTGTGCTCACTCTCTCTCTCAAATAAGTAAGTAAAATCTTTTTACAAAATTATGAAATATAGGGGCACCTGAGTGGTTCAGTTGGTTAAGCAGCTGACCCTTGGTTTCTGCTCAGGTTGTTATCTCAGGGGTGGTGAGATCAAGCCCTGCCAAGGGCTCCACGCTCAGCAGGGAGTCTGCTTGAAGATACTCTCCCTCTGCCCCTGTCCCAATGTGCACATGCACATGTGTGTGCTTGCTTTCTCTCACTCTCTCATGCGTGTGTGCGCTCTCTCTCTCTCTCTCATAAATAAATAAACATTTAAATAAAGTTATGGAATACAGTCAACATGTAATGAGGAAATCAATTTAACTAAAACTTAGCAGAAATAAAACCTGCACTTTAGGTTAATCATATCCCACCTAAAAGACCCCCCCGGAACCTCCCTGCCCTGAGGACTAAAGGAAATACTACACAGCTGCTCCTGGTGGTCATTACCGACCCTAATGGAATGAGGAGGCTGAGGGCCTTCACTCTCATCCCAATACAGACCAGCTCTAAGTAGCAGGCAACCCACGCAAAGTCAGACCCCACAGGTGCCTCTGGTTATCAGACTTTACAGGTTTCAGCCACCAGCTGACTAGTTCATAATCTTATTCAGGTCCCAACTTTGTGTGAGGCCTGGCTATTCAAAGTATTTTCCACAGAACCATCAGCATCAACGTGGCAGGAAGCAGCTAGAGATACAGAATCCCAGGCCCCACCCAGGCCTGCTGAAGCAGAATCTGCATTGTAACAAGATCCAGGGATTCTTGTGCTCGCTGGCGTTTGAGGGTGCCGGTGTGAGACTTTCACCCCTACCTGTGGGACACCCAGGTCATCAGCTTACCCTCTAACACTCCAGACTCTCGGAGACCTTCTCCCTCACACTTTTGTCAGTCTTGGTTTGTCCTGGGACTAAATCACCATCAGCAGGGTACCAAACTAGCTGGTAATCGAAAACCCAACTTTGAGGAGTTAGAAAGAGGCAATAAGTACTGATAATCTCCTACATTCTCGTCTCACTCAAGGCTGAAATATGGACCCTGTGACTAAAAATCAATAGAGACAATCCAAAGTCAAACAATACCATGGAACGCTGGCTCTCTTGGTTCCAATACAGTGTTAATGAGGGCAAGGTCACAAGTATGATTAGATTCCTCTGTTCGTTGGCACAGACGCCAGCCCTCTACCCCTGGCCGCCTACAAAGGCTGCCACACCCCTGGATACTAAGAGCACTCAGAAGATTGACAAGGGGAGGCTTAGCAGAGTGGCACCACTGAATAACTCAAAGAACTTCAGGGACTGGTGAGCAGAATGTATTGCGGAAGACAACACGCAGCCCAGAGGGATGGCTGCCATGACAGATGACCAGGTCAGAATTCAAATTATCTGGACAGAAACGGGAAGTCCCACGGTCAACCTTTAAAAAAATAAAAACCTCACACACATATAGAAGCAAGAGGAAGTCTAACCTGGCACTTCTCATTCTAAAATGTTTTCAAAACATGCCAGTTGTGCTGACTAAAGTGGGTGTCAAGAAAGCTCACAAAGTCTTAGGGTCCATGAGTCTAGTTTCCGGACCAAGGATGCAGCAGTCCTTCGGCAGCAAAGCTCATCAGACTATCCTCACCAGTCCCCCAACCACTTAACCACACAGGTGACCACACAATTGCCGCACTTTTTCATCACCACCATCACTTGGGTTCTTATAATTGAGTGTGGCCACTATACCTGGCTACAGCTCTTTCAGGCTTTGGGTTATAGTTAGGACATCCACACATCGACCTGGCTCCTTTGATGCTGCCCTTTCTTTACTAATAGAGAAAAAAAGTAGAGACCTCAGCACAAACTGAAAAAAAAAAAAACACATGAGCAGACCAGACAACCTAAGCATGCTCATTTACCAATAGAATTCAGATCAAAAAGACCGCGTCACCTGTTTAAGCCAGTGCAGAATACAGAGTACAGCATAAATCCATGCAGAATTAGTAATTAGGGGGGCAAATTATGAGCTCCCAATTCAGGAAAACCTTGAAAGGACTACTATAAAAATGAGCAAATGACAGAGTATGAGTATCTGTTTAGACATACTTCTCTATGTCAGATCATCTTCTGGGAATAGACAGCCATTTAAAAAACTGGATGGGATTTTAGACTTTTAAAAATTGTGGCCCAGGTTTTTATTAAGTCTATATTGAATACCCAAGTGGTAGTCATTTATGAAGACAAAAAGGCTGTTTCCTGCTAAATTTGCAGATCTCAGACTACCCAATCCATTATTTTTAATTTCAGAAAATTTTGTCTCTATAGGCAAGGGAAAAAAGAAAGTTTTAAAATTTTAAGAGGTAAATTTGCCCAAAATAAGTGTCTGCCATGCACCACTTACCTCAACATGAAAAGAAGCTACCGTCCACGCAGTTACAACCATCTTTAAACAACTGGCTAACTGCCTGAGAACTGGAAAACAACATGTGAAATTCGGCCCAAATGCAGCCTGCCCCAGGAGAAAGGAAGCTTGAACTCCAGGTGCCCTTGACAACATAGCTCAATGTGGAAAGAAAGAAAATGCTGAACAATAGAACCAGTAGAGGAAAAAGAGCCCCTCTAATTTTCCAGGCATGTGGAGAAATTGCTGCTAAAGGAGTATTTAAGATCTCACTGCTGGGCTGGGTTCTAATGAACACTGAAACAATTTTTTAAAAAGAAAGAGACCTAACATATTGGTATAGTACATATTTAACTGAGTCCTTTTCATATTTAATTCAAAAGTCCTTATCAATTAGAAAGACATTCACGCGCTTAGCTACATAAGTGAAATACCTCTCAAATCACATTTACAATGTTCAGGAAAACATGGAAAATAGAGGGTCAGGAATGGGTTCTTGCCTATAGTCCAGAGGAAGCTACCCCACTCTGGCTGGGGAGGTCACAGCACCCAAGCTGGGTTGTATTCCCAGCCTCCCACTATGAGCAACTTTGTTTACCACAAATAGGATTGCAATTCTTTTTTAAAGCAGAAACCTGCTTTACTATGGATGCATCACATATTTAAGGAGATGTACAGTGTTGTGGCCAAAACTATTTGCACAAGCACACCCACCCACCAACTGTTTTGCTCTGATTTTAAAAGTAACATGCTATTTACAGAAAGCCTGAAAAATAGAAGAATAAAGAAAATAACTGGTCACTTTTAATCGCACTAGCCCAACACGAACAGTCAAAAGTTCAGTCTCCATCCTTCCAGACTGTCTACAGCTGCCAGCTTTCCTTTCTATGGCACCTCAGTTAAGCAGGCAAGCGTAAGGGGAGGTGTTTTTGCTGGTTACACAGCCTGACAATGGTGAGTAATCCCCGCTAGTCTTACCCTAAATCCACAGCAGTAAGGGGAGTCACAGTGTGCACAGATCAAACAGCATGCCTGCAATTTAACAGGCATTCACTGGGGTCTATTTTGCACACTTTTAATTATTCCACAAATGAATGAAATTCAAATTAACAACAATAGCCCTGAGGGCCACATGGTAACTTCAAAAAAGAAGGCAGATAAGCCTCTCCTTCGTGGACATGAAAACAAACCTTAGTCTTCCCAGCACAAGTTCTCAAGGCACCTACAGATTTGGAGCCTCCGTCCTGGGTTGCAGACGGCGGCCTTCTCACCGCGTCCTCACGGACGCCTCTCTAAGAGGAGAAAATTAGTGGTGCAAGAAAGGGTGTATGGAACAACCAGAAACAGAGACCTGGGAACCACAAGCAGGTGTGCAGCTCCCTTCCAGACATCCAGGGATCCCTGTAAGCCCGTGCACTTGTAGTATGAGAGATATTCAGCCCACACGGAAATATCCTTAGTTCCACAGACAGGGAGTGCTTTAAAGGCCCCTTATTTACTGTTGTAACATCTGAGCTTCATACACTAGCTTGGGCTGCAAATCCTCAGAGTGTTACCTTGAAGTTGCCAAAAGGCAGGAAACCTGGTGACGATGCCTCATGAACTCCTCTCTGTCCATATACAAGAAACAAGCAAAGTACTGCTTTTCTCGCTAATGTCACTTTAGTAGGTGTTAAACATTATTTGCTATGGACCTGCTAAAACCCTCAATAGTCTTCATTCAAATACCATAACTGACTACAGAATTCAGTACTTAATGTTTTAGAAACCACATGAAGAGCTTAAAAGTTGGACTGCACTATCCTCAATGGAACCTCAAAAATTCACCCAAGTAAACACCTGAGAAATCTTACTTGATTTTGACTAAAATATTTTTTAAATACTCTTCAAAACACCACTTAATCAACAAACATCGGATTAAATCCAAATCAGAACAAAGCCACAGGAGGAAAAGTCAAAATACAGTGAGGTTCTCCTTTCTTACCTGGCAAGTCTCAAACTCAGAGTTGGGTACTTCTCTTGACCTAGCTAAGGGTATTATGGTTTAACTAAGAAAACGTGCAGATGACATACCTCTTTAACTGTATTTGGTATTTTCTAGATGCACACAAAACTACTTTCTCAGCAAGTAAAGGTCATCTTGCATTTTCTGAAATACAACACACACCTGTGTAATACTCGGTTGGAGCTGCGCTAACAAAATACCATAGATGAGTGACTTCAGTAGCATTTCTTTCTCACTGTTCTGGAGGTTGTGAGTCCAAGATCAAGGCACTGTCAGGTTTGGTTCCTGTTCCAGGCTTGCAGATGGCAGCCTTCTGGTGGAGAGGAAGCTCGCCAGTGCTTTGGTCTCGCTTTCTCACCTCCTAAGGACACTAATCCTCCTAAGGAACTCCACCCACATGACTCATCCAAACTAATCACCTCCTAAAGGCCTCATCTTCAAATACTACCATACTAGAGATCAGGGTTTCCACATAGGAATTTTGGGTTGTGTGTGTGTGCTGAGGGAGGGGGGGTAATCAATTTTACCAGTTATACATCCTAGCTATTAAATATGTTCAGAGCCATTCTACATATATTCCTCTTAATTATTTCAGGTCAAAACAACATAAACAGCTCTACCACGTATGTAAAATAACACCAGTAAGAGACTGGTCATTTAAGACCAAGGTCAAGGGCTTGACTATCCCCAGTTAGGCCTGCTGAAAGGATAAAAGGGGAAAATTCAGTTACAAGGACACCAATTACTCTCACCTGGAGCACTGTTTAATAAATCTCCACCAACCAGGCAACCACTTGCCACTACTATAAAAACAACTCCCTCTTTCATCTCTAGCTCCAGGCCTCTCTTCCTGCTTGTGTCTCCAGCTCTCTGCTGGGCACATCTCCCCGTGGAAGGCTCACAGTTCAGTCTGGGGTTCAGCTGAGCTCATTAGTCCTCACTGTCCTCCTCAGACTGAGGTTCCCCACAGCTGCTTACCTCAGCGAATGGTCCGTCTCACTAAGTGCCCACACCTAAAAGATGACCAGGGAAGAGTGACCCGTCTCTCCTGGCCTCCTCCCTCCTCTCCCCTTCTCCTTCTCCAAATCCCTCATGGATTCCTGCACTAGCCTCCCAACTCAACTTCGGTCCCCATTCTGGTCTCCTTGTCACCCAGCCCACGTCATGGCCACCAAGTTCTTCTAAAGCACAATAAAGCAAGTCAATTACCTGCTGCAAATTCTCCACCATTCAACCAGCTTTGGAGATGAGGTTCAGACTCCTCAGCTCTGCACCCAACCCCAGCACCCTCGGGGTCTTCCCTATACAACCTTGCCTCCAGTCCACACAACTGCTATCAGAGCCCTGACTATCTTACACCTTTGCAAGCCTCCTAGACCCCAAACATCCAATTATTATTGCATCATGTATTACACTTAGCCGAAAGGCCGAGAAGCGGTTATTTCATCATGTATTAATGTTATTTTAAAAGTGATGAAAAAAAGAAAACCTGGAAGGTGCATAAGGAAGCAAGCATCCACTTTTCTTTATTCCTTCATTCATGCCTTACACAGCGAGAGAGCAGAAGAGAGCAAGAGAAGTTTTTTAAGTGCCACACCAGATTCTCCCCTGGACACATCTGGATTTTATAAGCTGATGATGAAAATTGACCTGTAATTCCTTCTTTGCCTCTCTAAAGCTGAGAAATCTCACCTCTGCGAAAAAAAGTATTTGTTTTCATGGCATGTGGCTGTTCGTTCTACTCACCCACTATTCAAACCGGACACAGACTTTTATAAATCAGTTCTCCCTTATTCCTACAGAGAACCCACAGGACTGGCTGCCCCTGTCACTGCTATCCACAAACCGATCACTCCCTCTGAGCAGGCCGGCTTGTGGGAGGGAAGCACACCCAGCCAGCACTCTGGTCTCCTAGCATAGGCTCTTCTAAATAAACTTTAAAAAAAAAAAGAAGAAGAAGAAAGAAAAAGGAGTTTCCTGGGTTTATGGAAGTCCTATGCACACAGAGTTTGCTTCCCCAACTAGAATGTGTACTCTATGAGAGACAAGGCCTCCTCTTGGTTCTTGCTGTGTTACCAGAGGCCAGAACAGAGACCGCCCCGTGGAACAGGCTTCATAAGTATTTGCTGAATGACAGGATTAAAAAAATGGATGAATGAGCAAAGAGGCAGTCCTCCTCAATTAGAAGAGTGACACACAGCATAATTTCCCTGCTCAAGAAAGTGTTTTACTAAGAATGCCTTTTGTTCACTTTGTGTTAGTTACAACCTTAAAAAAACTGGGCAGTGTATCATTAACCCCAAAGCCTATTTTAAAGTTGCTTTTTGGAAAAAATTCTAGAAATTAGATATTTACTTACTGTTTATAGCCTTCCAAGAGCAGTAAGCATTGAGTAAAATATTATATTTAGGATTCCCCAAGAAGTATGCACTTTTGTCCACCACTAAGGTTTTCTTCCCCACCTCAAACAAAATTTGCCTATTTACTTTCATGGGACTGGAAACCTGAGAACCTGCCACACAGGGTCAGTGAGGCCTGGAATTGCAACCCATACCTGTGCTCTTGCCCTCGGAGCCATATGGAACTTCTACCACACACTCCCTAGGACTGGAGTCCCAGAGAAGGCTGACCAGAATGGGCCAAAAGGATGCAGCATGTTAAGTTCTAGAGAGATCAAGTGTTTCTGTCTGTGCGCTGCCAGAGGGCAGGGGGACAGCCTCAACTCAGGGTCTGCCTTAAGCAACCACAGCTCACTTTCAGGTATATATTCCGACGCTTTGCATGGCACTGCTTTTTCCAGGGCATCTGAAATAGTTGACAACCAACATTAACATTTTCTGAGCACTCAGCACAAGACATCACCCCAAGCTCTATACAAAAGTAATCCTGGTTAATTTCCAGAATAGTCCTTGACTTGAACTCTTATTACCACCAACTTATAGATACAGAAACCTAGGCTGAGAGAAATTAAATAACTTGTCCAAAGTTCAGATAGTAAGTAGGATCTCTGGGAACTCAACAATGCCAATCTGGGTCTCTTCCATTTTCGCCTATTTTGTCAATTCTTTGCAATAAAGAAGTTGAGAAGCTATACAAAATGTTCATTAAAAAGGACTATGTACTTTTCCATACGCTGTTTTTCTGTCTTCCACTATGGAATTTTCCTTCCTGCCTTGTCCCCTACATGCAATGAAATCTCTTTAATTCACGAGTCCACACATCTTTGTAGGCAGGTGCCATCAATTCTGATCCCATCTACATGGATAAACAGTATACATTCCTTTTTCCAGAAGGCACTGCTTTGCTCTAATCTACAAAGATCATTTTTCCTTCCTAAAGACAAATGACTAGTTCATGTACCATGATTCAAATTACATTTGAGAATGTTCATTTGCAGGGTAATTATTCTTCGAAATTGGACTGCTCCAAAGACAAATGATTCTCCCTCCCCGCCCCTATCATTCCCTGCAACATACCATTTCTTCCCTCCTGGCCTAAAATGTTTGCTGCACCCTTTGCAAACCACAACCAGACACACTACCTGCTCTATGTGTGACCACTTAGAAAAAATATTATCATAGGGTAATAGTGGTATTACTTCAAACCCCTCAAATATTTCATCAGCATCAGATTTCTGACATAGATTAATAACAAACCTGTCACAGTAGGACAGCAAAAAGAAATGAGTCCTGGATTTTATTTCTTTCCTCTACTTTAAAACATTTTATCTTCCCACTAGCATGTGTTCCCTATCTCCTCAATTTGAAAAGAAGTCGGCTTTTAAAAAGACCAGGAGCAAAGAATCAGAAACACCCAAGAAAGGGCAACGCCAAAGAAATTAGCACCCATCCTCGCTTAAACCTGTTGGGGGTGGAGCTCTCAAGCGAGTGAGTGTAGGAAAAGCAACGTGCCCATGATAAACGTTCCTTCGAACTCATTACTCAGGTTTAACTCTCTGGGACGAGACTCTAACCGCTCCCCTCCCCTCGCACTCATCCGTCTCCTCCCTGTGGCTCAAAAACACACTGGTCTACTACACGGGCTACTTTGCGATTGCAAACAGAAGTTGTACTTGTACATGTGGGTCACTGATGGCAACCTACAACTACGCACACAACCACAGGGAGAAAACGGGAAATACAGGAAATGGCCCGGGGTGGGGGTTGGGGGGTGGTGAAGATGCGGGTGGGGGATGAGACTTGGTCTTTACTCTCATTTACTCGCACTGAAACAGCTCAAGGACTCTCCTGAAACTCAGGACCCTTCTAGATTAAGAGAAAAGTTAAACGGGATGAAGGAAAATCCTTTTGCTTTTTTCAGCTCAAAAAATACTAGACCGCTGAATGGATGGGGGGAAACGGGGGATGAGGGGAAATTTTGTGCCTAAAAACATCCAGAAACACACAGAGTCTTCCCCAGCCCTTGACGCCATCCCATGGGCTCAACCATCCATCCCAGATGTGGTCTTCCCCGCTCCACGCCCACCTCCTCCAGCCCGCACCCCAAAGCACTGCGCTGTCCACAAAAATGCAGCCCAGATTTGAAAAGCAGCTGACGTCTGTGGCCGGCGTGACCCAACGCCACACACCAAGCCCCACGGGGGCGACCACCCGGAGGCTCCCGAGGCGCCGTACCAAGCGCGCGGAGCTCGGCGCCCGGCTGCGCCCAACTCCGTGCGCCGCGGTGCCCGCGGGAACCGCCGGTCGGAGCCCGCCAGTGGCGGCGGGAGAGCTAGGCTCGCGCCGGCTTCCCGGCAAATTGCCGTTCCAGGAACAATTTTTCCATTTCTGCTGCCGGCGGCCTCGGCGATGAGAGCCGAAGCAGCAGCTCCCTTCCATGCCCAGCATCCGAAACCGTCCCGGTCCCGGGGACGGTCCTCTTCCCTCCCCGTGGGCTCCGGGGGGCGCGAAAACCAGGTTTCCGCGCCAGCCGCCGCGCACGCAGCCCGGGCTCCGCCGGCCGCGACGGTCCCGCCAGCGCTGGGGCGGGGTGCTCCCCGCCGGCGCAGCCCGTCCCACCTGGCCGGGGCTGCGGGCTCTGTCTCCCGCAGCGCGCAGGGGGCCCGACGACTCCAACTCACCCGGCCCCGGCTCCGCGTCTCCGGCTCCGAGCTCGCAGCCTTCCCCAAGCCGGGGCTTTCCGTTACGCCTCCTCGCAACTAGCCGCTCGGGCAAGGAGGAGGAGGGGGCAAGGGAGGGGAGAGGAGAGGGTCCCCAGTTGGGGGAGGAGACGAGGCGAGAGCGCCGACCTCGGCGGCCGCCGGCGGGGCTATCAAGGAAGGAGGAGAGAGAGGGGCGGGGGCAGAGAAAGAAAGAAGCCACGGAGCCTCCCTGCCCAGCACCCGGCCTCGCGCCGCTGCCCAGTCACCATCGCCGCCCCCGTTCCGCTCTCGGGCCGGGCGTTCAGGGGGAGGGGTCGGGGCTCGGGGCTCTCCCGGCGCCGCGCGCGGGGCGGGGCGGGACGGCTGGGGGCGAGGCGGGGGCGGCGGCGGGACAACGAGGCCCGGCCTCCGTAGGGGAGTGTCCTGCGGGGCCCGCGAGGCTGTTGGCGAAAGGGGATCCCCGGGAGGAGGGGAGGAGGGGCGGAGGCCCGGGGGCCTGGGAGCGGGTCACTGCGCCCGCCGGGCGACGGCGGCGCCTCCTCCTGGAATCCTGCGGAGAGCCCTCCGGGCCGCTCCGGGGAACCTTGGGGGCCAGTTCTGGGCAACTCAGGAGCGCTGAGAATGCACACGGCCCAGGCAGTGAGTGGCGAAGTCGGAGTCGGGGGTGATAGGCCGGACTCCTTCCGCGGAGCGGGGGCCCTGGAGAGCCCGAAGCAGCACCCCAGGCCCGGGCCGGAACGGGAAAACGGCCGTCCCGCCAGCCCCGGGAATCCTAAGCGGGAGGGTGGGTTTGGGGGCTGCCGGACCCCCATCCTCACCTCCTTCTCCCGGAGAGGAGGCCTCCAGGCATAAGTTTTTTTGCCCTGTGATTCTTTAGGTGAGGAAACTGCAAGCAGTTACAAATATTCGTAAATAGATTAGTTGGGGTTTTGAAACATCCTCCTCTGTCAATACAGTCTCAGGATGAATTCCTAAGGCACTTTAGCGGACACTGAAAAGGCCTACCCTTCTTGTCTTTTTTTTCTTGTCAGACCTGCCCATGTCCCCAGCTTCTCTGCCTCATGTCTGGGAAAACTTTTTCCACCGGTTGCTTGAACACAGACCCTACAGTTCAATTCCCCAGCTTCTAACATTGCCATAGCCACTCTTACTGATTCTTCATTTTTTTTTTTTTTAGATTTTTTTTTAAATTTATTTATTTGACAGACAGAGATCACAAGCAGACAGAGAGGCAGGCAGAGAGAGAGAGAGGGAAGCAGGCTCCCTGCTGAGCAGAGAGCCCGATGCGGGGCTCGATCCCAGGACCCCGAGATCATGACCTGAGCCGAAGGCAGTGGCCTAACCCACTGAGCCACCCAGGCGCCCCTGATTCTTCATTTTAAGGTCTTCCCAGTTGTCCCGTCCTTTCCAAGTCCAATGCCGGATTCTCGTTGTTTGGGTACTTAATGGTTCCAGTGCTCTCCCCCATTCCTTGCACAGGGATCCATCTGCACATGCCTACTGGGAAATGATTCTAGAACAAGGCTCAGGCAGGCCACTTCCTGTTCTAAAAGCTCTGGGAGGCACTTTACCACAGAAAATTCTGAATTTAAAACTCTTCTGTTCAAAGCCACCCACTTACCCACTCTTCAGAGCCTAACTTGCCAGCTGGGACTCCTCCCCTCCTCCCAGAAGGTTCCATCCTGTATCCACTCGGGAGTTGATGCTTTCGCCAGAACTGGAATGCTCTCTTTTATCTTCTCCCACAGCCAAATCCTACATATCTTCATTGAAAAGAAGTTTGTGTTACAACATTTCTTCTATAAAAGGATGTATGTGTTCTTCCCATTTTGTGAAATCATACACTAGAAATAACAAGGCTTATGGGGAAAATAGGCTTAGCAACAAAGGATTCCAAATCTTTTTTTTAAAGCTTTATTTATTTTAGAGAGAGTGTGTGAATGTGCTCTAGAAGGGGATAGGGCAGAGGTGGAGAATCTCAAGCAGACCCCCTGCTGATCTTGGAGCCAGACCTGGGGCTCAGCGTCACCACCCTGAGATCATGAGCTCACCCAAAACCATCACTCGCACCCTCAACCCACTGAGCCACCCAGGTGTCCTCAAACGACTTCAAGTCTATATAACATTGCAACTAGTACACTAACAAAAACAGTAACCATTCCAAAAACATACTAGCAGAGTTTATGAGCCATGTTAAATTCCTAATATTACGGTAAGTATAAATATAGGACTTTTACCTTTAAAAAAAAGATGGCAGTCACTGATGCAGGGACTGGAAGGAGAGTTGTTGGATGGAGTCTGTTGGGTTTGGAAGATAAGCACAAAATGTACAAGTATAAGAGGTGAATTCCCCCCTCACAATAAACCCTTCCAAGTTAGAACTCATGGCCAGCTGACTCCAAGAGAAAGAACACGGGGTGGATGGGTGTGGGCATAGCACTGTGTATTCTCCACGAGCAGCAGTCTGCTGTGTTTTGCTTGGAACTGTCATTACTTATGGGTGCAAAATACTAAAGTGCCGGAAACAATTGCTTATGAAGCAATACAACCGCCCCATTTTATGAATATCCTTTCCCTATATATCAATGAGTTCATTTGCGTTACCTATATTCTCATTACAGAAAGAGGCCTTTAATAGAATAGACTGTACTTTTTTTTAAAGATTTTATTTATTTATTTATTTATTTATTAGAAAGAGACATAGGGAGAGAGGGAACACAAGCAGGGGGAGTGGGAGAGGGAGAAGCAGCTTTCTTGCCTAGCAGGGAGCCATGGAGGGCTCAATGGGGGGACTCAATCCCAGGACGCTGGGATCACAACCTGAGCCGAGAGCAAACAGAGCAGACGCTTAAGGACTGAGACTCCTAGGTGCCCCAGAATACACTGTACTTAATTCTGCACTTAGGAAGTCCACATGGGTATTCCACACATGGGTAGAGCACTTACTATATATGCCAGCAACTCTTTCGGGCACTGCGGATGCATCAGTGAACAAAAAGAAACACAAAAATGTCCGTCCTCGGGGGCTGTAGGTACTTGAACATGGTCTCACAGGGCGGTATTGCATATTTCATATGGATATAATTTACATTAGTGCCTCATCTAATAGGTTGCTGTGTCTTTCAGAATGTCTGACAAGGTAAATACCTACTGGAACATGTAAATTAATCAGTTTACACCCATTTTATGCCTTGTGTTACTGAGGTCACAGGAAAATCACCTAAGAAATCTAAAACTCAGGTTTTAGACAAACATTTCCTCAGAAATGTTTGTTGCTATTTGGGCTAAAATTAACTCAAGTTCCCCAGATAGGATCATTCGGAGCTGAAGAGTAGAAAAATTACACTTGACAGGAAGCAAAAAATTCAGGATGGGCAGGAAGAATAGAGAAGGAATGAGATGCTAAAAGGTATAGTTCAAGAAGAAATTACTTCTAAGCTTTCTGGAAATGTAAGTAGAGAAAGAAGGATAATAACAGGAACTTTGGGATGCTGTGAATGCTGCTTCTTTCATGTGTTTCAGCCATATGTTCAAGAAACACTTAATGGGGGGTGAGGGAGGATGAAATTATAAGAAATTAAAGGGTACCTGAGGAGTTTGGTCAAATGACAAGGAGGCCTTGGAAGAAAATAATTATGAGCCACTAGACAGGTCACAAGGTAAAATTACAGGTGCCTGGCTACAATGTGATTCTGAATTTACTTGCCTGTACAAATCACTCATTTCTCTGAACATTAGTTCAGCTAGTATAACTTGCATCCACAGGGCTAGATATTTTTCAGGTGCAAACACTTTGTATCCTATTCTGAATGTGAATCTGCTTGGAATGCAAGTAAAATATGCATTTATAACAGACATATTTGATATATTTCCATGACTGTCAACATACTGAATATAGATTAGCTTTAAATTTGCCTATTCATCTTCATAAAAACTACCCTCTCAAATCCACTCCTCCCCTCCCCCTTCTTAGAGACTGATATTTCCTAAACTGTGATCACAGAGTTCCAGGGCTAGACACACATTCCGAAATCAACGTCTTTTGAAGATCACATAAAAAACAAAATGACTTAAGCAGAGAATCTCTTCAAGGAAACTAGCAAAATTGCAGT
Source organism: Meles meles (assembly GCF_922984935.1). Taxonomy (NCBI): domain Eukaryota; kingdom Metazoa; phylum Chordata; class Mammalia; order Carnivora; family Mustelidae; genus Meles; species Meles meles. The sequence goes on along the minus strand of NC_060068.1, from coordinate 79,056,952 downwards.
TCACCAACTTGAGGTCCTATGAAAAATCAGTCTCTGAAAAATTATCATCCTGCCTTTTTATCCATGGATCTAGTCATACAAAGAAATTATCTGAAATTCTAAGAATCCATTTTCCTTGACAAATACAGATGGAAAAAAGGCAGTTTTGAGCACAAAGACTTGAAGAGCTTTCCTAATTAAAAAGTCTCTGGGCAATTAAAATCAGTGCTCTGATCAACGTGAGACAGAGCATTTTGGCCACAGCAATGACCTGGCCACAGTATCCAATGGGTTTAGTCATGTCATATTTCATTTTTCTGCTTCCAATCCTCAGTTTTTAACTCAAGGTTGAAAATGGTGCTCTTAAACACTAAAAAAAAAAAAAATTCCCTATTTTTCCTGAAATCCCATTACCAAGGTGGTAGGCTATTTGTTGAATGAGGATGGCAAAATGTCTCCAAGTGAGAACAAATACTATAAGTGCAAACAGGCATGTAGGATTTTTCAATAACCATGTTATAGGAGGGCAGTAGGACCCAGTCAGATATTAAGGACCATGAGTTCCTGATAAAGAAAATCTCAATGACCTGCAGAAAACACTTCCTCAATTTTCACACATCTATCCCATCCACACAGGAGCCAAGGGAAAACAAATACACTGTTGCTAAGTCATGAGAGAAATGAGCGCACAAAATTTTGAGCATTTGCTCTCTTCTGACAAAACTAAGGGTTGTGGGCCGCTTTTATCTTCAAGCCACAGTCTCTGCCTTCTGGCCTTCCTTTATTCTGTAAAATCAGGCACTAGTTTTCATTTGCTACTGGCTCCCAAAGAAGTAGTTTGCTTTACTGCCTCTAGTTCCAAAAGTTGATTCCACGAGACTCCAGCAAACCTCAACTCAAGAAGGTACTCTGTTCATTTCCTCCTATTATGTCACCACCACCATAAACAAGTCCATCTGGCCCTCATCCAACTGAGCTTACCCCTGAAGTGAGGTGGAAATTTCCATAGTGAGAATGTTCTACTGCAATATTACTTTGTATGTTGTATGTAAATTCTACAACATTCTTAGCTGCCCGATAACATGTAACTGGCAAATTCAATTCATTCTAGGTATTCACCTGCAGACATTTTCCTGGATTACAAACTTTTCTCTGAAGAGGTACAAAATACAAAGAAGCTTGGGGGATTAGCTGTCTTACAGTATTCATGACAGGCATAAAACCATCCAAAGAAAGCAGGCTTTAGCCCTTTATAACGACAATGCTGTGCATCTGGTTCCTGACTTGTGCTTTATCTTTTCTATTATGAATTATGTGTTACTCTCATAACTTCTAAGAGGAAAGATTTTACTAGTACCCTCATTAGTACCTACAGTAAAATTTGGAAAATACTCAGTGTGATTCAATAGCAATGCTGAGATGAGAATTTGAGAAACCATTGCTGTTCTTTGCATTATGAGTGGATGCTTGTCCCACATCTGGTCCAGACTGAAAAACCCAATCTCTAATCTGAAAATCTTGCCTTCAAGGCACTTTTTTCTTTTACTCTCTTTTAATTGTCTTCTGAAAACAAGAAGTACAACACATAAATCTACAAAACCAGCAATTATTGGGCACCCTATTTTCATATAGTGTTAGAGTTAGAAGATACATTATTTTCTATTGATAATATAATTATTAAGTATTATTGATCATAATGTGTATTCTGACTATTTCTATATGGCCCTGGGGTGACTTGTTATTAAAAATATAGGGGCACCTGGATGGCTCAATCGGTTAAGCATCTGCCTTCAGCTCAGGTCATGGTCCCAGGGTTTTGGGATGGAGTCCTACATCAGGCTCCTTGCTCAGCTGGGAGCCTGCTTCTCTCTTTGCCTGCCACTCCCCCTGCTTGTGCTCTCTCTCTCTGACAAGTAAATAAATAAAATAAAATCTTTAAAAAAAAATTAAATGGAAGAAGGCAAAAAGTTCTCTTACCAGTGTCTTGATTTACCACAGTGGAGCATTAAATTTAGCTCTGGTTTCCCAGAACCAAGGCAAGAATGACATACAGTGAATAATACAGTTCTCATGGTCTGGTAAGAGAATCATGTTGTTTGTCAAGTTAGACAAACTTTTTCCTGGCATTAACTTCTAAGAGGAATTGAATCATGGGAATCCTTACATAAGAGTCACTAGACAATCTAAACATCTGGGTGCAGTGTCTTCACTGAGAAAAAGCAGTAGACTCATGCCCTGCAGAGCAGAGAGGGTAAAAAGGTCACAAGAGATGACAGAATTGTCTAGACCGTGTTTCTGTCATGACTGAAACTACATTATCTAAATTGAAGTTCTATCTGGACCCAGACGATACTCTCTATGTCCTCCATTAAGAAAAGAAAAATAAAAGAGTTTTGTATTAAATGAATTATGCCCCCTAAAATGCCATTTCATCATTGACTTCACATATCTTTCTCAGTTCTAAACACTCTATTATTTCACATAGAACTCATTTGACAACTATGACCTGTGTTCATTTCTGAACCACCTTGGGAAGGTTCTTAATGGAACCAAGAATTAAAGACAAGGCCAATCCACACAACTGAGATTCGTTCTAGCTTTTCTTCCAACAGAATGACACTGTGCTATGCTAATTATACAAAATAATGTTCAATCACTTTTGAGGTCATATGAATGAGAATGACATAAGCTGTGAAATTAAAATGAACCAAAAAACCATTGTTTTTATAGCTGAAGAATGATTTCTTTAAATATCTTGTGAAACGCTGCTATTAGACAACAGTCTTAAAATAGTTTAAAGAGCCTCTTTAATTTTAGATGTTTATTCCCTCCCCTCGACATCCATATTTCTACAAAAAAGAATTTTCTCCCAGTTTAAGGAGACCAGTCTTCCCAGTCTGCCAGTTACACAGCTTTCCTATACTGTTTCTAAAAAATGACATAAGAATCAAAACACTGAGGTACTGGCATAAGGATAGAAATACAAATCAAGGGAATAAAATGGAAAGTCCAGAATAAATTCACATTTATGGTCAGTTGATTTTCAGCAAGGGTGCCAAGACATATCAGTAGGGAAAGAAGAGACTTTTCAACAAATGGTGCTAGGACAACTGGATAAACACATGCAAAAGACTTAAGACCTGCCCATACAAACATGGATTGCTCAAAATGGATTAAGACCTCAATATAAGAGCAAAAATGATAAAACTCCTAGAAGAACGCAGAGGTGTAAATCTTCATGACCTTTAGTTAGTCAATGATTTCATAGCTATGACACCAAAATCACAATTAATAAAAGAAAAAATAAATAAAGTATACTTTATTAAAACAAAAAACTTTCTTGTGTCAAGAGGACACCATCAAGACATTGGAGGGCGCCTGAGTGGCTTGCTAGTTAGGTGCCTGACTTGGGTTCAGGTCATGATCCCAAGGTCTGGAATCAAGTCCCACATTAGGCTCCCCACTCAGTGGGGAGTCTGCTTCTCCCTCTACCCTTCGCCTCTGTTCATGATCTCTCATTCTCTCTCTCAAATAAATAAAATTTTCAAAATCTTTAAAAAAAGAAAATGGGAAAAAAATACAAAATTATTTGAAATATTTGCAAAACATGTATCTGATAAGGGACCTGTATTCAGAATATATAAGGAACTCATACAAGTCAAGAACAAAAAGACAACCCAATTAAAAAAATGGGCAAAGGATCTGAATAGATATTTTCCCAAAGAATATATATAAATAGCTAATTAGCACCTGAAAAGATGCTCACCATCATTAGTAATCATAAAACGCAAATGAGGTGCCTCTGGGTGGCTCAGCCTGGGACTCTTGGTTTTGACTGAGGTCGGATCACAGGGTGCTCTGGGTGTAGCATCTGCTTGGGATTCTCCCTTTCCTTCTGCCCCTCCCCTGCCTTGCATGTTCTCTCTCTTTTTCTTTTTCCCTCTCCCTCTCTCTTACTTGCTCTCTCTCTTAAAGAAAGAGAGAAAGAAAAAAAAGAAAGAAAGAAAAAGAAAATGCAAATGAAAACAACACTACACATACCACTATGATTCAAATAGAGAAGACAGAAAATAACAAATGTTGGTAAGAATGTAGAAAAGTCAAAACCTTCATACACTGCTGGTGGGATTGTAAATGGTATAGCCACTTGGAGATACTTTGATATGCCTCAAAAGGTGAATATGAAACTACCATATGTCCCAGAAATTCCTCTCTTGATATATATGGAAGAGAAATAAAAACAGGTCCACACAAAAACCTATACACAATGTCCAAGCCAGTTATTCATAGCAGCCAAAAAAGTGGAAACCCAAATATCCATCAACTGATAAATGGATACATAAAAAGTGGTATATGCATACTATATACACTTATTATATTATTCAGCAATAAAAATGAAGTGGTACATATGCTATACCATGGATGAACTTTGAAAACATTATGCTAAGTACAAGAAGCTGCTAACAAAAGAACACAGATGGTATGATTCCATTCATATGAAATGTCTAAAATATGCAAATCGATAGAGACAGAAAATAGTTTCATGGTTGCCTCGTGATGGGGTGGAGAGTGGGGGTAGAGGGAAGTGAGGAGTGACTGCTAATGGGTATGGATTTCTTTTGGGGGCAGAAAAATGTCCTAAAATTTGATCGTGGTGATGGTGGTACAGTTTTCTGAATATCTGAAAAACTACAGAACTGGATACTTGAGTAGGTTTTATGGTATGTGAAATATATCTCAGTTTATAAACAGAAGTTAAGAAAAAAAAATGATAGGGGAAATGGTTGTACTGTCAACAACCAGAACTAATTTTGGTGAACATTTGCTTACTGTGTGTAAGGGGGATCCAAGGATGACTGAGCATGGACTCTATCCTCAAAGAGTTTAAGATCTAGTGAATGGATACAGGTCAATGAAGACCAGTGCATGTTAGGCTTGCCAGGGGGACCACAATTAAATAAATAGCTGGTGCAGAGTGTTCATCTAATACACAGTGCTGAGCTCCATGCCAAACCTGGGGATATAAAGTTGGAATGTTTAGCCTTCTATAGGCCCCCAGCCTTTTGAAGTGACAGAGAAGGTTCTGGGGAAAGTGCTATGCTAAAGAGCAGGGACCAAAGAAGCTCATCAGCATTGAAAACCAGTGGGAAGAATGTTACAGGAGGTTTTCAGGGGTGAGTAGGAGTTCACAAGGAAGGCAGTCCACTCAGACAAACGAGACTGCTTGCACAAGGGCCTGAAGCACCAGCAAGTACAGGGCTGAAGAACACACAGAGAAAAAAAGTGAGAGATGAGAAGAAATTGGCTGGGGAATGGGGGTGGATGTCAGTGGGAACCTCAAGAATCCTGCAAATCCCATTAAGAAGTTCATCCTGTGGTCCCCCAGGAAGCCAATGAAAGTCTTCAATCTCAGGATGGTCCAGTCTTGTCTTATGTTGTTCTGCCTGCTGTGTGAGGAGAGGGACTGGATGAGAACAAGACCAGAGATAGAGAGACCTGTCTTCTGGGAGAGTGGTTCTACACTGGTTCTGGTCGAAGGTTTACAGCACCCACTGGGTGGTCAGTGAAGGAAAACAAGCCAAGGATAGCTTCCGGGTTCATATGTGACAGGTGGTGTTGGCCACAGAGGCAGTAAACATGGGACAAGCAACGAGATTCCAGTGGAGGTATGGAAAATGTGATGTACCCCTCATACGAGCATGTTAGAAGGTGAGGGGGGAATAATAGAGTAGCCCCCAAGCTGAGAAGGCCTTTTGAGACCAGAAAACAAATCAGGTGACTCCATTCAGTGGACACAGAGTTTTAATCAGGGTAAATTATGGAGGCATGCGTCTCAGCAGTGGGTGGGGGGTAGACAGGGGAAGGTGGACAGATCTAGCAGAGGACAAGCCATGGCGGCTGCACAGCTCTTCTCCAAAAAGTCTGGAACTTAGTCCAGATTTTACAGAGTGAGGGGACATGCAGAAGGGCACTGTAGTGAGATCAGAGGGTTTTTAGTCACCTGACAGCCAAACTTTAATGAGATCTTTGCAGCATTACCTGTATGTCAGGAAGGGGAAAGACAGTGTTATCGTGAACACATTCATGGAAAGCCTCTGCCCATCCTGACCTTAGTGGGCATTTCTAAGGTGTATATATATATATATATATATATACATATATATATATATATATATATATACACATTACCATACATGGAAATATATATATATATATATACATTTCCAGAACATGCAGCCTCAAGAGAGGTCATCAGATGAATACAAACAAGATGGAGGGCCAGATGAAGTCATTATGATCAGCACTCCTACAGAGGGCACAGGGCCTTGGGCCCCAGATATGCAAAATGGGAGATTCCCTACTGGAAAAGTTAAAGAGCAGTGTCAAATCCTTTGCTTTGCCCCCAGATTGTGGAGTTGGGCCCACTTATACCTTCCTTGGCACCCAAGCCAAGGGCACACCTTCAGGCAGTAGAAGACACCAACCTCTATCCCAGTCAGTCAGACTCTACTAACAGTTGATAGTCCTGATAAATCTCAGTATACTGAGTGCTTTCCAGCCACATGAAAAATATTTCATGTGGGAAATATTTCACAGCTGTGGGAAAGCTTCCCCCAGGGGATTTCACCATCCAGGTTCTGTTGGAGGCTGGGAGACTCTCTAGACAAGCTGAATGAATCAAATATCATTGCCATTTATTATGGGGACATGTGAAACGTGCCAGTTGTCTAAACCAGTATTCCTGATGGGCATCACCTCATTAATTAGTTCAATAACTTAATAACTAAAAGAAATGTCCCCATGTTTTGAGCTGTTCTTTTGCACTTATACACAACACTACTTGAGAAAGTTCCATAACTTTGTAAACCAGAGAAGACCTCCGAATCCTAATGGAATTATTGATTCTCAAGTCAAACTTAAGTTATGCACTTATAGATTGCTGATGGGATGAAAATTAACATGAAAAAGTAATCAATAAAACCATCCTAAAAATAAAGCCGCATCAGAAGCAATCTCTATGTCTTCTCATGTGGGACTCTATCTGTCAGTGCAAAGTTCCCTGAGAATCCTGAACTTTCTTTGACCTGGTGGAAAGTAGCCATTTCAGCATAGGATGAAAGACAATATGATATGCCTGTTCAAGAGTAAACAGTCATTGAAAGTGCATTTTAACCTCAGAGACCTCAAAAGAAAAAGCAACTACCATGTTTACTGATAACACAAAAGGAATTCAGCAGAAACATTTCAAACTTAGAAAACAAATTGTTAAATCTTTCTTATCCTTTGTCTGAAACTGGCTGTGGTCCAAAAGCATAGATTCTCTTTCTCTCAGCCCAGAACACTTCCCAAAACTTCCACACTCGTGACATTGTAAGTGAAGGAAACTTGCCAATGCCTGAAGGTAGCAATGCCAGCAACCTGTTAACATTTTAATGTAAGTGATTGCTTGCACATTTACTTTTGTTCTTCAAGGAACTACCTGAGAAAATGGATTAATTTCTCTCATTTTTCAACATGGTAAAATAAAACTGTTAACTAATGCTTGTTTATATGCATAAAGTGAATTTTCATGAATTTATAGTTTTATTATGCTTTTTATAACCTAAATCTCACAAATTTTCATGGAAATTATTAGTAATAGTTTATGACAGCTTACAAAGTCCAAAGTTCAGTTATTATCTCGGGCCATTCTGGGTAGTGGTGGAGTGTGAGAACTAAATGTTGATTTCTATTTTGGTGTTTACTGTCCAAGACCTAAGCAAGCCCAGGCTTTCACTGTAGGCCATTTTTCTAATAAAGTGGCCTAACCAAACATTCTATAAGGCAGTTGGATGATAAGAAAATGCTTTTAGAAGATTCGTTACTAGGTTTTATTTTATATATATATTTTTTTTCTTTTCTTTTTTTCTTTTTTTTTAAAGAAGGGAGGGGAGGGCAGAAGGCGAGGGAGAGAGAGAATCTTAAGCAGGCTCCACACCCGGCACAGAGCCTGACGTGGCATTAGATCTCACAACCCTAAGATCATGATCTCAGCCAAAATCGAGAGTCAGACACTTAAGTGACTGAGCCACCCAGGTGCCACTTATTTAAATCTTGAGAGAACTTATTTGGGACTATATCCCGCATGAAGACAAAGTCATGATGGAATCATTTGGTGAGAGGGAAGTTCCAGCAGAGACCAAGTGTCTAATGATCCAAGTCTTACTCTTCGGTCAATATCACATGACCAATTTATAGGAATCTCTCAGGTGTAAGGGTAAGGTGAACACTTACCTCACACTATATACAAAAACTCAGAATGGGTCAGAGACCTAATGGGAGGGCTGAAACTATAAAACTCTCAGAACAAAACACGGGAACAAATCTCCGTGAAGTTTGATTTTGGTAATGGATTATTAGCTATGGCACCCACAAGAAACAAACATAGGATAAATCAGACTTCATCAAAATTTACAACTTTTGTGCATCAAAGTATACTATGAAGAAAGTAAAAAGACAACCCACAGAATGGGAGAAAATATTTCTAAATCATCTATTTGATAAGGCTTTAGTACCTAAAACATATAAATAGTTCTTTTAACTCAATAACAAAAGACAACCCAAATAAAAATGGGCAAAGGATCTGACTAAACCTTTCTCCAAAGAAGAAATACAAGTGGCCAATAAGCACATACAAAGATATTCAATACCATTAGTCATTAGAGAAATGCAAATAAAAACCACAAAGATATATCACTTGACCCAATAGGATGACTATAAAAAACAAACAAACAAACAAAAAACAACAAGGGAAAAGAACCAGTGCTGCCAAGGATGTTTTTCCATAAAAATTGGAACCCTCCTACATTGCTGGTGGGAATGTAAAATGATGCCCTACATTGCTGGTGGGAACGTAAAATGATGCAGTTCCTTGAGAAAACAGTTGGTCAGTTTCTTAAAAAGTTAAACATAGGGTTAAAACATGACTCAACAATTCCACTCTTACGCAGATACCTAAGAGAACTGAAAACAGGTGCCCAAACAAAAACTTGTACATGAATGTTTATGGCAGGTTTATTCGTCAGTCAAAAAGTCAAGACAAACCAAATGTCCAAGCTAAATGTAGTATATTCACAGGGCATAATATTAGTAAGTCATAAAAAGGAATGAACTACTGATACATGCTCAATATAGATAAATGCCAAAAACATTAGGCTAAGTGAAAGAAGCCAGACATGAAAGGATGCATGTGAGTCCATTTATATGAGATGTCCAGAAGAGGTAAATCTCAGGTGATTGGTCGCCAGGGGCTCTGGGAGGGGGAAATGGTAATGATTGCTAATGGGTAAGGGATTTCTTTTTTGGGGTAATAAAAATGTTCGGAAATTATATACTGGTTGCACAACCATGTAAACATACCAGAAGCCACAAAACTGTAAACTTTAAAATAGATAAAATGGTGAATTTTGGTTATGGGAATTTTATCTCAAATCAAAAACATGTTTTCTAAAACCAAAAAGTAGTGAGAAAAGTAACATTGTTTTATATTTTTGCGAATCTCTCTTACATATGACTTAGTAAAAAAGAATTGAGTGCTTCTATCTGCTTCTGCATTCAATGTTGTTACAAGCGGTTTGGTTTAAGTGTATGAAGGAAAAACATCCTCACATAGATATGTATTAGGAAAAAGGAGATTTTAATAGCTTTCTAGATAATAGTGGATATTCATTCTTCCTTGATATGACACCAAAATCCAACAAATGGTAGATTTTTAGAAGTTAGTTGCGATGTGGAATCTGAAACCAAATCAATTATCTTTTCATGTTCTGTTATATTAAAATCCATTGGTTTATCTTGCAAAAGTTAAAAAGAGGTGGAAAGGTGAGACTGAAGGGTGATAAGGCTTTTTTCTTATATGTATATAACCCTGATTTAATTTCAATAAAGAAACGTAGAAAAGGATAAAGACTACGTTCAAGGTTATTAGTTAATTATTAGCAATGGAGTTGTTCGGTTTTAGGGAACATTTTATACTGAGGGAAAGGGAGAGATGTACTTTTAGTCTACAAATCTTAAGCTCCCTTGTATATGCTGGGACTTTGGCTGGGTGGTAGGAGCACAACTCAGGAAGGTGCTGGAAGGACGTGTACAACATACACTTGCGTCAAAAGGTTGTGCAGCCAGACTGCATTCAGGCTGCTTTCCCTGGCCCCAGGTTGTGGTGGGCCCAAGACTCTCAGCCCAGCCAGTCCACACCAGAAGGCAGACTTCTCCCAGCAACGCAGAGGCACCTGTGTCCTTGAGCCATGGGCACAGTAGGACCTCAAAAGTCCTTTGTGGAACCATACTGAATTAGGAGAAACATACACCTGTAGAAAGATCTTTCTCTCTTGTTGCTTGACTTAAAAAAAGAGAGCGAGAGAAAGAGAGAAAAATCTTCTTTGAAAAACTCTCTAAGTTCATTGATTTTATCATCTTTAATACATCTTTTTATAACACTGAGATCATGCTGTAGATAGCCTTGTAGCTTTTTTCCCCCCACGTAACCACCATGACCTAAATATTTCCTCATGTTAGGAAAAATTCTCTCTGCTCCAATTTTGAATCCCCTCCTTCTCAGCAAGCCCTGTGTGTCTGTGCTTGCTAGCAACGAACCAGGGATACACATTCCATGAGAATCCTCATGGTTTCCTTCCAGCTCTATTAAGAACCCCAAATACATCAATGGTCACTTCTTAAAAACCTTAGTTTTCTATCATACCAATTGCCTTACGTTGCTGTTTAATGGTACCTGAGAAAGCCAAGGCCAGCCAAATCAAGAAGACCCTAGGACCCCCGGGGGAAGCGCCTAGACCACTTGTCTAGGTTCAAACCCAGCCATGCCACAGAACACTGTGACCTCAGACAAATTATTTGATCTCTCTGCACTTCAGTTTTCTCATAAGTAATAGGATAAAAATGATTATAGTAGCTCCTACCTCATAGGATTGCTGTCCGTGGGTATATGTAGAGTGCTTATCACAATGCTTGGGGGCTGGGGGAGCTGGGGAGATGTTGTGTAATGGTACAAACTTGTGACCAGTAGATAAAGAGAACTTGGAGCTCTAATGCCCAACAGAGAGATTACAGAGAACAATGCTGTGTTACGGATTTCAATATGGCTAACAGACCAGACTTTAATTGTTCCCCACACGCGTACACACGCACACCCCCAAAATGACTATGTGACACTGACAGAGCTGTTAGCTAAGCTCTGGTAGTAATCATATTGCAACCTGCATGTACAAATCAACACTCTACACACCGCAAAGCTACACAATGTTATGTGTCAATTACATCTCAATAAAAGTGAAAGAAACGATGCTCAACAGGTATTAAATGTTTAATACATGTTAACTGATACTGTTATTATTAACTAGAATCAGACAGCCCTGGGGTGGCAGTCCCCTGAACTTCAGTGGACTCCTCATTCAACTTCTGCTGGGGCTTTGTTGTTCTGCCCTTTAAATCGGTCTTCTAACACTGAGCTCACAGGGGTTGTCTGGTTTGACGTTTGAATGAGCTCAAGGTGGCGGCACTACAGGGACTGCTCCCAGAGGACACACAGGAAATGGTTGTTGTATCTCAGGCTCCTGTGGTAAGTCCCCACTCCCAGGACCACAGAGCAGGTGTTTAGCAAACAGAGGGGAGAAGTTTGGGGACCGAGGGTTTTCAAGGGAAGAAGAGGGGCATACGGGCTGATATTGGGATAATTTCCTTCTTCATGGCTCCAGATCACTGAGTGGTGAAGTCTTAGCAATCTCCACCAGCCCGAGACTCACCCATCAAGGGAGAGGGACACCCCAGGGCCAGAGGACTGTTTTCTTAATTTGTTTCTAATCAAAATGTTCTAGTGGAGGACTTTTTCAGCTGTGGTAGGGTGGGACTGTTTCAATAAATGTGTTATCTGTAAGATCTCCTTCCTCTGTTTAGAAAATATCTATCACTTGTGGAATCATAGAAATGGGAGGGGCTGTGATGAAACAGGCACCCCGGGCAGTTCCCAAACAGAAGGCTCCTTTGTATGGTTTTCTTTGGGGGACTTTTCAAAGGCTCCTGCCTGGCTGGCTGCCCCAGGCTAGTCCTCAGAATGTAGGACTAGGGTTAGAGAACACAGGCTTCTCAGCAGACAGGGTCCCTGGCAGGCGGTCCCTCCATTTGCGTCCTTTACTGCAATCCAGCACAGACCTACCTTGGGGTGCCTGGGTGGCTCAGTGGGTTAAAGCCTCTGCCTAGAGGCTCACGTCATGAGCTCAGGGGCCTGGGATCCAGCCCCGCATCGGGCTCTCTGCTTGGTGGGGAGCCTGCTTCCTCCTCTCTCTCTCTGCCTGCCTCTCTGCCTACTTGAGATCTCTGTCTGTAAATAAATAAATAAAATCTTTAAAAAATAAAATAAAATAAAAAATAAATAAAATGCCTACCTACTTTGGGAATTAGGCGAGGGAATAAAGGAGTGGATTAATATGTAAGCTGGGGACTCACATAATTCAAGAGTGTTAGAAACAGGGCTCAAGAAGTTTATCTGCCTCCTGAAGCAGGCCTGCTTTCTCTGCCTCCAATCCCTCAATTCCTCTTTCAACTCCATCCTGAGAGAGTTCCTTTCCTGTATTTCTCCTCACTTCCAGCCCCCTGGCCCAGTCTAGTATCTCTCCTCTAATACCCTTGTACCTTGGAGAGTCAACTTCTCTCCTTGGCCAGAGCGTAGCCTCTCTCCTGTTGAAAGCTGTTTCCCCAAGCCCCTGAAATGCAGCTTATATGGAGTTCCCCGGCATCATCACAGACTTGTGCTCTGCGCCCTGCTCTTGGCTCACCTGGACTGGAGCGAGCTCCTGCAGTCACACAGCCTACCTTTGCTTGGGGAGTAAAAGTGTCTGCAAACTCGCTGTTGCCCCCATTGCCTTGGATTTCCAGCATTGGTTTTCTTCCACCCCGTGCTCCAGATCTATTTCTAGTCACACCCATCCCTCCAGCCTGGGGCAAATCATTGGTCAATATTTACGAAGATTACTGTGGGCAAGGCACTGAGCTAGTGGCCAAAGAATAGAAAGTTAGAGGACTTGGCTTCGGTGTCAAAGAGCTTCTGAGCTAACTTAGGGCCAAATAAGGCTAAAGTGTTAGGTGCCAGCGAGTGTACTCAGAATGGCAAGCTGGAAGGATTTTCTTCCAGAGGGTCAGGGAAGGCTTCAGAAGAGGGGGGATGTTGAATTGAGCATTAGAGGATGAGGCAGGCCAATGGTTCTAAATGCATTTAATTTAAATTTAATTTTTCTTTCTCAATGCATTTTAAAGAAATAGATGCACTGGACTCTATTCCCAGAGTTGTGATATGTAGGTCTGAGGTGAGATCTAGTTGCTGAATTCTTCCTCCTCTTCCTCCTCCTCCCTTTCGCATCTGCCCCCCCCCCTTCTGTCTTTCTTCTTCTTCTACCGGTCCTTCTTCTCCTTCTAAGTTTCATGGGTGACTGAGTTAGGTGATCACTGTTGAGAATCTCTGGTTTGGGGGGTGAGGCAGGGAGAAGTAAGGCATATCGGACAGAGGAAACAGCTGTAACCAAAGAGGAAAAGCAGGAAAGCATAGAGCTTTTATTTTAGGTAGGGCAGGCAAGAAATAGACTCATTTAGTTGGTATATATTAGTGTTTGAAAGGCAGCTCAGAAGTTTAGATTCTATGCTTTAAGCAATGGGGAGCCATTCATGGTTTTTGAAGGGGCTGGGGGAAGAGGTCCTAAGAGATGTGAAAGGGTTTCTATCTATCTTGATCTAGATAGTTTCTATCTATCTTGCTCTAGGCAGAGCAAGAGCAAGCACTTGCTCTGCCTAGAGTTCTGTCTCTTCTCAGACTTAACGGAGGTAAACTATTCTCCTGTGTCCAAAAGCATTATTCCTGGTCTTTTTTGCAAAACTAGATGTCATGTTGCATCCAGTCCCAGGATGATTGGCAGTGATTATATCCATTGCTTTATTCCCATGTCCTCTAAAGGACCATCATAAAAATGAGTCTGATGGTTCATTTCCCAAAATGTCAACCATCTGATCATGTCTATGAAGAGGTGGTTTTCATAGACACACAGGTAAAGGTGATAGAAAAGACAAAAGGGAACAACTTAAGCAGTATAACAAAGGAAGAAATGTAGGACTTGGAACACAAAGTAAGCAACCAGGATAGCATATAAGGAATTCCTAAGGAAAATAAGGGTTTTGATTTATGTGACCCAATGGTAGAAGCATTAGGCTTGTTGTTGTATATTGGTAAGCTTCCCCAAGAAGTAACAGGGTGGGAGTGTTCAGACAGATCATGGAGACTAAACTATGACACTGTAGGATCCCCAGTTCTATTATGTGCTTGAATATACACAGTCAGCCATTCCCTTTATCAAAAGGCCATCAGGAAACCAGGACTGTAAAAATAGCACTGCTTATAATAATGACACCTTTCATTTGTATAATATTAGGCATTACATTTCTTT